>NC_047023.1:23352889-24093420 GCF_902652985.1 Pecten maximus | reverse complement strand
GATGGGATTAAGTTTTTAATTTGAAAGAGACTTCAGGTGAAATATAAACATACCATATAATTCCATGTCTTTCTTGGCATGACCCAACTGATTGGCTGCCTCACACGTATATATTCCAAAGTCCTCTGGTCTAACGTTCTTTATTCTGAGAGTCAGTGACACTGTATATTTACTGTCTTCGAAAACTTCTAAGTGATATTTCCATCCTTCTTTCATGTCAGGTTGCACATTACCGAAACGCCAAACATTTGATCCTTGTGGTGAGGCAGTGATTATACATTCTAGCATGGTTTCCTTGTCAAGGTACTGACCCATCCGTTTGTTTAGTAGACGTATTTCAGGTTTAACTATGGACGGAAACAAAAACACATTGTAAATTATATAGAACTTGTGTTTACTTTATGTGTGTGGAGTACATTAAGATGCAGACAGATGTGGTAAAATATGACTACGATTACTGGATACTTACAGAATAAGTAATTACATCGGTATCTCTTAAAACGTTCGTGATAGGTTGTGATCTTTTTATTGGTCAATGGAATGTTTTGTTTAAAAGGAACTATGAGAAAGTATCTATTACTGACAGAGCATGTAAGAAAATACCATGATCTTTTATCAAATCTTTTGCGAAAGATAGCGAATAAAAACATTGGTATTTTGACATCTACCTGTTAGGTAGTCTAATAACTAATTTGATAAGTCGACAGACTGAATATTTTCAGCCCATATTCAAATTAGCCAATGCTCAGTTTGTTTTTACGTGGCTCGTAGTGTACGTTCAATAAGGTAGGATGAAAATCATTGCGTAGTTTGCTTGTATGTCAACTTTGTAGTCAATCATACGAAGTCGCTTAAGTTATTAAACGTACTACAATGGCTGATTCCGAAATGTGTATTGTGTCTACAGTTTAGCAATAAACGATGCAATACGTAGATGCATCTATTGTTGTTGCTAGTTAAAATATCACATGATGTTTATACCGAGTTAAGTTCAGATCAACATCCGCAGCTGCATGTATTGAAACGAAATGGAAATATCTAAAGTGCGTTCTAAGTTGTAATTGTGATCGACGAAATTATTTCTATTACATTATCGTGGCTACAGTTATGTATGCAAGCGTAGATTAGACTACAGTTAAAACGCAATCAGGATATGGGCAGATTCTTTTTTTCTCTAGCATTCCTCCAGGAATCATTAATCTCAATTTTATATGATCCTTAAAGAATAGCTCGGGCAAGGTTTCGTCTGCGTAATCAACAAAGGAAAGCTCCATATGTTAGTCTGTCTGGGTATACGACGCCAGGTCAAAGGCGCTGTAGACCGACCTGGCTGGCGATAAATCATCTGTGATGAATGGTCAACTATTTCCCTGAACTTTGAATCTGTAATCCTTAGCGATGTCAACGGAGCAATATGTTCCAATATTTCTGTACGAGATATTTATGTTGTATTCTTGGCATACGTACATTGAACTTTGACCTCTATCTGCCTCTGGACTGCAGGTGGTACCCCATTAAAAGCCATACACTCATATATCCCTCCACAATATCTGCTGATGTTGCGTATCACAAGGACCTCCCCCTCGTTTCCAACTCCTAAAACAATAAATATTGATTTATAAAATTCATCTGATTGTCAACTTATTATACGAAAAAAGTGATTGTTGAGATTTAACATCCTTTCTACTTTAACACATGCTATCACAGACGTGGTGCAGCATTCATCTTATCTTGATATTTTCCTTGTCCATATTAGCAACAAACCCAAAATAAAATCTCTTAACCGGGACGCTGAGAATATTCTTGTAAGATCTACTAATCTTTGCATTTGCCTAAAGGTTTTTTTGTTCGCATATTTGGATGCAAATCAACAATACTTTGAAAACATTAAACAAAGACATCCTGCTACAAAACATTGTTCTTTATTTTAGATAACATGCTTTACCATTACTATCCGTAAATTGCAACTTTATATGATAGAATTGGAGTTTTAGAAAAAAACAAATACTTTACTGTACTATTAGCATTTAAAACGTAGTCATATTGAAGATGATTATTCCAAATGTGCAAATTTTATTTATTTATTGTTGATAAAAGGGGAAGATTGAAGCTAAATTTGATATGAGTTAAGGTATACTTGACGTTAACTGCCATGAGAGGGTTTAGGCTGCACGAAATATTGAATAGATTAGACATAATGTGTTAATACTATATCAAATTTGTAATATTAATAAGGGGAATCAAGAACAAGGTATTACATACACATTTGATAATTTATCTTCACTTCTAAAATGAAGCAGTTGCCTATAACGATCTGGTTTTCATTAGTAATTCTAAGAAATATAAATATTAGCACTTACGTTCACGTCCCTGGGGGTTCTCGTCTGTACGTCTGTACCAGGTGATCGTTGGGGGTGGCACCCCGGTTGCATTACACACGAGTTCTACATCACTTCTCTCACGCACCGTGACAATATTGGAGGAGGAATAGTCAAGGATCCGAGAGGGAACTGCAATACACAACAAATAACATGTAAACTGTCTAGAATCCGAGAGGGAATTGCAATTTACATCAATATACATCAAATAACATGTACACTGTCTAGAATCCGATAGGGAACTTGAACATAGCATAAACGACAGTTAGAATGTCAAGGATCCGATAGGAAACTAGAACATAACATAAATGACGGTAAGAATGTCTATTATCCGCGAGGGAACTAGAACATAATATAAACGATGGTTAGAATGTCTATGATCCGCGAGGGAACTGGAACATAATATAAACGAGAGTTAGAATGTCAAAGATCCGCGAGGGAACTGGAACATAACATAAATGACATCGAGAATATCTAGAATCCGCGAGGGAATAGAAACAGCATAAATGACATGCAGAATTTCTTTGATGTTAGAGGGAATTGGAACTTAACGCAAACGGTTTAAAGAATGTTTAGTATTAATGACATGTTAAATGTCTCCGGTTTTGTTTTTATATCACATCGTGTTTACGACAAATAATCAGATGCATTTCTGCTAAAACAATGCCTACATGTATTTAGCAGAACACACATAATCAAAACAAGATTTTAGAATAAAGAGCCCATCTAGGATAAAGATATAAAGGGTAATATAGATTTAATGGTGAGGTAAGCGTCATCGACTGCCAGTGTATATTTAGATTCAAGTTTAATTACTTCCAGATATATAGCTGTTTTTTTTCTAAACGTTCCTGATTAAATTACCACGCCATAAGAGTTGTAATAGTGTCATCATGGTCTAATTCCAGACATTTTATTTCCGCGTGTAAAATGAACGTCGGGTCAAATGTCTTTTAACACGTCTGAGGGCTACATTGGTTCCAGCTCGTTTTCATATTATAGAACCGTATAACTACAATGATTTGGTATCGCCGTGTCAGAAGAGGACGTTATCGTTTCAGATTATATATTTCTGTTATTTTGATATATATATCTTTAAATCGTATAACTTATTGTTCGTATAGCACTAATTACGCTTTAGAACATCTATAATTATTGTTCTTTTGTTTATTGATAAATATATGCATTGTATATACGTATATATACGTGTGTTTAATGTACATTCCATCAATTCGTTGTAATTAAGTGATTTTAGTTTTTAATGGGCTTTAAATTGTTAAAATAATTGTTTCGATATTTTTTTATCATAGGGTCTACGATAATATACTCGTGTTAAGTATATGTCCATTGTTTTTTTTAGAGAAGCGATATTTAATTTGAATAAATGAAATTAAAATACCCTGTTTTTGGTTTCCACTCTCATATTTATGTTTGTTGACGATTATGTTCGTCCTTATTAACTTACCATATATAGAGGATATCTAACAGTGTCTTCAGTAATACCAAATATATTTCACGAGTGGGGCTAATATTTTGATATTTTTCACGAGTGCGCAGCACGAGTGAAAAATATCAAAATATTAGCCACACGAGTGAAATATATTTGGTTTTACTGAAGACACTGTTATATATTCTGTTTATTACATTTTTTATTAACGAAAACCCTACCCCGTATGCTAACTAGGACTGTACAGCGATAATTTGTAAACAAAAAAAGTAGTTTCCCCTGTCCAGGTGCTGACATATATGTCGGGCTTTCTGATTGGTCAGTTATTTTGTTATTTTCTTATAATTAATTTGATTGGTCAAATCAGCAAAAGTGATATTTTTCACTAGTGAAAAATATGATATTCTTCACTAGTGAAAAATATCACTTTTATAGAATGAATAATTTTTGATATTTCACTGGTAAAAATGTAATAAACATATATCATATGGTTATATTATATTGTTATATCTACATCATGTAATGTTTATTACCATTTCATACATCTTTCTAGCCATCATAGCCGTCACATATGGCATGCCATAAATGTATTATGTGATATTTCCATTATAGTTTAGTTTCTATCATTATATTGTTGATTCTATCAGTATATTATATGTATATAATTTCACCATAATAGTATTCGATGTCATCAATGTTTTATATGTGAATTGAATTTATCGTTATATGACTTGGCTTCCATTGTGTACTGTTCTACATTTTATTAAATTAATTACGCTAGTTTTTGTTTTGGCTAAGAACTGAAAACGTAAGTCCTCTTTACCAGAATCAATATTTTACGATAGTTATGATTACATACGGTAGTTTCCGGTATACAGTAATTCAGGGTTTAATACTGCAACCTTTCACCAAATATTATTCGATTTCATTATTATACTATTCCATGTCATTATCATATTATTTTATTTCATCATATAATTATTAATTTTTATCATTTTATCATTGCCTTCTTTGTTACTCCCTCAGTAAGACCCCTTCTATTTAAACTTCAGTCCGGGCCGAATAGTATTGATTGTCTCTAGGACTATCATTGACGGGATTAATGATAGTGTGGTTAGTAAAAGTTGTCAAAACTTGTTTCGCAATTGTTGTAAATAGATTAAGTTTCTGTGTCATTTTATTAATACTAAGAAACAAATTCTTCTTAGGAAACCGTCACTCGACTTCACATCGGTAAAATTGTCAGTACATTTAAATACACCAAACAGTCTCGTTAAATACGAGTGCGCTGTTGTAAAAGAATAATGGAAAATATCTATCGGTTATTAGATATACCATACATAGATAAGTTATAGGCCTAATTGCCATCAGAAATGGCGGTAGCAACATCAGCAAAATGTGAACCGATGAAAAGTTCCGTTGACTTCGGATTCGCAAAGACGCTTGTCAGTATCATATCTAAAGTATAATGAAGTTGTACAATAGCGTTGCTGTACATTGCTATAATGAAGTTAAACAAAAATGATGCTGTACAATATTTTAATGAAGTTGTACCACAATGATATTGTACAATGTTATAATGAAGTTGAGCAAAAATTATGTTGTACAATATCATAATGAAGTTGTACAAAAAGAATGTTGTACAATATTGTAATGAAGTTGCACAACAATGATATTGTATAGTATTATAATGAAATTGTAAGCTAATATAATGGTATGTTGCAATCAGATCACGATATTTGTGAATAATATGATTACAGAAAGGTATAATGATAAAATATCGAACAATACAACGAATGCATTAAATCATACTATGACGAAATAATTCAAACAATATTGTTTCTGTGAGGATATACATTGTATCTAGGATCCTATGCGATGTCAGATCAGGACAGCTGGGTTCCTGATAAAAGACACCGGGACTTACCTTGAACGATAAGGCGGATCCTTTTGATGGTAACTGGACGGGTGTTTATTGTACACATATAGTCACCACGATCTTCGTACTTTACACTCCGTATGTGGAGATTGTAGTCCCCCATAAATGGCCGCTCGATACTCATACGGGGGTCGTTAATATAACGGCTTTCTTTATGACTTACAACGATACGCTTTGGGTTCATCCACACAATCTACAAAAAATAAAAGAAATATATTTGAATTAAGATGGAAATTGTGGAAAAAAAGTTCAATGATAAAATCGATTGCATTGCAAATATATAGAATTGTTGATATGCCGACTAGTTTCATTATCACCACCCTAACTCTGATTTGAGATTGTGACTAAGCTCAATATTTCTACATTCCGGATGTCGTCGATGAAACAAATGACGCTAACTTGTCTGGAGTACCTGGGTGTTATCATCCTTTTCCTTTTTCAAGAGTCTCCATGCAAATCTATATGTTTGTTTATGTATCCCCCTCGTTTATTAGACATTAAGTTTGATGTCAGGTTTCGTTATGGTGTCGGTATTCTTTGTTGTTTTAATACCATTGCAGAATATCCTACCCATATGTATTCATCGTTACGCTGTACGAGCTTTGACGATAAGCAGTTGATACCACTGTTGGTGAGACTAATGTGATGGTGGTGAAAACGTCTACAGATACCCAATCCGTTTTATGTACCCGGATCAAGAACATACTTTTTATCTCCACAATGACGACCTATATAAAATATATACATGTCCTAAATACATTAAAGCGCCTGCAAGACCTCCGTCTAATGTAAGTACACCAGTATACAATCCCCTTTATGCCGACAAGTAATATATAGAGGTTAAAATCGTCTCCTCGCGACGAGCTTCAATGCCCCTGCTATCCATACATCGATTCAAACATCTAAATTATTCAAGCTGTCCCGTTTAAAAGGAACTATAAACAACATGATTTATTTTTATATTTTGTTTCAAACACTTTCAAATATTTCCAATCAAAACACAATATCATGGGAACAAATGTCAGCTGAATCCCATTTGTTTCTGTGTCCAGAACTCAGAGACCAGTTAAGAGTTGACATCTCGTAAAGAGGATAAGTACGCATCTGTTTCTCATTGGAACCAGCTGATTTGAAAAAGTTTAAGATGTATGGTCAAAGATGGTAGTCATAGCGACCATGATATTTTGTTCCTATCGGAAAAACTACCACACTTGGTCAGAATAAGATCGGGATCAGGATCAGGTGTTGAACACACACAAACTCAATAAAGGGGGAAAATGCGTTTTTTTCAACTTGGCAGTAATCCCGGCCATATTAGATCTTAGATAACAATCTAAGGATTATTTCAGGACAGTCTAATCGCAAATGAATGGTCTTACTCATCACAAATTATAGTGCCGAAGATTCGGGTAATGGAGGGGATTTTCAATGAAACACAAACAATACACTTATTGACGATTGTTGTCATAGCCTATACCTAAGTTTGATTGATAATGACAACACTGAGACATTAAATTATGAGATTAAGTTAGTTGTTTGAATATTATTGTATAACGTATCACAATAAGGTCATTTAAGGACTATGGATAATTGATTGGGACCAGTATAAGGTAGTGGTGGAATGGAGTAGAGGAAGGTATGTTTTGCTTGGTTTTCTCCGTTCTTCTTGAAAAGCAGACCTGACAGCATAGACATGAAATCTGATTCAAACGATTTTCCCCGGTTATGTTTCCAAATTATTTCAAAGAGGCATTATTTATCCTAACGTGGACTGTCTTCTGCTTAGTTCGAGGAATAAACTGATGGCTAGGTTTTGGGACATGTTTCACTACACTTTATGGATAAACAGTCCCTAAATCGTACGTCTTGGAGAAACGTTAATGTAGTGGACCTATTAGGAGAAACTAACGATTCAACCTTTGACCACATTAAGCCGTTAATTCAGTTATTGAAAATAATTTGTATCTTATCTGTATTTCTATATGATCATCAGTTATAAACATGTCACATCATGTCAAACGAAATATTACTGTAAGTGCGGTCCAAAGTTAGGACGGAGTCCTAAATGCAATTACGTCCGGGCAATAAATTGCTGAAATGCGCCTGACGGAGAAATTAAGCTACTTGAGACGTATTTTACCGGGCTAGATCGTCTGTAATTGGTTCTATATTACACACACTCAGTCATTACGGAAAAAGCACCATCCATCAACAAATCTGAATATAAATCTATCTCAGACTGACGTCACTTCCGGGGGATTTGCATATGATAGCTTACATTAGAAATAGTTTATATTCAGTCAGGATAGCATCATTTCCGACGAAATGGCAATATTGCTCTTCCTTCTTCTGCTAAGCTTACAGTAAAACAGGTCCAAAGAAGAATGTGATCTTTAGTAGATGCGATAATGCACGTAACCTTGCAAATCTGTCACCCAGATGCCCAGATGTGTTTGATAATACTTGACAAACATTCGCCAGTTCAAAACTGAAGTCGATACTTCATAATAAGTATCACTAAATAAGAATAGGAAAGCGTATAGTCTCGTGTTAAGATGGTGGCCAAAGTAACACAGTCATGCAGAAATATCTATAAAATGTTCTGTTTTGTCTGATTTTGCTATTTAGAAATACAATGACTCGTACACTTGGTAATGTTCTAGATCTAAACCATTTTACTATTCTCCATATTGGTGTGTATTTGTGTTAATGCCAGGTTAAAATCCGAATCATTATAATTTCTGCGTTACTGAAATTCTACTTACGACTTGCATGCATGTACGTAACAATAGTGCCATAAGCCGAGCTAGTTAAATAAGGGCACGAAATTAAGTTATTTTTGTTTAAATACAATCTAACTACAGGGTAAAGAAGGGAAACAGCAATACACATATAAAACATAGCAGGTAACAGGCGAGTAATCACGTGTTTATCATAATCATTTTTTCAGTTGTTTTATACAGTCCATCCACCTTATCTCAAAGTATGTTGCCAAATGGAAATAATTCGAGATTCACGGAATTCGTGTTAGTCAAGTTTATTTTATATAGAGTTTTAGAGTCGGGGCTTAATTTTTACATTGAATGAAGTAGGGTTTCAACTTATCAAAGTTCGAGATGGCGATGTTTGACTGTCTTGTTTTAAACTCACATACGATTTTAGGAATGATATTGAAAAATCTGAAAACTACCTCAGCGTCGCTTGTAACAAAAATACCTGATTGGAAAAATATATTCAACACAGAAACAGAAATGTGACTTTGAACGACATAAACGTGCAAACATTACTGTGCATTAAAATCAAATAGACTGACACACAACGTCTTGTTCCGTAGGCGTGTATTGTTTTAGCTTGTACCAATTGTATTACTACCGAGGATTATAATGTTTAGGTCATAACTTCTATTTATCAAAGCTTTTGATACTAGTAATTATACGAAACACCAATATTGTTAAGTTAAATAGAACAATATATATGTCAACATAAACGGGGGAAATATAACGAAATATCAGGAAGCGGGATAAGGGAATGACGCAACGAAGTAAATAAAAAACAGAATTATTATGACAAGCTGTTGCTGGACCGGTGATTCCGGTCATCCTGATACAAAAAAAACTTGATTTAAAGAAACTGTGTCGGTCAACAAAGAAAGCGAAAGTGCTTAACTTCTGCAAGAAACTGAAACATAACGTTCGAAATAATACTAAGATGGCGACTGGCATTCTCCCCAAGAACACCTGTTCTGTCTAGTTTTAAGGATCGACGTGAAAGGTGTGTTATTAAGAGTAACGGTATCAACTTGTTGTCTGGGAAAATTGAAACTAAATAAATCTCCATTGATTCATTCTCTACTAGTTGTGTGCGTATGGCCCCTGTGAGATTGGTCTTTTCAGCAAATCTCACCGTATATACTGCTAATCAATGGGATTTTATTTATCCAAACACTGCCGTTGAAATGTTTTTTAAGAGATTAAGACATTGAGTAATATTCGAACAGGGACAACATAATTGTCGCTGATGATCCATTTCCCAGCTGTTAATATCTCTGCAGTGCATGCTTCTTAAATTATGTTCTCCTTAAACCCAATAATAACAGTTCCCTAATTAGGAGCGCTAATTCACTTGGTATTTCTATCATATGATACAATGTCGACATGAATGGACTCTTAAGACACAGAACGCAGGAACAATAATATGACACTTATTTGAAGCCTGGTGATTATTATTCCCCAGTAATGTTTACTGTCAATTTTAACCAATCAATATCGCCGAAAGTCTCAAATTGTTTCCTTTTTATAACGTTTCATGTTGAAAAGTACAATTTGTCTCTTCAAATGTCATTTGAAAAGAGAAATAATTGCTGTTATAACAGCTTTGCAAATATCTACAATTTAAGACATTGTTTGCATAACAATGCCCGTTATTATATGTAACGTGAATACAGACATTGCTTTCGAAGGTATAATAGACTTTCTTACTTGAACATTAGTAAGCTAGGCACACCAACCCTGTGTTGTTATTTGGTATATCATTCCCAAAAGTACGATTGGAATTATGTTAGATAAAATGTCGGTATCTGTCTTATAGGAATATTGAATACTAAATTCCGTCACGTTTCAGATAAATGATATCAGCAGTATTTATGACTTAAAATGTTTTATTATGTTTCCTAGCTATTTTTGTGTTTTCTTATCTTCAAAAAACGAAAATTTCTAGGTTTAAACTAAATTTAGGTTACAACAGATGCAATGATACACTTCCACGTACGGGATATCCGGGACAACTTGTCGTCAAGGGTCGCCATATTTGTTTTTACTCTACCTTTATATTTTAATCCAAACCAACCAGTCCTCTGACAAGTTCAGAAAATTAAGGATACACAAATCCTAGTTACATTTAAACTAACCAACCATTCATACCTGATACATTATACGTATGTCTTACATGTCAACAATTCAGATAGATTTAGAAAAAGACGAGATGCAGATTGTCATCAAAGCAAATTGTAATTATATACTTTATCATGTCATGCATGTTGCAAAACCCATCTTTTGTTGACTGTCATTCCCACATGAACAACCGCTATGGCCCCACCTAGAAACCTTTTCAGATCTTCAATTTTGAATCCATGAAATTGTCAATAAAATTAATATTCGACGATTCAGAGTGTCGCCTGTTGTTATTTCTCATTTGAAAACAAATATATAGAAACTTAATTCACTTTACAAAAAATGCAAAACAAATGATATCAACCACCCTATTTCACTTTCTCTTCATTAATTATAAATATTAATTATGTAAAAGATTTTATTTGAACAATTGAATATCCTTAAAGAGTTAAACGCTCGAGAATGGGAATAAACAAACCTACTTGTTTGCGATATGTAAAGGTTTATTTATATAAGGAAGAAACTTTTTTTTATAATTTTAAGATTATTTTCAATATTGGCAGAACAATTATGACTAAAACAATGATAAAGGAGGAAATTATAAAATTTCAGGTACTTTTGATTTTTGATTTTTGTTTTTTGTTTTTGTTTTTGTTTTGTTTTTGTGAATAATTTGATTTATCATATGAAGACTGGCGTATTGATTTTGGGATCTAATTTGATACCTATCAATATAACAAATTCCTTTTTCTAGTATGCACTAAATTATACGACTACATATTTTCATTGAGGTGTACCTAGTTACCTCCCCTATTATTTTTAGTTATGCCCTTTACACAATATATCCGAAAGACATTTGGAAAAAAAATAGTAAGACAATCAAATCCCAACCATTCCTCCCCATTTTATCACCATTTCTGCTTCGGGTTTTCCTGTTTTATATTTTCTGGTACATTTTCCAGTTCGTCAATACTATGACTACGACATCAAAGGTGCTGGCGGAATTATCTTGATACTACAGATTGCTCTTCCTTTTTTTTTTAATGGAAAGTCTATATCGTTTTACATCACATTATATAATCATCTATTGAGTTTGGAGGAACGTAGTAGCAAAGAATTGGTATCTTCTTTTTTGTTCAGAGTGTCTGTCATCTGATAAATGTATACATACATATAAATCTTTAAATTTTACGATACGGCATGTGGAATAAGCACACGAAGCTATCTAAAATTATAGAGAAGTCGACTGTAGAATATTAAAGAAATAATTAACGATGATGAGTGTATTGTTGCAGTATATACAACGAGGACGAGGATATTTTGCAATTAAATTAATAACGAAGGCCGCAGGCCTGAGTTTTTAATTAAAATTGCAAAATATCCGAGTCCGAGTTGTATATCCTGCAACAATACACGAGTCAAAGCTGATTATTTCTATTCTACCATGTACTGTTTAGTTCTGAGATCGACCTCTTTCTAATAGAAAAACAGCAAAGAAACCCCGGGAGAAAACTTGCAATTTATTTCTTGAGTATTGCATTATTTGTTGATGAAATATACAGGCAATACAGTACTACGATCAAAAGCATCTATCATATGACATTGATTTTGAAAATAAAAAAAAAAGAATAAAAAAAAAATGAAAAAGAAAAAAAGGGGGGCCTCCGTAGGATTTGAACTCGCGTCGTGATAAAAATGTATTGAAAGACTAACCCATTAGCCCACTCGGGAATTTTAGATATATAAAATTGTAACAGCCGTGATTCACGAGCGTGTATTATTGGCACGAGCGTGTATTATTTGAAAATAATACATGGTTTTGAACCAATCAAAACTGGCGTTGCATAGCAATCATGGTAGACTTATAAATATACCTAAATATATAATCATCTAGAAATAATTAAAAATGTACAGCAGGCTAGTAACCTATTTGTTAGATACGTTTTAATTTATGATCCAGGCCCCGGTTTCATGAAGAAATACCTTAATTTAAAAATTTCCATAAGAAAGTATTACAGAATTCAAGGGAAAATCATACGAATTTTCTTTGAATTCTATAATAATTTCCAAGGGAACATTCCAAGCTAAAGAATGTCCTTAAGTGACGGAATATAGATTATACTGGCTCCAGGTCTTAAAACAACAGTATTTTCCCCGATACGTATGAGACCAGAATATATCGAGCATCGACATCTTTACTGATCCAACTTGTTTAATACCTTTGTTACATTTTTTTTTCTTGAGCTTCGACCAAGGAAAGCTTTAATACAATGACAAATATGTTCAAATCTTGTCCGATATCGCACTGTTGTTTGTTTGGTTTCCTGGTATTATGATTCATTTAAACATTTAAACAAAATATCTAACGATCACTTCAAAAGAAATATTTCAATACGAA
This sequence comes from Pecten maximus, assembly GCF_902652985.1. NCBI lineage: Eukaryota > Metazoa > Mollusca > Bivalvia > Pectinida > Pectinidae > Pecten > Pecten maximus. Next base: position 24,080,369 of record NC_047023.1, on the reverse strand, counting down.
TTCATGATCACAAATCATCGTTCCGATCTTGCATTCGGGAAATGATATTTATTTCATGATGTTTAAGATAATTGTTTGGCATATTTACCTACATGCGTGCATCTTCTTCTCTGCAGCTTTATCATATAAAAACTACTTTACAACAATTGTGGAACAAGATGTATCAAACTATATCAACCACGCATGCTGGCCCGAATTGAAGCGCGTACGGGGTCTTAAAATAGGAGGAAACCGGAGAACCCGGAGACAACCCACGTGGTCGGGCAGGTGACTCCATACCTTTTCACGTCTGACCGAATAATCTAGCTCAGGCCGCCTAGGTTAAAGGCAAGTATGTTACATGTACTACTGTGCCACCCGACCACCCAATTTGGACCAGCTTTATGATATGGCACTACTGTATCTACTAATCAACTTCCTATAGCTACTGTCAGTTAACTTATAACCATTGATAATAATATCCACACTTGACCGTACTGTTCTATTTTGTGTTACATACATAAAACACTCTATATAAAGCGTTAGCATCACGCGATGAGAATATACAGAGTTTGATACCAGAACGTCTGGCAATATGACGCACACGCATTTAAAAATATGAGATCAGAAAATTCTGTTAACCTCTGTTGGATTTCTTATCAAGAAAACACGATAAAAATGGAAGATTTTTCTCGTTACTCTTCTCGGGAGACAGTTATGACAAACATGGACCGAAAAAATATTTTGAATCGACTTTCATGATATCATCCAAAGCTTGCTATTAAATTGGAATCGGCTTGTCGTCGAAATAGTGAGGTTTTACAACCGATTATGGATCCGCTTGTATTTTATCGGCTATATTAAAAACAAACAACGGAAACTTCAATCTTGATTAACAGCGAATGTAAGACCGCCATAGCTGTCAAACCCGACAGACCACTATTTCGTTGTAAGGTCTTGAAACAGTCGATATTTCTATCGTCTGCTAGTCACTGGAACGCGCGCTATCACAGGAGATTTCAATCATTATCGAAAACTGTCTCTGGCTATGTTTTCTTAGGAAACAACAGTTGAGCCGTTTTCTTTTGATAGGGTATTAGTGCAATGTTGAGACTTGTTCTTAACTTTAGTGGAAACAGGATCAAATCCTGACATTTCTATGCCCATTCTCATATCTTAATGACAGACGAATCAAGAACGTTTTGGCCATTTGTTTTCATAACAGATAGACGGTTAAATCACGGCTCATGTTTTGCTTTTGAGAATTACGTGAAGTAATTGCTAAATCAGAAGTCAATATCCATTGTCAATATGATGCAATAGAGCACCTATCGTCCTGTCGTGTTGACAATGACATGGCCCTTTCTCTAGTTGATCAATACCATAACTCTTATCATGATCCAAGATTTCACATCAATTAATTTTTTGCACAGGGGATTTTGGTGATGTAATCGATTCCACGTGACGACTGATTAGAAAATATGAAGGGTACTGTGTGTCATCAGGCGAGTAGTTATAGAGTGTATTACTCCTATGTGAATGTAACACAGAATAAATTTTGTCAGTAGCACAGGCGAGGCACCGAACATCGAGCACTGTCACCGACAATTAGAAATGCACCACGTGAACACATGCGGTTTTGATTAGTTGTATTACCCTCATGAAACTGGGCGAATTGATAAGTACCCTCCGTAATAATAGTGAAAAGCAGTCTCAATATTTCCATATAATGTTTCGGGAATATTTTTTTTAAATGATTACTACAAATTGCATTACAATATGGTGATTTCCTGAATAGCTGGAGTCGGAGTAACGTTAACATGTTTAAGACTAGATTGTATGGAGTATCATTAAAGGATTGAATCTTACTTTGGTCGATTTCACGAGGTGATGAATTGTGTTGGTCTTGAAACTAATGTAATGAACGAAGTAGTTTATGTTGAATCTGTCTTAAGAGCAACTCAATTAATCATCTTTAAGCAAACATTCAATCTTTATATCACACATATTTCTAGGAAATGGAAAATGTGTAACTCTCCCGTATTTACGTCCGTCATTTAGAGGATAACTTAACCGCAATAAAAAGATAGAAATACAACGAACAATATACAAAACAGCATGCTACATGTCTAATGAAAATATTAATATGTCGATAGATCTCGAAATTATTATAAAAACACTTCGCCGGCTGCGCGGGAGAATAATGATTAGACAGTGTCTTCCGCTTCCATACGAACTGGACATCCATCTATAAAACAATGTTAAGGAGCTAGTTGTGACTTTGATGCAGGCTACAGTTACAATGCTTGATGATAGTTCTTTTTTGAACAGTTACTTGTGTACCTTCTAACGGATGCATACTTTCGACCGCCTGACATACAGAGACTTGAGACGATTTCCCACTCCCCTATCTAGATCTACTTGGGACAATTTATAGAACCTGACAGAATCGGTGTAGAATCGGACTATTTAAGCGATTATTATGGTTCTGTTTAAATTATAACTGGGCATTACTATGAGCTTAATGTGATGATATAAAAGATCGGGACTACTGTGTCTTTGCTGAAAATCTCATTAACACGAGTACAAGAGTAGAGTAGCTGATATCGCAATATTGTTTGTATTGTCATACAACACATATACACAAAATTTCATCGAAATGGTGGTGGTGGTGGTGGTGGGGGGGGGGGGGGGGGGGGGGGGGGGGGATTGGTGGGAGAACTCCACAGACAACAACAATGACAGCCAGAGCTGACCACCACAAATATGAAAACGACAGCTGCCCAGAAACCCAAATATTGACAACGAGAACTACCCAGACACTAAAACATTGACAGATACAACTGCCCTGACACCACAACAATGAAAACGACAGCTGCCCAGACACCTTAACATGAACAGTGATAACTGCCCAGACACCAAAATAATGACAGCGGTACTTATCTATAATAGTCCATATATAGTGAATGTTACCTATCTGTAATAGCTCGTATATAGTGAATCTTACCATCTATTGTTACCTTTCTATTATTGTCCGTGTATAGTGAATCTTGCATCTAATGGCACTTATCTATTACATGTATAGTCCGTGTATAGTGAATCTTACCATCTATTGTTACCTATCTATTATAGTCCGTGTATAGCGAATCTTACTATCTAATGTTACCTATCTATAATAGTCCGTGTATAGCGAATCTTACCATCTATTGCTACCTATCTATTATAGTCCGTGTATAGTGAATCTTGCATCTAATGGCACTTATCTATTATAGTCCGTGTATAGTGAATCTTACCATCTAATGGCACTTATCTATTTATAGTCCGTGTATAGCGAATCTTACCATCTATTGTTACCTATCTATAATAGTCCGTGTATAGCGAATCTTACCATCTAATGGCACCTATCTACAATAATGTATTTATAGTCCGTGTATAGCGAATCTTACCATCTATTGTTACCTATCTATAATAGTCCGTGTATAGCGAATCTTACCATCTAATGGCACCTATCTATAATAGTCCGTGTATAGCGAATCTTACCATCTATTGTTACCTATCTATAATAGTCCGTGTGTAGTGAATCTTACCATCTAATGACACCTATCTATTATAGTCCGTGTATAGCGAATGTTACCATTTATTGTTACCTATCTATTATAGTCCGTGTATAGCGAATCTTACCATATAATGTTACCTATCTATTATAGTCCGTGTGTAGTGAATCTTACCATCTAATGTTACCTATCTATTATAGTCCGTGTATAGTGAATCTTACTATCTATTGTTACCTATCTATAATAGTCCGTGTGTAGTGAATCTTACCATCTATTGTTACCTATCTATAATAGTCCGTGTATAGTGAAATCTAACCATCTATTGTTACCTATCTATAATAGTCCGTGTATAGCGAATATTACCATCTTATGGCACCTATCTATATGTATTATAGTCCGTGTATAGGGAACCTTACCATCTATTGTAATCTATCTATACGTGTCACTGTATAGATAATCTTGATTCAAAACATAATACAATATACATTGTGTTTTTCTATCGAACAAAAGATATTAGAACGCCCCTCAATTTGTGTTTGTTCGTTTTATTTTAGATTGTTTTATTGTACAGGTCTCGATTAAGAAACTCGCCAATTCATATTGATTTAAAGTTTGTTGTAAATGTGAGTATCACGGATCTACTCACCATTTGGTCGTCGTATGTGTCATCCACTCGACAGGGAAGGATAGCTGTTTTGCCCTCAGCAACAGTCACGTTTATGGGAATATCCTCTATGGCCTCTCCCATGTCCGACAGCGCTGAAAAAACATACAAAGAGTTAATGTGGTGTTCGAGGACAAATGATGAATTACCTGAGGCAATCAAACGTGATAATATTACCCCAAATTGCGTCATTTGCAGACAATTTTATCGGGGAAGACTTCCTACGGTAACATAAATATCCACCTCTAGCACACGGTATTGTATATAAAATAATGTACGTTTCCAAGACTATTGGGTCGTGTAAACAGTGTAGTATCACGGACATATCTCGATATCAACTTGATTCATGTAATGAGTCTGTTCTCAAGACTTAAATGTCGGAATAAGTACTTACTGGTTGGGGGTGTCGATCTAAATCAATGGTATATGAATAAGTCACAAGGAAGATACGTTTACATGTATGTTGATCGGATATCATCTCTCCTTCCATATGGTCATGCATTTTGGGAATATTCTCTCCTTCGATATAGTCATGTATTTTGGGAATATACGTATCATGGTGTATACAACCGTCATCTTAGGTTGTACTCGTTCATATTTAAAGTGAACAGCAATGACGCGTTGATGTGTTGATAAGATTTATAGATTTTGCACACTTTATGGCAGTTTAAAAACATAAAAACAAGCATGAATGTATTTGAAGAATTCTTTTCCATGAGAATGCCAAGAATTACAAACTATTCAAGTTTTCATGGATGCCCAGAAGATAGAAACTGAAATTGTTAAAATTATTGAGTGGGAATGAAATGAAAATAAAATAATCAAGTGAAAAAGTGTTGTGCTTTAGAGAAATGGTGCTATCCTCAAGAACACTTGTATTTACAAATTCTATTATTTAACAGCGTAGTATTGAGAATGAGAGGATTCGACGAGAAATATGATTAATGCAGTTATTTAAGTGTTGCTCCAAGAACAAAACTATGGACAATTTAATACTGAACAGCATAGCTGTTTCCTGAGAGATATATGTATGTTATACCATGCTACAGAACTATTCTTTCTCTGACGTTTTATGATACTTGTAATATTATACATCATAATTGTTCTTTAATTGCGATTGATGAAATATTTCTTGTCCAAAAAAAAATGAATAAATAAAAACATAAAATGTGTTCTCATCGTTTTTTCGGTAACATATCAAACGATTGCTCTTTTGTTACTTTTTTAATGTGGAAGAATCTAAATCAAATTTTCAACCGACAATTCCGACATGTTGCAACCATCAATTATGTTCCGCTCGACTTTTATTTTCAGCCAACATGTGCTAAAACAGAAGTTGCACTCCTCGCAGTCTTGCTATTAACAACGGTATAATTGTGGAACACACAGCAACCACGCAGTTAGTTCTTCACACTATCGTGAAAATATGACAATGAGAGTAGATGCATTGTGTTTAAATCCATGATTAAATAGGAAAACGCAAATTCTATCTCAGTCTAACAAATTTTTAAAACAAGAGTATTAAGTATTCTTTCACACTTACCGAATGCCTGTAAGTGATGTTATGATTTACGAACAAAAGTAATATGTAATTTGAGACTCGTTTTAAAAGCATAAATGAAATGACATCACAATGAAACTGTCACGTGGCACGAACCTCTATGTAGAGAAACATCAAAGTTTGTTTCTTTTATTCTCATAGATATGGGTTATGTGATGAATATTACACTTGTAGCTATAAGTCGCAATAAGAAATGCATTGAACTGTTCCAATAACTTCCATGTTAAATCTGGTATATACATCGTCTCAAAATACCCTAAAATCAAGCTCTCACTTCAATAATATTACTTTAGAATGTTTCAGTTAATTGTTTAGTATTTCACGGATTGAACGAGTAGCGAGGGAATGTGCGGCTGTTGCACTACAGGGACAGTTTATTATAATGCCTCTTCTCCTATTGTCAATCAACTTGGACGCCCATAACGCATTTTATTGTAAGCCTTGTCAACAGTACATTTTCCAAAATAAAATTATACATATACGCTGTTTAGAAAGCTATCTCGGATCGAAGCGAAATGCATGGAAAACACGTGAAGATGCAAATCATGCACTCGAGTAAGGGACAGTAAGGGTTATGTTTCACAATAAATTGACGTGATATCATCACGGTGTTATGCTAATTGCCTATTCTCAAAAGTAAGAAGCTCATATACAATACAAACTTGTCATAACATGGTTTGTTCCTTATGATTTTGCCGCGTTAATGGAGTTTTATGGAGTAAGCGATGAAGCACGACAAAGACTGCCTTAAAGGCGATATAACATACATAATCCAATAAATTTCCATGAGTTGTGTTACGTATGCATGTGTTTGGTATATATTGACGTAGCGGAACCTCCCGCGCCGTCCTGGAGAAATCACATCAGATCTGACGAAGCTTTCACGGCCCGTTCACACACTGCAGCGGAGTTTCGGTACCGCGCGTCTTGTCTCTAACGGGCCCTTCGAATAATGAGGACCAGTCACGCACAACCTCAAGCCTTTTGAAGCAATTAAACATCAACGGATGAAATTATACAAGAGAAAGAGAGTCTCCTCGATCGATATAACATCATTTTGTCTGTCCATAAATAGGTTGGTGAATTTCGTTGTGAAGATCCTAACTCAATATGGTAATCATACAGTATTGGCGTATCCTAGCTTTCATGGTATTATTCCATGAAGATCAAAGTCTCCCGCCGGTCCTAATTAACAGAATTCCCGTTCGAGGGCACCACCAGGAGCCGAACAGACCAAATAAAAATCATAGAACGACGATAGAGAAAAGAAAATTCATTAATTCTAATAAACCGTAATAAGCGAAGTGTTTGTTTTTGCAGAGCGCCTTTGTTGGCTATGTTCGTTAGTGGTCAAGGCGAGTAGATAAGTATGTCTTTATATAGCAGACAGCAGTCGGCGTACAGGCAATGACGGGATTTGTTTAGAATCCCTGTAATTCGTTAGTAATGCATGGGATAAAGTCATCAGAAGTTCCAGCGAACAAAATAAGGTGGCACTCCTCGTCCAGTCTTTATCTACTAATAGTTTACATACCAATCATACACTTCAAATCAATAGCTTCACGTGTAATAATTATCTAATTAGCAACACGAGATACCTTAGAAAAGATATATAACAGATAGTATTTCAATTCTGCTCGCCATATTGACACTCAGAAAAAAGCGTTGACGATTATGTGAGCGTGCTAAAATATTCTTTTAAAAAAAGTTTATCTTTCCTACAGTTTAGTTACGGACTACTGAAACCAACGCGTTCTTCCGATTGAAATCAAGCATTCGGAAGACATTCAGCATAAGTATAAAAGAAATTGTCTAGTTCATGATGTAATAATCGATACGTAAATTTTAAGTCACTTCAATGACACTCAATGTAATAATCAAATACAATTGTAAATTGTTTTAGTATAGATTGTATCTCGCTGCAATAGAAACGCATGGATATTTCTATGACAGAAGTAGAATGAAGCATTTGAAATATTTGATTTTATCACAATATTACGGGCGAGGCTGCTAAGACTTTCAGCCTTGCGCATTATTGAGTAGATTACATTTTCTTTTTATTACGATCAGTGTATTTGTTATTTACCATAAAATGAATAATGGATCCGTCATATGTCTGCACTTCAATATTAAATGGTTTAAATAAAACAAGTTTTGCATTGACCTTTCTCAACATTGCTCCCGGTAATTGCATGTCTACCTGTAATTTGAACCCTTCGTGGGGTTTTCCAACATGAACTGCATAAATAAATAAAGATACTTCCGGATTTTATATCCGGACATTTCGGCTCATTTTTACCTGGAACCTTCGAAATGACAAGCATAAAAAAGACGCGGATTTGTGTTTTGCATTCACTTGACATACACATATCATTCGATGATAGTAAAAGTGACTTTCCCCAAACAATTGAGCAAACAAATACATCTATAGCCGTTTATCATCATTCCAGTCTACATACAGCAGGTTGTGGATATATATATAGTTTGCCAGTATTGAGTTTATCTCTGAATGAGCTTGAGTTAGTAAAAATCTACATCAAAGAATTTGAATGTGTCACCGAGTGACCTTGAGTAAGTAAATTCGGGTGTCAATGAGTGACCTTGAGAGTTTTACTTAGTGACCTTGGGTGTGACACTGAGTATCCTTGAGTTAGTGACATTGAGCATGAGTTTCAGAAAATAAGATTTGGTATATTACTGAAGGCGGGTTACTATATAAATGCGCTGTTACCTTCATCAGAACCTTTTGGTAGGTGTTTTGTGTATGACAATGGTGTCACTCCGTACAGTAGGAATATCATCAATCGCACTGTATTCACCTTCAATTGGCTTAACTTTAAAACATATGAAAACGCTGAATAATAATCGAATTGACAATAAGTCTTCATCGTAGAATTACTCTGAATGTGGCAATGAGAACATAATCTAATAACCCGATACAATTAGAGTGTTACTTAAACGAGTATAAGAATTAGTTGTGAAAATACATCTACAGAGAATATCCCCGCGGGCTCACAGGGTACATCGCTTGTCTGTGTAGTACCGAGGTAAAGCTTTTGAAATAAAAAACAAAAACAAAAAAACAATCGATATATTGCCTTACATATTAAAGAATGTATTGTTTGAACAGAAATTGATATAAAATTTGTCTACTGCTGAGTGCAGGAAGTTCAGTTTTTTCTTTTGTAACATCAGATCCAAATGTCTCATTCTATTTTCATTTTGATACCTGAGGTCATATATATCTTATTGATTGGTCAATATCCCCCACACCTATCCCCTCACTGACACACACGCCCTGGATCTTAAAACATATAATAAACTCTGCGAAGACCTACATTGTTATGTACATAAGTGGCGGCACTATTCTTTGCTATTCAAATTATAGAAAGCACTGTTGTATACCATTACAATCTACCTTGCTTACCTTTTAAGTCTTTTGTAACGTGATTAAATACAATTGTTATGTTTTTCTCTTTTTTTTTTCTGTTTCCTTTGTAAAACACTGATTACTAGCTTAAGCATAGTGCTTCTCCGAAATAAACAACAGCTGAAATAGCTTTCGGTTTACAGTGCCTGTGAAGTGAATTCCTTTCTGACTGGGAGTCACAGACGAACTTATTGGTGTGACAATATCAGCGCTAGTGCGTGACCTTTGATGGTTGGACGTGTAAATTGCTGCCTCAGTAAGATAACACGTCCATTGTGTTGTCCTGTTTTAATCTTAAACTAAACGAGAGTACATGGAATGCAAATCTGATTGAAATTGCTACGACTTCTCACCGTTTGTTGACGTTTAGACACGTATATGTCTGGGCATTTAGAAAGATGTACGTACCTATATTATTGTTTAAATTTGAACAAACAACTACCGTCAGTTAAACTAGGCCTGGAAGCAAACGAAGGTTACACGAGATTACCAAAAGGATTTTTTTATGTATACGTATCTCCGAAACAATTTTATTTGTACTTTACTCCTACATGCAGTCTGGCGATGTTGTTTTGCAATCAGAGTTTTAATTATAGAGGATATGAGCCCGACGTACTGCAATGTTATATGACTCTTTAGAATCAAGGGACATAACGATCAGTACGTATAACAGGAAATCCAATATACATAATTAATTTCCCTGTGTGGTAACGCTTTCGATTTTATTTTATAGTTTTGTATTATTGTCATGAATACTTTGCGTATACAGGGGAATCCTGCATGCAGGACATGCACGATCCGTTTAGATAATAAAGCTGGTAAAGGCATATACAAAAGCATTAAAGTTATTTGTGTGCATTCGATTAGAAATATCAAGATATGTCGTTTTGAAACATCTAAAAGTATATGACAATGATTGGATGTAAGGTGCACATGCTCAATACGTGAGATGGATTATCATTCCTGTTAGTCTAAGAAAGTGTGATAAGTTATTCACAAAGTTCAGTTTAATTTCTTTCCTCATAAAGATGGAACACAATCAGCAATGGATTATGCCTTGTATTGTGAATCATATTCGTCAGGGTGGTAGGGATAGCTATATAAAAAATTATCTACATGTAACACAACCAATTAAGATATTGATAATGATACGTCGATAACAGAAAGACAGGCCAAAGTACGAGAAAAGAAAGAGAATCAGCTATGAAAATATGGGCCCTTGAAAAGTAGGTCAAATCTCAAAGAAAGCAAAGTCAAATAACCACATGAAAAGACTGGTAGTCATTCCATACATTATCTGAAACCATCCAGAGAATATCGGCATCAAATTCGCCAGATCAAAACATTTACAATCAGACCAAATCCGCCATCAGAGATCACACCTCACAAAACCACGTGGTTGACATGGAAAATTCAAAAAGTGATTGACGGAGAGGGCAACATTGGTGAAAGAAGCTATCTGGATACACCGCAGCGGGCACATTCTAAATAGACTTTTGCAAATCTACAGTTCATCTACAGTAAACTCGGCCGCTCACTAGAGTACGTAGCCGAGTCGACTTATTTGGAAGTGGAGCCACTTTGGTTTTACACTTTAACCACAAGCATCTAAGACTGCACCTAAGAGTCATATATATAGGAGAATAATGTTGAATTTCAAACACAAATACATATCACAAAAGTCCGTTTTGGGGTGAAATCGGCCCCAGATTTGATAAATAATAAAATCTAGTATCTTAACCATGTGTTGTTGATTTTACCTTCTTTTGTGATTATTATTCGCCGAAAGAGGAATTTTCGCGTCCTTAGTTTCCATAGAAACCAGCGTTTTTCTGAAAATCTGCTGTTTTGCAGACCTTTAACTGCTGTTTTATTGTTGGCCGCAGGTGTGCCCTTTTATCAAACTTTGAGAAAAAATTTATCATGCTGTAATTAATTTATGGTATCAGTTTGGTAGAAGGGCACGCCTGCGGCCACATCTTTTTTTCACTTTTTGTGTCAAAAATACATTGCGATCGGTACTCGGGGTAATTATAATATCATGATCGGTTTACTAGAAATCCGGACTGTAAAACAGAAAATAATATATAATTATTTGGCTACATATCAGACATAAAAATTATTTAAAATGTTGTTTTCACAATCATACCTACCAATTTGCACGCACAAATAAACTATATAACGCATGTAGTTACTTAAATGAATTGTATAAATTCCGTGGCCAGTCCGGATGTTCTGAAATCATTCCAGCTTCAAATTATTAGACAGAACTTGTCGTTTGTTTACATGAATTGACGAAGAAGTTTTGACGTGTGCTTTCCCTGTCTGTCTACGATATTCTCCACGTTTTATGTATATATACCAACAATGAAAAATGAGCTGATTTAGCAGATGTGAAGCAGGGTTCATGTATGTTTTTATGTTGTGTTTGTATGTAATTAACCAGTTACAGATTTTGTACGAAGTCACGTTCTGTACGACTGAACGGGGAAGGTTCGCCGCCAGGGGCCGGCCTGTTCAGATTGTTTATGATCGTAGTAGCTTATATATCCTATTATCACATATACCAACGAACAATATGCCGTAAAGAAATAATACTTATAAATACATTTGACTGTAAATTGCGTTATTTTCTCAGGCCAACATGTTTGATAAGTTAACGAAAATGTCGTCTGCTCGCGGTCAGATAATTTCAATCAATACCGAACGGCAAACTTCTCCCTCGATCCCGACTTTGTAAAACATCTCCAAGTTACTGAAATATATTTATTCCCATACCCTTTACTATGAAATAACACACAGCATATTTTCTAATTATTTACTAGGTAGAATCTTACCATTTGTGAAAAAGGAAACCGTCCAAAATAAAACGTTTCGTACAAGTTAGTTAGTGTGTAGCACAGTCGGCTCGCTATAGCAAAGGTCTGAAGTTTGATGCCGGTTGGATGTATAGAGGATATCTAACAGTGTCTTCAGTAATACCAAATATATTTCACGAGTGTGGCTAATATTTTGATATTTTTCACGAGTGCGCAGCACGAGTGAAAAATATCAAAATATTAGCCACACTCGTGAAATATATTTGGTATTACTGAAGACACTGTTAGATATTCTGTTTGTTACATTTTTTATCAACGAAAAACCCACCCCGTATACTAACTAGGCCTACAGTTCCCTAAAAAAGTAGTTCCCCCTGTCCAGGTGCTGACATATATGTCGGGCTTTCTGATTGGTCAATTATTTTGATATTTTCTAATCATTAATGTGATTGGTCAAATCAGCAAAAGTGATATTTTTCACTAGTGAAAAATATGATATTTTTCACTTTTTTTCACTAGTGAAAAATATCACTTTTATAGAATGAATAATTTTTGATATTTCACTGGTAAAAATGTAATAAATTCTTTTATTTTTTTTATCTTTTCAATTTTTTGATAAATTTTTTTAATTATTCTCTCATGCAAAATTAAAAATAAAAAACGTAGAGAATCTAGTTTACATACACAAGAAAAACACCTTTGTTGAACAAACATCAAATAAAGTGCACTACAGTACAGTACACATTCTGATAAAACAGTGTATCATTCACATTGTGATAAAACCTTGACCTTTATTACTGAAATTCAGACAATAATTAAGGTACATGTTTCTATTGCATTATTTAGGTAATTGTTTCATACAATCTGGTATACATGTATTTAGAGGGATCATTTCCTACAGTTTGTCATTTGACCTTATTAGAATATCCATGAAACAAGATAACATGTTCAATTTTAGTCTCTTATAGTGTGATTACTTTTTCATTACTGTATTAATCATGTGAGCAATTGTCATAACATGGTCTTTGTTTTCTTTGACCCCCAACGCCAGACATTAGACATTTTGACAAGCAGACATGATGTAAAAAAAACAAACAAACAGGTAATCACCTGTACAAATGCATGTCAAAATACTCATCAAGTATGTTAATGACAAGAATTTTGTTGTAATTTCTACTTAATTGACGCGTAGATTTGTATTCAGATATTAGATATGATAATAAAATATGCATTAAATATGTGAATGGAAAATGCCATATATCATATACCATATATTGGATATCTCTATCCAAATAAAATATCAAAATTATCTATTTAAGTAGATGTTTCTGCATTTCATATATAGATATCTTTATTTCCCCAACAACTATAAATATCTTTGTTTGCAAACACAGATATCTGTTATTCATTTTGAATTCAAATGCTGATAACTAATCAAACTACTGAAATCTCTATTCTAATGAAGATAAAGATTTCTCTGTTTTCTTCTAAATACTGATACGAGTGATACCTCTTCAAATCATATTGATATGTTATTTCAAATAAACAGATCTTTAATTAAGATGCAGATATCTTATCATCTGGTGTTGGACTGACAAGAAAAGGCAGACTTATGTATATATGTATAACAGTATCTATATCATTTATATATAATTGTACAAATATTTGATGAAGTTGAGTAAACTTAATTACAAACTTGTTTATTTCAGAAATGCCTGGGGCTGGTCCCAAGAGTTACCCTTGCATTATGTGCAATAAAAGGATCAAGCTTGGGGATCGGCAACCTGTTTCTTCAAATAGGAAGTACAGCTGTATACAGATAATGATGTACACTATGTGCAAGTGATATGAGAAATAGTTAAATTAGACATTATGTATTAAATAATGTAATTTCCACAGGTTTCTTTGTCATGATATTGCTAATGTTAGCTTAAAATGCATGTACCAGATAGTTTAAATATGGTTTAAACACCAGATTATGGAGCAGTGTGTGTGTGTTCATATATGTTAGTGCTTGGTGCACAAGAGTAAATCAATTCGATACAGTGTATTTGCCTAATTAAGACTACAAACACTATGTAAACTGGTTTTAACTTCGTATGTGATACAAGCCAAATGTGTAAGTAGTAATTGGAGAGTCTAACAATTGAGAATGAGTACCGTAAAGATGACAGGAATTCTGATATCTTTTTATTATAACACTAAAGCTTGATACTGTCACTACATATCAAAGTATTTGTGAAGAAGTCTATTGTTTTAGTATGGGTGAATGTGAAGGACTCTTTTGTTATAGTATGGGTGAATGTGAATGACTCTTTTGTTATAGTATGGGTGAATGTGAATGACTCTTTTGTTATAGTATGGGTGAATGTGAAGGACTCTTTTGTTATAGTATCGGTGAATGTGAATGACTCTTTTGTTATAGTATGGGTGAATGTGAAGGACTCTATTGGTATAGTATGGGTGAATGTGAAGGACTCTTTTGTTATAGTATGGGTGAATGTGAAGGACTCTATTGTTATAGTATGGGTGAATGTGAAGGACTCTTTTGTTATAGTATGGGTGAATGTGAAGGACTCTATTGTTATAGTATGGGTGAATGTGAAGGACTCTATTGTTATAGTATGGGTGAATGTGAAGGACTCTTTTGTTATAGTATGGGTGAATGTGAATGACTCTTTTGTTATAGTATGGGTGAATGTGAATGACTCTTTTGTTATAGTATGGGTGAATGTGAAGGACTCTTTTGTTATAGTATCGGTGAATGTGAATGACTCTTTTGTTATAGTATGGGTGAATGTGAAGGACTCTATTGGTATAGTATGGGTGAATGTGAAGGACTCTTTTGTTATAGTATGGGTGAATGTGAAGGACTCTATTGTTATAGTATGGGTGAATGTGAAGGACTCTTTTGTTATAGTATGGGTGAATGTGAAGGACTCTATTGTTATAGTATGGGTGAATGTGAAGGACTCTATTGTTATAGTATGGGTGAATGTGATCCCAATTTATTAAAGTGATGTTTCTGTAGTATTGGATAGAATGAAATAGACAGTTATGGTCTCAAATTAAAATGTTTGTGTAATGTTGTATAGCTTGTTTGTAATATTTCTTTTCTTTTTTATAATGCAAAGTTCATTCAAGCTCAGTTGTGCATGCAACAGGTAATGGAAAAATACAGTAAAATTAAATGTAGACATAAAGATATTATTCATCCAACTTTGTTGGTGTTCAGCAGGTTGAACAAACTTTGCATTTTAATTAACATGGAACTGATCTGGTTATGTATTGAAACAGTACATGTATTTCTGCAGTCACAGATAAGCTAGTAGCAGAATTAAAGAAAAGAGAGTTAATTTCAACAATTAATATTCCAAACATGGGTCATAAATTGAACCTGATTTCTGTATTTGGCGGTTACATATCTGCCAGTCAGTTCTGAAAGAATGATAAATCCACAGTTATCCTAAAATAAGCACACTGGGTATTGCTTAAGCAACACATGTCCCCTACAGGCTCTTCTAAAAACAGTAACAGTGACCTTGATACAAAGCTATGAAATTGAAAACAGTCACTTGAGTGCTGACTGACTTTGGCATTATGATATGTCTGTACAATATGGGCAGACAGAAAAACTAGTCTCCCAGGTTTCTCTGGTAGGGGCAATACTTTTAATTAAGAGGTAATTATGGATAAGGATAACAAGGGTATTAACAAAGAGATCTTAGTCAAATTAAGATTCTTGTAACATTCAATCATTTATCTCCCCATTTCATTGAAATTGTCTTGCTGTTGCTATGGAGAAAAATTGGTTGCTATGTATTACAAGGGTAAAACCTAGATCTACATGTAGGTAACCTAGACAGTATTACATTAAAGTTTACAATAGAATAAAATATAACCATATTTCCAAGTTTAATCATTGATTGACAAACTTTAAGATATAAAATTAAAGAAAAACTGTAGAATTTCACCATTAAAATGAGCAAATGTAATAGGTGCGTTACCAGGCCTGTTGCTAGGCAACCTTATGTCAGAATTGTTTGAAACTCCATATTTGATAAATTTCATATGTCATTGTTAGACTGGTATGTAATTCAATTAAATCAAAGATGGGGCCAAAAATGACCCTAAATGCACCTACTCCTTTGCTCAAAACTAGCCAGGCAATATACAAAAGATGTTTGTTTAGACATGTAGCTTCTCAAAATCACCAATAATTTGCTGTATATGGAAACAGTTTCTTCTATAGAGTTACTTAATGGTAAGATGTAGCATCGAATAATCGTAAGTCACACAAATAACCAAACTTGAACAATACTCAAGCTCGTATGCTAATATGTGTCTAACAGGTGAGAAGCAGTTATTTGACCGGTTTTGGTTTTTTTGTACGTATAACACGTATTTGTTGTACCCTGAATGCAAATGGCGGCTGTGAATAATATCACACGAATAAAGCAGGAAGGGAAACATTTTAATTAATGGTGAGTTTTCGGCCTTTTTAGAAATTTGCATCTTTTACCTCAAATTCAACTGTTGAACATTTTTTCTTGAAAAAAATTTTCTTGCCATGTCTAGAGTTCTCTATATTGTATAATAAGAACATTTTTGATGTTTGAAATTACTCCTTGTAAGCCATATTTGTGTGATGTTATTCACAGCCGCCTTCTGGATTTCAAGGTCAAAATAATATTACAAAGTCAAATCTTGTCCAACCAATGCTCCTATTTTTTGTTTTAGACACTTCTGGGCAAAACGACATGATGAGTATTTGGTGTTATTTATGCGATACACATGAGCTAAGTATGTTCCCCTGAAACATGCATTTTATGCTACTTCTGTTATATTGTACCATGGTAGGAAGCTATATGCTTGTAAAATATCACTGTTTTGAATGGATTTGATGTTTAGATACCCCTTAACATTTTGACTAAAGATAAAGGTAACGACCTTTTTGGGATTACAAAATGTAGAAATACAAAAACGTTATTTTTATATACCTTCTTTTTGTGTTATCCACAATAGCATTCATATTTCATATTATAATTGGATTGTTGTGACGATCACCAGTCATGACTAAATGATCATCATACTCGCCCGCATTTGAAACTAAAAAGATAAACTATATAAAGTAGAACACACAACAGGGACCTCGTACGCCTTTTACCTATAGAGTCCAGACTACAGATTGTCTGTTAAATTTGTTTTTGTATAGCCGTAGGAAAGTTGATGTAAGAAATTTCATTATTGTGTATATGTCCAAGTTTATTCGATATTCAAGGACGTATAGCAAACGTCGTGAGTTTAGTGGCAGATGGCGACTGTGGATGGACAGAGCCTCGACTAGAGAGTAAGATTTAGGAAACCATGTTTTTATGCGTGACATCATGTTATCATAAGGAAACACTTCTTGTGCCATGTTAGATGTGCTTGATGTCTGATAGTTCTGTAGTTACAACCCTGGTTCTTACATGACACTGCCAGGGATTGACATTTTCATGGCTGAGTTCGTCGATGTAACAAAACAATGTAAACCTCCCGGAATGCCTGGAGTTATTCTCTTTGTACGTTTTAAATTGTATTCTGCAGAAGTAGCAAAGTCTGTTCTATAGAAATCATTTCTAATTGTTTTTTCCCCCACAATTTTCAAAATATCCTTCCTATCTTCGTAATTATATTTTTCTCTCTCTTCATTTTGAAATATGAGACTTCATACAACTTCATACAGCTCCGACACGGTATTCATCATCCAATAAATAAAAAAAATACACGGTATCTACATCTTACTCGATCACAGACTTTATGCAGAGTATTGGGGTCGCAATTGAATAGCTTTGTATTATTCTTTTCGTTTTTTTTTGTAATAATGCATACCTGTTGTGACGCAACCAGGGCCGCGTGAACGTTTGTAAATCTGTCTAGTTAGATATATTTAGACTTTCTACAAATCGTATACCATAATAATGATTATTTACTCGGTAAAGTTGCATTTAGTTGTACGAATCCATTGGATGAATAAATGATGTTTTGCCATTTTTTATTCTTACGAAATCCTAATCTGTGCTGATATTCCTTCAAAGGTCCCAATGTAAATCTGCATTTAGTTTATATTTTTGTCCCCGATTTTAGTTAGGATTACTATTTTGTGTATATCGATATCCCTTGCCTACTTTATTGATGACTATGGAATCACTTGCATGTACCATCATAATATGGCAATTGCGTTCACTACAATAACAGACTCATGGGGACTTGGTCGTTACCTTTCCTTTGCTGAATAGCAGCATCTCCTGTATGACATGACAATTGCATCATATAGACGTATAGACAGTTTTAGCCGTTGTTTCCCACTTGAAGCCTTTCTGTCTGAGACGGTTCTATTGGGAGGCATGCTATCATAATATATTCTTGTTGTATACATTGTATCTCTATCGAGTTCGGATATAACCATGACGATCTGATGATGTGGCGTGAATGATTCTAATTCATATGTTGTAATATCAAATGTTTTACATCGATACTAATCATCTTTACAAAACAGTTTACTTTGTCACATGAAAAAAACATCAATCTGATATAAGATTTGGTCTATAACATATAATTCAACTGATCGTATAACCACAAACGATCTTACCATGTCCACCAGAGATGCCTTACAATAGAATCTGACAGTATTATTGAAATAAATTCAGTAAATTTCGTGAGAGGTAGCAACTTGTCCATAAATAGTTTTCTTAAAAAATGATTCCATATTTATTTCTAGCTATGTTCGTGTCATTTGACATCTTCATACAGTTCATATGTCAGATATACTTTGTATATTGAAGTTAATTTACCCCTAAAACCACTGTGCCATGTAAATCCATTTTCAGCACGCAAGAGAATAATGAGTTCCATGTGAACAGAATTTTAAAAGATGGAAACCTCGATAAAATGAGATTGAAAAAACAGTTTGTGATCAGTCGGAAGAAAAACGCCTTGTGTAAGTTCCGCACTTTGACGAAGATGGCGGCGACAATGTGATGTAATATTTATCTTTACATCCGATAATGGGATGGTTCTTGCTTGTTTTGAAGGCAGATCGAATCGTTTTCAATAAGAACGGGATTATCCAAAGTAATGCCTAACACAATATGTAAACGTACACCACAATCAGTGACGTATTTATTTAGCAGGGTATATAACAAAGCATTGTTATTCTTTCTAACGCTGGACTAATCGTTAAATAGTTGTGAAATTCTTCCTTATTCTAACAGTTAGGCCAAACATAAACTTGTTGCGAAACTCTACCTTATTCAGGACCAAAAATAAACATGCATGTCACAAAACTCTGCCTTGTTCTGGACCTAACACAAACAGGTCGCGAAATTCTTCCTTAACCCGGACCAAACATAAACTTGTAACGAAATTCTACCGTATTCCGGACCAAACATAAAACATGCTTGTCGCGAAATTCGTCCTTATTCCGGACCGAACATAAACATATCCCGAAATCCATCCTAACTCGAGACCAAACATAAACTTGTTATGAGATTCTTCCTTATTCCGGATCAAACATAACCTTAACAGGAACAAATTGTCGAGTTATATACCATATTCATCATTATATAGTTAATCTAACTGATTATTATATTACTCATTTAGTTGTTAAATGTAAATGGCACGATGTCTGTATCTACAGTGGTCAGTTTTATCTCTTGGGATATCAAACTACTTGAGCAGCGATATCCGTTGTAAAACACTAATATAACACCAAGAAATTGATGGAAATTACATATGTAGGAACTTTGACGTTTGACGTGGTGACTTTGACATTTTTAACTTTACCCTTCTATTTGACATCCATTACTTTAAAGTTTCAGTCAATAGCTTGTTTTGTGTGATAATAACCGATGCTGAAATGTTTTATGTGACAATAACCGATTCTGAATGTTTTAAGTGATACGTAATACTTAGGTTGTATAGAAATGATGATCCAAACGAGGTTAAAGAATATGTGGCCATTACCATGGTGTTTTATATGCTGACTTGTCTGGGACAGTTTGGTTCTGTAAAGCGTCTTCATTCGTAGATATTAAGCCTTGTTGGCAGTCCAAGTAATTTGCAGGCATTCGGCCATATTGAAAGTCCAGGGTATTCGGGTATTCGACCCCATAGAAGGTCCATCATGTATTAGGCCTTAGGAATGGTCCTTCAAATCAAATCTGTATAGCGATCGAATCTTTCCCTGCAGTTTTGGATAGATTGAGGACTGTGAGTGTCAATCCATGAACAGTTCAGTTCATTTCTATAGATGATTGGTGTATCGAAAGTAAAGTAGGATCGATTCAGACGTAAATTTTGCAAATAGACTAATCTACATTCTTATTTTGGTTTGGAACAAAAACATCATTTGGAATATATTATACAACAGTAGCTCGAATAAACACAGTATAGTTATCTGTAGGATCGCAGGGTGCAGCCATTATCGAAGTGCTCCTATTATATATCCTGTATTACTTGACTCCATCTTACATTTTTCTGTGATAAAATTGAAAATTTATGTATAGCTGTTCAGCTTCAGAGAGTTTTTAACGCCTGTACTATAATGTACCGTCGCCAAAACTGCCAGTTCCTACCTCTGCAATAGTTCGCAGTAGTCTTTACACATGATATATCGTTGTCATTCTGTATAGAACAACCCTAAATTCAATATGTCACTTGTTTTAATGAGTCATCCCTTCTTTCTAGTATATAACATGTAACGGGCTTCACATGTATAACAGTTACACACAGATCTAGTTAGCGATGTGCTAGTGAAATGTGATTAGATGATGTGTGATATATATCTAGATAGTGATATTTCAGAGATACAAAATGGCATTATGAGCATCGAGAATTCATTCGCCAATTGATATTTTAAGGAGCTAATGGCACGACGTAAATTCCTTATCAAGGAAACAAAGTAACGAAAAAAATCAAGGGAATCTGTACTGATACTGAGCTCTATAACGATAAACGTCGTGACAATCCTTCTGCATTCTTGTTCATAAGGGATATAAAGGTTTGGCGACTTTGTGACATTATTACAAATGTACTTCAAGTTCAAGAATATAAATTGCCCTTCATTGGTTACCAAATCTGCTGTGTGATTTAGCCACCTCCCCTACAAAAATAGATCTATAAATATTACGATGTTATACATTTTGAACTATTTTAACAATACACGTACATAGATACTGCTATTCATATTTAGCCTCACGTGTTCATGTGACACATTTTGTAAGCGATAAACCATTCTATACAAAACATACATCCATGTCGTGGTAAATATAGGCCAAGGTTATTTAAGCAATTATTACTAACTCAACAATTCAGGGCCATAGCACAATTTATACCCCAATATTCATGTGACATGTGACCCAAACGTTAGTTGTCGTAGTATATGTGACTTTAATACTTATAACGACTTGATTGTAAATACGCCCTTTAAAGTAACACAATATTAGCGAAAACATCACTAGGACATAACACAAGATTAGCGACAACATCACTAGGACATAACACAAGATTAGCGACAACATCACTAGGACATAACACAAGATTAGCGACAACATCACAAGAACATAACAATGAATCTCATTGTGTTTAATAGACATGGTGTATCCAGGAACCCTTAAATTTTATTTTTTTTAATATTTATTTTTGGAATAAATCGCGACATGTTTTTTTCACTTTATTTACAAATATGAGGCTATTAAATCTTCTTAAGTTTTATAGGAAAGATTATATTTTTTATCATCTGTTTCACAATGAACACAATGTATACATCAACAAAGCAGTTGGTGAGAGATATGGACACTTCATTGTTGCTCATTATTCCAATGAATGGGGTTTGGATTTAATTATCCTCTTGGGTTAATTACTTTTTACTTAATACATCAACACACCTATATATATGTTCTCCTTTCTACTTCGTTTGCACGTTTTATTAGCATTAGATATCTTACCCAAAACTCAATATAATTTTTCTTATATTAAATACAATATCAGCTCCACATTAACGTATCCATATAGTAATTTTCACATTCATCCAACATAATGCAGCATGGAAATGAAAGTATTAAGGAAATATCACTCTTCAAACTGTCTGGTTAAGGGGCTAATACATAACCACGTTTTACAGTAATGCTGCCCGGTAGCACTAATAATACAACATAGAAACCTGCACGTTGTTTTTAATATAGTTAATCCATTTTACATTAATTTTGTTATATTCTGTAACTATAGCGACATCTATTGTACAAACACCTTGTAACATTATTTACTATCTATGAATTACGAAATTTATTAAACATTAGTGTTGATGCGCCTTTATGAACACCTTAACTCACATTTTTCGGCTTGCTTATATAAATCCTGAATACATTTATTTAAATATAAACATATTTCTTTACAAGCGTTTAACTTGGAACGCTGTCACGAAATCAGGAATGTTTGTTAGACAGTCTGCTTCTCGGTTGTGGCTTAAGTAGGGAGTAAAACGCTATATAAGTAATGTAATAATGTAATTATATTCAAGTCTTTAAGTATTTAACATTTACATGTAGCATAGGCACCTTCGAAGATATCCTTTCATTTACGGATTCGTTATGTAAGAAATGGATTCACTGCTCTTTTATTAGCTATTCAAAGCAATATAGATTTATTAATAAATTATTTATTTTGCCTATTGAAACCATCGTCACAAGCATTTCAACAATTATTACCAAATTATGGTTGATACCCATTGGCAAATGACTATGTCTAATGAAGGTTGCAGATGTGTGTATGTCAAACTGTATGAATGCTACACGAGTACATTGATAATAATGTGGATATATTTGTATCGTCTACCGATGGACCGCTTCATGTTTCCGTTAGCGCCAAATAACAATCCGATTTTCATTTAAGTTTCCATACACACAAACACATTTTGATTTCGAAATACTTTAAATGTTCTTATTCTATAATTCAAACATTCACGGTTTTATTAAAAGTTTAACGAAAAATGATGTTTCATTTTACGAAAGTACGAGAGGGGTTTTACTTTTTTTTTCTATCAATCTTATTTCTAAAGTATATCTTGTTTTCACTAATACATCATATCCGTGAAAGTATGTAATGGCGGAATCCCACGGAAGTAACAATTGTGTATTGTCGCGTTGGTTTCAGGATGTCCATGAGCTTAGCTAAAAGGCTAAAAATGAGAGATTATCAGTAATTTCTTTGTTTCTAAATGCATTTCCTTAATATAGGAGATGTGATGTCATTAATGTTTATCATTTAGTAGGAAGCCAGGGGTCGTCAATGATGATATAGTATTCAATTTTAAATGTCAATGTCAAATAATAGACTATAAACATTGTGCTTACAGTGAAATGATCCTACTACAGGCGTAACACTTTGATTTGTTCTTGGTAGTTGTGGAACATTTCCCCTGTGGTTGTTCGGAATGAAAACACACACTAGGGTTCATTACCCTACAAGTTGTCTTGTTACGTGGTTTTGGGAATTCTCTCAAGGGATTTTCAGATTGTAGTTATGTGTGGACTGATAATACTTTATAGGCCCGTTAAAAGCTTATTTCATGGAATAAAACCTATCGATCGAGTAAAGGGTCTTGGTATGATTGCTTCACATCCATCTACCACTGATACTAAATTACGATAAATATCTCATTTTGTTCAAATAATTGTATCGAGCACATAGAAGTGGCTCCTGTTTATAAGAGATAGAAGGCTCCGTATTTGCTTTCAAAATAGCATGGCCAAAGCCAAATCCATTGCTGGCGCGATGATTTGAAATTTAAATAACGTTCTCATCTTTGACCTTTCGTCCTTCTTCATTTGATTGCTATCATTAATCTATGTAGGCTTTGTTTACTTTTCATCGACATTGGAAAAGCAATATTCAATTCTTAATTGAGTCACTGGAGCAAGATTTAATTTATCTAAGGCAGACACGGCTACACAAATAATGCAGGCGAGTATACATATATGTAGGAATGTATATTCTTTCAATCAATTACTTGGTCATAACAGTTTATGTTACGGTTATATTATTATTATATGCTACCTATTGGTAGAGTCGTTAGAATATAGTATAAAGTATGGGACCGAGATATATAGCAAGTTTCTGGTTCCAAAGACCAGGTATATGTCCCGTGGCGAAGCCTGATTGGCTCGGAGTAAACATCCGATTGTAAGTGTGTTTTGGTTGATCAGGGATGTTTTAGCTCGCAGACTAACATACAGAACTAAAACACAGCTAAGCGAGGTCAAGGGATATAATCGTTTTAACCAGCTACATTTATATGCATGTAGAGCAGAGCGGAGATACCTTGATATAGAGTGAATGGAGGAATTATAAAAGCGTTGGTAAAATCATCCATTATATTACCCATGCTTCGCTGGTGTAGTTTATTGTCAAAAGATGTAGCACATACATTTCAAGCGGTGATAAAACTTACAAGATAAGCTAAACGAAATATATATATATATTGGTTTATCCCATAAATATAAATTCAAAGGTATTTGCCAAAATGGTCGCTTACACCTGGAACCGCACTGCTGAATGTGTAATTCCCGAAAAAGAAATTTTGTCATAATTTAAATGTGGCCTAACAGTAAATCAACGAGTCTTATATACAGCGATAGTCCACTGGCTTCGAAAAGAACGTTCAAATTATCTAATCAGATGTCCTCTAAACAATTAAAGAATATGCCAAGAAGACAGGAAACTTCGAGGATGGCTAGAAACAAAAAGTCTGCCTAAAAGTAGTTCGTGTTTTAGGCCTCTCTGATTGTTAAAATGATATCTGGATTTTCAGGGAAATACGTGGTCATCATCTTACTCTTGGTAGCTTAGGTTCCATTAAATCAGGCTTCAGTCCGAACGTTAAACAGCCGGTGTTTAATTAATTCAAGATTCACTTGTGTATTAAAATGATACAACTTGCATTAGTCTATAGGATATTCTTCATTGATAATTTTTTTTCGTATATCTAGCACATACATAAAAGTCATAAATCTGCCATCATCCATGTCGATTATAAAAAGTAATTGTACTGTTAAATCGGTATATATGATGTCGAAGAGTGTTACTTCTCAAGTGTATCAATAAATCGGTCTGTTAAGTAGAACAAAAGCGGCATGCATTAGAACATGTTTACGGCGCCTTCGTAGACACTCTCAGAGAAAGAGCTAACACAGTTTTATGTCAAAAGAGAATAATTCACTACAAACATTTTAAAATCCGTTCTCCGTTTTACAGAAAAATTGTTGAAATGGAAAAGGATAAGACCTTTGAGATTTGGAGACAACGATTGACAGTGTAGCACAATATATCCATCGTCAGAACACCGAGTTGCAAGCGTGTGTTGTTGAGTTCTCTCGGAGATGTTCTTCCAGCGTACTTGTTCCAGTCTTCCACAGAAATGATAAAAACAAGCCTTTTAGCAACGAACATGAATGATAAATGGTTAAATGTTTGTTGTGTATTGCCACGAAATGCTGACAGATCAACTTCCAAGAAAGCGATTCATGGATTTTCATGCCTCTGGAGGTTTTAACGCCTATACTACAATGTACCGTAGCCAAAACTGCCAGTTCCTGCCTCTGCAATAGTTCCCAGCAGTCTTTACACAGGATACACCGTTGTCATTCCCTATATAGAACATCACTTAATCAAATATGTCACTTGTTCTGATGTATCATCTCTACATTATAGTATATTACGTACAAAGGACTTGTGGTTACAACACTTTATTTTTGTTAAGAAATAATAAATCCTCATAAGTAGAATATCAAACTGTTAATATTGTAACGATTATAATTAGTTCCGTGTATTTGTAGTGTCGGGATAAAAATATACATGTAGTGCGCTTGTATCGTTTCGTATGCTGTAAAAAGACCTACATGTATATAGATGGATTACACCTAGCGATTGGAATCTCGCATGACAACTTTAAAAATTATTGAAAAGGAGAGCAGACAAGCTAAATGGAAAGGTAACATCTTTTAGGGAATTCCCCAGGACTCGTACCAGGAATATTGCATTAAATACGGCGTACTACTGTTCTCTAGAACTCAAAAAGGCTATTAAACGTTCGACTTTCTCACCGTTCATTGAAAGGTAGTTGATATTGGATAAATATCGTCGTGTGAAGTTAGAGCTACAGAAAAATAGACTTAGTTTTGAAAATTGACCGTTATGCTTGTATTATCACCATTGATAAAAACAAGTTAACTACTGTTATCGAAACTGATGGAAGCTCAATTCGACTCGGCATGTTTCACAGCTTTTCCTTCCAGAACGTTCCCTGAGGACTAACATGCTGTGCTTGAAATGTAATTTGATAAGATCGTTCTAGCGTGTTAGCGCTTTCTTTGGTTTGTACAGAACATGATTATCTCCCATTCAAGTTCCCATACATTAAACTATGTAGGACGGGAAAGAGAGCACACTTAGGGATACGATCGTCCCGATGGAAAAGTTACTGTTACAGGTGATACAGAGAAAGATCATGATATGGTCCAGTTAAAGAAAGGATTTCTTTAAGCAATGATTATAGTTCAAACACACCCATACAAGACTGCGGATTATATGGCTACAGTGTCATTTATTTATAGACATACACATGCATTTATCAGTAAGTAAAATTGAAAAAGAGAACTAGGCGTTTGTCGTTACACTGTGTGAGACGTGCAATGTATTATGACTGATAGTCCGGTCTCAGAATATACCAGAATTCCACGTATTAATGACCATTCATCCAAAAAAATGTTTTTAATGCAATTTTCCTACCTTTTCTTATTTTGTTCTTTACCCTTGAAACACATTAAGTCATAAGTATGTTATGCTTATTGATACGCCTAGTGAATCCGTTGTCACCACGCAACTCTCATTTGAGATGATGATGTGACCCGGATGTGACCTGCGAATATCGTCGATGAAGCAGAAGATGCTTACTCTTGTGGATCTCCCGGTCAGATTCTCCTTGCACTGTTTTGGGAGTCTCCATGCCAATATGTATGTTTATTTATATATTGATCTGTTAAACGATTTTGATTTTGAATGATGACTTGCTTATCGTGTCGGTATTTTTTGTTGTTTGTTGAACTCATGATTCGGTGATGCGGCCATACAAATATCTAATGTGTAACATGTAAAGCACTTGTTTATTCCTATATGAACTTCTAGACTTACATATCCTGTGTGTATAGCGTAAGAATTGTACCTGCTGCCTAATTGCATGATTCGTTAGAGGCGACTTTTTTTGTAACAATTACCTTAACTTGGGAAATTCAAATTCTACTTTTTTCGTCTTCTTAATGTATCCATTAACACTGCCTTACATTTGGCCTTTAGCTGAGCGTTCACCCTTGTGAGGAAGCCATAGCAGAGTCTATTAAAATGGTAGTTGCTACTCCTTCGTAGCGCTCAGTCTGATTGGAGTGGGTCGATTAGTTTGCCCTTTGTCAGTATAATGTGACCGGGTGTGGTGTCCTGCTGGAAGGTTCGGCAGCATGCTTCAGTGAGGCAGCACTATAAAGTCGGTATCGGTTCCATGCTATAACAAGGAGACAAACAAACTGTCCGACAGTCTACCAAAGCACACACACCACGCATGCATCTCGCGCACAGGAAGGGTGTCCTTAAATAATCACAGCTGCTGATAGGTCATTAAACTAAACTAAAATAAAATGAACGTAACGGATGCTTTTGTCTACGCTGTATGTATGCACTGCTGTGGCGTTGGGTAGGAATATACACTAATACATATTGAAACAGTGCATCTATAGTTTATCAATAAAAATGTCGATGAGTTTGCAGTTTTTGTTGTTTTTTTCCCTAATTGATGGTGCAGAAATGTTTATTTTAAGTAGTTTTTCTAAGATTAATTAAAATAAACCTGATAATTACTGTTAAAGCTTTTAAACACATTTTTGTTAAAATTATCTATGTCAGTGCGACAATTCACCCTTCCACGTCTAATGCCTGAACGATTCAGGACTTGTTTGATAAACTATATATAGCTAAGGGACTTCAGATTCAGATATATTATGCGGTATTCAATGTTTTGTTATATATTATCAGATGAAATACAAACATTATCAGAACGAGCCGACAAAGTCTTCTCTATAAGGATAGCATCACGCGATTGTCCCATAAGGTCTTACGATTTTGTCCGCGGCATCACCTACACCGGTGATTTTTTTTTATCTGTTTTTGTTCTTTTTGTTCAAATTGGGCGAGATCATTTAGGAGTTACTTTCTTATTAATGGAATCTGTGTTAATTCATGAAAAGTAATCAATGCCCGCTTCATTTATTTCCAATGGTTTCTACACATTGCTGTTGACTGTGTTATAACAGCACAGACACAAGGAAGGGAGATAACTCAGGACAGGGTCAGACATTATATTGACTCGTTGAAGAAGAAAAATACACTAACAAGACACAAATAGAAGTGTGGTCGGTATTATATTCATCATAATGATGTCTTTGTTGGAAAAATAACACACAGTTAAAGGGGAAATGAAGGAGGAGTGATCTATTTAGGTCAAGTAACTTTGCTCTCCGAGACATCCGCCGGCCACGATCTATTGCAGGTATAAATAAGAGCAGGAATGGGTGCTGTACCGTATATGTTGTATCATATTCATCATTATGGCTATTAGAGACAGAAGGAATATGCTCGTAAGGCGGTGTTAGTAATGAAAAACGTCAAGTGCGAGTGCTGGCCTCATCCATCAGAGCGACCACAATGGCCGCCGAATGGTACAATGATCCGAGCCACGTCCAACTCTATCACTCAATCTATACAATAAACAGCTACTAAACGGCCAGACGTATGTGTCTGGACCAGGGCATAGAGATCAAATCAGATTAACACTGTTTATTCTGTAACTGGACAGGGTGGGGGGATCAGCCATCGAGCTCCGCCTAGGAGTCCATCTTTATATTGGTAACTCGCGGCGGACCGTCAGTACAAACATCTCAATGAGATGTGATTACACAGGCATCTCCCAAGTAGTGAGGTCCAATACCGTCAGTCTATCGTTAAAATGGTGGGCATACATGACATATTGATCAAATGATATGGAGTTCTCCTATACCTCACAGGTGAATTCCGGTTTTGTTAGGAAAAAGAAAAGATTTTACCGGGGTGGGGAAAGTACAGCTTTCGCTATGACGCCACTCACAATAGCAAAATGTCGTCACTTTTATATAACGTAACTACGTCATAAATTGAAATCGTCGTCAATTTTGACGCACATTTCAATGGCAATGATGATAGTGCGATGTTGTAATGTTAAGTGTGTGAGAGAAATAATCAATTATCGGCCTGTACATTTGACAGTGATATATCAACCCTTAGACAACTATCGTGCTCACTAGCCCAACTCTTACACTCGGCTTGAGATATCCCTATCCACGAAACATACCCATGTAAGATTTTTGTATACCTTAGTATGTCAGGTTGCTATGTACGACAGCTGAAATTGATGTAGTAATCGTCAGCTGTTATAACGGACATAATTTACGCTTACCCTCAACCAATGATGTATCGTAAAATAAATTGTGTATGAACGACAGCGACATGTGTTAAATATAGTCCTATACGTTGTCATACTTATATATCATACCTCATTTATTTTAGTCTCAATGATATTTTAATAGTTGCTCCGGCCTCTATTTTTGTATGTAGGCCCAGAGTCAAGGACAACAGACCGACGCTATTTATTGTGACATCATAATATCAGAAAGAGTAATCTCCCTTTGTGTGCTCTTCATTCACATCGCAGTGAGCAAAATGTCGTCCGACATATTTGCGTCCTTGGAGGTAACCGATCTTATTACAATAACTGATATCATCATTCGGTGAATACAGAACAGACAATACAACATGCCGTCACGAAATGTATTATATTTCGGTCATTCCTGAAGGAAAAATATGTTCCAGAAGATTTAAAAACTTCTCACACGAGAAATTAGTCACTATGATGAATACTTAATAGTAACTTTTTATCGTATGTTATATGGTCATGTTGAGTAGATTCGGTATAATGTACCAAGTTTTGCATGACACTGGCGGTAATATAGGATTTTATGGACTGGCCAGTCATCCAAAAATACATGTATGATTGTGCCACGGGCAACCGGCATATATACATGTACATGTACTTAGCCCCAGTACTATCACACTATGCTGGTTGAAAGCCACGGTAAGCTACATTTTTGTATTTATCTACGGTTATGCAAACCTGGGGAACCATGCTAATCCAACGCGAGTCCGTACTCAAACCGGGTCGATCCGTAGTGATCCGTGCTGGACCGTAGCTCTCTACGATAGTTTATTTCTGCATTCAACTTCCGTGGCAAACTGTAGTCGAATCGTAGATTTTTAGCGCAAGACTATCACAGAAGTAGAACCGTAGGATCACCGTCGGACTTCTGTACACACATGGCCAACCAGGAACAATCGTAGTGTTCTAGGGCCACCTACGGTGACGCAAACTTTACATAGCATGTGGAGGCAAACCGTCGTAGTGGTACCGTACTGCTATCGGGGCGTACCGTGGCCATCCGTACTGATCCGTAGTGATTCGTAGTAAATATTGTCATATTTAGTGTTACCGGCATAAGCCGTCACCTTGACATACCGCAACAGAACCATGAAATAACACCTTGACATACCGTACCAGTACCGTGTAGTAACACCGTGACATACTGTACCGGTACCATGTAGTAACACCGTGACATACCGTACCGGTACCATGCAGTAACACCGTGACATACCGTACCAGTACCGTGTAGTAACACCGTGACATACCGTACCAGTACCGTGTAATAACACCGTGACATACCGTACCAGTATCATGTAATTACACCGTGACATACCGTACCGGTACCGTGTAGTAACACCGTGACATACCGTACACGTACCGTGTAGTAACACCGTGACATACCGTACCAGTACCGTGTAGTAACACCGTGACATACCGTACCAGTACCGTGTAGTAACACCGTGACATACCGTACCAGTACCGTGTAGTAACACCGTGACATACCGTACCAGTACCGTGTAGTAACACCGTGACATACCGTACCAGTAACATGTAGTAACACCGTGACATACCGTACCAGTACCGTGTAGTAACACCGTGACATACCGTACCAGTACCGTGTAGTAACAACGTGACATACCGGTACCGGTACCGTGTAGTAACACCGTGACATACCGTACCAGTACCGTGTAGTAACACCGTGACGTAGAGTACCGGTACTGTGTAGTAACACCGTGACATACCGTACCAGTACCGTGTAGTAACACCATGACATACCGTACTGGTACCGTGTAGTAACACCGTGACATACCGTACCAGTACCGTGTAGTAACACCGTGACATACCGTACCAGTACCGTGTAGTAACACCGTGACATACCGTACCAGTACCGTGTAGTAACACCGTGACATACCGTACCAGTACCGTGTAGTAACACCATGACATACCGTACCAGTACCGTGTAGTAACACGGTGACATACCGTACCAGTACCGTGTAGTAACACCGTGACATACCGTACCAGTACCGTGTAGTAACACCGTGACATACCGTACCAGTACCGTGTAGTAACACCGTGACATACCGTACCAGTACCGTGTAGTAACACCGTGACATACCGTACCGGTAGCGTGTAGTAACACCGTGACATACCGTACATATACCGTGTAGTAACACCGTGACATACCGTACCAGTACCGTGTAGTAACACCGTGACATACCGTACAGGTACCGTGTAGTAACACCGGGATATACCGTACAGGTACCGTGTAGTAACACCGGGATATACCGTACAGGTACCGTGTAGTAACACCGTGACATACCGTACCAGTACCGTGTAGTAACACCGTGACATACCGTACCAGTACCGTGTAGTAACACCGTGACATACCGTACCAGTACCGTGTAGTAACACCGTGACATACCGTACCAGTACCGTGTAGTAACACCGTGACATACCGTACCAGTACCGTGTAGTAACACCGTGACATACCGTACCAGTACCGTGTAGTAACACCGTGACATACCGTACCAGTACCGTGTAGTAACACCGTGACATACCGTACAGGTACCGTGTAGTAACACCGTGACATACCGTACAGTACCGTGTAGTAACACCGTGACATACCGTACCAGTACCGTGTAGTAACACCGTGACATACCGTACCAGTACCGTGTAGTAACACCGCGACGTACCGTACAGGTACCGTGTAGTAACACCGTGACATACCGTACAGGTACCGTGTAGTAACACCGTGACATACCGTACCAGTACCGTGTAGTAACACCGTGACATACCGTACCAGTACCGTGTAGTAACACCGTGACATACCGTACCAGTACCGTGTAGTAACACCGTGACATACCGTACCAGTACCGTGTAGTAACACCGTGACATACCGTACCAGTACCGTGTAGTAACACCGTGACATACCGTACCAGTACCGTGTAGTAACACCGTGACATACCGTACCAGTACCGTGTAGCAACACCGTGACATACCGTACCAGTACCGTGTAGTAACACCGTGACATACCGTACCAGGTACCGTGTAGTAACACCGTGACATACCGTACCGGTACCGTGTAGTAACACCGTGACATACCGTACCAGTACCGTGTAGTAACACCGTGACATACCGTACCAGTACCGTGTAGTAACACCGTGACATACCGTACCAGTACCGTGTAGTAACACCGTGACATACCGTACCAGTACCGTGTAGTAACACCGTGACATACCGTACCAGTACCGTGTAGTAACACCGTGACATACCGTACCAGTACCGTGTAGTAACACCGTGACATACCGTACCAGTACCGTGTAGTAACACCGTGACATACTGGTACGGGACATACCGTACCAGTACCGTGTAGTAACACCGTGACATACCGTACCAGTACCATGTAGTAACACCGTGACATACCGTACCAGTACCGTGTAGTAACACCGTGACATACCGTACCAGTACCGTGTAGTAACACCGTGACATACCGTACCGGTACCGTGTAGTAACACCGTGACATACCGTACCAGTACCGTGTAGTAACACCGTGACATACCGGTACCGGTACCGTGTAGTAACACCGTGACATACCGTACCAGTATCCTGTAATTACACCGTGACATACCGTACCGGTACCGTGTAGTAACACCGTGACATACCGTACCAGTACCATGTAGTAACACCGTGACATACCGTACCAGTACCGTGTAGTAACACCGTGACATACCGTACCAGTACCGTGTAGTAACACCATGACATACCGTACCAGTACCGTGTAGTAACACCGTGACATACCGTACCAGTACCGTGTAGTAACACCGTGACATACCGTACCAGTACCGTGTAGTAACACCGTGACATACCGTACCAGTACCGTGTAGTAACACCGTGAGTACGGTATGGTTTACTCTGGTTTATACATGTAGAAACGTGTACATCCTTGATACACTGTAGTCAATACAGGCACAGTGTAACCGGGGCTTAAGCTATATGCATGCATCTAAAATGTATAAAACAAAATCAATTCATCTATGAAAATGATATAAGTACGTCATTCGTAACTCATCATTACACATATATTGTAAATGTTGATGTTACAATTTAGCGATACATTAGTTTTAAAACTTTTCCCGCTGTATGCACCTACTGAATTATTGTTGTGATGTTTTCTATTGCAATGCGTTCTTATGCTATTGAGTCAATGTAAAATTGTCACCGATGAACATCAACCAGTCAAAATACTCAACACACGTGAATCCTTAGCAATGGAAAAGTGAACAATACCTGTTAAATATATAAAGGTATGGGATGAGTATTGTCTACGCTTAGAACATAACTGGACAGTATAACTAGTGAACAGCTAAGGGATAGCCGTTTGCAGCAGAGTTAATCTTGTCGTGACGTCTCCGTACGAAATAGAGAAGAATATAAAATTATTAACCTAATCATTTTGTTTGTATGCAATGATTTTTACGCATTTCGCGATGAAACAAATCATTTCTCCTTTCAGAAATAAGGAATGTGTGTCAAAGACACTCCAATTTTATACAAGCGCATTGGAAAATCATATTTCCGCGTCTTCCCTCGAGCAAATTACTACAGATAAATCGAGAGGTTCGCTACAAGTGTGTATAGTTGAGAATGGGACGATGTTTGCCAATCTGCTGAAGCTAAATACCTTACGGTTCTCTTTTCTAGAACTATCAAATTGATTCCACAGTCAATGCTTGTCAGAGCGGATTAAAGAAATTGGTGAGGAATAAAGCCAATTTGCTCCGAACAATACAATTCTGATCTCATCTTACTTGCTGTTCATTGAGAACGTCTGATATGTATTCACCGTGACAACGCCAATAGTCAGGAAATGAAGGCCATGTATCCCGGCCTTATTGGATTTCTCTATGGTGATTGGTCAATATCTATGCCTGGTCATTGTAAGAGTCGGACATCGTAATTGCTGAGATTCACTATTTCTCAAGAGGTATCACATCCATTGTGTCCCGTTTTAGCGCTGCAATTCCTCCACAGTTAAACTGCGTGTGTGATGATGATTGGCAAAGAAAAAAAATCATATTCAGAGATTAATAGATCAATTAAATTTTGATTTACCATTACCCCATAGGGAGGGGCCCTGATTCTCCCCTGCCAATGTCGCTATCGATATTCCGCTGTTCTCTACTCGAGCACAATACCCCTCTTGCCCGTAACGAAGATTTAAACATTCGTCTAAGACACTGGGGTATTTATCTTCATTTTACAATACATTGTGCACGTCTATGGATGTGAAATATAGAGAAAGTCGCTGGAGCAAACAAATAAATCCTGATCCAAGAGCGGTATGACTATCGGTAGGAATGTGCGGGAAGGCTGCTGGTATCAGCGGTGATGCTGCACCCACTTACGGAGGCAGTTGATAAATTAATATCTGGCCCAAAATCGATCCTTTATATCTGTCTGTATAGGTACACGAAAACTACACGAAATGTCACAATTAGTCATATCAAATGGACTTGAGGGTCTGGAAACACATTACTTACTTTCTACATTTAACCATCATTGGTTGATTTATTTTTGTTGAAAAGCGCCAGTTTATCAACGGAATGAACAAAGGATTTCTCAATATAATAAGATCCGCTGAGTATTGTTTGACTTGTCTTTTACATCTCCTCTTACAGACATTTCTTTCGAACCTTTTCAATTTTCAGGCACCTCATTGGTATCAACACCCGTAGCATCACTTACGAGTCCCAGAAGGACAAAACTGTTGTATGGCACAGTTTAATTCATTAAGGTTCTTCTGCATCTATTTCTCATTTGGGTTTGGAGGGTGCTAACATATTGTGTGCATTTTTACTATCATTTTACAGTTTGGAACTAACGATATCGAGGTAAAATATTAAGAATGTGTAAGAAATGTTTAACTACTACCATGATTCATACATCAGAGGATAGGTACACCATACACCAGAGGATAGGTACACCGTACATCAGAGGATAGGTACACCGTACATCAGAGGAGAGGTACACCATACATCAGAGGATAGGTACATCATACATCAGAGGGTAGGTACACCGTACATCAGAGGATACGTACACCATACATCAGAGGATAGGTACACCATACATCAGAGGATAGGTACACCATACATCAGAGGATAGGTACATCATACATCAGAGGGTAGGTACACCGTACATCAGAGGATAGGTACACCATACATCAGAGGATAGGTACACCATACATCAGAGGATAGGTACACCATACATCAGAGGATAGGTACACCATACATCAGAGGATAGGTACACCATACATCAGAGGATAGGTACATCATACATCAGAGGATAGGTACACCATACATCAGAGGATAGGTACACCATAATCAGAGGATAGGTACACCATACATCAGAGGATAGGTACACCATACATCAGAGGAAAAGTACACCATACATCAGAGGATAGGT
Source organism: Pecten maximus (assembly GCF_902652985.1). Taxonomy (NCBI): domain Eukaryota; kingdom Metazoa; phylum Mollusca; class Bivalvia; order Pectinida; family Pectinidae; genus Pecten; species Pecten maximus. The sequence continues at coordinate 24,044,307 of NC_047023.1, read as the reverse complement.
ACACCGTACATCAGAGGATAGGTACATCATACATCAGAGGATAGGTACACCGTACATCAGAGGATAGGTACACCGTACATCAGAGGATAGGTACACCATACATCAGAGGATAGGTACACCGTACATCAGAGGATAGGTACACCGTTCATCGGAGGATAGGTACACCGTTCATCGGAGGATAGGTACACCATACATCAGAGGATAGATACACCATACATCAGAGAATAGGTACATCATGCATCAGAGGATAGGTGCACCGTACATCAGAGGATAGGTACACCAGACATCAGAGGATAGGTACACCATACATCAGAGAATAGGTACATCATGCATCAGAGGATAGGTACACCAGACATCAGAGGATAGGTACACCATGCATCAGAGGATAGGTACACCATACATCAGAGGATAGATACACCATACATCAGAGGAAAGGTAGACCATACATCAGAGGATAGGTACACCGTACATCAGAGGATAGGTACACCATACATCAGAGGATAGGTACACCATACATCAGAGGATAGGTACACCGTACATCAGAGGATAGGTACACCGTACATCAGAGGAGTGGTACACTATAGATCAGAGGATAGGTACACCGTACATCAGAGGATAGGTACACCGTACATCAGAGGAGAGGTACACCATACATCAGAGGATAAGTACACCATACATCAGAGGAAAGGTACACCGTACATCAGAGGATAGGTACACCGTACATCAGAGGAGAGGTACACTATAGATCAGAGGATAGGTACACCGTACATCAGAGGAGATGTACACCATACATCAGAGGATAAGTACACCATACATCAGAGGAAAGGTACACCGTACATCAGAGGATAGGTACACCGTACATCAGAGGAGAGGTACACTATAGATCAGAGGATAGGTACACCGTACATCAGAGGATAGGTACATCATACATCAGAGGAGAGGTACACCATACATCAGAGGAGAGGTACACCATACATCAGAGGAAAGGTACACCATACATCAGAGGATAGGTACACCATACATCAGAGGATAGGTACACCATTCACCAGAGTTAATGTGAGATGAAAAGACACAGTATGATACACCATGCAATATTGTAATTGATGTATAAATAATACCGAGACAACTTTTCACCCGACTTAGCGTAACGAGTTTTCTATCGTGCATCTGAAAATATTGACATTCCCGTCTTACTTACTAAGTTGTTCACAGGTCACAGTAATTTGATATTAACTGTTTCTGTCCTAATATAGCACTAAAGGTGTCGACTGCGTTACTGTAACGCGCTATGGAGTTAGATGTGTTCAGATATCGGTATCCGATGGTTGTCGCCGTCCCATTCTGAGAACGTGCCATTGGAGTTGACCAATATTTACATGAAGGTTGTCGTCATTGACACGGTAAAGTAAACACTTCCTGATCCCTTTGTCCCCGTATCCTGTACACCTTACCATCCAGATATTGGCATTTATTTATTTTTTTATCTATTTCGAGTTTTGTTTTTGGTCACCTCATATCATAAACACTTGAGGACCTTAGCATCATTGACGAGTCCAAGAAGGACGAAACAGCTTTATAATATCCCTAACATCACTGACGAGTCCTAGAAGGACGAAAAAGCTGTAAGATACCATTTAACTCTCAATTTGTTCTGTAAACTGCTAACATCGTGTGTGACATTTGTTCAATATTTCAAAGTGTGTCTAAAGCTATATTTTACCCTGATGTGATATATTTTCAGTTAATCAGACGTTTACCCGTCCGTCATAGTGTTAACTTACATCTTTTTTCAGGTTCAAAATAATCTTATTGATCAAAAGCAGGAAAGTAAATATAATTGGTGTCCTCGCGCAGAAGGAGATTAATGCAACATACACCTTTTCATTTATAATCATACATCTTTTGTTTTTTATGTATTTTTTTGCATGTGTCCGATAAAAAAATACAAAAGATCCCATCTATAACCTAGATCCTAGACTGTTTATCAAATACAAACTAGCAATACATGATAATTATAAAGGAAATAAGTGAAACAAGTACTTGTTTAACCACACGGGTGAATTTCCTCAGAATACTCACCAAGCTGTAAACAAGAGCTACGTTTGTGATTATACATACAAAGTATTTTAGACAAAGTCTGATCTCAACATGAACTTTTTATTACGGTAGTATTATCGTGATTGTTATGATATAGTACATCACTAGCGATAAACTAAATATAAATATGTGTTTATAACAGTAATCTCCTGATTGTTAAAGAATTTACTAAACTTTCAATTTATCTTAAGTTTGTCATTGAAAGTACTTATATGTACGGTGACATCACCTGGAGTCTCCTAGGAAATATGTCCCCATATCCATGGAAACATTGAATACACACCGTGTCTCACCCAATTTTTCAGACGCCAGAAATTGTTTTCGTCTTGACACATTGAGGAGGACGTAATGTGACATCCGTCCAAGTCTGTACTCTTATGAGTCACGACATGATTCCTATTTCCCGAGACTCACTTTGAAGTAATTCCGGCAGGTGTCACATATACACTACCATAGTAGCAACATAAAAGGACAGGTGCGTTACAGTATGATTTATACTTACTGACAGTGAGCCGTTAGGCGTTCACAATTTTGATACAATTAAAACGTATACTGATTAAAACTTAAATAATGTTAAAAATCATTAGGAGAAAAAGTTATAAAACGTGATATTTTACAAGGGTTTGTTGCAAAACACTTGCTACTTATTACTAAAATTGAAAATTCTTGGTTGATAACTTAAAATAAGAAATGATCGAATCCATATATTACCGATCGTTACCCAGTCGGAAAACCACACGAGCCTTTTCGTCATATCTTCGGAAAAAACACGTGTTTTCATTCCGTCAGAAGTAAATGACCTCGTCACGTGACGAATCATATGACTGACTCGGCTTTCTTCGTAATGAATCAAGCATGATCATGTTTACAAGCTAGAATCGAAGTGAACAATGTTTACCCCCGAAAATATGTTCAAAAACAGCAAAGCTGATAATATCGATTTATTATGGGAATATTTTATTATTCATAGGCCGAACTCTCCGTTTCCTGAGGCCGAAATCCAAGGTAATAGTCGTAAAATTAGTAGGTACAGACGTGGTATCCTGTTATATCTCAATATATCACAAACAACTAGACTCATTTATACATTGTACATTACACCAAGTCCAATTCCTAACACAACTAGGGTCACATAAAACCGAAACCATACTAATCTGTACTCAAAGCAGGGTTTACTACATGTGATTTGACAATACATCCACGATAGCACCATGCTGTATTCCCCGTTGCTTCGGTATTCAATGAATGTTCATGTTTTGCACTTTTCCGATTGAATTACATACATGTATACATATTTCTTCACAAACATACATTTCTTATACATACACCTTTCTAACACTTTCATTTTTCTCACACTAACATATTTCTTACACATACGCTTTTCGTAAACATACACATTCCTTACACATTCGCTTTTCGTAAACATACACATTTCTTTTTCGCTGATATTATTAAAACAAACTACATTTTGTTTGTATATCCTCGTTTTATCGATTCTTAGTAAAAATTGAATTTCATTTTGATAGTATCTGGTTTATTTCCCGTGAACACAGACAGTGATATCAGAATACAGATAACGGACAGCTTGACCATGACCATCCTCGCATTCCTTGTCCTATACTTGTGATGAAGTCATGATCGATAACAGTTAAAGATATAATACCTTAGAAAATTTGGGATTAAGGATTCACTCCCCAGGATAAGAGCATTTCAGCAGCACTCTAGGGGCAATCTGACACATGATCATTATTACAGGGATCAGTGTCCGAGGCGACCAGTCAGAGCCTTCGATTCAGGGATCGCGTCGGTCACGATCATACCGTGGTGTGTAAATTCATACTATCCACGTATAAGTTCATAGATTTGTATACATGTATAACGCTCAATGCCAAATTAAAGGTAGTGATTATATAATGTTGGTGGTCTACAAAAAAGAGTTATAGAAGAGGTGACATTCTTGGTTGTCCGAGGCTCTGTCAAGGGTTACACAATCAAGATTACCTCCACGAAGGTCGGAGATTTTCTGACACGTCATTAAGGTCGAGGGTGTTTACTTTCCTCACATCATTTTATTTTATATTTCTTAATCATATTCCTGACGTGACGTCTTTTCTTACATTCTTCACATGGTTATTCCGTAGTTGCTGGGGAAACGGTTATTCGATGTCACACAGGGGTAAAGACAACTTCCACGCGCTATATGACGCTGCTCAAAATAACGTCATCATTTTACGCCGAGTAACCATGTCGTGAAAGATGACGTCCTTAAATTCGACGCACATTCAAAGGAGCATTGCAGATGGCGCGACGAAAAACTTTCATAAAAGCTTACATTTGCTTGCAAGTATGTGAGAAAAAAAATAAAACATGGGTCTATTCCACTAACAAGGATACATGTATCTCGACCCTCGGCAAGCCTCGTGCTGACTGGCCAAACTCTTACACGTGGGCTGCGATATCCCTGTCCACGGAACACACCCATGTTAGATTATATTGAGTATTGTTGCCAGCATGTGCTTTCTATCATGCCCTAGGGGTTGACAGAGAAATCTAACCCTAAAGGGCGACAGAGAAATCTAAACGTAGGGGGCGACAGAGAAATATAAACCTTGGGGGCGACAGAGAAATCTAAACCTAGGGGGCGACAGTGAAATCTAAACCTAGGGGGCGACAGAGAAATCTAAATGTAGGGGTTGTCAGAGAAAAATCTAACCCCAGGGATTGACAGGGAAATATAACCCTAGAGAGCGACCGAGAAATCTAAACGTAGGGGGCGACAGAGAAATATAAACCTTGGGGGCGACAGAGAAATATAAACCTTGGGGGCGACAGAGAAATATAAACCTTGGGGGCGACAGAGAAATATAAAGCTAGGGGGCGACAGAGAAATCTAAAGCTAGGGGGCGGCAGAGAAATCTAAAGCTAGAGGGCGACAGAGAAATCTAAACCTAGGGGGCGACAGAGAAATATAAACCTTGGGGGCGACAGAGAAATCTAAACCTAGAGGGCGACAGAGAAATCTAAACCTAGGGGGCGACAGAGAAATCTAAACCTAGGGGGCGACAGAGAAATATAAACCTTGGGGGCGACAGAGAAATATAAACCTTGGGGGCGACAGAGAAATCTAAACCTAGGGGGCGACATAGAAATCTAAACCTAGGGGCGACATAGAAATCTAAACCTAGGGGGCGACAGGGAAGTCTAAATGTAGGGGCGACATAGAAATCTAAACCTAGGGGCGACATAGAAATCTAAACCTAGGGGGCGACATAGAAATCTAAACCTAGGGGCGACATAGAAATCTAAACCTAGGGGACGACAGGGAAGTCTAAATGTAGGGGGCGACTCTTACCCTAGGGGTTGACAGGGACATCTAACCCCGGGGGTTGACAGGGACATCTAACCCCAGGGGTTGACAGGGACATCTTACCTAGGGGTTGACAGGAACATCTGACCCTAGGGGTTGACAGGGAAATCTTACCTAGGGGTTGACAGAGAAATCTTACCTATGGGTTGACAGAGAAATCTAAACCTAGGGGGCGACAGAGAAATTTAAATGTAAGGGGGGTGGGGGGCGACTCTTACCCTAGGGGTTGACAGGGACATCTAACCCCAGGGGTTGACAGGGACATTTAACCTAGGGGTTGACAGAGACTTCTTACCTAGGGGTTGACAGGAACATCTGACCCTAGGGTTGACAGGGACATCTAACCTAGGGGTTGACAGATACTTCTTACCTGGGGGTTGACAGGGAAATCTTACCTAGGGGTTGGCAGGGACATCTTACCTAGGGGTTGACAGGGACTTCTTACCTAGGGGTTGGCAGGGACATCTAACCCTAGGGGTTGAGAGAGACTTCTTACCAAGGGGTTGACAGGGAAATCTAACCTAGGGTATGACAGAGACTTCTTACCTAGGGGTTGACAGGGAAATCTTACCTAGGGGTTGACAGGGACATCTAACTTAGGGAGAAATCTTGAACACGTAAAACGGGAGACTAATCTGCGAATGTTAGGAAAATATAATATCCCCATGTACATATCAGCGTGTGAATTTAAGCAGGAAAGCAGCCATAGAGCTTCGTTGGCATACGGAGAGATTTACCAAGCAAAGTATATATACAATGTTAAATAAATAGAACTGAATTTGTTGGGTTTATATATACATGTATATATATATACAGTATATATCCGTATAATCCCTTGAATAGTCGGTCCATTTTCTACTAAAGGGACATATCCAGACATCCTACCAGATTACAGTAGGGCCTTTCTGTCTATTAGCCAATAAAAGACGAAGTTCCAGGAAAGATGGTGGCCATAATTCGAGGATTAATCCCGATACAAATATAGCAGTAAGGCGTATCAACTGTCCACTATACTCTACTTAAGTTCCAACCATTACACTAGGGGACACTGTCAGAGATTTGAAGTTGACTAAAGTCTCGTGCGGCTTATTTTTGTGACAACGAACGTTGGTACCGCCATGTTTTGTCTTCTCTGTCTGACATGCCGATACTTCTCAACATCACTGCTCCATTTTCACTAGTAGAGACCGACAAGCGAAATGAAACCCCCGGAACAGGCATTTTATAAGTAAATCTAAAATTCATTTGTAGACAGTCGTGTATTTGATTATAAGCACGTACTGTCTCCATCACGGCTTTTAGATGGACGCAAGCGGCGACCAGCAAGTGTAAGTAAATCTGTATGTCAGTCAGGCTGGACGAGGCTGCAGACATGAGAAATTTGGCTGGAGGTGTTGTGAATCTCTTTTGTTGGTAAGAGTGCAGGAGGAAATAGACGGAAATCGGAAACTTAAAATAAAGTCATCGATGATTTCCTTTCCTACAAAAATTGCTATATAATGGCGACCTGGGAGTATCATCAATGCTGACACTGTTATATAGTATGAGAAGACACAAAACGAATTAAATGTAATTACATACGTAATTCAATGAATTTGGTTTAAGGAAAGCATAGCTACGTAATGTGATTTAATAAGTTACTCAGTGAAAGTATTTATGATGGTTTATGACAACATACAACTGTACCTACACATACAACTGTACCTACACATACAACTGTACCTACACATACAACTGTACCTACACATACAACTGTACCTACACATACAACTGTACCTACACATACAACTGTACCTACACATACAATTGTACCTACACATACAACTGTACCTACACATACAACTGTACCTGATTTACGAACATTACACATTATTATCTATAATATATTAACTTAAAGAAATGGCATAAGAGATACTGTTTGATGTCTTAATCACATCAGATTGTAATACATATACAGTCAAACCTGCCTTAGTGACAACCTCAATTAAGCGACTCCTTCTCATATGTGACCATATTTTTCACTTCGAATGCAATCAATATACTAGTTATAATTACCTGAACCTGGATTAAGAGACCACCTGTCATTTGTGACCCTTTTAATTACCTCCCTTGGAAGGTCACTTATAAGAGGTTTGGTTGTATTAGGACTATATACATGTACACAAATGCTTGACTTCCATCCTTATCTACCGACCGGATGAGGATTGTGTTCAGATCTCCTTGGTGTATCTTCGTGGTTTTGATTTCAATTATGATACCTACGTTTGTTTTAATCAATATCAGAATGCTGTTTGTTGAAGGATGTTTGTTTCGATTACAACGTTATCACATTTTGCATGTCCTAGGCATAATACTGATGAGAGATTACTGCAAACAATTTAAAACTCGGATAATATAATATATATCTTAACTCTCTGGCTATATTTATCTCGTGATTCAAAAAAAAAAAAAAAAGGAACAAAAAATCCACAAACAAGATATCCTGGCATCTGATGCTTGATTTGGTGATAAATATTATACACACAAGTAAATGTTTAAATGTTCAATCAATTCAAGAAATGAAGACAACAAAGCAAGCGCATGCATTGTGCTTTTCTTTTTATTGATTCATTATTCAATTCTGATTACAATATATATCCACGAGACAAAGTAACTTGGCCTCTGACTACAATGATTTGTAAATATTTTTATCTAATATTGGACAACTTGTAAGAAGAAACAAAGATGGCCTTAGAGTATAATGTTAACATGACATCGCTGGCAGTTTACTATCACCCGAAGACCTGTTAAACACAGTACTGGCCTCTCCCTACCAGCACACTCATGTGTGATTCAATTCCTACTCATCAACATCGTATCGAAACGTTGAAAATCGCCTACATGTGATGTTGGAGTTATGGTATGGAATGGTTATTATTTAGGGGATAGTATGTTGTTTTGAGTGGCTATACTGGCGATTAGAACATGAAATTTGGTTTGAACTCGAGACCGATAGGTCGAGAGTTTAAACCAAATTTCATGTTCTAATCGCCAGTATAGCCACGAAAAACAACGTACTATCCCCATTCTAACACGTTTACTATCGCATATATTTAGAAACATTGTTTTACATCGCTACAAGTACGCTGTTAAGTACTCTGTGACCTCCGCTAGTTACGTGTCATACTGTGGCGGATTGACCAATCAGAGAGAAGCTTTCAAAGTCGGTCAATTGGCCACGCCCATACTGGCGAGAGTTCGATCTGTATGTTGACGAAGCGGTGTATTTGGATTGTTGTGAAAGTCCTGTTACAGAAGATTTAACGACATATTTGGATTTATGCAGTATGCTTAACGACATGTGCATCTTGACAAAGTCAGAGTTGATGTGTTTCTATAGGCTCAATCGTTATGTGAAAGTTATGTGCACTTGTTCCATTTCATTTCGGATTTTACTTGACCTTAGATGCTTACACACGGACGAAATGAACGTTTCAATCGATAAATGACGGTAAGAATGAAGTTAACGATTTTTGTTAAATTTATTAAGTTAATTCATTCTATTCGATTTCTTCACTTTCGATTCCAATATCACGGGTCATCAATCATAAATGCTGCAGAGTGTTGAATTTCGCTACGAGTCGAACTTGACGCCATATTGTTTTGATTAGAAACGGGGCGTGGCTTAACACGATATGTCGTGGTTCTATCGCAGATTAGAAGTCGGTCCGCAACCAATCAAAACACGCGTTGCAAACGAATCGTGTTAGAATTACAGATAATCACCACACCGGGATTTTGTTTTAAGCTACCTCAGTCATATTCTATGTACATGTATGTTATGTTCTCCATTGAATTGTTGTAGATGTCTTAAAATACTGATATTTTTTTATTTGGCGTATTTCAATAATGTGGTCTTCATTGTTTCATTATTAGTTATTTTTTATTGATTTATTTACTTAGTTATATATTCATAATTTCACTTTTTCTTGAAAATGATAAACGAATGAATAGTATTGATACAGAGAAACATCATACATTAAAATCAAATCTTTCTAGTATTAAGGCCATGAGTAAAAGGATTGACAGTGACCCAGAGGAATCTATAGACGTTATAACTATTTGGAGGAATAAACCTTTTCCTATTTAGCGCTTCAATACACAGGCAATATTCCTTCACGTGAAATTCGAGTGATTTTTTTTATGTGAAATTCATGTGGATTTCATGTGAATTTCACGTGAAGGAATATGTCGCATGTTCCACCAGAGAAAAAATCTGCTTGTAAGATTAAGAAAGTGAGAGAGAACTAGGAATGAGTATATTTCATGTGTCTTGGCCATTGTTTCAATATTAAGAAGCATTTTATGCTAATTTTATGTCTTTTAATGAGGGAGTGTGGGTCTTTATGCGTCAGTTTTATATGTGTCCCAACCCAACAACCAAGTGATCAATTCGCTTACTTCTACTGATTAACCAAGCCTTGTATGAAACCGATACAGAACTAACATGTCTTAATTCGGGTTGGAACCGCTGTAGGCTTAACTTGTTAGGCACGGCGTATCTCCGGATACGGACGCCCGGTTTCTACTCCAGCACTTACAATTCTGCCACGACATACCGACACACATCACGCCGAAGTTACTCCTATCACGGAAATTGACAATTAAAATCCGGGATGATGATTCAAGATACTCAACCACATTTAAATGTACATTAAACATCGGTTATTGATGACTGTTCGAGACCGATAACGTCAACTGAGGGAGACATTTGAATGCGAGTTTTGTACGTTCATGCAAATTTAGTTTATCTTTTTTGCCTACTTTCGACTATCGCGAACGGAATCTTGGCCGTTAGTGTTAAGCATGGCTGTAAATCATACCAACACGGCCCCTGATCACCCCTAAACGATATAGTTCCGTCACACATATCGCCACTCAACGATACCAATCCACCTTAAACGTATACCGGCACGGCCCCTAATCACCCCTAAACGATTTAGTTCGATGAACGGCACTTGATCACCCCTAAATGATATAGTTCCGCGGCATGGCCTCAAATCACCCCTAAACGATATTCATATCTAGTTCCGTGGCACGGCCCCCATCACCCATTAACGATATAGTTCCGTGGCACGGCCCCTATCACCCTTAACGAAATAGTTCCATGGCACAGCCAATGGTCACACCTAAACGACGCGTAGTTCTGCCACATATTTCACCGCTCAACGATATCACTCCGCCTAAAAACAACATCGGCACGGTCCCTGATCACCCGTCAACGAAACCACATCGCAACCGTATACGTTGTGAAAACCTTGATAACCGCTCAACAATATCACTCCGCCACATATATCAACGCTAAACAATATCACTCCGCCACATATGGCACCACTCAACAATATCACTCCGCCACATATATCACATATTCATTGTATTACATCGATACAGCTGTTGTTCAACCCTGAACGACATCACTGGCTACACTGGATATAAACAATATGTATGAACTGTTTTAACACTTTGTTTATGCTTGGTTTTTTTTTTTTTTTTTTTACTTTGCCCCGTTTCGAAGATCTCCATGATTTGAGATAGACGTGTTGAGCGTGGCGTGGTGGAATCGTGTTGATCGATCGTGATAATATTTCTGACTGGCAAACATTTTGCCACGATTGTCCCGATTCGTTTCCAAATCGTATGACAGTGTGATAGATAATAAGTGGTTATCGTAGATTACTAGTGAAATGATTTTACATTCAGTACAGGTTCATTTAGACTTAATAATATACTGAAGACTCAAAACATGAGATTTTGAATGTTCAATAAGGAAAACTATTAGGGAAGTATACACTTACTCACATTTCAATGAATCATTAAATGTCATCTGTACAGGAGAATGATGCTGAATCTTAAAAGTGTAAAAATGCTTCCAACTTTGCAAAATGTTGGTCTGGACACTAGTTTCTCAAACTCATTCATATTAAAGCTGATGTAGATGCTGACAGTCTCTTCTGTGAAGTTACTTTGTGGTAAGATGATGCATGGAATAATTACAAGTCACATAAATAATCAAACCTGACAAATAATCATGCTGTTATGCTCACACGTGTCTCTAGCACAAAAAGTGACATTTGTTGGACCGGATTTGACTTTGACGTACATTTGTATAAACACTTATTTTGGTTTGACCCTGCAATGTGATTGGCGAGTGTGAATAAAATTACACTAATATGGCATTAAAAGGGGGTAAAAAATAAAGATATAGAAAAATAATGAGTATTTATACATATATCAAATCAAATCAGGTCAAACCAATGCTCCTATTGTGGGCTATAGACCCTTGAGAGCATAACGGCATGGTTATTTTGTTCAATATATGTGATACAAATGAGGTAATTCTGTTCCCATGAAAACATGCATTTTTCACTACTTTTGTCGAAATTCACAAATAACTTAACAAATGAGACATGACAACAACACGTCCAGTGTCTAGTCACGATTCATACTAGCAGCTGTTCATGTTGTATTTCTATTAAATTGCACCAGAATAGGGATTTATAGCCTTGTAAAATATCACTGGTATCTCTTATATCTATGGATTGGCTATTTAGATTAGTCTTAAAACATAAACAATCACACTTTTGCCACTAACAACACTCCCAAGTCAGAAAAATACCAGATAACGGCTCAAGTGTTACATGTATTCCACATTCTTTTTTTTTAACCTAACTTTTAAAATTGAGTGTAGATTTGAAAATTATGCCTCCTAAAACGATCTCGGACTATTATTTTAGAATATTTTTGTTTTGTTTTGTTGATTTTCTGATTTTGAATCTTGCCATGGAAAATAAAAACACATAAAATGAAAATTTCTATCGACAGCAAAATTTGATGGTATGTAGGTGTAGGCAACCACCTTAAAAACCAAAAACCGAAACAAGGATATTTCGAAGAATACAGCATGCATATAAGAGTATGCTGAACGTAAAGGATCTTACATGAATTGCTATTTCATATGGGATTTATTAAACAAGTTCAATTATTTGATATAACTTCAAGCGAATGACATATTAAGTTATTGAACGAGTTTAATAAATGTCATAAGACATAGTCGCGAGTGTAAGATTTTATTTATCACATAACTACTATTTATGAGAATATAATTAAAATCTTTCAGTTTTCGTTTCTATACCAGACAGACACAATCCGGCTCGGATGGGACGTTTCCGTCTACACAGCCAATCATGCGATGTCACATATTAATCACGACCTAATATATATTTATGATGACGTCACCATAGTATTTATTTTATTCCCAGGTTTGAAGCAATATGGGACAATATCGGTATATTAGTGAAAAGGATCGGTTTACAATTTTGTCGCGTTGTGTCCTTGAGCAAGACACTTATTAGCCCTTGTTGCTTTGGATGGCATGCCCGTATATTGTTAAGTGAGGTAGTCACCAACTACTACAAATATACCCCGCCTCATAATGATCCTGTCTGTTCAGGGGACAATAAACCCAACTAACAAACAAACATGTATCGCAAAGGTATGCGGAAGCACTCCATGTTAAGAGATGATCCACTGTGTCACGTATTACACGCAGAATTCATAATCTACAATGCGTAATGACACACAGAACATAAATTATCAATTAAATAGAAAAAAAAATTATGATGTTTTTCATGTTCCGATACATGTAATATTTGCTCACGAAAACTGATTCAGTATGTTTAATGTTTTGGAGGTATGGTTATCTTATTGATAATTTTCAAGGTAATTAAACGTTGTTGTTTGGTTAATCTGTGATACCTGATGTGTATGGCCATCCGTCATTGTCTCTCCCTTGTCCTTTAAAATCTAATTAACAGTCTTGTAGTCCCGGTGTAAAAGTACACGTAGCAAACAAAATGAACCAAGTCGAACAGATGATTAAATGTGATTCCGTCTTTACTCAGACAATCTAGGGATGAGACACTCCAACAGAGGATTGCCATCTCATTGTGCACCGGATTACAAAATCGATTCTAAAACTTGACTTTGTGAACATGTATTTAACACAATGCTTTAACTCTCCTCAAAATACCGAGTCCTACGTCAATATAAACGTATTTGCTTACAAAAGTCGTCTTAACGGCATATTGATGGTTTCTGAGAACCCAGTAATACATGTAGTAATGCTTCATTAGAAACTAATCAATCAGAGACATCAAAACATTTAATAACAAACCGCAGAATACGAACAAAAGTCGGGACAAGCATGAGGTTTAATTACCGGTGTTTGTTTCTTTTTCTACATAACAATCGTTACCGGTGTTTATTTCCTATGTCTGGAGAACAAAGGTTACCAGTGTTTATTTTCTATGTCCACAGAACAATGGTTACCAGTGTTTATTTCCTATGTCTGCAGAACAATCGTTACCGGTGTTTATTTTCTATGTCCACAGAACAATGGTTACCGGTGTTTATTTCAAATGTCCACAGAACAATGGTTACCGGTGTTTATTTCCTATGTCTGCAGAACAATCGTTACCGGTGTTTATTTCCTATGTCTGGAGAACAATGGTTACCAGTGTTTATTTCCTATGTCTGCAGAACAATCGTTACCGGTGTTTATTTTCTATGTCCACAGAACAATGGTTACCGGTGTTTATTTCCTATGTCTGTAGAACAATGGTTACCGGTGTTTATTTCCTATGTCTGCAGAACAATCGTTACCGGTGTTTATTTTCTATGTCCACAGAACAATGGTTACCGGTGTTTATTTCCTATGTCTGGAGAACAATGGTTACCGGTGTTTATTTCCTATGTCTGGAGAACAAAGTAGTTACCGGTGTTTATTTCATATGTCCACAGAACAATGGTTACCGGTGTTTATTTCATATGTCCACAGAACAATCGTTACCGGTGTTTATTTCCTATGTCTGGAGAACAATGGTTACCGGTGTTTATTTCCTATGTCTGGAGAACAAAGGTTACCGGTGTTTATTTCATATGTCCACAGAACAATGGTTACCGGTGTTTATTTCCTATGTCTGCAGAACAATCGTTACCGGTGTTTATTTCTATTTCTACAGAACAATGGTTACCGGTGTTTATTTCCTATTTCTGGAGAACAATGGTTACCGGTGTTTATTTCTATTTCTACAGAACAATGGCTACCGGTGTTTATGTCCTATGTCTGCAGAACAATGGTTACCGGTGTTTATTTCTATGTCTACAGAACAATGGTTACCGGTGTTTATTTCCTATGTCTACAGAACAATGGTTACCGGTGTTTATTTCTATGTCTACAGAACAATGGTTACCAGTGTTTATTTCCTATGTCTGGAGAACAATGGTTACCGGTGTTTATTTCTATTTCTACAGAACAATGGTTACCAGTGTTTATATCCTATGTCTGCAGAACAATGGTTACCGATGTTTATTTTCTTTGTCTGGAGAACAATGGTTACCGGTGTTTATTTCTATTTCTACAGAACAATGGTTACCGGTGTTTATTTCTATTTCTACAGAACAATGGTTACCGGTGTTTATTGCCTATGTCTGCAGAACAATGGTTACCGGTGTTTATTTCTATGTCTACAGAACAATGGTTACCGGTGTTTATTTCCTATGTCTGGAGAACAATGGTTACCGGTGTTTATTTCTATTTCTACAGAACAATGGTTACCAGTGTTTATTTCCTATGTCTGCAGAACAATGGTTACCGATGTTTATTTTCTTTGTCTGGAGAACAATGGTTACCGGTGTTTATTTCTATTTCTACAGAACAATGGTTACCGGTGTTTATTTCTATTTCTACAGAACAATGGTTACCGGTGTTTATTGCCTATGTCTGCAGAACAATGGTTACCGGTGTTTATTTCTATGTCTACAGAACAATGGTTACCGGTGTTTATTTCCTATGTCTGGAGAACAATGGTTACCGGTGTTTATTTCTATCTCTACAGAACAATGGTTACCAGTGTTTATTTCCTATGTTTGGAGAACAATGGTTACCGGTGTTTATTTCTATTTCTACAGAACAATGGTTACCAGTGTTTATTTCCTATGTCTGCAGAACAATCGTTACCGATGTTTATTTTCTTTGTCTGGAGAACAATGGTTACCGGTGTTTATTTGTATTTCTACAGAACAATGGTTACCGGTGTTTATTTCCTATTAAAGCAGAACAATGGTTACCGGTGTTTATTTCATATGTCCACAGAACAATGGTTACCGGTGTTTATTTCATATGTCCACAGAAAAATGGTTACCGGTGTTTATTTTCTTTGTCTGGAGAACAATCGTTACCGGTGTTTATTTCTATTTCTACAGAACAATGGTTACCGGTGTTTATTGCCTATGTCTACAGAACAATGGTTACCGGTGTTTATTGCCTATGTCTACAGAACAATGGTTACCGGTGTTTATTTCATAAGTCCACAGAACAATGGTTACCGGTATTTACTTGTTAACTGGTGTTAAAATCAAGGTAATCGATGCAAAAAAATAAGCTTGATATAGTATTTAAAGGAACATTGTGTTCCCATTAAATGAACAAGAATGCATTGCTTTGTCAGAACTCATAGACCAACATATCGGGACGGAGACTAGGTCAGCCGAATGGTGCTGTGACACCGGCAGAAAAAAAACAATTCAAAATCAGGATTTGTTACTTTTTCAAAAACAAAATGACGATGAAAACCCTTAAATGATCCCAAACAATGTTTAGAAATAAGTCAAGGCGCGTAACTTTAACATACGAAATATGCTAATTGCGGCCATCTCATAAAATTGCATATTTCGTACTGTGAATATCAATCTTTATATCGTGTTTATGACGTAGCATTAAGTTACATTACCAACCACTCCTTATATAGTTAGTGATTCGCACACATAATACAGTTGTTTCCTTCTAAAGCTAGTAATTCCCACATAACACTGCTGTTTCCATGGAGGCATGACGTGTATTGTGAATTTATTGTTGACGTAGGGACGATGTGACAGTATCCATGACATCAGAGATAATAAAGATGCGCTTCTTGTGAAAAAACAATCCTTATAAAGATTCATAACCACGAAAATAAGCAGGGATTTCGAAACCTATGTCGAACGATAACCAAGGACCCAGCAGATTTATTTCCCGGGTTCAAATAATATTTACTTGCGAATAGACCAAATATGGCGTCGACTGTCTATTTGACGTAGATAATGGCTACTCCGAGGTAGTATTAACGAAATGTCGTGCGGAGACATTGTCATCCCCTCACGAGCCCACCCGACCATTCACTGTCCAAATGTAATGCAAATGTTTGGTCCAGGCGTCTGGTCCGGATGCTAGCGTCCAACAAGATGACATACTATCTCTGTAATGTTGGCGATACATCATTCGCCGACTTGTAATATCCTTTCTGAGAGCGCTGCGGAAGTAACATTCCCTATACATACATTTTGTCGTTACTGTATGCCATGAATACAGCACCTGTTCGATCACAGATGTTATTGGTAAGTCATACGGCAGTATTGTTGTGTGAAGAATCAAGAGAAAGTTATATCAAAACAACAATCCTGTCAATTCCTTCAATATTGACTGTCCTAAATGACTCTAGCTTTTAATAGGAAATAAAGCAATTCAAATCTTTAATTAACTTCACTTTTAGATATTTTGATATGTTCAATAAAATATGAACTTCATGCCGATGCCAAAAAAAACATAGGTCTAGCATCAAGAACTTGGAATTAGGGACATCTCTCTTGTTCAGCTGTTAACCCCCTTCATAAAGTATCCAAGGACATACAAACCCTGCAATATCAGGTAATTTCATTTTCCTAATTGTTGCTTTTCTATAAAAATGTAAATTGCTTCCCATCCTTAGGTAGTCATGTTTCAAAGTCGATAGTCAGGGCTTGGTTCCAATGTATTGTTCATCGTGATACAACTCTTACTATAAATAGTAGACGTCTGTGAAGCAACAGAGAAATTCGAGAAAGGCAGGTTAAATATTACCGCCATCATGATCTCATAGCACAATTGTCTATTCCCTTACGCAATGT
The DNA here is from genome assembly GCF_902652985.1 of Pecten maximus. NCBI lineage: Eukaryota > Metazoa > Mollusca > Bivalvia > Pectinida > Pectinidae > Pecten > Pecten maximus. The sequence goes on along the minus strand of NC_047023.1, from coordinate 24,026,822 downwards.
GTAACATCGTATACTTAACGTGATGTTTATTAAAATACATGTTTTTGTCAATTACGCTGCCATTTCCCTGGTTCTCATTTTCAAAACGTCGCAATGCCTGAATATTTTTGGAAAGTTATCTGTTTAAATGTATTCATATCAAATCATTATTATTTTATCAGTATTTATTTATTAGTCCTTCAACTCCGTTTACACGTTGGCATAACGTGCAACTCATATTCAACAAAGTGGTCTTCTTTGAAGTTATGTACCATTGTACACCTATTGTTGTATTATTTAAAGTCATACAATGGATGTCATACCGGATACTATTTGTCATTTGTTTTAGCAGGTTGTCTGGCCATACTTAGATCCACGCAATCCGTCTGAAACCGTGCATCAGAAACTTGCCGTCCTAGGATGTCATGGTATACCTATTTGTCACGTAACTTGCCTATACAATAGTAATTGTACAGGTATTTAAATGTACAGACCAGCTACGATATATTGTATATAAGTATCTATATTTGGACTTCCTATCATGATACACTTAAATGTCGAGTCCTTGTACTAAATATAGATACAGCGGAACATCCTGAAACAGAACAGATATTAATAAATAGTGTCATTCATCTGATACACTCGAACAATGGTAGAATAATTCTTGTTAACAGATTCTCTGTGTTTGTTATAGATGTTATCTGCGTGGAAGATCTGAATTATACTCTACAGAACTATTAGTTAACGTTCTTTTTCTGGCGCTTTCATGGAGAAATTGCTAAATAAACCTAGTTGCCTTGGATGCCAAAGAAATGAACAAATTGAAGGCTTAGACATAATGTTGTATAATTTTAGAACAGTAATTGATCTAGTTGATTTGGCATTGTTCTACAATCTTTAACCAAATTAGCATGCTATCAATTTTTCCAATATGTGTATAATACAACTAAAAAATGAGATATTCAATTATAAAAAATCATTAACATTTTTCTTATCAATAGATACATTCAATACAAAAGTAAAAGATGACCAAAAACCTTAAAAAGCCGATCATTTGACATATAAATGGTGATGCACGTTTTATAGTTGGTGTTTATAATATATAGATTTGTATATCTCCCACCACTATCGGAACCCTAAGTCAACTCAGACGCTATGATTCATAAACAAGCGACCGAAATGAGCAATGTGAACGATCCTACTTTTACTATATGAGAATAACCTGATCCATCAATAGATCAGCCGATACTTTAAAATGTCATATCGTATTTATTCGGCCAGACAATCGAGTTAGCATTCTAACCAGCCAGCCGCAAAACCACAACTCTTCATATTACCGCAAAAAGTGTCGCTGCACTTATCAGACTTAATACAATAACTTTAAAATTTTAATCTCCAAGCATCAGGGTTGGATGTTGGAGATCGATTTTAACTGTTATTATTATATAATATTCTCTTTAGTGTTGATGTTGTTCAAATGCTGTTTATGTGTGTTATCTTGATTAAACATTGTATTGCCCTGAAAAATTGGTGCTAGTTATGTTTTATTGAATTTTCAATCTCGACATGCACGTTCAACACATATTCGCTTTAGTAGGCCCAAATCGTTGAAGAAGAAAAAAAACGAAATTTTTTTTTTATTTATTTATATACCAATTTTACTCCTTTACCTTTTGGAAAACTTTCATCGATAATGACTACAAATTCTTAATTCCAATAAGGTTCGACGGTTACATTAACATTTTATACAGTTCTTGCTGTCTTACATAGGTTTGAATTTAATTTGAAAATGAGTTGTTCAGTATTAATGATGTAACAGGGTTAATGAAACAGCCACTTTCAAAGGTGTAACTGTCACCATGGTAACAAATACGAAGTCATTATGATGATACGAGTATTTACTTTCTTATAAACATAACTTAAAAAGGAAATGTCTTGTAAAATACTATCACAGCAAGATAGATATTATATACTTCACCGTAGCCCTCGAGATATATGGCATATACTTTACCATAACCCTCGAGATAGATGGTATATACTTCACCGTAACCCCGAGATAGATGGTATATACTTCACCGTAACCCTCGAGATAGATGGTATATACTTCACCGTAACCCCGAGATAGATGGTATATACTTCGCCGTAACCCTTGAGATAGATGGTATCACCGTAACCCTCGAGATAGATGGTTTATACTTCACCGTAACCCCGAGATAGATGGTTTATACTTCACCGTAACCCCGAGATAGATGGTATATACTTCACCGTAACCCTCGAGATATATGGTATATACTTCACCGTAACCCCGAGATAGATGGTATATACTTCACCGTAACCCTCGAGATAGATGGTTTATACTTCACCGTAACCCTTGAGATAGATGGTATCACCGTAACCCTTGAGATAGATGGTATATACTTCACCGTAACCCCGAGATAAATGGTATATACTTCACCGTAACCCCGAGATAGAAGGTTTATACTTCACCGTAACCCCGAGATAGATGGTATATACTTCACCGTAACCCCGAGATAGATGGTTTATACTTCACCGTAACCCCGAGATGGATGGTATATACTTCACCGTAACCCCGAGATAGATGGTATATACTTCACCGTAACCCTCGAGATAGATGGTATATACTTCACCGTAACCCCGAGATAGATGGTATATACTTCACCGTAACCCTCGAGATAGATGGTTTATACTTCACCGTAACCCCGAGATAGATGGTATATACTTCACCGTAACCCTCGAGATAGATGGTATATACTCCACCGTAACCCTCGAGATAGATGGTTTATACTTCACCGTAACCCTTGAGATAGATGGTATATACTTCACCGTAACCCCGAGATAGATGGTATATACTTCACCGTAACCCCGAGATAGATGGTATATACTTCACCGTAACCCTCGAGATAGATGGTTTATACTCCACCATAACCCTCGAGATAGATGGTATATACTTCACCGTAACCCCGAGATAGATGGTTTATACTTCACCGTAACCTCGAGATAGATGGTATATACTTCACCGTAACCCCGATATAGATGGTATATACTTCACCGTAACCCCGAGATAGATGGTATATACTTCACCGTAACCCCGAGATAAATATTTGGTAAAATTCCTTAACTAGTCTTCTGAAACAGGAGCCCCTGTGAGTGTTAGGACGTTATCATCCCGTATTTAAAATAGCGCATATGACTTTGTGACGCCTTCATCAATTAATTAATTTTCTTATAATAAATATTTACCTCATGGCGTGTGAAGGTGCTGTATTATTATTTTTTTCGCTAATATTAAAGGCTTAGACATTAGAAAGCTGTCTAGGTCTGTTTATATCGAAAGAAACTGGCAGCCATTTTAAAAGGGTTTTGCCTAGAACACCATAAGCTGTATTCCTACGCTGACTGAACCGTTGCAAATTGTAGCATACAGTCTCATAGCTACAATTAGTTTAGTAACGACAAATCAGCAAATGCAGCACAGAAGGTAACTTAAGGGATTGTATTGACAATATGGCGTCATTTGTTGAAAGCAATATTGCAGAATTAAAGATCCATGCCACCAATTCGGTATTACAGAACCTTCCACTCCTTCGAAATGACCATCAGTTGTACAACTAAATACTGAATACACCATCTCTCCACGCATTCTCACATTTTAGGCTCTAAATGGTTCCAAACGTTTGGATGTATGATAATCGTAAACGCTACTAACAGCAGACTGCTCCCAAGAGATAAGCAGTAAAGACTACTTAAGGAGTTTTACCAACTAGAGGGTAGCCATTACATCACATATAACGACATGTGTCAACGCTGTCATTGATACGGGCTCTGTCCAGGGGAAGACAAACTCACTGGTAGGTAACTGTATTTACAGTCATAAAACGGTATCATCTCAAAACAGCAATACCGCTCCTCGGCTCTTCTTATGTTCACTGTGCTGTTTTAACAAACGTCTTTGGAGTCATATTAAAACGAAAAGGCGCAAATCGTTATATCTGGGGTTGTCTAGTGCTTGTTATTGTCGACCATTTATAGGTGTTAATTCAACGAGGTTTGCTGTCGCCCTGCAAACCAAGCCGATATAACATGCTGACTTGTGTTTTTTTTTGTTTTTTTTTGTTTTTAAATAACTTAATCTGCGCTATGATTGATTTGATTGACTGTCTATCAATAAAATAAATCCTCCTGCTATTCTATATATTTTTTTTGTTTTGTTTTTAACGCCTCTCTATGTTTTCGTAACATAGAAATTATGAAAAATCAAAAAGTATTGTTGAAACATAAAAAATACCCTGGCGATCAGATTACCAAAGTCGATCAGACGAACCGGTTGCTGCCGCGAAGGCAAAGAAAAGGTTGGGTAAAAATCACGACATTATCTTCAACGTTCAGAGTCAACACGAGTCTCTTAAAAAAAATGAACCTGAAAAGCCACCATGAATTGGTAGTTGATCTTTTTGGCATTTCATATACAAACACATGATTTTCTGTTTATCATCCGGCATGAACGTGGTGCCCGTAGGGTTGGTTTACGTTCTATTTTTAGATGTTTATAACATACTTTCCTTATTAATCGTTGACGTAACTGAGAAGATTTGACGAAAATTAAATGAAGATCAAGCCATAAGTGAATATGAAGTTTAACATGATAAAGTTTTATATTTACAAACAAAAACATAGACTGGCTTTTAATCTGTTTTCGATACAATTGGTCTTAAAATATCTATGGCTCTGTATACAATACCCCTGATTTAATGTCTTATTGTATTATTGTCGTCCTATACATATTTTTTCGTTAAGATGAAATATCAAGGTTATGCTGTCATGGAATACTCGATCTAATCAGTGTATGTGTAATACAATCGGCTTGTAATTATGTATATTGTGCTAGAATTTGTCTCGTACTGAAGGACCTAGATGTTATTAGCAATATAGGTGACATAATGATCACTTCAAACTGATTTGATATTTTAAACACTCCCATCTTTAACAATACATCACTTCACACTTAACAGCTAACACTCCCTGTGTGCATTCTCGTTTTGTGTTTTAGCCTTCAATTCTGCCTTTCTTCCAATACACGTAGTAGGATACGGTAACTGACCTTGTCACAACATCATCATATAACGCCACATTAAATCTACCAAATTAATAATTGGTGTAAAGGTACATGTAGATTTAAAGTTAATAAGTATTCATCATTATTTGACGAATTATCCTCGTTAATTTACATGGATCATTTCTGAAACTCCGGCTCTGTCACAGTTGTCATGGCGTCTACTGCTACACACACAAACATAAATATTTGTATCTGTACATCTATTCATTATAACAAGAAACCACACAACACTTCACAAGAGTGAAAAAGGCAACCCTCATAAAATATCTATTTATGAAATTTGAGGCAATTTTCCGAATTAGAAATATAGGATAAAATTGCTTAGACAATGATGTACATGAAGGATGTAGCCATTAATACAGATCATAGAAAATGATGTGGGGGTTAACGAAAAACCGCCACAAAAACATTAAATAGCTTCCCTACATAAACACATATTCTGATCGTAATTAATTCAACTCGTACTGAAGATTAATTGTTGGAGTCTTGAAACACATTTTATATTTTATCTTATTGATTGAATGTGCATAATTATAATCCACTCCAACCTTACCTTATTCATCCAGGCATTAAAGTTCCAAATACATAAGTACAGTGAGCTTTCAGTGCAAGGAGCAAATTGAAATTTCTTTTAAGGTTAAATAAATATTCAATTATTTGGATAAAACGTGATGAGAATACCCAATGTAGGTCAAACTCTGGGTTTACGAATATTTAGACCGATATGTGTGTAGTCTATAGGATTAACCTCAGTGATTCTCATATGTATCCTACAACACAATTGAAATAAGCTACTGGTATACAGTGAGTAGGTTACACAAATATTTCCATCTGTAAACTATCCAACTCTTTATCAACGAGATATTGACATAATTAGCAGAGGAATATCGAGCCCGATTATAACTTGAGTACTTGAGTAGTGTCACAGATATAATGATCCCGTGTAAATGTTACAGAGATAAGTATCCAGTGTAAATGGTACCGAGATAAGTGTCCAGTGTAAATGGTACCGAGATAAGTATCCAGTGTAAATGTTACAGAGATAATGATCCCGTGTAAATGTTACAGAGATAAGTATCCAGTGTAAATGTTACAGAGATAAGTATCCCGTGTAAATGTTACAGAGACAAGTATCCAGTGTAAATGTTACAGAGATAAGTATCCCGAGTAAATGTTACAGAGATAAGTATCCCGTGTAAATGTTACAGAGATAAGTATCCAGTGTAAATGTTACAGAGATAAGTATCCAGTGTAAATGTATCTAGTGTCAATGTCACAGATAAAACATTTCAGTGTTAATATTATAGAGCAAATTATTCAGTGTTAATATTACAGAGATAATAATTAAGAGTAAGTGTTGCAGAGAAAATTATCTAGTGTAAATATTACAGAAATATTTATCGAGTTCAAGTGTCACAGAGATAATTATCTAGTGCAAATATTACGAAGATAATTGCCCAGTGTAAATATTACAAAGATAATTATCAAGTGTAAATATTACTGAGATGATTATCTAGTGTAAATGTCACGGATAAAGTTATACAGTGTAATGTCAAAGAGAAAATTCTCCAATGTACCAAGAAATGGTTTTCGTCACTCGCACTATCAGCCTTTGCTGAATGTAAGTATTATTAGTGAGAAGCATGATGCTGTGTCTGAAACAGTCCAGTTGGTTAATTAACTCTAAATGAAAGTAAATATTAACATTTGAGTTTTTTTTATATACTGAACTCATTAAGATGATGCATATTGTTATTGAGTTATATCCACATATTGTATGGGCACAGTGACAATGAATTACGCGTTGTTACGTCACCAATTCACTTCATGGGCAAAAGACTACAATATGTTGAAAGGGATTAGGATTCACAGGCAAATAAATGAATGAATTTAACTAGAAAAAATCATCACTAATGTAAGGATCAGTCCTATAAATAAGCAAAATTGTATTCGATTAGGTTTTATTTTTAATTTTGGCCATCGTTATCAACGTGGGAGTAAAACTTATTGGGAGTCATTCCCTTTTCATCAAAAGTCTATCACATTTACACTAAGTTATGAGATAACTGTCTGAATCATCCACATGTTTGATTTACACGACAACTCTTATGATGGATTTGGCAAGTACATAAACCTCATATCGATTCGGACGCTTACTGCGTAATGCGACTGGACAGAACATTACAGTGTGGCTATTCGTAATGACTCCGTCACAATTTCTGTTTATTACTACAAATTTATATTCTCCTTTGAAGTGACGACACAGTTTAATATGGAAATCATTGGTAACTAGCAGAAATATACAGACATCCAATTTAATGACGACTACTCTGTGTTTAGTTTTATATAATTCATGCCATGATAAGGCCCTGTTAGAGGAAAGGATTGAGACTATAACAATTTCCGTTACATCAAAATTCGAAAGATTTACAATCTCTGAACAAGTTTTTGTGATTTATGTTGGTTGGTAATGTGTTCTTGGGTCCAGTGGTCGAGCAGTCCCGGTGCTAAATCATTATCCATTTTACCACCATCACAGAGACAAGACACAACCTCGATATTAGTAGCTAACGGTCACTGATTTGATGTGTTTGGTGTCTAAAACCGATTAGCACATCCAATACAGTCAACAACTGGCTCAACGAAAACAAAACTCGGGTATTATAATGATATTACCCGGTTACATATGAACGTTATACAAAGATAGCAGGCTCTCATGTCTAGGAAAGAAGACGCACGTAATACCATGTCTTAACCCGTAAACCCCTTTTACACCACGTGAGACGCGAATCTCACGTAAACACCCCTCCCAACCCATCAGATGGATTAATTCTACCCAAAATGCGATAAAAAGAGGAAGGGTTGGCGAGGTGTGTACATATTTTGTAACGCCAATTGGTATATTTGGTATATTTTGTTTAACGTCCTATTGACAGCCAGGGTCATTTAAGGACGTGCCAGGTTTTAGAGGTGGAAGAAAGCCGGAATACCCGGAGAAAAACCACCGTACCTGACAACTGTCTCACCTAGGTTTCGAACTCGCAACCAGAGGTTGAGGGCTAGCGATAAAGTGTTGGGACACCTTAACCACCCCCTAGGGGAGAATACACATACTCCTGCTACCCACATATGAAAGATAAATCAGTACTTCACTCTTAGGAATGCGAGAATAAACCAGGTTTTAGGTCTCCGGTGTCTAACATTGCCAATAGTGGCTTTATAAGTATGAGTGAGAAAAAGAAACTCAACTTGTTAGCCCTCATATACCTAACTGTTTATCTGCTGTCTTTATGATTTACCTAGACCTGCATATGAGATCAGTTTTCGGTGCCAGGGAATCTTAGGTTCATTGCTAGTGATCCCATTATCCATTATAATGGACACAATGACATTTAAATATAAAGGTGTTTTGTGGATTCCCAACTAGAGACAATGTGGATATTTCAACATAGAATATTCCAAAAGGTTTAGGAAACTTCAACAGTTGGATATTTTTGGAATACACAACTTCCATTGTCAGAGAATGAAAGATGTATGTAGTGCATGTTCAACAATTACCACAAAATCAGTATACAAAAGAGAAAATTTGTTCAAAGACTATAGAAAAAACCAGTACATCATCCGTGCAATTTTTCAAGATGTGACAAATACAGGATATACTGAAATATAATGAGTATGAATGTAAATGAGATCATAATGCAGGCAAGAAGCCGCATTATACACTGGATGTGGACGAGAAGTAAAAGACATACAACAGACTCATGACTTATTTGAAAGTCTCCATTCAGGAGAACGCGAGCTGGAAAGCTGTCGTGAAAAGGGAATAGGGAGCTGTGATATTGGCTCTTCAAATAGATGAACATTCCAGAAGCCCTTTAAGATACATTCTGCTGTATTTTTGGTCGTAATTATAATCATTTTTATTGTATTATTTATCTTTTATACGCGAAAGAATTGAAATGTCAGTATTAAACTCCATTCAGATAAGGGTTATAGGCAATATAAAAGCCAACTGAGTTTCAGGATAATAACATTAGTCACTAGCTCAGTTTAGTACTCAAATATCCATTTTAATAGCTTCACAATATATTATAACGTGAATATTCTATGATACAAGGAGTAAACGTTAATGATGAATGAAAAAATCAGGATTTGGTATTTTGAAGAAAAGGATAAAACAGTTCCTATATAACGATAACTAATTTAGATAGATGTTAACAAAAGCCCAATCGAAAATGAGTCATACAATTCCATGTTATCCTCTCCTGCCGACAAAGGGCAATATCTGCAAAATGTTCCCTCGGCGCACGTGATTTCCATGTCGGAGAAGCAGACATGCCGGCAAACTATTTTTAACGTCTAACATAGCAATGGAAAGGCCTTGTGTTTTGTTTGTTCCTAACGAGACCTTCATTCTGTTCAATTTTCGTCGATGACTTGCACACTTTGCTAACATGCATTTATATGCGATATGAACGACAACATAATTTGATCGTTTTCTATCATATTATTCTTTGAAACCAAAAGTAAACTTGGAAGAAGAATGGGCGCTAGCAAAAAGCCCTGAAGAATGCCTGGGGTTCATAAAACATACATGTAAATACTGTTTTACGATTTCTCTCACGAAATCAACTACAAATTCTTCCGAATACACAATCACTTTCTCCATGCAAGTACTACTGCTTGATGTTGGAGACTGGCTCGTGGCCCGGGTTTACGCTGTAGATCTCCCTAAAGTAGATGGTTGTGCATTATTCGTAGATTTGGGGATAAACAGCATTGTGTGCGATACTATGTCATTTACGTTGTGACAAACTACTGTAGCGGGGGAGAATTTAAGGGTATGTTTTCCATACAGCCCATACAGCCGCCTAAATGTTGGTTGTTAGTACAGCTACCTAGACGAAGTGTAGACCAATTTTATACCAGGGAGCAACTCGTCGGGGACAGTTCAAAGGTCCCATGGGGCGCCATGTATCTACTCATCCGTGGGTGGCTCCAAGGCCTCCGTCCTGTTATTATGTAGTTTGTTTTTCAAATCGATATATCTACGATTCCCAGCAGATATCGTGTTTCAAGTATAGGGTATGTGTTTATATAATTTATGTAGAGCACAAGGATAAATTACAAAAGAAGATATGTCTACTCGTTTCCTGTCCTTGATCATTGATCAGTAATGTCTTTCCTATATATTTAAGTAAAGTTTTATAAATAAATATTGTACAACCCACACAAAAATGGAACCGGAGTGTATGACAAGATAATAAATATTATCTAAACATCTGGAGTATCTGGTTTTGGCCATCTTGCATAATATGACGGCACGACAACGTGATCTACGCCAAACTCGAGAATATTTCCGCAAAACGTGAAATGTGTCGCTTTGCCTGGGTACACTTATCGCTGTATGGCGTATTGCCACTCTTTAAACAGCACGTTACAAAGTACGTGAGAGAGTAACTACGCAAAACGCGACATTACCCCGATACGAGATATAATTCCTCCGAAAACGCGAGGTGTATACCTCTTTCGCGTTGTTGTGTAATTCAGTCGCGTTTATGCGTACATTTTGTCGCGCTGGGGTATTTTCTCATTTCGAGCCTCAATTGCGCAATCAGCCACCGTAATCGTCTACATGTAATACACGGGTTGTCGGTTTTGGACATGTGTTAGACTTGGTGTCTCTAATACAAGTTCTAACGCTGTACTTTCCCCGGGCTAGTGTGTAATAAAATTGACATTAATCCAACGTCACGAATACGTCACGTAATAAAATTTAAATAAAATTTTATAAACATATCCTTTTACAACGATTTTTCGCTCGTGCCTGACGAGGTGCACACTATATGTGGACGACAGGACGTACACAGATGTGCTGGTTATGTGTTGAATGTGAATTTCGCAATATCGTAATTTTCCTCGCCATTTCAGATACAATATAAAATTCCAAAAACACTACGGTTAATCAGTAGGAACATGATACTACCTATAATTAGGTTTGCGTGACCAGATAAGATACGAATAAGGTTTTGTATGTTCTCTGTTTTGTTTGGGGAATCACTTTTGATGTTCGAAGCAAGGAAAACGAAATATCTTATCTTTTCGTTCGATGAAGCGCAGTTACATATCGTAGTAACCTCGTTATCAACTGCTGTTGCGATTGCCTCCTCCGGGTGATTCCAGCCATTATCGTGTGTCGTTTTGAATTAAGTCGGTGTGAGTATATCAGCTTAGCGGAAGAGCACTAAAGGTTGCTGTATCTGTTTGCGATACAGAATAACCAATGTTGATTTCTTTTATTATCAGGGTCATTATAAAGTAACAACGTGTTTTTACAGGACGCAACTAGAGTCTAATGTTGGAATCGACATTGAAGTGAATCTGAAGTCATTATTTTGCAACTGATGTCCCATCGCTGAGTACTACACATTAAAATTGAGTATGTTACCATGGTTTCCGTAAGTGATGAAGGAAATATCAGAAGTTGGAGGTGCTGTAGGGGATGGAGGGGGCTGTAGGGGTGGGGGTTGGGGTGGGGGTGTTTGGGTTTGGGTGGGGGTGGGGGTGGGGGTGTGGGTGGTGATCATGATTTCTCCCATCATTCACAGATTTGTCTCCCGTTTTACTTGTTCAAGTTTTATTTGTCACCCACTAGAGTGTGATTTCTTTGTTAAGTGCTAGGGTATTACAATGACGTCATGTCAATAGTTCAATGAAGTTACGTCAATATTATGTTTCAATGATGGAACGTCAATGTTATATACACAGGAGGACAAACAGGGAAGCGATCGTTACTAGTGATAATTGGACCAAGCGAATCTCAAAGTGTTTTAAACGTAAAACTGACTTAACCAAGTAAATGAAACATCAACAATACACGCTGAATTTCGAGACAACTGTGAAACATCTGTTCAAACGACAGGGACTCTACTTCTTCAGAGTGATATATAGACGAAGATTTAAAGGTTGGGGATCCTACTGCATCTATCAAACCAGAGAATGGTCGTATATGTTGTTCGAACAGATGCGATCCCGGCTAAGGCGAGGCCACGGAACAAGGAAAAACTTGGACGGGCGACAGTGAAGGAAATACTTTCAATTGCAATTTTAGATATAGGCGAACGAATACAGGAACAAGATGTTAGAGAGAACATTTGATGATAGTAAAAGAAATTAAATTTATTCTTAATATCCAAATATGTGGTTATCATTAGGTCAGTCATAGTAATAGCGACAGCACTGTACAAGTAACATTCGATTTTAAGTGTCAAATACCAGGGAAGCCAAGGACAACGAATCTCTACTGCACTTGATTTGTATGGTACGCAATAATTATACATATATTTTCTCAGATAATTGCTAGGAAATCGATAAATTGGAGAATTAGGTATATATTCCAAGGAACGAAAATGAAAATGTACTGATTCGTTAAATAGAAACGTTTTAACACGTCCATTAGAAAAGAAAAAGTTCCACAAATACGACGGGCTAAGTGTCATTTCCATGATGTCGTTATGTATACTTCGATCTCCCTTCGATTCAATTACCTACATTTTATTCTACACATGTCCTTGCTCCTATAGACGAGTTACAGCTGAACGCCATAGATAACATGTTTCATATCATTATATATTAACACATGTACAGCCGTACAAATTTGAAAACAGAGACATGATTTCTACCTGGATCTCCGTCAGCCATATTTGCGGGGTCACTATATTTGAACTACCTTTCGGTATAGTAATAGATTACGCTCAGCTCTATATTATCTCAACCACTGTTGACATACACAAAAATCAAAATTCGGCAGGGTAGCGATAACCTACGGGGAACTTAACAGAACACCAACAAAGCTTACCATCCAACAGTTTGTAAGGACTAAACACAGGCTATATAGGCGGATAGTACATGACTATGGTAAGATTCACCAGCTGTTCAGATAGTGTACAAACACAGAGCAGGTATGGTCAATACTCATGAATAGTCAACAAATACTGCCCAATACTGTATAATAGTAGGGTAGGACATGGAGGCTTACATGTTAATCTACGGAGGAATCCGAGACCACGTTTCCGCATAATAATATAGCAGCAATGATTCATCTACGGATATATCCGGGATCATTATATTGTAATATTGTAGTGGGTAGTGCGCAGTATCTACACACTTCGCTGGGCCCCTAGTTTCATCAATGTTATTGAAACCGAAACCCGGAAAAACGTACGTTTACAAAGTCAGAAAGACAGGAGAAATACCACTAATGATAATGAATGAAATTAATTGGGGGGATGAGGGGGAGGGGTTAACTCTGAAAACAATGGCAAACAGCTTACAATGTTAGAAAGGTAGTACTTGGGAATAACCCTTGTTTTAGGTTTATTTTGTTTAACGCCCTATCAACAGCCAGGGTCATAGGGAATATTCCGAAAAATAAACTAACAGAAAACCACAAAATTAAAGTCGGGATATCAATATATTGATTATGATTTTAAAATGATTTTAATTTCATGTAAGGAAAAATAAATCCGATTTTAAAAGTAATGAACGCTTGCTTCTATAGAATATTAGCGAAGGGAGATAACTTTGTCAATCAGTATATGAAAGGAACCACTTGCACGATGAAAAGACGGGGGATTACTCTTACAAATTGCGATTTATAGACAAGGAAAATGACTTTGAAAACATAAATGAATGGTTATATAATTATAAAAGCAATGCATGTTATGGCGATAGAAATAGTAAACGAGTTTCATTAACATGTTACAATTCAGAAAATGAGAAAAACAATCAACAACATATTGACAATGGATAAGCAATAAAATAATTTAAAGGGCAACGATTCACAGGTCAGTGCCGATCCAACATCCTAGGAATATAAGTCAAAACACAAACGGACGTTGACCTACAAAAAATGTAGTTCCTAAGGGATAGTCATATAACATCCGTATGATAGTGAAAACGACATTATTGTTTCGGCTCAAGCGACTTCTATAGCTAAACTACTTTGAAAACTACATTAACACGCGCTATTTTATATGGGTTTTGTTAAGTCAATGTGTTTGACATTTACCTTTTGTAATTAAAACCCCAACCTCGGTATAACATGTATGATGAATAATTAAGACACCAGCCGGAAATTTCATGCACGTTCAGTTTTTTTGTAGGTCAATGATCGAAAAATGTTTGTTTATTTAATGTACTTGACCTTAAATCGTATTATTTAATTTGATGCTTTAAATTGAAAATCAACGGAGCTATAACCTATGTATAACGTAAACTTGTATGATACCAGGTTATCATTAATTGATTAACGAAAACCAAGTACAAGTCTATAGTTGTTTAGAATATGTTATCTTCATTGAAGGTCAATATCAACATATCACAATGTACCCATATCGATTATGTCGCAAACTGCAACACCTAAGACCTTAGCACGTGCGTCTCTTCTGTAAATCACACGTGTAGTTTATGAGAAGAACTGCATTGTTGTTTTTCTTTGGTTATCGCCCACTGAACAACCATGATCATTTTGAGTGGGGTTTCCTACTAGCTGGTGGCTACCTCACTGAACAACATACGGGAAACAGGTAGCATGAGAATCATTCAACACATATATGTAAAATGCCTTGTCTATTGTCCGTATTCCCAGCTTCCTGAGGACCGCCCCGTGTAGGGATCGAACCATTGTCATCCTTGGACATTTACCCAGGCGCGCATGATTCCAGTGTCTATCAACTTCCCAGGTCTATTAAAGTAAAAAAATGTTTCGTTTTTTATCTGTTTAAACTCGGTAGTCTGGTAAATGAAGTGTATGATCAACAATAATCTGAAATTTCGTTAAGGATACATGTGCTTGACTCTGTGCAGGTGTTTAGTGACTCTGTTAAAATGATCCAGAACGAGTCCCGAGCGTGTTCAGTCGTAAGGTTGGTTATAGTTGAAATCGACATTTACGTCTTAACGCAGCATGGCAATGCATCACGCGCACACTACTGAGGACCAGGGTAATGGAAGCGGTGTCTATAGCCCAGGTAACCTTTCATAGCAATTCAACAGTTAGCAGCTCTAGTATGGCAGGCGTATTGTCACAATCTACTACTGGTGGAAAATACCGACCATTGATACACGGAACACCGACGGTGTCTCCAGCCACAAAACGCTTATTTAGAATACAATACCAGCTAAGCAGCTAGAGATGGGAGTATTTGTTACAATAAAATACTGCAGTATTTCCTCTACAACTGATATCAAAAATAGTTTCTTCTGTTTTTAGATGAAAGTGAACATCTATAATCAAGTGAAACCCTTTATGTAATTAAATTGATGAAAAAGAACAATAATGTAATTTTGCCGTGGTGTTTTATGATAGAAACTCGATTTTACGATAGACGTGTTGTAGCAATTAGGTTTCCATATCAAATTGCAATCCCGTTAGTCGCAGCTGTAGAGTCACGTCTTCAGAACAAGGCGAACACGAAATGTGGACCGCGATGAAAAGGAAAAGTATTCAGAATTTTGTATTTCTCTTTCTTGACATTATCTAAGCGTTATAAAATAGTAAAAACGTAAATCTATATGAGAATGAATGACGATCGATTTGGTTTAGAGATGGGGCCCCCGTATCTTGTGTCATGAAGACGAGTGTTGAAGCGTGCAACAACATACTATTTTATCCGGCTTATACTACTGACATTAGTACGGTAATGCGGACTGATGCAGGTAATTTGTGTAAATCACGATACCATGATTGATCACCTATCGTTGTCTTTGGTAATGTTCTGAGATTAATACACGTGTATCTGATAAAAAACGAGGATTTGTGTACGTGTCTCTGATGAAGAACAAGGATTTGTACACGTATCTCTGATAAAGAACGAGGATTTGTATATGTATCTCTGATAAAGAACGGGGTTTGTATATGTGTCTCTGATAAAGAACGAGGATTTGTATATGTATCTCTGATAAAGAACGAGGATTTGTACACGTATCTCTGATAAAGAACGAGGATTTGTATATGTATCTCTGATAAAGAACGGGGATTTGTATATGTATCTCTGATAAAGAACGAGGATTTGTATATGTATCTCTGATAAAGAACGGGGATTTGTATATGTGTCTCTGATAAAGAACGAGGATTTGTATATGTGTCTCTGATAAAGAACGAGGATTTGTACACGTGTTTCTGGCAAAAAAAATTCAGGATATGTACAATTGTATGCGATAAAGACATGTTCGAGGATATGTACGTGGGTATATCTGATAACGGTCGAGGAACAAGGATTTGTACATGAAATTGTGTCGTTGATAAAGTTCGAGGATGTGTACAAATGTCCCATATAAAGAACGCTGATATGTGCATGTGGTTCTTTTAAAGAACGAAAAATTATGCACGTGTATCTGATACACAAGAAAGTTTTTACATCTGTCTCTTAAGAAAAGTTGGACGTCTGAAACCAGTTTCGAAATTTATCAAACCTCTTGGTCGGCCACCTACTAGTGAAAATATATCCTATGCTGATTTCACATGATCCGATTTCTACTCTTTTAATTTGTATTATTTTCAGGCATTGGTTAAGGTCAAGATAGATATGTGATTTCTAAACAGTACTTAATTAGAGGGTTCTATAATTTATTAAACGAGTCTTATATTTTATATTCCACGAGTCAGCAATTCTGTTTATCACTTAAAATCATGTTTATAAGAATGTAAGTGATCTCTTCAGTTACTTTCTATATCAGAGAGACTTGCAACTCGGACGGACTGGCTTCTCCACAGACACAATCGTGCGACGTCATAATATGATTATATATCATATTTGTTTTGACGTCATAAATGTTCACGTGTGCCTATGATATGCTGTATTTCCTGGTAAAACGGGCCTGTTATGTAATAATATCTGATAATTTATTGACCAACCTTCAAAAAGGACTCCGATCCCATGTGTTATTCGGTGACATTACTAGAAAAAAAGGTCTATGGACACAATGGAATCACTGTGACATTTTGACACGTTCCCTTGCGAGATCTGAAGTCACCGTCAGAAGCAATCTTTTAAATGATACCAGGTTGTTCAAGAAACATTGCCCACATATTTGAAATATTGTAATTGATATCAAAAGAACCAAACAAAAACAAAAACAAAAAAAAACCATGAAATATTGATCTTGATCTTGATATTTTGATTCATAAATCACTAATACATCTCAAATGTGCCTTTAGGTCGGAATCCACGGAATATGTATACTATACACTATATCTTAGGGTTAATACAGTGGTATCTGAAGAGCATTTTGAAAAGCTTCTATATTTACATACTTTAATTCATTTTCCGGTTTAGTTTTATTTCTACACTTATAAATGAGTCACTGTGTATGGGAAACCCAATGCGTGCATGGCCATACCCTTCTACAAGTTAAGGTATTCTTGTGTTGACGACAACTTTGATACACCAATTTATGACGTCCCAACGGTGTCCACGGAACTAATCATGTTTGTAACTGTCGATTTGACCTCTTGTGGACAGGTCAAGACACAGACTGTCCACGCCTGACCACCTGTCGCCAAGTTGATCAATAGAGTGATATGACCACTCTCGCTTTTTATTGGTCCCGAACTCGTACTATGAATAGTAGCAATCTCCTGAACACAATGTCTATGAAAGGATTGTTAATCTATTATAGCCAAACCCGATATCCCAATTCGCACGTCCGAACAGCGAACTTGACTAATGCATGTACTTACTCACAGATCACAATAGCGCGAGCCGCTACACGTGTAAACTTCGATACAAACAACAATGGTTGCAGATGGCCATTAATTCCTTAAAACAACTTCTATTTGGGAATCCTTTACAATGAACGTTTGACCATTCTCATTATCGACGAAAAACGTTAAAACCCACCCACAGACAAACCCATTGCGGGGACCGTATCTTTAATCATACATTGTCCTATAAAACAGGTACTCTAGGCTACAAACAGACATAGTAATCTTCTAGGAACAATTAATTCGAAAAATTGGAACCATAATAGGCGGGGTATTTGTAACGGGCTTATCGATATCATTGATTTTCTCCGAGCTTTCCAACGGGGTTTTATACGTATTCCGGGAGTTCTACTCTGTCGTTTGGGAGTCTTTTCCGCCTCTGACGTTTTACTGTCATGATACTCCGAATCTATTTCCAAGGGGACATTTCGGTACTTCAATTGCTTGTTTTCGACTGTTGCTTTTTGTCTTGATTTTTGGGGAATGATGTATAGTTCCCGAGAATGTTACTATTTGTTAACATCACTCACATGATTCTCTTGTAACGTTATCGGTTACTAACACGCGGTCATCTGTTAAATACACATTTCTACTTTAAGTACGGGATTTCAATCTGCTCTATGCAAAAATCAATCTCCAAATCAAAATCTTGAATGTTCTTCTCTGGATTTCGGGAGGAAAAGTCATGTTTTAAAACACATGGCGTCTATCGACTAGAAAACCCCAGTAAACTTGTCTTCGATACGTAACTTCTGGTAGATCGCAGACTGATTTACAAAAAAAAAAACACGTAGTCTTAAACATCGCTTTCAAATGTTTTCTTTATCAACAACATGTCGTATCGAACATTGCTCCCTGTCACTGTATGTATGTAAAAATCCTGCAACACAGACACTGTGCTTACGGGAAGTCTGCCGTAATTAGAGTTAGTCCAAGTTTTCTCTCACCCGCCTACCCCCGCCGACAAGTCATCAGGTTTTCCGTCAATAGGCGAGTGAGTCAGAGGAAACTCGGATTAGCTTGTAGCCAGCACATCACTTAATACGAAGCTTTAGCTCATCTATATATAGTATATATGAATGGCATTGCATTACAATGGACACATTTGCATCGAGGCCTGACTGGGTCTCGAACTCACGATCTACGGCACCACCTCGCATAGCCAAAGATATCCACAACGTATACCACTGCACCGGGTCGACTACCCATAAAAGAGATGTTTTGATGTGGCCATGCCAAACAGCCCGATTGCCTGGATTGGTCATACATACGAATTATTAGATGGCATGATTACCTACGTCACAATGTACATATAGATATTAGTCGGGATACAATCACGATAGAAAGGTCGCTACTATACGTCTAGTCGGCATCACTAAATGTCGGAGAATCACTGCGACATCGAAACATCTCAAAATGACCCAAATCCTTCTTATATCCCCAGGAGTAGAAAATCACTTTAACTTCTACACCTTACATTTGATATGACGCGTGCTTTAGCGATGTAGGCTTGAACGGGATTTCGTTTTCTGTCAAAATATCGATGGTAAGTATATCAGTGGCGTGTCGCCAATATACTTCAGTGATATTCAGATGATTTCACAAGGAATGGTGTGTTAAGGGACCTCACTCTGTCAGTCACGTCACATCAACTAAACATTCCTTATCGAATGGTAATACAATAGTTAATTATGAAACTTTTCAATTTAAAATGTATATTTTTATACTAAGGACAAATGGATATAGTCTGTGATAATTAACCATATGTAAATTACAACATTTGATACAATTAATTCTAATGTAGAGAGGAAGTAAGGTATTTGAGTAAACAATGGTATATAAACCGTTATTCTCCTTTCATTGATCCGACAGAAGTCACATCGATCGTAACACGGGGAGAATACGATCTGTTCACACGCACTCTCGTCATACTGGGAAAGACATGCTGCCTTTATTTGGCCCGCGATGTCGTTCAAAATCTGACAATAGCATGAATCCTGTAATCTTATTACTCTCTTTAGCAAAATGCATTTTAAAAAGACGACAAAAACTCGAACGTAGTGAAAGACCCATAGTCTAGTTGGAGGTGCATTGAGCGTTTAACATATAATGTATGTTTAATACGAATCTTACATCTCCCGGGAGTATTTGAATATTTTCAAAATTCGATTAAGCGGCTATGGGAACAAAGCTTTTGAGTCGCCTATAAGATTTGATAAAATTTCTGTTGATATTGAAAAGGAACTTAAACAGGCTGTTTATATTCACGTTCTACCGAATTCAATAGACATTGGAAACTCGCGAGATTTACTAAATTATTGTTTATCCTAGGTTTCAGTGTTAGACCCTTATAATTGTCGGCTTGCTTCTACGGTAAATGAATCGAACAAACTGGCCCCGAAGCGCGCGGTATTCACGTGCAGCGTCGCTTAGTAATAATGGCCCGCGGTTAGTCAGGCCACTTTGGTCCAATTTCATTGCGGAACGAATGGCCGTTAAGTATATAAATACATAGCTACAGTGCATACAATCAATCCAAATCCAGCTATTCTATTCCAAAATGACATTATCAGAAATTACCGTTATTGTGAGCAGAAAAGGCATCAAGATCGGCGATACTACAAAGATGAAAAGCTATTCCCCAAACGATACAGATTCAGTTTCATGCAAAAATCTACATCCGAGAGTTAGAAGGTTATAGGCTATGCAGGCTATTTTAAACGTAAGAATGATTTTAGGTCTAGGCTAGCCATGTTTATGTGTTCTTTGATATTTGTCCTTTTTATGCCGTTTCATATCCATGTGAACATCACGCTTAATACGAAAATCGAATCCCTTGGCACATGTACCGTAATATGCTTGTACAGGAAAATGTCTCGGAGTCCAAATCGAGTTCGTTGATCGTATCTACCGTCAAGTGAACATGGGGGTTAGCGTTTCTAACTGGAGGTTTACACAATTCATGTACAATACCCTGCTGTAATGATGCATTTAATCAAATTACATGGTTATTAAATTTGATGCATTTACACATTCCTTATGGCAAAATGTCACAAACGCAGACTTTTTCCTAAAAAAACCTTAGACGCATGTGCTGTGTTAAGTCCATAGACACCACTGATATATCTCGTTTAGTAAATTCTGATCTTGTTCAAATGATTTTTTTTTTAAATTAATTTGTTTGATTTGATTTAAGTCTGTGTTTCATTGCCTTTTATCGTCGGGAATGGGTACAAAGAATTCGGAATGGTCACAGTTAGAAACACCCTTTGTAAGTTATATATCATAAAACTAATTCAATAAATCTAAAAACGACACTAATTAAATCACGTTTCTTATTACACTGTCGTTAGATCCCCAGAGAGGTTAGACAAAAGCTGTTTAAAGTATCATGTAGAAAATCTTCTTAGATGATTAATAGATAACAATATAGTGCACTTATTTACTCTACAGCGTACACATTAGACAGGGTTGACCTTGTGTTTGAGGGGACTACATACTCTATATCACAAGATACTTTGTTTAGTGACACAAAAATATGTCATGTTACCAAAGTCCAAACCTACTGCGCTACTAGTCCAAATTTAATGTACGTCATATCCCAAACTAGTGCACTCCTAGTTCAAACATACTACACTACAAGTCTAAACCTAGTACACTAATAGTCTAAGCTAAGTCGACTACTACTCTTAAACTAGTACACTACTAGTTCAAGTTAAGATGATCACAACTCTAAACCTAGTACACTACCAGTTCACGCTTGGTTGACTACTTGTCCAAACCTAGTTCACTACTAGTCTAAACCTAATACACTATTAGTCCAAGTTAAGATGACTACTACTCTATACCTAGTACACTACTCTATACCTAGTACACTCTAAACCTAGTACACTACTACTATAAACCTAGTACACTACTACTCTATACCTAGTACACTCTAAACCTAGTACACTACTACTCTAAACCTAGTACACTACTACTATAACCTAGTACACTACTACTATAAACCTAGTACACTACTACTCTATACCTAGTACACTCTAAACCTAGTACACTACTACTCTAAACCTAGTACACTACTACTCTAAACCTAGTACACTACTACTCTAAACCTAGTACACCACTACTCTAAACCTAGTGCACTACTACTCTAAACCTACTACACTACTACTCTAAACCTAGTACACTACTACTCTAAACCTAGTACACCACTACTATAAACCTAGTACACTACTACTCTAAACCTAGTACACCACTACTCTAAACCTAGTACACTACTACTCTAAACCTTGTACACTACTACTCTAAACCTAGTACACCACTACTCTAAACCTAGTACACTACTACTCTAAACCTAGTACACTACTACTCTAAACCTAGTACACTACTACTCTAAACCTAGTACACTACTACTCTAAACCTAGTACACTACTACTCTAAACCTAGTACACTACTACTCTAAACCTAGTACACTACTACTCTAAACCTAGTACACTACTACTCTAAACCTAGTACACTACTAGTCTAAACCTAGTACACTACTACTCTAAACCTAGTACACTACTACTCTAAACCTAGTATACTACTACTCTAAACCTAGTACACTACTACTCTAAACCTAGTACACTACTACTCTAAACCTAGTACACTACTACTCTAAACCTAGTACACTACTACTCTAAACCTAGTACACTACTACTCTAAACCTAGTACACTACTACTCTAAACCTAGTACACTACTACTCTAAACCTAGTACACTACTACTATAAACCTAGTACACTACTACTCTAAACCTAGTACACTACTACTCTAAACCTAGTACACTACTACTCTAAACCTAGTACACTACTACTCTAAACCTAGTACACTACTACTCTAAACCTAGTACACTACTACTCTAAACCTAGTACACTACTACTCTAAACCTAGTACACTACTACTCTAAACCTAGTACACTACTACTCTAAACCTAGTACACTACTACTCTAAACCTAGTACACTACTACTCTAAACCTAGTACACTACTACTCTAAACCTAGTACACTACTACTATAAACCTACTACACTACTACTCTAAACCTAGTACACCACTACTCTAAACCTAGTACACTACTACTCTAAACCTAGTACACTACTACTCTAAACCTAGTACACTACTACTCTAAACCTAGTACACTACTACTCTAAACCTAGTACACTACTACTCTAAACCTAGTACACCACTACTCTAAACCTAGTACACTACTACTCTAAACCTAGTACACCACTACTCTAAACCTGGTACACTACTACTCTAAACCTAGTACACCACTACTCTAAACCTAGTACACTACTAGTCTAAACCTAGTACACCACTACTCTAAACCTAGTACACTACTACTCTAAACCTAGTACACCACTACTCTAAACCTAGTACACTACTACTCTAAACCTAGTACACTACTACTCTAAACCTAGTACACTACTACAAAAATGTACTATAAACCTAGTACACCACTACTCTAAACCTAGTACACTACTAGTCTATACCTACCACACTACTAGTCTAAACCTAGTACACTACTACTCTAAACCTAGTACACTACTACTCTAAACCTAGTACACTACTAGTCTATACCTACCACACTACTAGTCTAAACCTAGTACACTACTACTCTAAACCTAGTACACTACTACTCTAAACCTAGTACACCACTACTCTAAACCTACTACACTACTACTCTAAACCTAGTACACCACTACTCTAAACCTAGTACACTACTCTAAACCTAGTACTACATACTACTCTAAACCTAGTACACTACTACTCTAAACCTAGTACACTACTACTCTAAACCTAGTACACCTACATACTCTAAACCTAGTACACTACTACTCTAAACCTATTACACTACTACTCTAAACCTAGTACACTATACTCTACCTACCCACTACTCTAAACCTAGGACACTACTACTCTAAACCTAGTACAACTACTACTCTAAAACCTAGTAACACTACTACTCTCAAACCTAGTACACCACTACTCTAAACCTAGTACACTACTACTCTAACAACCTACACTACTACTCTAAACCTAGTACACTACTACTCTAAACCTAGTACACTACTACTCTAAACCTAGTACACCACTACTCTAAACCTAGTACACTACTACTCTAAACCTAGTACACCACTACTCTAAACCTAGTACACTACTACTCTAAACCTAGTACACCACTACTCTAAACCTAGTACACTACTACTCTAAACCTAGTACACTACTACTCTAAACCTAGTACACCACTACTATAAACCTACTACACTACTACTCTAAACCTAGTACACTACTACTCTAAACCTAGTACACCTACTACTCTAAACCTAGTACACTCCTACTCTAAACCTAGTACACCACTACTCTAAACCTAGTACACTACTACTCTAACCTATAACTACTACTCTAAACCTAGTACACTACTACTCTAACCTAGTACACTACTACTCTAAACCTAGTACACTACTACTCTAAACCTAGTACACTACTACTCTAAACCTAGTACACCTACTACTCTAAAACCTAGTAGCAACTACTACTATAAACCTAGTACACCACTACTCTAAACCTAGTACACTACTACTCTAAACCTAGTACACTACTACTATAAACTAGTACACTTACTTACTCTAAACCTAGTACACTACTACTCTAAACCTAGTACACTACTAGTCTAAACCTAGTACACCACTACTCTAAACCTAGTACACTACTACTCTAAACTATTACACCACTACTCTCCAACTAGTACACTACTACTCTAACCTAGTACACTACTACTTCTAAACCTAGTACACTACTACTCTAACATAGTACACTACTACTCTAAACATAGTACACCACTACTCTAAACCTAGTACACTATTACTCTAAACCTAGTACACTATTACTCTAAACCTAGTACACTACTACTCTAAACCTAGTACACTATTACTCTAAACCTAGTACACTACTACTCTAAACCTAGTACACCACTACTCTAAACCTAGTACACCACTACTCTAAACTTAGTACACCACTACTCTAAACCTAGTACACTACTACTCTAAACCTAGTACACTACTACTCTAAACCTAGTACACTACTACTCTAAACCTAGTACACTACTACTATAAACCTAGTACACCACTACTCTAAACCTAGAACACCACTACTCTAAACCTAGAACACCACTACTCTAAACCTAGTACACTACTACTCTAAACCTAGTACACTACTACTCTAAACCTAGTACACTACTACTCTAAACCTAGTACACTACTACTCTAAACCTAGTACACTACTACTCTAAACCTAGTACACTACTACTCTAAACCTAGTACACTACTACTCTAAACCTAGTACACTACTACTCTAAACCTAGTACACCACTACTCTAAACCTAGTACACCACTACTCTAAACCTAGTACACTACTACTCTAAACCTAGTACACCTACTACTCTAAACCTAGTACACTACTACTCTAAACCTAGTACACTACTAACTAACTCTAAACCTAGTTACACTACTACTCTAAACCTAGTACACTACTACTCTAAACCTAGTACACTACTACTCTAAACATAGTACACTACTACTCTAAACATAGTACACCACTACTCTAAACCTAGTACACTACTACTCTAAACCTAGTACACTACTACTCTAAACCTAGTACACTACTACTATAAACCTAGTACACCACTACTCTAAACCTAGTACACTACTACTCTAAACCTAGTACACTACTACTCTAAACCTAGTACACTACTACTCTAAACCTAGTACACTACTACTCTAAACCTAGTACACCACTACTCTAAACCTAGTACACTACTACTCTAAACCTAGTACACCACTACTCTAAACCTAGTACACTACTACTCTAACCTAGTACACCACTACTCTAAACCTAGTACACTACTACTCTAAACCTAGTACACCACTACTCTAAACCTAGTACACTACTACTCTAAACATAGTACACTACTACTCTAAACCTAGTACACTACTACTCTAAACCTAGTACACTACTACTCTAAACCTAGTACACTACTACTCTAAACCTAGTACACTACTACTCTAAACATAGTACACTACTACTCTAAACCTAGTACACTACTACTCTAAACCTAGTACACTACTACTCTAAACCTAGTACACTACTACTCTAAACATAGTACACTACTACTCTAAACATAGTACACCACTACTCTAAACCTAGTACACTACTACTCTAAACCTAGTACACTATTACTCTAAACCTAGTACACTACTACTCTAAACCTAGTACACTACTACTCTAAACCTAGTACACTATACTAAACCTAGTACACTACTACTCTAAACCTAGTACACCACTACTCTAAACCTAGTACACCACTACTCTAAACTTAGTACACCACTACTCTAAACCTAGTACACTACTACTCTAAACCTAGTACACTACTACTCTATACCTAGTACACTACTACTCTAAACCTAGTACACCACTACTATAAACCTAGTACACCACTACTCTAAACCTAGAACACCACTACTCTAAACCTAGAACACCACTACTCTAAACCTAGTACACTACTACTCTAAACCTAGTACACTACTACTCTAAACCTAGTACACTACTACTCAAACCTAGTAAACTACTACTCTAAACCTAGTACACTACTACTCTAAACCTAGTACACTACTACTCTAAACCTAGTACACTACTACTCTAAACCTAGTACACTACTACTCTAAACCTAGTACACCACTACTCTAAACCTAGTACTCTACTGTTCTAAACCTAGTACACTACTACTCTAAACCTAGTACACCACTACTCTAAACCTAGTACACTACTACTCTAAACCTAGTACACTACTACTCTAAACCTAGTACACTACTACTCTAAACCTAGTACACTACTACTCTAAACCTAGTACACTACTACTCTAAACCTAGTAAACTACTACTCTAAACCTAGTACACTACTACTCTAAACCTAGCACACCACTACTCTAAACCTAGTACACCACTACTCTAAACCTAGTAAACTACTACTCTAAACCTAGTACACTACTACTCTAAACCTAGTACACTACTACTCTAAACCTAGTACACTACTACTCTAAACCTAGTACACTACTACTCTAAACCTAGTACACTACTACTCTAAACCTAGTACACCACTACTCTAAACCTAGTACTCTACTGTTCTAAACCTAGTACACTACTACTCTAAACCTAGTACACCACTACTCTAAACCTAGTACACTACTACTCTAAACCTAGTACACTACTACTCTAAACCTAGTACACTACTACTCTAAACCTAGTACACTACTACTCTAAACCTAGTACACCACTACTCTAAACCTAGTACACTACTACTCTAAACTTAGTACACTACTACTCTAAACCTAGTACACTACTACTCTAAACCTAGTACACTACTACTCTAAACCTAGTACACTACTACTCTAAACCTAGTAAACTACTACTCTAAACCTAGTACACTACTACTCTAAACCTAGTACACCACTACTCTAAACCTAGTACACCACTACTCTAAACCTAGTAAACTACTACTCTAAACCTAGTACACTACTACTCTAAACCTAGTACACTACTACTCTAAACCTAGTACACTACTACTCTAAACCTAGTACACTACTACTCTAAACCTAGTACACTACTACTCTAAACCTAGTACACTACTACTCTAAACCTAGTACACCACTACTCTAAACCTAGTAACACTACTCTAAACCTAGTACACTACTACTCTAAACCTAGTACACCACTACTCTAAACCTAGTACACTACTACTCTAAACCTAGTACACTACTACTCTAAACCTAGTACACTACTACTCTAAACCTAGTACACTACTACTCTAAACCTAGTACACTACTACTCTAAACCTAGTACACTACTACTCTAAACCTAGTACACTACTACTCTAAACCTAGTACACTACTACTCTAAACCTAGTACACTACTACTCTAAACCTAGTACACTACTACTCTAAACCTAGTACACTACTACTCTAAACCTAGTACACTACTACTCTAACCTAGTACACTACTACTCTAAACCTAGTACACTACTACTCTAAACCTAGTACACCACTACTCTAAACCTAGTACACCACTACTCTAAACCTAGTACACTACTACTCTAAACCTAGTACACCACTACTCTAAACCTAGTACACTACTACTCTAAACCTAGTACACTACTACTCTAAACCTAGTACACTACTACTCTAAACCTAGTACACTACTACTCTAAACCTAGTACACTACTACTCTAAACCTAGTACACACTACTCTAAACCTAGTACACTACTACTCTAAACCTAGTACACCACTACTCTAACCTAGTACACTACTACTCTAACCTAGTACACCACTACTCTAAACCTAGTACACTACTACTCTAAACCTAGTACACTACTACTCTAAACCTAGTACACTACTACTCTAAACCTAGTACACTACTACTCTAAACCTAGTACACTACTACTCTAAACCTAGTACACCACTACTCTAAACCTAGTACACTATTACTCTAAACCTAGTACACTACTACTCTAAACCTAGTACTCTACTACTCTAAACCTACTACACTACTACTCTAAACCTAGTACACCAGTACTATAAACCTAGTACACCACTACTCTAAACCTAGTACACTACTACTCTAAACCTAGTACACTACTACTCTAAACCTAGTACA
The DNA here is from genome assembly GCF_902652985.1 of Pecten maximus. Lineage (NCBI taxonomy): Eukaryota > Metazoa > Mollusca > Bivalvia > Pectinida > Pectinidae > Pecten > Pecten maximus. The sequence goes on along the minus strand of NC_047023.1, from coordinate 23,998,198 downwards.
CTACTACTCTAAACCTAGTACACTACTACTCTAAACCTAGTACACCACTACTCTAAACCTAGTACTCTACTACTCTAAACCTAGTACACTACTACTCTAAACCTAGTACACTACTACTCTAAACCTAGTACACTACTACTCTAAACCTAGTACACTACTACTCTAAACCTAGTACATGTACACTACTACTCTAAACCTAGTACACTACTACTCTAAACCTAGTACACTACTGCTCTAAACCTAGTACACTACTACTCTAAACCTAGTACACTACTACTCTAAACCTAGTACACTACTACTCTAAACCTAGTACACCACTACTCTAAACCTAGTACACTACTACTCTAAACCTAGTACACTACTACTCTAAACCTAGTACACCACTACTCTAAACCTAGTACACTACTACTCTAAACCTAGTACACCACTACTCTAAACCTAGTACACTACTACTCTAAACCTAGTATACTACTACTCTAAACCTAGTACACTACTACTCTAAACCTAGTACACTACTACTCGAAACCTAGTATACTACTACTCTAAACCTAGTACACTACTACTCTAAACCTAGTACACTACCAGTTCACGCTAAGTTGATAACTAGTCTAAACCTATTGCACTACCTATAGACATTTACAAGTGAATACTAAACTTATTGTTTGACCAATGATTGATAAATAATAAACGTAATGTGTAATACACAGGTTTTGGTTTGTTTTTGTTTAACGTCCTATTAACAGCCAGGGTCATTTAAGGACGTGCCAGGTTTTGGTACCCGGAGAAAAACCACCGACCTACGGTCAGTACCTGGCAACTGCCCCACGTAGGTTTCGAACTCGCAACCCAGTGGTGGGCTAGTGTTAAAGTGTTGGTACACCTTAACCACTCGGCCACCGCGCCCCCTAATACACAGGAGACGTTTTTGGAAAATAGACAGTTTATATGGAACAAAACATAAGCAAGCATTGTACTTGACTTTCCATTGTTTCCTAAAACAACACCTGTTATTAGTATACTGTATATACGAAATCAATCTATAACCCACACGTTTTTGTGATATCGTTAGCAGGTGGCAACGCATCCGTATTAACATTTTTGCATGAACATTAGCTTGTTGATGATTGACAAGATATAATCCTAGTGACGGTGTAAGAAACCGAGTACCATTCACTGTAGAATACCATAATGACAAGGTATTAATAGAGGCAAGGGCGTGCAATTAGTAAGTTGAGCACATGCTGACATTCCTATAATCTAATTATCAATAATTAGGACATGACAGTGGAGTGTGACTTGCTAATGCAGTGTACCATTACATCGCCAGTTGGGAAACCAATCACTAGGTCGGACCTTTTGTAAAACATATATTGTCTTTCCTTACTTTGGAAGAATACGTGAGCAAGCTAGATAAATTGATCCGTAATCAACACGAAGCCGGAGTAAAGCTACATATAACTCTTCCTCCTCTACATACACGTATACATCATGAAGGGACACACTCTGTTTATACATGTATCCCTGAGGGTGGCATTTTGCATTGTTCACAAAAATTAAGCAAACTAAGGAGAGCATGAAAGTGTGAGCTTCACATTTGATACATTCCTCTATGTCATAACTCATCAAAGGGGTCCATGACGTATATCAGGCTATACCAGTTGTTTTGACAATGTTAGAACAAAGTTAATTTTACGTAAGGACATATATAATGTATAAGGACCCAAATCCTATACTATGGCGAATAAGCAAATTTGTTTTCTGTTAAAATTGTTGGTATGCTTCCTATATTGTAACAATAAAAACTGCGCATATGATCACACGCAAAATCTGCAACCCGCAATGGAATTGAGGAGAATCCACGTCTTATGATGCATACAACAGTTATTTCTTTATTTAAAGTGGCGAGTATAGTTTTGTCAAAACACAAAGGCCGATGTTATCTATAATGTGATACTCTGACGACGTCATTATTTCGTCAAGATATCTAAATTCCAAAAATCGTGGTGTAAAGGAACTAACGCTGCCGCGTCCGATCACTGTTAATGAAGCGTCGGCCATGTTGTATCGCTCTTATCTCCGCGCCCGATTACTGTCACTGAAGCGTCGGCCATGTTGTATCGCTCTTATCGCCACGTCCGATCACTGTCAATGAAGCGTCGGCCATGTTGTATTACCCTTATCTCCGCGTCCGATTACTGTCAATGAAGCGTCGGCCATATTGCATCCTTATCTCCGCTCCCGATTACTATCACTAATGCGTCTGCTACACTAAGTCGACCTTACTACATCGCCTGATCATTGTCACTGATACGTCGCCTACGCTGGGTCGCCCTTATTACCTCGCCTGATCAATGTAACTGATGCGTCGGCTACGCTGGGCGCCCTTATTACCTCGCCTGATCAATGTCACTGATGCGTCGGCTACGCTGGGTCGCCCTTATTACCTCGCCTGATCAATGTCACTGATACGTCGCCTACGCTGGGTCGCCCTTATTACCTCGCCTAATCATTGTCACTGATACGTCGGCTACACTAAGTCGACCTTACTACCTCGCCTGATCAATGTCACTGATGCGTCGGCTGCGCTAGGTCGCCCTTATTACCTCGCCTAATCAATGTCACTGATGCGTCGGCTACGCTGGGCGCCCTTATTACCTCGCCTGATCATTGTCACTGATGCGTCGCCTACGCTGGGTCGCCCTTATTACCTCGCCTGATCACTCTCACCGATGCGTCAGCTACGCTGGGTCACCCTTATTACCTCGCCTGATCAATGTCACTGATGCGTCGCCTACGTTGGGTCGCCCTTATTACCTCGCCTGATCAATGTCACTGATGCGTCGGCTACGCTGGGTCGCCCTTATTACCTCGCCTGATCACTCTCACCGATGCGTCAGCTACGCTGGGTCGCCCTTGTTACCTCGCCTGATCACTGTCACTGATGCGTCGCCTACACTTGGTCGCCCTGATTACTTCGCCTGATCACTGTCACTGATGTGTCGGCTACGCTAGGCCGCCCTTATTACCTCGCCTGATCAATGTCACTGATGCGTCGGCTACACAAAGTCGACCTTACTACATCGCCTGATCAATGTCACTGATGCGTCGGCTACGCTGGGCCGCCTTTATTACCTCGCCTGATCACTCTCGCTGATGCGTCGGCTTTCTTGTATTGCCCTTATTTCCATCCAATTCTGATTCACGACCCAGAAGTGTCAAAACATGAACGCAAATAAACAGATAAACATCACATGGATTGATTGAAATATCTTAGATTTAGATTCAGCAGTCAATTTGTTCGAGCTTAATAGCATGTTTGGGAAACTTTATCGCGATCACAGAAGGTGGGATTTCTGACTTCACCCTACCATCGATCAATGTACGGACCAAATGTCGATTGTCAGACCCCGCAATCTGCAAAAGTGATGGATACATGCAGCTGACACCAACACATCGCGTACTTGTCTTTAATATGTTATCGTCATCGGAAGAGAAGCTTCGTCGTGTCGACTGTATGTAACAGTCATAGTCCGCTTTAAGAAACACTAACTGGTACATGTCCTATCGCAGACATGTCACATTTTTTATGAAATGCCCATATTGTTTACAATTAACATTCGTACAGAATTGTTGTCGTTTTACTAATGTTCGAAGTATTTGTTCGTGACTGCGCCTTAGTAATATCCTTTTCTGTTGAGGATGCCATGACGAAATTATAACTGTAATGGTAGCTATATCTCTGCAAGGGGGTTTCTTGTCATAAGAAATCGAAAATTGTCTTCCGTCGTCATTTCTTTCGGTAATCAAATCCAAAAATGTTTTATATGATGCTTTGAAATACGCATCAACTCGAGGGTTATAAGACACCAACTAGATTAGGGAACAGTTACAGCGCAATAGATTCAAAAAGTACCTAGCACCGTTCAGGTTCCTTACTTAGGCCAAGACGAATTAAACATAGGTATTAGTTAATACAACTTCTTCACCAATGAACGCGACACTTTTGTATACGTCGTCATAATTAAACAATGCATCTGATTTAGGCTGGAGGAAGTGGAAGCCTTTATTGGATCTATGAGTTGTATTAGTCTTTTACACATCCTACCCTGGTCTTAAACTTATTGTTATATACACTGTATTATTATATAAATACAGGTAACTTACTTTTCTTTTACTTATCTTCTATTATTGTATATCATAACACTGACTGTTGTGGTCTGTATCGCTGACTAGCCCAGTGATTTATCAGTATTTTATCTTTTAATACATATTGTATTACAATATTCTTGTACATGCATGTATGCAATAATTACATGTATGTAATTAAGAAATGGTACCTCCCCCTCTCTCTTCCTTTCTCTCCCTTCCTATCTTTCTTCCTTAGTGTGTCCTCTGCCTTTCTGTCTGTGAGGGTGTGTGTGAGGATGCATGTGTGTGTATAGGTGTGTGTGTATATATATGTGTATGTATGTACATGTTTGTTATGTATGCAGGATCTTCCCTGACACTGGATTCATGCGTGCTATACGCAGAAAATCCATCAAGGCCTCCCAAACTAAACGTCTCTGCACTCTGCATCCTTAGGATGTACTGTTAATTCTAAATTCTGTCATTTGATTGCAGAAAACTTTTTTGATTTTTTTGATTTATTTATAAAGGACCTTTTATAACAAAATATGAGGGAAAATCCTGTTTATGTTATGTTTATTTACGCTATGTTGTACTATGTTATGTCATGATGCTACATATGCAAGTATATTTGTTATGCCTCGCTATGTATGTATATATGTGTGTATGTGTGTATGTATGTAGGTGTGTGTGTGTGTGTATGTAGGTATGTAGGTATCTATGTATGCTTGTATGTATGTATGTATGTATGTATGTATGTATGTATGTATGTATGTATGTATGTATGTATGTATGTATGTATGTGTATGTATGTATGACCTATCATAGCATACACAATGATCTTTTGAATGCTGTGGGTGGGAGTGTGCAAGTGATTGTTTGTTGATGTCTATTTATGTATACCATGTAAAATGTTTGAAAATAAAAGAAATATAAAAAAAAAAAATTAAACAATGCATCTAACAATATAAAGCATTTTTTTTTAAACCTAGAATGACTTAACAAACAAATAATGATAATGATTATATTACATCATGGCGGCGTGTATAAATAATGTATGCCTTCTATAATGAGAGAATTAGGCTTTCCGCCAATGGCTTATATCTGGGCAGTTTGTTTAGATTTTGGGAGTCACTGGAAACCCTCGTGTCGTCGGCGTGTTGGCAGATTTTAGATTCCCGTCGAGATATGTAAATAAATTCCAATATTTAATATGCAGTACTGATTAGAATTTCATTTTTAATGCAACTTTCTACCGTTTTTGTGATTGAATTCAACCAAACGTTAAAGACAGAATTTAATATTTTATTACATTTCGCAGCCCATCAATATGTCAAGCGTCGGTGCTCGTAGCAAAAAATCATGTGGAATTAATGTTGCCGTCCGAAATGATCCTGATCACAGATACGGTACGCATTTTGATGATTTCAAAAGACGACTGCTTGACAGCGTGGTAAAATAAAATGGTTCATTCCTTACATCAATATAAAGGTACGCATACATAGAGAAACATATATAATAATGTAAGTATTGTTCTGATAAGATTATATCAATACCTGTACCATGTAAACATTCTAATGTCCGTTAAGCTTACTGGTATAAAGTAAACATACTTAAGTGCTAGGAATTTAATTTTTACCAAAAAGAAATCCCTGTAAATATGCAATCACATCTGATCAAACGCTACCTGATGGCGTCAAGACCGTATACATGTACGTACCTAATACATAAGGGCGTGATTCATTTAACCGCATTGGGCATACACGTGTGTGTGCGTTGGTTTATTTTGTTTGACGTCATTTTAACAGCCAGGGTCATTTAAGGAAATGACCGGGGTCGAGACACCTTATCCTCTCGGCCACCGTGGCCCCGTTGTTTAAGGAAATGCCCGGGGTTTTTATGGTGGAAGAATGCTGGACTACCCGGAGAAAAACTACCGGCCTACGGTTAGTACCAGGCAACTGCCCCACGTTGGTTTCGGGCTAGTGATAAAGTGTCGAGACATCTTATCCTCTCGGCCACCGTGGCCCTGTGTATGTTTAAACAAGGTATACTTGGTAGAACTTGCACTAGTTACTTGACCAATCTAATTAAAATTAGACTTGTAATTTCCGCTCCTCTACAATACACTGCAATGTATTGCAGTAGAGGAGCGGAAATACAAGTCTTATTTTGATTAGATTAGTTACTTGAGGGGTATGTTTTAACCTCTCAGAACCTGGCTTGTTTACTTGGCGGGTATGTTTTAACCTCTCAGAACCTGGCCTGTTTACTTGACGGGTATGTTTTAACCTCTCAGAACCTGGCCTGTTTACTTGGCGGGTATGTTTTAACCTCTCAGAACCTGGCTTGTTTACTTGAGGGGTATATTTTAACCTCTCAGAGCCTGGCCTGTTTACTTGGTTGGTATGTTTTAACCTCTCAGAACCTGGTCTGTTTACTTGGTGGGTATGTTTTAACCTCTCAGAACCTGGCTTGTTTACTTGGTGGGTATGTTTTAACCTCTCAGAACCTGGCCTGTTTACTTGGCGGGTATATTTTAACCTCTCAGAACCTGACCTGTTTACTTGGCGGGTATGTTTTAACCTCTCAGAACCTGGCTTGTTTACTTGGTGGGTATGTTTTAACCTCTCAGAACCTGGCCTGTTTACTTGACGGGTATGTTTTAACCTCTCAGAACCTGGCCTGTTTACTTGGTGGGTATGTTTTAACCTCTCAGAACCTGGCCTGTTTACTTGGCGGGTATGTTTTAACCTCTCAGAACCTGGCCTGTTTATTTGACGGATATGTTTTAACCTCTCAGAACCTGACCTGTTTACTTGATGGGTATGTTTTAACCTCTCAGAACCTGGCCTGTTTACTTGGTGGGTATGTTTTAACCTCTCAGAACCTGGCTTGTTTACTTGGCGGGTATGTTTTAACCTCTCAGAACCTGGCCTGTTTACTTGACGGGTATATTTTAACCTCTCAGAACCTGGCCTGTTTACTTGACGGGTATGTTTTAACCTCTCAGAACCTGGCCTGTTTACTTGGCGGATATGTTTTAACCTCTCAGAACCTGACCTGTTTACTTGGCGGGTATGTTTTAACCTCTCAGAACCTGGCCTGTTTACTTGACGGGTATGTTTTAACCTCTCAGAACCTGACCTGTTTACTTGGCGGGTATGTTTTAACCTCTCAGAACCTGGCCTGTTTACATGGTGGGTATGTTTTAACCTCTCAGAACCTGGCCTGTTTACTTGACGGGTATGTTTTAACCTCTCAGAACCTGGCCTGTTTACTTGAGGGGAATGTTTTAACCTCTCAGAACCTGGCCTGTTTACTTGACGGGTATGTTTTAACCTCTCAGAACCTGGCCTGTTTACTTGAGGGGTATGTTTTAACCTCTCAGAACCTGGCCTGTTTACTTGACGGGTATGTTTTAACCTCTCAGAACCTGGCCTGTTTACTTGAGGGGAATGTTTTAACCTCTCAGAACCTGGCCTGTTTACTTGACGGGTATGTTTTAACCTCTCAGAACCTGGCCTGTTTACTTGAGGGGAATGTTTTAACCTCTCAGAACCTGGCCTGTTTACTTGACGGGTATGTTTTAACCTCTCAGAACCTGGCCTGTTTACTTGACGGGTATGTTTTAACCTCTCAGAACCTGGCCTGTTTACTTGACGGGTATGTTTTAACCTCTCAGAACCTGGCCTGTTTACTTGAGGGGTATGTTTTAACCTCTCAGAACCTGGCCTGTTTACTTGACGGGTATGTTTTAACCTCTCAGAACCTGGCCTGTTTACTTGACGGGTATGTTTTAACCTCTCAGAACCTGGCCTGTTTACTTGACGGGTATGTTTTAACCTCTCAGAACCTGGCCTGTTTACTTGACGGGTATGTTTTAACCTCTCAGAACCTGGCCTGTTTACTTGAGGGGAATGTTTTAACCTCTCAGAACCTGGCCTGTTTACTTGACGGGTATGTTTTAACCTCTCAGAACCTGGCCTGTTTACTTGACGGGTATGTTTTAACCTCTCAGAACCTGGCCTGTTTACTTGGCGGGTATGTTTTAACCTCTCAGAACCTGGCTTGTTTACTTGACGGGTATGTTTTAACCTCTCAGAACATGGCCTGTTTACTTGACGGGTATGTTTTAACCTCTCAGAACCTGGCCTGTTTACTTGACGGGTATGTTTTAACCTCTCAGAACCTGGCCTGTTTACTTGAGGGGAATGTTTTAACCTCTCAGAACCTGGCCTGTTTACTTGGCGGGTATGTTTTAACCTCTCAGAACATGACCTGTTTACTTGAGGGGTATATTTTAACCTCTCAGAACCTGGCCTGTTTACTTGGCGGGTATGTTTTAACCTCTCAGAACATGGCCTGTTTACTTGACGGGTATGTTTTAACCTCTCAGAACCTGGCCTGTTTACTTGACGGGTATGTTTTAACCTCTCAGAACCTGGCCTGTTTACTTGAGGGGAATGTTTTAACCTCTCAGAACCTGGCCTGTTTACTTGGCGGGTATGTTTTAACCTCTCAGAACCTGACCTGTTTACTTGAGGGGTATATTTTAACCTCTCAGAACCTGGCCTGTTTACTTGGCGGGTATGTTTTAACCTCTCAGAACATGGCCTGTTTACTTGGTGGGTATGTTTTAACCTCTCAGAACATGGCCTGTTTACTTGACGGGTATGTTTTAACCTCTCAGAACCTGGCCTGTTTACTTGAGGGGAATGTTTTAACCTCTCAGAACCTGACCTGTTTACTTGACGGGTATGTTTTAACCTCTCAGAACCTGGCCTGTTTACTTGGCGGGTATGTTTTAACCTCTCAGAACCTGGCCTGTTTACTTGGTGGGTATGTTTTAACCTCTCAGAACCTGGCCTGTTTACTTGGCGGGTATGTTTTAACCTCTCAGAACCTGGCCTGTTTACTTGACGGGTATGTTTTAACCTCTCAGAACCTGGCCTGTTTACTTGGCGGGTATGTTTTAACCTCTCAGAACCTGGCCTGTTTACTTGACGGGTATATTTTAACCTCTCAGAACCTAGCCTGTTTACTTGACGGATTTATATTAGGTACTGGCCTGTATTGTGTGTGTGTGTTTATTTAGTTAGTTTGGTTTGTACGGATTTGTACTAGTTATAACCTAATAATAAGAATGAACGAAGGTATCAAACCAGTGTAGTCCTAGACTTGATACTGTACGTATGTTTTATTACCCTGATCTAAATCCTCAGAAAGTACTTTATTAGTTTTACACGTCATCATGTAGGCTTCAGACTGTATACATATTATCGTTCATCCAGTCAAAGTCTAGTTCGAAGGCTGTATAAAGGTATTAACCAACCAGGTCATACCCTTTAAACTGTACTTTAGTGGTCGTCTCGATACCCCGGCAACCACAAATCGCCCTTGCAAGAGTCGTAAACATTTATATAAATCCCGCGAACGACTAGCATCTCTTGGACTTCACATTTCAAAATGTATCAAGCAACCTGAAATGGCTGCTTTTATATTGTCGACACAAAAACGACAATGGTGACATATTTCTGTTCACGTGATCACCAGTAGACGCAAAGATAATCAAGCCACTGGCAAAGCTTTCAGAGTTAATTTAGTTTCAAGGAAAGCAGAACGTTAAGCCTTACATAATCTGTGTAGTGTGTTATATTCTTGCTATATCTGTAAATAACTGTTGTAATGTGTGAGTTTACGAATGACGAATTTGTCCCTTCGTAACACAGCATAGTTCGGGGAAAGATAACCATCAGCCCTGCCTGTAGTTTAAAAAAATCATTGCTGCCTGGAGCATTAAATTAAGTCTGTAAGCCACTATAGAGAAGCTTTGTAATGAAAGTCTTGCTTTTCTACTTTGTTAATTCAGATTAATAGCTCCCTTGATGTTTAAATAAGCCTTTTTAAACTAAAATACTTACGTTTGAAGCGAATTTATTACGCCCAAGTATTTCCCTCAAGAACATGTGCTAATAATTTCTGAAATGTCTTCCTATTTGCAGTAGGATGTATAATCATATAAATACGACCCGAGATGATCTTTTATGCGAATTTTAAAATCATGAAATTCCTGTTAGCCCACACGCCGACACATTCCGTTATTGAAAGAGAGCTTGTGAGATGTCTGCCTTTAATAACACTGAATGATTATTTGTTTTATTAAAAATATTACGGTATGTGACCGATAATAAATATTATGATAACTAGAGGAAGTTGTTAGTAAAGAACAGTTTTTTATGCCATACCATGTCATCTCTGATATGCTAGTTAGATCATCAACATAAGCCCGTCCTCTTAAGACCCGGACTGTTACGAGGACGTTTAACACCTTAAAACATCGACATCAAATTAAAAATGCACGTGATCTTAGTAACAAATACATATTATGATATTCCTTGTTTACGTATCATACGTTTGTATCACGTTGCATGTAGTTGTAATTATGAGTTTCAGATCAAAATGCCATACAATGTTTGTAAATAGTCATGTCTTTATCTTCCTTCGTTAGGCTTGGGATCTACGGTATTCGCGTTGAAAATATATGTTCATATTGAAGGGTAACGATCCCAAGTTGAATAAATGAATTTAAAAAAATACCGAAATACATTGTGTTGTTGTTAATGTCATAATTGTAAAAGAAAAACATTATCATCGACCTACTGATTTTCAACATACGAAAATTACAATTTCTCCTACATTTAAGTTTAAGTTTAAGGGTTAAAATGAGGAAATATGTTATTTCATAACATTTTATAGTTGTATCAATTAAAACAGACAATGCATTTGTGAGGAAATATCTTAGATGATATGCGTTTAACGCCTTCCCTACATAAATCGCCTCTTTTCATGTTAGTCAAGGTATCGTCCTGATGTTCAAGTTCAAGTTCTTTATTTACCAAAAGCCCTAAGGCCTATAGGTATACAATGTACAAGATATATAACATTAAACATTATATGCAATACAGATGTGTACAGGAGAGTGTTACATACATGTACATGAAAATTGTTCGATATATAATTATCTACACTAATCAATTTTGTCTTTTGCTAGCCAAATATAGATATTTACCTAAATTTGACAACTCTCTAACATTATTAACAGATAAGAGTTGGATTAATTTAAAAACAGATGGTCTTTTGTAGTAATATTGTTTTATATATTTTACCCTCAGATCTGTATATAATGGACATATCAAAATAAAATGAAACTCATCCTCGATGTCACCCAAATCACAATTGTTACAGGTTCTATTTCTTCGAGTAATATTATTATATCTACCTATTTATATATTTAATTTGTGTGAGGATGTTCTAAACTTAGTTAACATTGTACTAGCGATTGTGAGAACAGTGATGGATTCCCGATCCAAATATATTGACTTATTATACTTTTGTGTCGTCATGATATCGCAACGGTATTCTAAAAAGTACCGATTTTGAAAATAATCATTTTATGTTCATAAGGGATAAGGCAGTATATTGATCGGCCATCTTTGTTACACCACCGCTCGGCAAATTGACAATATGGCGACAATCAAGTTAAAGACGTGAGGCTCAGAAAAAGCTGACACGGAACAGATTAAACCTGTCACGAGACACAGTGCAGAACATTTGCCTGTGAGTCTCATCTTAGATAAAGACTCAAAAGTGTCGACAAGGATGACATCTAGAGCAAGCACAGGGGATAGGCGAATAAGTCTATTTTTTCGCGAAATACCACATCGTGCTAGAACATAACCATCATAATTGAATTTATAGCTTTTAACGTTCGTTTCACAAAGGATAACATACAATGTATCTCGGTGAATGATATGGCGTGAGGAATTTAGAATAAAAACTGTCCGTAAATCCTTCTCCTCCGATATTTCCTCCGATATTTAATTGACGAAATAGTTATATTGTATGATAAAACGATAAAAAGCTATTGACTGTAGCTGTAGGACTTAAATGACACATGCAATGCGTGGTCACGTGACATGTATAATATTCAAAGGCGAGATATGTACTACCACTGCAGATAAAGGGACACTGCAGAAAGTAAAAAATAAATAAATAAATAAAAAGGAGGGGAGTGAGAGTGAGAGAGAGAGAGAGAGAGAGAGAGAGAGAGAGAGAGAGAGAGAGAGAGAGAGAGAGAGAGAGAGAGAGAACATTTACAATGTTAAATGTTAATACAGAATCGTGCTGCTCTGTTTCGTAATGCTCTCCGCTGTGCCTGCGCAGTATCAGCAAATTTACGTGACGACGAGTGGCGATACCAGAAGTCGACTAAGATGGCCGTCAAGCTAGACAAGCTTGCACGAAGATGTTAATTGTGATTTACCTGACAATGGTTCAAGACATTCAGGGTCAAACAAGATGCGGCTCCAATATATTACTGTGGTTACTATGTGTCAAAATTAAACCAGACTTGAACAAAACATAGACTGGGTGGACAATACTAAAGCAGACTCTAGTTTTCAACAAAGTATTCAATACTAATGCCACGTTTTATCGTCAATATAGAAAATCCGATTCTCGATTTCTAAAAACTGCCATCTATTATATGAAAAAAAAAAAAAGTAAAAAAATGGTGATTTTTATTAACTGTCAGCAGGTACTAAAATGTTGTCGACTTTACGCCATTTTGAGGCTTTTAGCAGAAACATGGTCGTCTTTGATTTCACAAGGCCCTTTTAACGTTCAAAACGGTTAATGGTGTTTTTATTTGGCTTTCAATGAAATCTGGTGTCTATGAGTCTTCCGGGAGGTTTTGAAATTGAAAATTCATAGCTTTGGATGCCCGTTCGATTCTTAGAATGTATCGCAACGCACATGACATAAGGAGAGCCGTCTAGACGCGGTAAATTACCCAGTCGTAATATTAGCGGATTATAGGCTGTGTGCCACACAAGATGTCGCCATTTGCAATAGATTATCAGCAAATATCATTTTGCTTGTGTGCTTAGAATGTTTTCCGGTGATGGATTCGTTCAATGACCCGCGGTTTATGTATGTGCAAAAGGAAGGCTATATCTTATACTCGAGTAGTATGTTATTATTGACATTAACATCCAGCCTGTCAGTAAACCTACCACATGACAAAATTCCAATAAGCCGACAGGTCGAAAGGTCACCTTATTACAGAGCAGTTACGCTTTCAAAAGGTGGAATGTTACTCCGAGAATAGGTCCGCCTCTTGAATCACGCAGCACCGCATGCGTAGGGTTGACAAGTTCAACTGTTTACAATTCCGACATTTTGAGCTTCCTCACAGAACTGTATCCTCTGAAGAGACACAGATAATCTGTTTTCTCTGTATGCCGTTTGCCAGATGACGGTTTACACATATATTCAGCGATAAGTGATGTTAACAGACCTCTCTTTTTAGTTTTCGAATGTTCTATGATGTGATTAGGTACAGTTATAACGATTAGTATGATTGTTCATTTGTATCCTTTTCGATAAGAGGTCGAACACAATGGGCTGAATGTTGACCTCAGTATCAATAACCACACAAATATACTCGTTCGTTCACGTAAAAGTCCCGGTAATGAATAAAAACGTGTAGTCTATACCTCATTGGTATATGAACCTATAAACACAGACATACGATAGGAAGCTATCCATAGCCTCGACTTGAATCGCAACCCTCGGGATTTCGCTATCAAATAAACATAAACCGGAAGCCATACATCCGCTTCCTGTCTCAACCATGACATATACGGAAGCGAGCCGAGTGCACCCTTAATTCATTTTACGTTAGTTTTATCTTACTGAAACCGAAAAAATTGATTCTAGTTCACTGTTCTTGATCCGACGATTTAAACTGATACATAGTATTTAGTACGAGTTGCAGTTGGAACTTCTGGAACCAGTGTACTTTTAGTTCACCCAAGTGTTGGAAGTTGGGATCGATGGCAATGCTCGGTGTGGATCGCTATATTTTATGTAGGAGAAATGTGATCTCCAGGCAAGTAATGAGCAATATGAATTATTTACTCTTCAGTGTGTGTTCTGTCATAGTTACTCTTACTTTGGGTTTACCACCTGACTAGCTTAAGCTCGTAAAGTACAGACTAATCCATACCAAACCTTAACGCATACAGCGGGGACAAACCGTAGTTGGAAACTAAACTCTGCGATATTGTAGTGAAAACCTCTGGACTCTTCATCAAATGAACAGGTAAATTTCGTCAAAGAAAATGCAAATAACGACTTAAAACTACAATGATGGGAGATGATTATTTGATGTATGAGTAGGGCATAAACAAACGTCTTTCGACAATAAGTTTGTGTCTGGACAACTCCACACCTCAAACATTGAACAATAATCAGAACGACACCAGCGAATGGACAATGATCCTCGATCGATCCCAGCCGAGGGCGTGTTTGCCGTTGCCTTATGGTAACTTTGTTCTCTGTAATTCGGTTCTGTCTCGCCACGGGGACATTATGACCTCTAACCTCGATCTCGTGCTTCTGTCACATCCGATCAGCGTTCAAATTTACATGTCAACTCCATCAGACAGGTTGTATTTCCGTCAACTCTAAGTATCATTTCGGCAGGTCAGATGTCATATCCACGTGTCTCTGTTTTAGCGTTTTTACCAAAATTGAAAAAAAAAAATCAAAGCATGACAATTGACAAATTATTCATTTTTTCATATTCATTGTCTTAGAAACATTCTTTACTATCTTTTCGATTTGAGCGAATGATACGTATTGCAATGTGGACGCCACCATTATATTGAGATTTTATTAATCCTTGTTATTGGTGACGCCATTTCCTTTAATGCCGTTTACCAAACCACATGTTGTTACATTTATCTTGTTATCATGTTATGATATCCATAAAGCCGTATATGTTTTGTTTTTCACACCCGATTCTTCACTCGTCTAAAGAAATACATCCAAGTACGTTGTATTATTAAATCAGAGTCAGATACATGCATAGCGATTGTGATTATGAAATGATGGGGTAGGACGCTGTTTATTGATTTTCAATAGCGTATTGAAATAAATCAATATACAAAAAAATATGAATAAATAACAAATTTGTTGTCGCGTTCATTTCTGAAATTCTTAAATATTATTGTCTTCCTGCTATTTTCATTCCAAACTTAATTCGTATAAATCTTTTAATGTCTGTAACTGACTTTTAGTTGGAAGTGAACAATTCTGTGTTGTAGACAAACTGCAATGTTAATTGCAAACAAATACAATGAATAAGTTCTACAATAAGCATGCCAAAATTACAACGATGTGGATTTGCGGCAGTAATCTTATAAAGACATGTATAGGATTTCCAAACATGATCTTACAATTTCGGTTATGAAGAGCACATCCTATTAGATCAGTCAGAAAAAGGGTGAAGAACAATGATAGTAGAAACGTTACAGTCGTTATTACCTCTATAAATTAACACCAAAACAGGTCGATAATGTGATAGAGGAGTCTGGTGTTTTTGTTAATCTTACCAATAACACTAGCCGATGGTGGATATTTCGCACGAGTTGGAATTTAAAAATGAAATAAAATCAAACAAACCGCCCCCCACCCCCCCAAAAAAAAGAAAATTCAAAAAAGGTAAGTTGTTTATTTATCTACATTTATTTTCATGGAAATCGTATCAATTGATTTACCCTATAAACAAGCATATGGTAATTACATTATGATAATCGTTTATAAATCTAGCTAGATCGATTCATAAGCGTACATATGGTCATGATTGCACCATGATAGGTTGCGTTGCATTAGCCAAACTGTATAAGATATTTGTGTACATTAAAACCTGGCAGGATATAAGCCTAACGAAGGAATGGAATTGCGATCCCACCAGGAATTATAAGGGAACAGCTTACACGCTTGTTTATTTAGCCAATACGTCGTATAAAATCTATGATCAAGAGAGCTTCCAGTTCCGGATTCCTCGATGCAAAGACGGTCTGATGTTATATTTGCCAGGGGTATTTCCGCCAATTTCGCTTGTCCACATTGACCATAGAAAAGATAATTTGATGATGACAAGGGTTTTTAACGTCACAAGAAAGAGCTCTTAAAAGGTACAAATCAACAAGAAGTATTGCAACATGTGCGGAATAAAGTGTCGGGATTGTGTCTCAAAGGTAAGAGGACACGGAACTATTATGTAAAAGGCTTGTTACTTGACTTAATAAGACTTCATTTCTCCGCAGTAATCCAGTGTCTGGGTATTAGTTAATCAACTTTTAAATGATATACTCTCCGTTTACTTTCTGTTTGAAAGTTAATAAAGGAAACAAGAAGCGTGCGAGGCATATGATTAAATAAGTAAGAATTATATCATTGAACAAAGTGTACTCTTTGTTAAGTAGCCGTATCTGTGCATTCTTATAAGTCGTCTGTGGTACCTCGCCGATATTCACATTTTAAGGGTCATCTGTATATCAGAACAATGTTGATTAAAAACGATTACACATCTATATTTGCACAAAAATGGTCCTGCAATATACCAAAACGTTTGTCTATACTAAGTTCTCAAAAATGCTTATAATTTACTGTTGACTCTAACAGTTGTTTTTATGTAGAGTTACTTTTGTCCATGATGTAGCAGGAAATAATAATGAGTCACACAAATGATCAAACCCTAAAATAACTATGCTTTTATGCTTACGCATGTCTATATTACACAAAAGGAGCATTTCTTTAATTGGATTTTACTTTATGCACGTATAGATAATAATTTTGTTTTTATCTTTAAATCCAAACGATGGCTGTGAATATTATTACATAAATAAGGCATAAAGGGAGGCGTTTAAATTATTAAAAATGCTCTTATACCATACTATTAAGATCTGATCATAGAAAAAGGGATGTATTGAAGACAAATTGTTAAATTGTTGAGTAGGGACCTTTTTCAGAAATTTGCATCTTTTACCTTAAGCTCATCAGTTGAACCTAATATTCGTCTGATTTCCATGAACCTAGACTTAATCTTATTTTCTTGTTTAGATTTTTTCGTATTGTCCTAATAGATCATTTATTTTTATGTCTAAAATGCCTCCCTATATGCGACAAACGCCATTTACATTTCAAGATTAAAATAGAATCAGTGTTTATGCATAAATGAATTCGGTCAAACCAATGCTCCTATGGTGTGCTATATGGTGAGCAAAACGACATGGCCATTTTTTGCAAAATTTGTGATACTAATGAGCTAGTTATGTCCCCCTGAAACATGCTTTGTTATCCATGTACTAAAATTAACACATTACATTTCATTTGTTATCCATGTACTAAGATGGTAACTTCTGTGCACAAATGTAGGGGATTTATATGCTCATAAAACATCCCAAATATCACAGCATTTGCTATTTAAATGACGTGAAATCAAACAAGAGCCCAACAGTTATACCATCGCAAGTTCCATGGACTTTACATTTCCATGTAGTCTTGAAATTTATATATAAAATATTATTAAAAAGCATCGGAGCAGTCGCTGTTTTTCCCGAATACATAAGCACGGACGTATATTTATAAAATCATGTATTAAAGTCAACAACGGCTGCGTTCAATTATCAATATCATAACTCGAAGTCAAAGGTCATTAGATAAGTTTACCAGCTGGCGGTGGCCATTGCTAGCACAATTCTGCTACTGCGATTAAGCTTAACTAGATCCTTCTATCACAGAAATACCGCCTGGACTTTGCTTCTTCGATGGCCATTTCAGAAAACAAGCCGCAACCGTAGTCTGTATACATACCTCCTTTAAATTTGCATACAAACAGTGTTTTTGTCCACATACTTTATAATCAATTTCGTATGAAACACATATACAGCCAGGATATACTGAAACACACAATTGCCAGAATATGTACATTTGTAAGTGGAGGTCTTTTCATTTACACGACCTGTGTCGAGTAAAACATTTAACTATGTTCTAACTTACAGATTTCGTACTTTTTAAATATTCGATTATGTACACGTACATGTTTTGGACATACCGAATCTTCACGGATCATCGTATTTCACAAACTATGGCATTTATAAATTTGCACCGAACAATATAAGGCAATGAAAAATAACATGAAAAATAGCAGTTGAACTGAAGAACATTTTAGAAAGAGCTAACCGCAAAACTAATTTAATGCTGTAAGTACGACAACATTATTTGGCTGGGCGTGATTCTGACACGCTTTATATGACGCCGAAGCAAATATTTCGCAACTGCCATCTCCTAGAGATTGCACAAAATATATAGAGGATTTATTTATAAATTTTTGTACTACGGATATTTAATCTCTTTCCGGTTATACGTTTGATTGATTTACCAATGAAACTGTATTGATGCTTTGCGAGTTTGTCGTTGTTTAGAATGGCATGGGTGAAGAAATTTCACAAAAAAGAAAAAATATGGTAACGTCTTATGTTTGAATGAATGTTGGCAAGTGTGTCAAAACCACCGCGAATCCTCGAATATCGCCTCAAATTCGAAATCTACTGGAAGAATAACCATTTCCGATAACTGCATAACATGATAGACACCGTTAGAAAGTTGAATTTTGCACTCATCCTTTAGCGGTAACCTAAACATTTCCTCCTTGAAAAGGACGAAATCGTGTAACGTTTGGGTCTTAAATAAGCAAATTACCTCACCAAGGCATAACTGCTTTTAGTATCCGCCATCTTAGATGTATAATCATCACATTCGTATCTCTAGTGTATGTATTAACCGTAAATGGGTTACAATACCTCCGCTTTATTACATGTCTCTTTATGTCTCAAAGGCAATTTCTAGAATTCACTTTTCCGAGCTTGAACCTTGTTCCTTTACAGTAGGATGGTGTTATTTAGAGTATATGTATCGTTATGAAGCACTTGGGAAATAAATCTCAAAAATCTCGACTAGTAGAGGAATCCGTAAAGTGTTTAGTACGACAACAAATATGGCACATCGGAGTCGGATTGACATCATAACTGTTCTCAAGGTCTTCCATGGCCGATTGTTGAGGACGTCAGATTTTGTGTCTCAGACAAAGTGACACGTTATATTGTTGAAATACAGCCAGGTTATATCGTTGCCAGATCCCTTTATTGAAAAGATGCACGCGGCGCATTTTTAAACAATTAATAAACCGGTTAACGATATATTAACAGCACGTATTGCTACGGCAAAATTTTAAAATTATAGTTCGACAATGGTGTAACTTCAGACAATGACGCAGTCATTTGCTTTAATCATTTTCATATAATGGCATATATCAAATGGTAAAGGCGGATATCAAGATACAAACATGCAATTAAGAAGACTAACACTAGTCAGTACAATGTCTATCTAATAAGGTATGTAGTAGGGAACTAGCTGGATTGGAATATAATACATATGTTTCATGCGAAATGTACAGTATATATATATATAATTTCTTTTAAAATTTAGGAAAAAGATCACATATAACAGGTACCCGTCGAGTTCTCAGATTGCATTTCAATATATAATAAGGTTATATGTAATGTGGAAATACAAAATTATCCACCATGGACACCTCCGCGCAATTATCATTTGACCTCAAAAATGCTTTAAACGAAAAAGAAACAGAGGCTGTAATTAGTACAAACTAAATATAACACTGTATCAATGTGAAATGCACTAAAATAAGCTAAGCTTAGGTAATGTTCGCCAAAAGGAACTAAATCATACACAATTCCAATATTTGTGTTTCAAACAACCCCGATATCCGTGTACGCTGCCTCTACCTCTCCATAGTATTAAATATCTAACTCATAAGGCTAATTCTCAGTACATTAACACGTTTTATTCGCTTCTTTGATAATTACATTTCCTTAGAAACGCCAAATGATTCCGGAGCTCAATGTCGAAACCATTAATAAACGTTATCGTCACAGCCCCGGCAACGATTGTGGGATTATTGAAATGATACGTACGGCAGACCGGTTTACCTTTAAATACATTCACAACGACAATTTGGCAGTGATTATATCGTTATCAAATCATCTAGAATACATCGAATAGGCCTCAACACGTAACGTAATTATAGGAGGGTAAAGATCAGTCCTTCCGAGAAGAAATGTTCAGTTCATTACAGAAACAGCAGATTACGTGTTCAGTAAGTGAAGATTGTGTACGAGACAGAAACTACCTGAGAAGGTTGACAGATGACGTGGGAGGTCTCCAAAGATAGCGACACCTCGCTTTTGGTGACTGCTATTGGCCAATACAGGTGGTAAATACTGCAGGTAGATTTTTCCGTCCCGAAGGATTATTGTCACCTACTTTTCACATATAGTGACTTGGTTCAGAATATACATAAATGTACAAATGCATCGTTCTTTTGAAATGAAATATTAGAAATAATGAAATTGATTTAAAATAATAAAAGCTTGAATTATGGGTTTTGTTTTTGGTTCCCTCCTATCATCAACACTTTAGGCCCTCGACATCACTGCTGAGTCCTAGAAGAACAAAACAGCGGTATGGTCTCCTTACCAACACTTACGAGTCTAGAGGACGAAACAGTTGTATGATGTCCATAACATCTATGATGAGTCCAATAAGGACTGATCAGCTGTTTGATGCCCCTAACATATATGATGAGTCCAATAAGTTCATTTTGGTTCTACTGTATCTAACTTCTAGTTTGTTTTTAAATGTGTTCATATCTTGTGTGTCTTTTGTACAATACATAATCAAGTGAAATAAAATGCACACTGTAAAAACAATAGACGCAAAATACCAAATAGAGGGAAGTAGCACACAACCAGTCTAAGGTCAAAGGTCATGAGTAGTCTGGGCGAAACGTCATGAATCCACACGTCAAACTGTATTACAACTTGACGAAACTGGATCGGACAAACCAACATAATTATGGAAAAAAACTAGGCCAGGCTATATGTCAGTAGTAGCTACGATGGGTAGATACGAGTTTGTTAGACCACCGAAGGCCAGGAAACACTAAACAAGCATGCCATTATCCATGGAAGTTGTACACATATTCTTGATTTCTTAATATGATGCAGCCACTTGATAATTATATTTTGCCTATTGAAGCGACTGTAATTTGACAACGTTAGCGAACCTATCAAATTCACTAAAACATCTTTAAGCCAAATTTGGAAAAGAAAGCTTAATGTAAAAAAAACCATCTATCTATTCAAAAATTTTACATCTTTGTATTCAGATATTTAAACATTTCCCTATTATAAATAATGTGTCCAAATGTTTTGTGACAATATTTTATTCAATAACAACAGCGTATTGTTGGGATTACAACCTTTCCATAGTGCATCCTCCACGACCATATCAGAAAGTTTCAGGAAGGTATATAAAATATATTTGCAAAAATGCGCTTTTAAAATTATAAAGTATTTTACAACGTAATTTAATATGGTGCTGTTTCTATCAGATAAATGTTCCCAATACTTCTGCTTCCGACTGTTACATAGTACGGTACGTAACCGAACAAGTATTTTACTGATTACATTTTTGACCTTACAGAGCAAACAGTGTCGAGCTTATGGTATTATCTTCGTCATTGTCTACTTCTGGATTGTTGTATCCAGGTCATATGTGACATTTCTTTCATGTCCTTAAAACACAGTATGCAGTGCATTATCCGTTAAATATAGTCAATAATAAAACAATGAGATTTTGTCTTTTTGCCAATCTCGATTTACAATGTATTTAATTTCTTTTTCAGCAATTAATATGTGTTATCCTCAGCTTTTTAAGTTTTTTGTAGTTTTTCCGTTTCTTTATCAAAGTCCTGTCAAGCATTAATGACATGTAATGGCCACTTTGTCGGAAACATAATTATGAGCTGTTTACCCGTCACTTTGTCAAAGCCATTTGAGCTTTTTCGAATCCATGGCTTTCGCTTTACTACACGAGGCATTCAACAACCGACATGTGAAATATTTAACTTGCCATTTCGGTTGAGCAGTATGATATATTAAACTCAACGAGATGCGTGACACTCTCAGATGTCAAACTTTCACGTCATTGTCAATACAGTGCTACACGTACAATCGACACGAATTCATTTTTCTTTGAGCGTCAGATCATATTAATGCATTTTAACTTCATGTTGAAAATAATTTCCCCGTGAATTTAAAGATTGCTATGCCTTAGTATTACTGAAGGGCATCGGGAATACGGAAGAGCGATGCCAGAAGTCGAACCATTCTTCTTGCATTAAACTGTTCACTTAGATTCTCAAATCCAAACGAGATCAGGTTATCGCCCTCAGTGATAAAAGATGACATATGGACACGCCCTTCCCAGGGTTTCAAAGCTAATATAAACGTTACAAACACTGGGCCAGTCTCCGTTTAACGTCGGTTAAATGTCTCCGAGAAACCCGTTTGCTGGGATTAAAGTCAAAGTTAATTAAGAATGAACGCAAATGAAACCGGAAAAGACAATGACTGTTTTTTCTGATTGGATTCTATTAAGTCACGGACTAGAAAACAATGATGTGTGGTGTGTCTTCATGTTTAAACGGAGAGATAATAAATGCAGTTAGAGAGAGAGAGAGAGAGAGAGAGAGAGAGAGAGAGAGAGAGAGAGAGAGAGAGAGAGAGAGAGAGTCATCACAGTACCCAGGATCATCTTCAGATTAGATATCCACCCTAGGATTTATGAACATAAAAGTTTGCGTGACGCAGTTAAAAGAAAAGAATTTAGAACCACTCAGCAAAATGATAGGTAGTTATTCGTTTACCTTCAGATCACAAATCTTACATTAGTCTAGGTGATACAGCGTGTCTTGTGTTAAATTTGGTTCAGATACATGTTCAAAACATTAATGAATTTAGACTACTGTTTAACGATTAAGAATGTGACTCAAAAACACTAAATATGTGTCTGGCAGTTCCGTAAAGGACATACTGTATCTATGAGAAAAGGTGTTGAATTTAAAACACATACAGACACGTGGTCAGAAGAACTTTAAATGTACATAATCAGTGTGTACATTACCATGGTGGCAACTGGCTCTCGTCAACAACACCGGAGTAGACAATCGATGTGTTTGGACAGTGGGATGCATGTATCTATATATGCTCGACGTCTATGAACAATTATACATCAAACACCTTTCACAACCGTCACGTAAATAATCCTCTGTTTACCTTCCAGGGGCGTCTTAATATATATCGATCAGTGCTTTATGGCAATGCCAGGATCGAGACAGTGCTTGTGGTAGTAGGCTAAAGAACATGACACTTCTCGCGGAACACATCCACTAATTAATACAGTACTTCTACAGTTCCATTACAGTACCAAGAATTCAATCTTGAAATCTCGTTTGCGATTTTCCACGAAAGCGATATTTGGTTGCAATTACATTAACATATACATTGTATGTTGAAAAAATTCGCTTTGAAAAAAGGTATTTTGAATTTCTTTTAAATTACTTGTCAAATAAAAGTCTGTGCTATTTCTGTTTGTTGATAAAAGAGCAATATGCACTACTGCAGTTCACATCAATAATTATCTTTGATGCAATAGGATTCCGTTTTGGTCTCCGTAAGGAATTCTAAGAGCAAGAAAACGACTTATGTGTCATTATTGGGTTTTCGCCAGAATGCATGTGATAATTGCATGAAGAAAAACATCCTTATCAAGTAGAAGATTTAAAGTCTTTCTAAGCTAGCACGCCAAAATACAAAGGCTTCCAACATTAGTTTGGATTTTATTAACACACATATTTTATTTTAGATATTTAAAAATACATTGCATGTCTCTACAAAAGTTTGGCTTTATTCAATTTTCACATTTATATAAGGGGAATATCAAATCTTAGTTTACAATAATACCAACGATGAATTTTATTCATTTTACACCTGTTAGAAAACATATAATAACAGTTCGATAATCCTCTCTTTAAGGAAGTACAAGCCTACCAGTTTTAGTTATCCAGCAATATTTCATCATACTCAATATCGCCGTACCCAATGAGATGAAGCAGATTTAATCGCTAACAAGACGATCCTTTTAATGACCGGGTATACAATTTTGTATCTCACTTTCACGCATATCTAGTTGTGGTCTAGAATTAATTTGGGTAACTTTGGGGTAAAACAATCCACCTATATTGTGTATCGTTATTGTTTTCTTAAATATAAATTCATATTACTCGGTGACTGTTATTACCGGAAGTGGCTTTAAGGTCACCCCGCATTGGCCTTTTCTGACAACAAATAGGTGATATTTTCCCCTTTTATACCATCCACGTGTCTTTAGTTTATCCTGAAAATGGCACCCATAACGACAATTCCCCGAGCACATACTAAAAGCAGGTTGACCTAACTTAGCATTTTGGGGCACCTTTCAAGATCATTTTTGACGTCATTAATTGAACGGTAAATTGATACATATGGTAAAAGGTGATATTCTTTTTCAAGAAATAGTACATTAAATTTTGAGTTTTCCGATGAGGCGTGAAAATGGTAAATTCGAACATTACGGCTTAGTATGCTACGGTCGTTAGAAGGATATGTTGCAGATATATCTAAACTTCAATTTTGATGATAAACCCGCGTGCGCATTTATAACAGTTTTCTTTCTGAATTTTAAAGAAAAACGTTCTTCATGGTACATTTTAATGTTACGAAGAAACAATGTATATCATAGTTATAGATATAAAACTTAAGATGTCAGCCTACTTGCCAAAAATATATTAGAACCCAGTAAATAGCAGTATGATTTTGAATAAATCACGAAGCAGAACTTAATTTGAAACCATTTATATCCGTTTCAAAAAGTAAGAAATGATTAGTGAATTCTTAACCATGAAATATCAAAATAACTAAACAAAATGTTTTTGTATACTAATATGTAATATACTTTTATACATTTAAAACGTTTATTATTAAATAAGACAAAAGACATTTTTACATACGACAATTACCTGCTTCGCTGTCAATATCATTGTTTTTTCTTGTATTTATCATTTAATACTTCTTCTTGTATTTTCATTCATTGTTTTAAATCGGAGGATACCATAAACTAAAACATGGTATTTATCAATACATTTAAGACTTTGATGCGGAATTATATAAACGCACAATCATTTTCTTCTTGTAGAAAATTATTTCATAGCAAAAGCACCAGCGACAAACAAAATTAGTACAATGAGTTTTTATAAAAATATCATCAGTATGCTTTCCACGAAATGGACTTGACAACTTTCGTGACAAGCGAAAACTGTAATCAAATAGCATGAAGTATGACAAATTGGAAATTGCTAAATCACCAATTTAACTGTCACTGCTTGTTCAAAGCAATCCTGAAAGAATATGGCACGCAAACTTCAAAATCCGATCGAGCATTTCAGCAGTGGAAACATCTTGTCCATAGGCTCATAGTGTAGACAAATTAGGCATATGTTCGAACATGCGAGTTTATATGGAGAGGAAAAAACTCGAACGAAATAAGATTGATACTTGAATTTCTCAGGTCTTCCCTTCTGGGGGAAAATCAATGTAAAAGCGTTTTTCTTTTGTCTTACGACACAAGATAACCTGATGAAACGGCAAGATTTTCCACCCTACAGAATGAACAATCTAAAAGACACTATTAGGATCGGTAGGGCAAATACAATCTTGCCAAAAAAGACAGCGAGTTGTCAAATTTTCTTTTCAAGATTATTATTCTTATGGACAAAATTGTGATTAATGTAATTAAGATGATAGTTTAATTCTAGATGTGCTGCCTATTTAACCATATTTGTTTTAGGTATTGAATTTATTTCACACGACGGTACATTGGTCATGGTCAACATTTTATCTTTAATACTTTAAAATGTACCTTTTTCGATTTTCTGTCGGGGAGACTGACGTGAAAGTGATATAGACTAAAGAGCTATTGATAGTGCCGGTAATGTGTCGTTCGTTTGTATTGACCGTACACGAGTGTTTTGACAGGTGTCGGCATCATCATCGGTAATACAAACAGTGCATAATTGATCGAAGGACAATTGGCAAGAGAGGTTACAGATCCATCGAACAAATCAATACCTGAAAAAGTTTTATCTGATTTCGTCAAGAATTCAAAATTCGTTTAAAGATGCAAGTCGCCAAAAAGGGTACACTTTCACTTTGACTATCCTGTCTGAAGACTACCACAAAGGACGGCTTAGGAAACGTAGAGATCCAATACTGTCTGTTACCATATTACAAGATGTTAATACCTTTTAAGACTTATTCGGAATACCAGCTTTCTATAGGTAGCTTTGATGTAATTATCTAATGTAACAACCTTTCTAATGTCTTGTGTTTAAGTACCGAATTAACTATCCTTTTACAATTCAATTTTACAAGTCACTAAAACATAATTGACGTATCGAAATACATACACGACCGTACAAACAATAAAGTTAATCACACATTGTTACATTTACCATATACAGCCTACTGAAACTTTAAGCTGAATTGTTTTGCTCTGATTGTCTAATAACTGCAAGACTTCTTCTCTCCATATATGTAGTATACGTAGATATATGAAATAGAACTTTGGTAACTTCGTCATTCACCTACAGACACAATAGTAGACATAAGTAGAAATGTCGTGACGCCGTAGCCAGGCAATACAGTTTGGAGTAATTCCTAGACGGGTGAACGGGCATGTATTTTCTCTGCCATGTCAGATATATTAGATTTGTATGACTCCATTTCAATTCCAATAACTTTCTGTCTATAGGATGTAAATTACATAAAATGTCTTAACATTTTCATTGATTTAGGATGATTACCTGCACATTCTTTCAGAATGAATTCATCTCTTAATCAGATCATAACTTAAGGCTCGGTTGACAAAAATGCTTGTGTGCCGCGGTGTCGTTAAACAGCTCTGGTAAAATCACGTGCATTTATGACGTAAACCATATTTTGTGACGTAGATTAAAATTCACTTACCTTGTCCACAAAAAAATACACAGGAGAAATACATGAGCCATATACCACAGATAGGTAGCGTCGTCTTGGCCCGCAGCAGCATTTTGTAACTCGACAATATATAAACGTCCACCTATCTACGTGTACATCCAGAATGATCAGATGTTAACTTAGTCCATCGCTGATCAAAAGCATCCCAAGTCCTACATGAAAGTAATTCCAGGTATCACAACGAGTGTTGTTACAATGCTGTCTTGTCGTCTGCTACAGCGACACCTACTTCCGTATCGGGGGCGCTATTTCGTCCTATTAGTCCATCATTGGTTGATGTATGTTTGTTTATGTAATTTCAAAAATTTGTTGTTGCGTCGGCGGGACAAATTGGAGTCGTAATTTCGGTCAACAGGGCAAGGAAAACACCAGGAAACTCTTAAACAATCTCTAATACAGATTCTTACAGAATGACAAGTTTTTTCCTTGAAACTCAGAGTGAGATCTACCACTGAGATTAAAATTGGAGTCGGAAACGGTGCGTGATAGCCAGACCGATCGATGCTGAGAATGTATAACGGTACATATGTTGGTAATAAACGCGTGTGTGAGAAACGTTGGATGCCAATCAACTACTAATAATGTGATCGAACATTGATACAGAGAGGTTGGTCTACAAGTGGGAGGGGACGAATACCGACGCTGCTACCAATCGGTACCAAGCAGCGGGTCCACGCCCGAGAACTGCTCTGTCGCTATTGTAAAATCAATGTGACTGTAACACGAGTCACCAGCTCTCCCCTAACTTGCCTAACCGCCATAGCCTCTGTATGATAGTATACTTTCCCCGCAGTGCCAAGTGTACGTATAGTGTCTAGGTACCGGGGTCATAATTAAACAGGAGGCCCGGTGGATGTATATTTCATAGATGATGGAAATAAAATACTCGGACCTGTAATTATCCGAGATTTACCTCGTCTTCATCTGTGCGAATACCTCACTATAGATAAAACTTCCCTTATCGAGCGAGTTTGCACGTCTTTCCCTGTGAGTAATACTGACCCGACAAGGATGGACCGCCCCTCCGGCCATTCCACAATTGATAACACTGACCACTACGCAGATCAATTTTCGTATAATGGACATGATACATCGTTGCTATAAATGGTTTCGGTGTAGATTTACTATATTTTAAACAACCTTACAAACATGAGGAGTTGTTACAAAACAAATTTTTGAGCATCATTCAAATGCTATAATAGCACAGTGACAGTGCTAGAAAATCCAAATTTGGAAATGTGTTATTAAACCTTTTTTTAATCTATAGCCGGTCTTTTTATTTTATCTAATATTTCTTTTTAAGCATATCATATCATCTGTATATCAATACTTTCCACAAAATAAAGTACTCAGATAAAAAGTTACCATTAAACATACAACATGATACAGGTTTACTGATTGTTGCACTCTAACTAGCCTGGGATACAAATGGTGCTTTCATTACCGTCTATTGTTATTGTATTGTGTACAATGATAAATAAGATACTATCTCTTTTGAAAACGGTTTTAACATACGTAACGGAAACGCGTGTGATTCTGTTTATAGAACGGAAACACTTTGTGATTCTTTTTGTAAAAAGGAAACGCTTGGTACGTTTGTTCATACAACGGACACGTTTAGTGTAGTTATTCATACAAAACAAACGCTCACAGTGAGTAAGCTGAGCGTAAATATGGCGGCTGTTCCTACAGCGGACATCCTCTATTTCATCTGATAAAAATAGAGACAGGTTTTCAATGATGGATGTTTTTATTCTATATTATATATCGAGTATTAATTGTTTTATTAACAACAAGAATGCTAACCTTATCTCTTTGCTTCAACAGAAACACTCTTACAGTACTTCATATAGCGAGCGCGCTTAGTTTTCCTGCTGATACAACGGAATGACATAGTGCTCGACATCACTTGGTGTCACTGTTCATACAATAGAACCGCGTGGCGTCGCATGTCTTCAAACCATAATGACATGTTTATTGTTGTTGTTGTTTATACAACGAAAACACTTTGTGAAGCGTTATTTATACTATAAGATTGATTAGTGTTCCCGTTCCGTATACAAAGCATTAATGTAGTTCTTGAATATAAAATGGAAACACTGAGTGTAGCGGTTGGTCCAGAAAAAAACACTGAGTGTAGCGGTTGGTCCAGAAAAAAACTGAATGAAGCGGTTTGTCCAGGGGAAACACTGAGTGTAGCGGTTCGTCCAGAGGAAACACTGAGTGTAGCGGTTTATCCAGCGGAAACACTGAGTGTAGCGGTTCGTTTAGCGGAAACACTAAATGTAGCGGTTTGTCCAGCGGAAACACTGGGTGTAGCGGTTCGTCCAGCGGAAAAACTGAATGTAGCGGTTTGTCCAGCGGAAACCCTATGTGTAGCGGTTCTTCCAGCGGAAACTACAGCGGAAACACCGTGTAGCCGTTCTTACAGCAGAAACCACAGCGAAAACAATGTATAGCCGTTTGCACAGTGGAAACTATAGCGGAAACACTGTGTAGCCGTTCTCACAGCGCAAACTACAGCGGAAACTATGTGTAGCCGTTTGCACAGTGGAAACTACAGCGGAAACTATGTGTAGCCGTTTGCACAGTTGAAACTACAGCGGAAACACTGCGTAGGCGTTCGTACAGCGAAAACACTAAATGTGTCCATTCGTACAACGAAAACACTAAATATGTCCGTTCGTACATATACAACGAAATCACTAAATGTGTCGTACAAACAGAAACACTGTGTGTGGTAGCTCGTAAAACGGAAACTCTTAACGATAACGGAGAGGCGTAGTAATCAATGTAGCGCTTTAGACAACGAACAAGTTTAGTGAAGCTGCTCATACAACATAATCTCTCCAGAAGTAATGCTTGAATCTGATGTTCATTTTATGTTACCTGTATGCATAATCGAGAGTACAGACAATCTGGATGACCAACGGGCTTACATAATTGTTCGTTAACGTATACAAAGACAATACAAAATTGTGTATTAAATCATTCGGGCAAATTAAGCTATCTTCCGATATATATAATTAGGTACCCTCCCTTAAAGACAACAGGTATTCCCCATCAGGTATTCCCCATCAGGTATTCCTCATCAGATATAATACAAGCTTCAGGACGCAATATTCCGGCACAGCATAATTTGCCTGCATAAGGAAGACTCGCCCTTAATAAGGCAGCTGACTCTACCATGTAAGGTGTAATGAGTCAATCCTGCTGTAAACAACAGCTCACAAATCAACATCGACGTCTACAAATGGTTGTACTTATTTTGATTCCGCATACTCTTTACATTTCAAACAAGCAAAAAAAAAAAATCCTTCTTTTTTTTTTTTTTAGTTTTGCAGGTGATTGATCAATTAGTTTTGTTCCGTGTTGAGTCTTACGAGTCTATTGACAGAGCGCTTAGGAATGGACATTGGAGACCAATCAATGTTGTTATGTATTCTGTCGTTTACGAGGTTGACGTGTCCATAATGACGGGACAAACGATTGACAACTGTGCCATGTGTATCTACATTTCAGAACTAATTGGACATCTGTAAAATGATATCATTGACGATAAACACCGCTGATAAAATCTTCCCTGATAGTGGACAGAAGATGTTTGTTTAGCTTGGTTCTCTTAAGACCTACATGTACATTGTATATAAACATGTACTTACTTATTAAACTGTTTTTGTATTTTCCATGATTTCCTGCTTTTCCATTAAACATTATTAACATTTCGAAGTCATTTTATGCACATGCAACTAACAGTTTGGAGACATACATATGAACCCTTCTGTCATATAATTAGAAATATTGTTATCCTAATTATCGAACAAAACAAAGATAGCATTTACTGATAGAATAAAATAATCTAGAAAGTGATTATCTTTCGCATGATATAACTAGATCTGTTATATGTTTAGAGAGTACCGACGTATTAAATTAAAGGGTAATTATTGTTAAACAGTAGAAATAGAATACGACCAGATGTTCGGGAAACATAAGCGTCCTCTGATTTGTCAACGACACCGTCATGTCAAAATAAATCAGAAATCGTATATAAATTGTAATTAGATTATATATTTTAAAAGACAAGATAGACAACATGAGATTTGGATGATGGATATTCCGTCTTTGAATGTTATCAATAAATTATTGTAACTCAATCAGATTGATACAGTAATAGTCCTCTATAAGGTACTCACCGTATCAAAAAAATCGAAACCATGCTCAGATACGATCGTAGTTAGTGGTCAAACTTCAAATCTTTTCAGAAACAATGTTATCTGACTAGAAATCACCCATGTCCCTTAGTTTTGAAGAGCTTGAACAAATTCCTTAGCTGATTTACAAAATGATTATCTACCGTCAACAGAAATCACAGATACATATCATTACTCAATGTGAAAGGTTACGGAACTAAAAAATGATAACAATTTTTCATTTGGTGACATTACAGGGATGATCGATTAAGAACATTAGAGTTTCCTGAAAAACAAAACTATATTTGAATATATCATTTGTGATATTTGTAGAATACTCATACATTAGCTGTTCCGGATTTTAACAAATGCCAGCACCTACGACAGATCAAGGCTTTGAGTTACAGTAAATATTTATTAAAATAAATCAACCTACATGGGTTTTAAATAATGCATAATGTATTTGTTTCGGTATTTATGGAATACAGGTATGTTGTATGAATATGCATTTTGCGGCGACAGTATAGTAAAAGCCATTGGACCATGGATACATTTAAATACCTCAAATATTGATTTTGTGTTAAATGCTTGTGTTATAGGTGTTATGTCGTAAAACATTATGAGCACCCTTATGTGTTTACAAATTCATTGGAAGGGTATGTGAAATGTCGGGACAAACTGACAAAGCTGAATATATATCCAAAATATTCAGATCCAGATCACTGAAAGAAAATTCGGGTCTCTGAATTATTACAATGCTACAATATATGTCATACACTAAGATCATTTTGGTTTTCTATAATTCTCAAATAAACAATATCTCTCTTGGTAGAGTGGAAATGTTTATAAATTTGTCAGTGCATTGTTATTCAAGTGAATTAGCCCTCCCCCGTCTTTCTTATTACAGGCTATCGTAATATCAACCATTGCATCCTCATAAAGGCATGGTAATTAAAAAAAAAAAAAACACTACCATACACTACATTGACGTCATTATTATTATTTTTTTATTTTTCATTTTAGGTGTTGGATTTCCTCCCAACAGTCACGGTTACACGAGACGGATGTCAACAAGGCATCTATTGAAGAAAACAAAGCACAGAAAGACATGAGCAGTGAGGAAAGAAAGGTCTCATTTAAGATCACAGTGTGTTACAATGGGGATAGAAAATCTATTTTTGGTCTCTTCAATGTTCCAAGACAAGACAGAACATTTACGATTGTTATTCTTGAGCTCTCCAATTTTACCTGAACAGAAAACCATAGAGATCCGCAGTATATGGGCAGCAAGAAACTCACTAAAACGGATATGGTTTGAAAATGGTATGTCTAAGACATGTATCATAGGCCTCAAATGATATGGAAATCCTGGGATTAATATGATCCTTTAAATAAAGTAGTACTTCATGACAATCTACAATATGTGTTGACCATAGGATAATGTGAGTTCTGTGTTCATACAGTTTTTACATACTGAATTAATACATTGAGAGAGGTTGTTCAAACCTTGACATGTACTCTGTATTATCTTGTCAGGTCAAGACGTCACAGTCTACTGATTTATTGACCATGTAAATACATAGCTGGTAGTGCCACTGTGACTAGCTTCCTGCTAGTAAACTAGGTAGTTATAGCCCAACAAGGATAGGTAGATGTCTGACGCAGTCAAACTCCGAGGACAATACCCAATAGATAGGTGTCATATATGTACTACACGACCGACATACCGTACGGCAGTAGGTATTTTTAGAATGGTATCGTCTCCAGTTAATGTCACGAGGTGAGTTGGCTTCGTGAGCGTTTATGATGGCCGTAAATAGGTCGCCGAGGACTCAATTCTTATACTATAGTCATGAAATTTTATTCAAATAGCTATAGCCATGACTCAAACCTATCCCAAAATCGAAATGAAACTGTTTGTCATTGATATGCCATAGTTTTAGGAGCGCACCACTTTAAAATATGAATCAAGCCATTGGCTGAACAGCAGATTAGTGAGCGGTGACACGGGTTCAATTAGACATACTTTGTTCTAATTCCCATCAGCAGACGGTTTTTTTTTTTTTTTTTTTAAATAATTTGTACTATTAAAACGAAATAATCTTACCACGTAATTGGAAGAGAAATCCAAATGTTATTGTAAATCAAAATTAGTTGATTTCAACTCATTTCCGCACCACAGACGAGTTATAATAATATTTCAGTACGGAAGGCGAGCTTGGTTTTGTGTATTTAACTGCAGCACAAGCATGGAATATGTGCTTAAGCGGCCGGATTCACATTCCACAGGACATAGATAGACTTACCTAGGATAATGTACCTTATTTTTCAAAATCATTAAGTCATCATTTGCTCAATGTTTGGCCACTTTGTGTGAACAATCATGGGAAATATTAAACATTTCTCTTTGAGGTGATATATATAAGTGGGATCCAAGACCCGTAATCCACGACAGTGGGTATGAAATTCGT
This sequence comes from Pecten maximus, assembly GCF_902652985.1. Lineage (NCBI taxonomy): Eukaryota > Metazoa > Mollusca > Bivalvia > Pectinida > Pectinidae > Pecten > Pecten maximus. The sequence goes on along the minus strand of NC_047023.1, from coordinate 23,964,481 downwards.
GTGCCAAGTGCCTGTGGTTTGTACAGCACACCACAGCTGTCAAATATGGAACAAGACATAATGTATGACAATCTAGCAGTCATCCATTTGATATCATCATTTGTCATTATTCTACACAAAATCAATGTCGGTAAATGAAATCGACATATCTTAATCACGCTTGACGTCGATATATGTCAAGTTCATCCCGAACGATACCGAAACCAAAGGGTTGAATATATATATCCCGATTGTTGAAAGACATTTGTAGGACCAGATAATCAGAAAAGTTGTCCCAAAATTGTTGTTAGCTGAAAGACGGCTAGTCGTGGTGGGTTCTGTCTGTTACCGCGGTCAGCAAGGTCTTTAGCACCCTATAACCTTCCTTACACTGCAATAAGACAAAAAACATAACCTTCCTCACATGGTCTGTGGACAGAATACATTGCATTCTTTCTACGGCCAGTGAACAGAAACCATATCCTTCCTTATACGACCTGGTGATAGAACACAAAGCCTTCCTTACATGGCATGGTGACATAACAGCCTACCTCAAAGGACCTGGCGACATGACACACAGCCTACCTCAAAGGACCTGGTGACATGACACACAGCCTACCTCAAAGGACCTGGTGACATGACACACAGCCTACCTCAAAGGACCTGGTGACATGACACACAACCTACCTCAAAGGACCTGGTGACATGACACACAGCCTACCTCAAAGTGGATAGCTAATCAGCCTATATAACTGTTGTACATCAAGCCTACCAGGACCGACCAGGGTTGAAATACTTACTCCCAGCCCTGGAAAACAATTGTAGGACAATAACCAAAGTTTCCCGACAATTAGTGTCATGACAAGCTGCTTCAGCCGTGGGACGATTCTATCATCCTTACTCGACGTTGGATACAACCTATAGCTCCTAACTGCATAAGACAAAAACCCTTCCGTCATAAGGGCTGTGGAACAAATACATTCATTTTCTCTCCCACGGTGAAAAACATTGCTTCCAAGCAATACAATATCCTTCCTTCCTTCACGGCCTTTTGACAGAATGCAAAGCTTGGTGTACAACAGCCGGGTACCAAAGACATAGGTATGACCACACGCCTGGGAACAAAACCTGGTGACGCATGCACAGACTATACAAAGCCTGGTGACATACACACAGCCTACCTCCAAGGCCTGTGACAGAACACATCCTTCCTTCAGGCGTGTTTGGACCTCAAAGGACCTGGTGACATGACACACAGCCTACCTCAAAGGACCTGGTGATGGAACACATAGTCTACCTCAAAGGACCTGGTGACATGACACACATCCTTCCTTAAAGGACCTGGTGATGGACCACATAGTCTACCTCAAAGGACCCTGGTGATGGAACACACAGCCTACCTCAAAGGACCTGGTGACATGATACACAGCCTACCTCAAAGGACCTGGTGACATGGCACACAGCCTACCTCAAAGGACCTGGTGATGGAACACATAGCCTATATTACACGGTCTTGTGACATAACACACAGCCTACATGGCACGGCCTGGTGACAGAACAAATAGCCTTCTCTAAACGGGGACAACAAAATAGAACACATAACCCCTCTTTCACTGCATTAAGACAAAACACATTGCCTTCTCATATTGCCAGGGGATACACATTGCCTTCCTCAAATGGCGAGGGGATATAACGCATTGCCCTCTCACATGGTCAGGGGATATACATTGCCTTTCTCACATGGCGAGGGAATATAACGCATTGCTCTCTCACATGGCCAGGGGATATACATTGCCTTCCTCACATGGCGAGGGGATATACATTGCCTTCCTCACATGGCCAGGGGATACACATTGCCTTCCTCACATGACCAGGGGATACACATTGCCTTCCTCACATGACCAGGGGATACACATTGCCTTCCTCACATGACCAGGGGATACACATTGCCTTCCTCACATGGCGAGGGCATTTAACGCACTGCCCTCTCACATGGCCAGGGGATACACATTGCCTTCCTCACATAGTCTGGGGACATAGTACATTGCTTTTTACGGCCTTGGGACAGAATACCTGGATTTGTTTACACGACCTGGCGACACAACACATTGCCTGTCGGCCTCTTGTTAACATTGGTCATTAGTTTGGCGAAGGTGACAGTGTAGTCATCGAAACGTCACGCTCTTAAATATCATATTGGTTGTGTCATATAACTTATACCATATTTACTTTACCAACCTGAAGAAAATTTCTAACATAATACATATACAACCCATAGCCTTCCTTGCACGGCCTTGGGACAGAATACATAGCTTTGCTTACACGGCCGTAGGACAGAGCATAACCTTCCTCACACGGCTTTGGGACATAACGCAGTGTTCCTTACATGGCCCGGGGACATATGCAATATACATCCTCGTATGAGAAAATGCTAAAGTTAAGGTCAGAAGTGATTCAGTATCATTCGAGACATTGTAGATAATTCAGTTGTTGAGATGGTATGAGAATTTAGTCGCTTCTTAAGATTTATGTAATGTGGACCGCTGGTTCGCCGACCTGCCGAACAGGCGCGTTAGAAAATGATTCCAGCACACGCTATAAATACGATATACATGTATTGCTGTGGCGATTAACAGTTTGTGCCATCTGGAACTATATAACTATCATCAAAATGTTTTCCTATGGTTCAAATTGACGTGTGCTTTATATAAATACATTCTGGAACATATACAGTACAGCTGTATGAACACGCAAAAAGAAATATTTCTACCATTCATTTTAGTGACTGTCAGGAATGGCTTAATGTTCTTGATGAAATCTCAAAGAAATTATGAAAGTACCTATAATGTGTTATATCCATGTTTAACAACAGATGTTTAACATACAGTTTTAACAAGGAAGGCGACGCTGTATGTACGTAGTGAAGGAACCGTGATAGAGGAATACAAATTGTACAGGATGATTGCTCATTGTGATGTCTGTCACGGTGGTCAAGCTATTACCTACCTGTATTAGAGTCTGACCAACACATGTAATGTGTATAGATACTTGCGCTGTGTATCGTGTGAAATGTTTGTCCTGTGTCATATAATGTCCTATGCACCTCTGCATATAGTTGTTATGGTTGCGTATGAGAGGTGAGCGCAAGGATTGGCTGAGTGTGTCACTTTGACCCTGCATGACCTATTTTAACATTAGACATGCATGTGGTCAGGATCTATAGGGTCAAAGTCAGTGTAAAAGTAGGTATATTGTTATATATGGAACTAAACTAAATTGAATAGAGATATCTAAAATATACCTTAATAGATATTTAAAGATGCTACACCTCCGACAGTGTGTATTAAATTGTTATTATTTTGACAATAAATGACATTTAGTCCATACATATATGCCTATTTAAGACCTACAAATAAAACACTTGACCTTGATCACAGAGCATTCTGGGAGAGATTTACATACAGAAGAAAACAAATATGGTGGACTTATTTTTATTCAGCTGGGACAACTTTATACATATTGCCTGTTGCCCAACATAACTACAAATTTTAATTGCGAGGTTTTAATGCAAACAGAAACTAAAGACTAAGTGAACATTTCAATAGTACCCCCTTCGGCCCCACTTCGCTGGATTGATACAGGTGTGATTTATCAACAGGTTTAAGCTGGTGAACTATAAATAGTGAATCTGCAATCACTAGTATATCACAAAAGAAAACTAAATCATTGATTCAATCGCATCATATGCTTAGAGTTTTCAGTAAATATGACAACAGACCGAACGTTAGGTCCTACACTACACTACGTACGTGTGTACGTTACACACTTGCCTCTCCAATAAAAACTCAAATGTGTCATTTCCGCATGAGTTTCGATTCCATTGTCGTTTATAATTCCACCGGTCTGTGCAATCTCCGATTGAAATCCTTCCCGTTCTTCGTTCTCTTTCATAATCTTGTTTATGCTTCCTTCTTTCTGGAGATGTTAGATTAACACATGTTGCCTTCCTCGCTTCGCCATGTTGTTCCTACAGTGTACTCGTTTATGTTTCTGTTTTCGGCGCATGCGCAATCAGTATTTCATTCAATATGGAGGCGAAGCGAAATAGAATTTCTTCGGGATACAATTAATTTTTTTTTTTTTTTTTAATTTTAAAGATAAATAAGAAAATGTCAAGTGTGTAACTTTTATTCCCGAAGAAAAATACATACGAGTCTATTCGTGTTTTAATTGATAAAAAAATACTATCTGTCGAAGGTGTAGCAACTTTAATGCTTGTGGTATTAAATAGTTTAATTATCGGCATCAAGTGTTCGTATATTGTCAGGTAATGTTCTTTTATTTCAGGTTACTGTCTCCGTTTGTATCTTATTGTATCAATAAACTTTGTATTACTGTGAAACATTGTTTGTTGCATGATGACAATCGCAAGAAGATACAATTGTAAACCCACACTTAAAATACCCGTGAGACGTGGCCAGAACCTATTGATGTCAAGACGCCACGTTCATTTATAGGTTTCAAAGGGTACTACAGGAGGTTCATTGGGGTTATGCGAAAATCGTAAATCTTCTTGTTGGACACTGACAAAAAAAAGTGAAGGGGCCAAACAAAAAGATCCCCTGGGTATTTGGGGTTAGGGGTTGGGGGTTAGGGGGGGGGGGGGGGGGGCGGTAGTCAGCAGAAGCTTACCACCAGTGTTAGTACATACAGACTTCAGTAAGTCTTTCATTGTTAACACAGATGCCTCTGTAGAAGATTTAGGTACTGTGCTGTACCAGAATTTATTTTTCCTCGTTACTGTCGTATGTACATTCGGTATGCTTGAGAGCATCGGCGAAAACTATATATTCATTTTTCATAACATTAACCACATTACAGTGTGCAGTAAAGTCGAGGACCGCGTTACCACGGATAGTACTCTCCGTCGTCACAGTTTGTAGTAATGTCGGGGACCGCGTTACATATGTACGACGGGTAGTACTCTCCGCCGTCACAGTAGTAATGTCGGGGACCGCGTTACCACGGGTAGTACTCTCCGCCGTCACAGTGTGTAATAAAGTCGAGGACCGCGTTACCACGGGTAGTACTCTCCGCCGTCACAGTGTGTAATAAAGTCGAGGACCGCGTTACCACGGGTAGTACTCTCCGCCGTCACAGTGTGTAGTAATGTCGGGGACCGCGTTACCACGGGTAGTACTCTCCGCCGTCACAGTGTGTAGTAATGTCGGGGACCGCGTAACCACGGGTAGTACTCTCCGCCGTCACAGTGTGTAGTAATGTCGGGGACCGCGTTACCACGGTTACTACTCTCCGCCGTCACAGTGTGTAGTAATGTCGGGGACCGCGTTACCACGGGTAGTACTCTCCGCCGTCACAGTGTGTAGTAATGTCGGGGACCGTGTTACCACGGGCAGTACCCTCCGCCGTCACAGTGTGTAGTAATGTCGGGGACCGTGTTACCACGGGTAGAACTCTCCGCCGTCACAGTGCAGTAATGTCGGGGACCGCGTTACCACGGGTATTACTCTCCGCTGTCACAGTGTGTAGTAAAGTCGAGGACCGCCGTCACAGTGTGTAGTAATGTCGGGGACCGCGTTACCACGGGTAGTACTCTCCGCCGTCACAGTGTAGTAATGTCGGGGACCGCGTTACCACGGGCAGTACTCTCCACCGTCACAGTGTGTAGTAATGTCGGGGACCGCGTTACCGCGGGTAGTACTCTACGCCGTTGGATGTTTTCTTTTACATAAACACGACATGTGTAATATTTGCATCAACCCAATGTTGTTACGATTTCCTAAATGATCAAAACAATTAAACATTACTCAAAAAATCTCACAGAATATGATGGAACTTCATTTTGTTTGTGTTGTTGTCATGATGGCTGCCAAGACTGTACCAAGAACTGCCCAACACATCCCGGGAAAACGGCTGCTATCTCTCTGATGTGACTCTCCAAATTAAAAACGTGAAAATATGCATTTTTTTAAATTATTGTGTGCATTAACCGATAAAACAAAAAAGTATCATAATGTAAATATAAGGTATGACTTTTATATTTTCATTCTTCATGAGGTCATAACAACATTGGCTTTCTAGACATATTTACCATGAATTGCTGACGAGATTCATGAAATATGTCAAGAAGCCAATGCTTTAATGACCTCATGAATGTTGAAAAAAAAATTCATTCCTTAAATGAATACTAGCATACTAGTTTAAAATACTCACATGCATTATATGTTCGTTTTAAAACGCCAAATACCCGTACTCAAGCAAATAAATCAAACTAGACAGGTAGCGCACCCATCCCGCCGCCATATTTCAATATTTATTTAAGCAGTTTAGGTTTATTTCGAATTTTCTTAATATGTTGATAAGCTGCAGCGTCCTGCTGAATTCCATCCCGAACGTCTGTCTGAATTTCCACATTTTAAGCCCCTAGCACCACTGACGAGTCCTGGGAGGGTGGATATTTGACATTTGTTTTGCGTATCATCAAATGCATTTTAAAGCGATGATTACTTGGGTTTATTTTGGACAGTGAGAAGAATAACTAGACTTATACCGTTGTACCCTGATGGGTAGTTTTTCCGTGTTTGTTTGTTGACGACTATATCACAAACATGACTGGTCATATAAACTAATTGTCCGGATTGTATAAACAGCGGTCAATCTCACACCTGGTTTGTTTGATAAGAATAAAATACCATTGTAATACAATTTGTGTATATGACTCACTACACGCCTAAAGTCTATTTACTGGCAGTTGACCACTCATTGGTCTGAGACATACAAACACCGAACCGGAAGTCGGACTGAAAGATATCGATCCGTGTCTTTATAATTACACTGTCCAGTTTTACTGTCCACAAACTATAATGACTGTATTCCTTTGATCGTAACATATGTCCACTTTGTAAATTGGTGCTATCAGAAAAGATCGATATCCGAACATTTCTAATTTTATTGATAATTCCATCGCGTTTTATTAAAAGTTAGTAGTTAGCAAACGAGTTGAATTGATATTTTATGATCGTGTGTGAGCAATGATTCTAGCATATCACTTTTGACCAGCCCGTAGTGATTTAATTAAGGTGACGTTATCAATTAAAAATCTAATATTTGTGAACTATTGACCTCGACCAGAACCTTTTTCTATCTCGTAAATGGAATAAAAAAAGGTCAGGAAAATATAAGAAAAAAAACTGAAAATAAAAAAGAAGGATTGTTTCTGTTTTTCTACTATAAGAGAGTGAGGCACCATATAGGAAAACCTTGTTTCTTCATTGCTACAGTGGATTGAGGTACCATACAGGAAAACCTTGTATGATCACCGCTACAGTGGATTGAGGTACCATACAGGAAAACCTTGTATGATCACCGCTACAGTGGATGGAGTAACCATACAGGAAAACCTTGTATGATCACCGCTACAGTGGATGGAGTAACCATATAGGAAAACCTTGTTTCGTCATTGCTACAGTGGATTGAGGTACCATACAGGAAAACCTTGTATGATCATTACTACAGTGGATTGAGGTACCATACAGGAAAACCTTGTATGACCACTGCTACAGTTGATGGAGTAACCATACAGGAAAACCTTGTATGATCATTACTACAGTGGATTGATGTACCATACAGGAAAACCTTGTATGATCACTGCTACAGTAGATTGAGGTACCATACAGGAAAACCTTGTATGATCACCGCTACAGTGGATGGAGTAACCATACAGGAAAACCTTGTATGATCACCGCTACAGTGGATGGAGTAACCATACAGGGAAACCTTGTATGATCACCGCTACAGTGGATTGAGGTACAGTACCATACAGGAAAACCTTGTATAATCACCGCTACAGTGGATTGAGGTACCATACAGGAAAACCTTGTATGATCACTGCTACAGTGGATTGAGGTACCATACAGGAAAACCTTGTATGATCACCGCTACAGTGGATTGAGGTACCATACAGGAAAACCTTGTATGATCATTACTACAGTGGATTGAGGTACCATACAGGAAAACCTTGTATGATCACCGCTACAGTGGATTTAGTAACCATACAGGGAAACCCTGTATGATCACTGCTACAGTGGATTGAGGTACCATACAGGAAAACCTTGTATGATCACTGCTACAGTGGATTTAGGTACCATACAGGAAAACCTTGTATGATCACTGCTACAGTGGATTTAGGTACCATACAGGGAAACCCTGTATGATCACTGCTACAGTAGATTGATGTACCATACAGGGAAACCCTGTATGAGCACTGCTACAGTGGTTGAGGTACCATAAAGGGAAACCTTGTACACTGTATGATCACCGCTACAGTGGATTGAGGTAACATACAGGAAAACCTTATATGATCACTGCAACAGTGGATTATTCAGCAGAAAATTGAGACTACTGCACACTCTCCAAAGTGGTTCATCAACCTGGCGATTATGATTAATAAAACAATGCTATTTTTGATATTGAAAGAATCAAAGTTAAATTCAATTTTTTTTTTCTCTCTCTCTCTCTCTCTTTATTTCTTGTTAGCTTTGGTTTGTGTTATTTTGGTTATTGGATTGTTAGTTTATCTTTCTTTTCTTTTTGTTTGTCTCCTTTTCTGACTCTATTTGCAATTAAATTTTCAGTGTATTTTGGAAATCCTTTTTGTACATGTAATTTTTTTATTTCGTTTCATCGATTTTCAGTTCTCATTTCGTTAACCATTCCGTATTTTCTCGTTTTGTATTTTTTTTTTTTTTTAATTCCTATACCTGATCATGACAGCAGTTATCACTGTCGCTGGTAATATATCTGTGTACCTGTCGATGACGACACCGCCGTCCCTGTCCCCAACGCCTGCCTAATTAGCTACTGATAATGGCAGTTTAACACGGCTATTTAGCTTTTAGGTGTTTTTGATCGATTACTGGGACTTATCTCCGTCACTGATCTCGGTATAACATAGGCGCTAACCAGAGAGTGTCGGCGGAAATATCCTCAGTAATTGGAAGCCATTCGATATGAAATGCGTTGTCAATGGCTGTCTGTTGTTTACATGTAAATCCCAATTACAATGGAAGATCTATCCACGCATGCTTTGAAATACTAGTCTACTTGGTAAACTAAGTGACAACATCAATGTTATCCAGACGAACATACAAAACTCGGAGATCGCGGCCGGATGACTGGGACGTTTTCACCTCATAACGACGTCTATGCAACCCACAAGTACGCACTCGAGCTTTGTAAATTAGACGATGGAAACAAGGCCTTATCTCAACACAGGCCGAACGATTATACTGACACTGTCGTAACTAGGAATAAAGGCATGGCTTAGGATTGGTTAAACTCTATGGATATCACATGCTAGCAAATTAGAGAGGGTCGTATGGAAACATGTTACGTACTCTAGGAAATATTTATTTAGTACTTATTTTATTTATTACACCGACCCTGTATTGTTCTTAAAGCAAATAATTTCATTTTCGTGACATATCTGAAGCGATAATTCTTGTTAAGTGGTGCGGTTTGATCCGATCTGTCTCGAGTTGTTGCTTATTTTTCTTTTGCGATTGATGACTTCGCAACATACAATGTCAGCTATGCGGTGTTTTAAACTAAATATCACAACATTTGAATGACGTACACACAAGTCATTCCTACAGTGTACGTGTTAATTAACTACAGGTGCATAGGGGGAATAATGGGAAAGTGACCATGTTGCCAAGAAAATAAATAAACGTGTTTTATAACACGGGGAACTTCATAGAGACCAATGATTACAGCTTTGTCGTACGAACTTGTATCTTTGTACCCTAATGTACCGGACCGTACTGTATAAAGTGTTCACGTGGACAAACTCCGTAAACGAGTCTCGCTCACATCCGATACATGTGTGAGGTTTGATCTGTAAATATAGGATACAAAAATACAAGTATCTACGGTAAAAAAAACCCAACATAAAAATGTGTAAATATTCCTATACCAATACATAGTGGAAATCACTGATAGTTCGATCAACTACCTGTTCTCTTAGGTTTCTGTGTATTTCTAAATGCCACTTTAGCTTACAGATCGATTATTTACGATACTTGCTCGCTGTTCGTGATAATTAAACATGCGCTGTTTATAGATGAGAGTACTGCTGAACTTCCGGTTACAGACCTGTAGTGTTAAGCATAATTAGTTATCGTGTTCTCCGACACGAAATACAGATGTTTCGTATCTTTAGAGAAGAAAGTAGATGAACATGAAATTCATATCCAATTACATCAAATGTAAAAAAAAAAAAAAAAAAACGACAGGAAAAAAACAACAAGCTTTGTTGGAAAGTTACCTTTTCATATGTAAATTATTATTTATTTATTTATTTATTGATCTTTTTGTCTTTTTGGCGAAATGAAGGATTTCTATCATACCAATACCTGAATGTTACAAAAATTCAACCTCGACTTCTGTAGGTGTTGTAATCAAAACATGAACTTAGCGTCTGCGTTGTTGTTCAAATACAAAACCCCTTGGAGGTATAATATTGATCGAAAATTGTATTTCTCCGATGAAAGTATGGTTCCTGGTTTATACACCCGTCATTATCCTCTAGTTATAAAGAGCTATTTCGATGTCGGTAGCTCGTGTTCCTTTGGAAAAAGCGTGCAGCCAAACGGTCATTGATTGATATTTGAAAAAATACACCCACAGCACAATGGAAAGGCCAATTTATCGTCATTTAACGCGGAGTTGTGTTATTAGCTGGTGTGGGTATTGTTTGCGATGGTGTTCAAAACTGACGTTTTAATTTAATGATGTAATATTAATATAAACGTTTTAAGAAAATATATTGCAAATTCTTTCTGATAATTGTTGACAATGAAAATTTAAATGTTTGCATTAATCATTTGATACTGTTATTCGTGTTTGGACTGCGAATCTTGAGGCTTCCGATATCGTCGAAATAATGCCTGTTACCAGAGGCCCATCTGGGCAGGAATTAATCAACGACAATAAAGTCATGAAAAGTTCGTGCCAATCCGATCCGGGACGGAGAGATCAACTAGCGTAATAAAAATGCGCGGACTTCACACAGATATGGCGGGTCGTACCGGACGTTAACGGAGGCATCGGAAGCCATACTTATCTCCAGAAATCGCCAATTACGGACATTAAACTGGCCGGGAATCCAAACAATTTCAATGAGAAAATAAACATGGACCAGGAATCTAATTGAAAGTGCGTGGTGTTGATAATTACTGATTAACAAGGTTTACACGTCACCTCCCAACACGCAGTAAAAGGTAGTCTTTGTTTGTACCGGTCAACAGCGGGCAAATCACACACTACAGCCACGTGTAAAAGTGACCATGTCCACATTTCACAAATGAATTAATAGAAGCTTATAGCTTGTTTTCCAATCCTACTAATAAATTGTACGTGTATTTGAATAAAAATGTTTGAAATAACTACGTGTAATATTATACAAAAAAAACAATGTTTGTAAATACATGTATATACAAATTGACTGTTTGTATTGATGACGACGATGACGACGACGACGACGACGACGACGACGACGATGATGATGATGATGATGATGATGATGATGATGATGATGATGATGGTATAATTACAAACCATACCTATTAGAATTGTATGTTCATGTATGTGATGTGATGTTTATTCAATGAATAAACTACATTGTGTATCAAAGGCTAGGAAATCGCCATCAAATGTACATGCTGGCTTATATTACGTATACATTGACGAGACAAGTCTAATACATATTTAAATTCCTTTCAAAATTGGTTTTAGTGCCGCCTTTACTTTTTCCCGAATGTGACTAATTCTACAGGAAAACACTAAATATCCTCTGATTGTTTTTCTTTATTTTAACATTTTTATATACAAATGGGATCATACACAAGTTTAAAAACTCATGACCCGTCTTCTCCCTTAAAATATAAATGATAAAAATATACATATAGCCGCAAAATTTTAAGAAAAGACGATAACGATGAAAAATGTCAAAAAATATCTGTAATAACATATGCAATAGTGTTATATATATACATATTTAAATGTATACTGATCAATAGTGTTGTATATATACATATTTATATGTATACTGATCAATAGTGTTATATATATACATATTTAAATGTATACTGATCAGTAGTGTTATATATATACATATTTAAATGTATACTGATCAATAGTGTTGTATGTATACATATTTAAATGTATACTGATCAATAATGTTATATATATACATATTTAAATGTATACTGATCAATAGTGTCATATATATACATATTTAAATGTATACTGATCAATAGCTGGCACGATAGATTTTATAATCACTATGTAAATAAGGTTCGATGTATTACATAAATAACATAAAGGATACACGTGCTGTAGATGTGCACATACAATATAACATGTGATAACAGAAAGATAATTAGTACAGTAGACCGCAGACCGCCGACCTCTGGTCAAGACAATCAACTTTGAAAGATATCATATGCTTACCAAGCGGAATGATAGGGTATTGGTATGTACATCATGTAGCTGCATATTTTACAAAATATGTCGATTGTAAGTGCTCCACATTCGGCGATGGTATGAAAGCAGTGATTGCTACATACCGGCACTACTGATTTGGTACAGCTGCAGGTCTCCGTAAAGTAACATAATTATATAGCCCATAGCTGCAATGGTAAAATACGACAAAATATGTGGAGGACAGCAGGTCAAAAACCAAATAATACCTCCTACAAACTGTACATCATCATTGTATCGCGTATAGCCACGTATTGTGATGAGGTAAATCATGCATTCCGTTAAATTTGGGTTATATGGGACTTATGTGGTATCACGTGACTACTGTGTTATACTTTTTTATCACATGACTACAATGGTGTCACATGACGTATTTTGTTTGGGTGAAGTCAGTAAGCACATATGGGATGTAAACTAACAGAACGTCCCGCAGTCATGACCTAGCAGCTTTCAAATTGACGGAATTTGCTGATTTCTAATGCTTCGTAGTATCTTAAAATAATTGACAACGCAATTTTATCAGGCAAGTGTAAAAGACGAAAGAAGCGATAAAATGTAAAACAAAAACAAATAGAAACCTAAACTTCCTATGCAATATGAAATCTTGTACACCTAAAGATCCCACAGACACTAAAACGGCTACCTCACATGTACGTCCAACCGCGCTCCGTAAGCAGACCAAGATTGCCAAGTTTGATCGAGCCATCGGAGTGCTACTGCAAACACTGCATAAAAAACTGACCGTTCCAAGGAATCAGAGACGGTAATTCCGGAATTTACAATGTGGATGGTACACCATTGTTTCCAAGGTCACTCGGAAATAAGCACGACTTTCGATGTATCCTGACCTTACGAGACCTAGAAATCATTTACTTGTAATTAAACTTGGGAAATCGTTGTTTTCTCATCGGACGACGGAGGACGCATGCGTGGTCACAACATGAGATGCAAATAGTTCGTTGTTTGTGCATTTTATACAATTGATATAAACTGTTATACATGTTTACATAAAACGTGATAATCATGTACATTACACATGTATTAATTACAAGGAATGCATGTCTACCTATTATAAACATGTAGCCCCACCCCGTTATACCCTCGGGATACATATACTGTATAAATATTGTATACCCTCCCATTCACATCGCAATAACTACTAGTATAGCCATTTTACCAGTATGTGTCCATCACTCACTTCACTCTGTATATTTAATGTATGCATTCCTGAAAATATGCCGCCGTCTTGATATAGTCTACTTATTGTATATTGTTTAATGTGAAAAACATAACTATCATATTTGTGTAAGCCTGGATCATGTTCAGAGACTGAAGCTTGTTTGTTGCAAAAAGATGACTCGCAAATTAAAGACAACAAAAATTATATTGTTGTTAAAAGGTCATTATAATCCTGTTAAAGGATTGATCAGGCTACCAGGAAACTGAATATGTACCAGTATGTGTGTGTGGGATGGATGTATGTTTATCAGAATATGTATACAGGTATAGGAGTATGTATGGTTTGTATGTATTTATCCTTGTAGTTAAATTGATGATGATGATGAGTATATGATGATGATTATTATTATATGATGATTAGTATGATGATGATGATGATGACTATGATGATGATCATATTATGATAAGATTATGATGATGAAGATGATGATGATGAAGATGATGATGAGGAGGATGATGATGATAAGATTATGATGATGATGATGATATCATGATGAGATTATGATGATGATGAAGTTTATTATGATGATGACTGATGATGATAATATTCTGATGGTTATGAGTATGATGATTATGATGATAATGATTAGTATGATTATGATGATGAGATTATGATGATGATGACTATGATGATGAGTATGATTATGATGTTTATGATGATGATTAGTATGATGATGATATTATGATGATGATTATTTTTATGATAATGATTTTAATGTTTAAGTAGGATGATGAGACTATGATGATGAAAAATATAGGTTATGATGATAGTGAAGATGATATTATGATTAATATGATAGCAAACCATACATATTGGAATCGATGTGTGTTTGTGTGTGTGAGTGTGATTCTTATGTATTTATGTATTAAAAATGTCTTTAAAAATAAAAAAAAATATAAAAAAAATATAAAAAAAAAAATAATCCTGTTAAAATGTACACTTAGTGTTGGCCATATATTGCATATATTGTTTTATATCTATTGTATACCATATCAGTCCGTTACAGGATATACATGTACATGTATATAGGATTTAAGGAGTGATAATACGACAGTCATGCAGTCATGTACATGTAGCTGTAAAAGTGAATCTGGCCAATGACATTGACATAAACCGAAAATACTCGAAATGTTTAAACCTTGAAACATCAACATATATTGTATCGGAGGAGTCGTGTGTTCAGGTTCCGGAAGTTTCATCTACGTGGAAGTTTTTTCCTTGCTTAGAAAGAAATACTACATGTAAAGTAAACTCCATACAGTGATGGTTAATACAATTTACGATACCCTCATCAATGCTGATAAACCCGGAAGTAAGTTGTTAAATCAGAGATATTGCACTTTGTGGATTGGCTGTATGAGGAATAGAAATTTATATATGTTGTATACGCTTTTGTGTGACAGTGGAGTAACCTTACGATTGAAGATCGGTACCAAGCTGTCGCCACTAAAATTGTACATGTATACCCATATCAATGAAGATAGCGTTAACCTGTAACGACTCTGAAGTGTTTATTACGTGTCCACAATGTATGTCGAGCTTCAGTAAGAGACGGGCGCCTTACAATCGGAACAACTCGAACCTATTAAAGGGTCGTAGTATCTGGCGCTTAATTACATTAACGGAATACCAGACTACATCGATCTTGAAAAATGGTGTGAAATTCCCTAACTTAACTTTGAGACGAAAAACAATTGAAGCGTTCTAGGGAACTGATAGGGGAGACTTGAATGCCCGTATATCTGTCACCAAGACAACGGTGCCCAGCTCATCAACCACAAGACCATTGTCTACGCGCACGTGCTTTTCCTTGAAGCGATTTTTCACTTTTATCGATTTTTTTTTTAAAGAATTCCGGTTACACTTTGGCTATCACATTGATCACGAACGGGACATCAATACTACATGTACCGAATCACTTCCATCGCCCAAAGCATACCTATCAATCTGTACATCGCCAGGGTAAATAGGCCATCCCAAAGGTCTTGTATCGGTCGACATGATACCGGACCACCTCTTAGTGATCTTTGATCAGTCGACATAAACAAAATATTAGAAATGTGGTCTGATTGAAATCGACATAAACCAGATATTGGAAATGCGGTGTGATTGAAATCGACATAAACCAAACATTGGAAATGTGGTCTGAAAAATCGATATAAACCAGGTTTTGGAGGTTCCTCCTAAAGTAAATCAATAAAAACAAGCCTATCGATATTTTTGTGGTCTTATATTCACAGGTTTAAAATTTGTTCGGACGTGGACGAATTTATATGGATATTGGTGATACATAATATATAAATTGACATGAATACATTAACTGGAACAAGTATATACAGATATAAGTGGTTTATAACATAGGCCGACAAGTATTAGTTACTTGGACATGTTTTTATCTTGCAACTGGCACTATATTTATATATTTTTGCTGTATACGGCAGTGACGGAAAACAGCCGTATTTTAGAATCTTAGTACGTGCGTCAATTCGACTGACCTAAAAATGTACTTACAAGTGAAACAACATTTTAAAGGCGAACATATTTGGTGTATTGTTGATACTTTTTCACTTAAAAATGCTTATCTTTGATGACTGTTGCATGATAAATAGAATACATTGTCAGTGTCTTTAGATATTAGCTCTATTTTTGGCTCGGGACGGAAAGGCAATGATGATTAGTGGCTCGCCAAAATGCAGCTTAAATTTTAAGACACTGACCATGTATTCTCTATATATGGGTAGTTTGGTACATTATATAGGTCGACATGTATTACTGTAGTTACTGGGCCAGGTTTATATGGGTAGTTTGGGTATATTATATTGGTCGACATGTATTAGTTACTGGGCCAGGTTTATATGGGTAGTTTGGGTACATTATAAAGGTCAACATGTATTAGTGACTGGGCCAGGTTTATATGGGTAGTTTGGGTACATTATAATATGTAGGTCGACATGTATTAGTTACTGGGTCAGGTATATATGGGTAGTTTTGGTACATTATATAGGTCAACATGTATTAGTTACTGGGCCACGTTTATATGGGTAGTTTGGGTACATTATATAGGTCGACATGTATTAGTTACTGGGCAAGGTTTATATGGGTAGTTTGGGTACATTATATAGGTCGACATGTATAAGTTACTGGACCAGGTTTATATGGGTAGTTTGGGTACGTTATATTGGTCGACATGTATTAGTTACTGGGCCATGTTTATATGGGTAGTTTGGGTACATTATATTGGTCGACATGTATTAGTTACTGGGCCATGTTTATATGGATAGTTTGGGTACAGTATATAGGTCGACATGTATTAGTTACTGGGCCAGGTTTATATGGGTAGTTTGGGTACATTATATAGGTCGACATGTATTAGTTACTGGGCCAGGTTTATATGGGTAGTTTGGGTACATTATATAGGTCGACATGTATTAGTTACTGGGCCAGGTTTATATGGGTAGTTTGGGTACATTATATAGGTCGACATGTATTAGTTACTGGGCCAGGTTTATATGGGTAGTTTGGGTACATTATATAGGTCGACATGTATTAGTTACTGGGCCAGGTTTATATGGGTAGTTTGGGTACATTATATAGGTCAATATGTAATAGTTACTGGGCCAGGTTTATATGGGTAGTTTGGGTACATTATATAGGTCGACATGTATTAGTGACTGGGCCAGGTTTATATGGGTAGTTTGGGTACATTATATTGGTCGACATGTATTAGTTACTGGGCCAGGTTTATATGGGTAGTCTGGGTACATTATATAGGTCGACATGTATAAGTTACTGGGCCAGGTTTGTATGAGTAGTTTGTGAACATTATATAGGTCAACATGTATTAGTTACTGGGCCACGTTTATATGGGTAGTTTGGGTACATTATATTGGTCGACATGTATAAGTTACTGGGCCAGGTTTATATGGGTAGTTTGGGTACCTTCAAGCTAACTTACTTACAAACACAAATTACCACGTTACCGTCAAACTTACTAACTTACAAACACAAATAATTACTTTTCAGTCAAACTAACTATTTTACAAACACAATCCTTCACGTTACAGCTTAACTGAATCCAAAAAAGATGTTTCTGTAAAATTAAATCGACTTCCATTCAAAGACAATAACTTTCGACCCACGATCCCTATTAGAATGAATACAAACAACTGTACAAAGAATAAGAGCAATACCGGTTTCTATAACAGGAACATGGTAAAGGAAACATGAACACCTTAACATACAACAAACTTGATCATTGGTGCTGGACAAGGCACATTGTTATATTTTACATGTCATTTACATAAACAGCACTGACAACCTGACACAAATACCTGTACCTACACAGATTAGCCGGGTACTGACTCAAACTTACAGCTTATTCTTGGTGGTGTAAACGAATCAACAATGACGAAGTAGTCTGCTACCCCACATACGCCGTGTATGTTATCACACGAGCTGTCATTAATGTTATATATACTGCCTCTCCCACCTGTTAGATAGATCTGGTACCACCACACGGCGGGTAAAATGGTCGATGAAATTGTCTGAGGATGTTAGTTTGGCAATTTGTAATTGTCATGCTAGACAAACTGTTATCTTTTAAAACAATATGTAATTAGATTATTGTTCATGATGTTTCGGTATGTGTTATAAAAGAACATATCGATAGTATAATGCAATTTCCTTGCTTCAATTTTATGTTCTACAATCATTATATATTATTTTTTTATATTTTAAATTTATATTTGATTTTGATCGTGATTGTTAAATAGTAACATATGAATTATTGTCTAAGAGTTAATTGTGTTACATTTTTACCATTGAAATATCGAAAAACATCCATTCTATAAAAGCTAGTTTTTCCACAAGTGAAAAATATCACTCTTCGGATATATTTAACTAGTAAAAATAATTTCTTTTTTCTTTCTTTTTTGACCAATTGAATGAAAACATTGCTTACAAACAACAATGGGGAAAATTAAGAATTGCATATAGCTCATTGTCATGTTATATGACATTACAATGCAGGATAGAATACAGAACGTAACGATTTGGCGTACACGCACTCCCGAAAAATATCAAAATATTAGCCCCACTCGTGAAAAATATTTTGCATTACTGAAGACACTGGTATATATCATGTACCAATGCAACTTGGCATTGTCTTTATCATCTGTTCGGATAAAAATTCAACATAACTAGCATCGTATTAAAACAAAAATCCAAAAGGGCTATGAGAGGGCCGCAGACAAAATGACGTCTGTCATCTTGTATAAATAGGAAAAACATCATTTTGTAATATTGAGCAAAATATTAAACCAAATATTATAAGTATTTCTCTCCGTGTCGTACTTGGAAAATTGACGGTCACCAACACACATTCCTTTCTGCATATACACTAACTGTAGTTACTGTTAACGTACATTTTGTAGCGGGAATTTTATTTTACTGTCTTTAACGCAAGAAGGATTACGCTAAATTATGATGCGCTATTTGCACTTGATCAACTCTTTCGATATCAAATAATGATGGCGCCTTAATCCATCAATGCGCTAATCTATCAAAGTTCGGAAATGCGCTAAAATTTGGATGGGCCAAATAAAGTACGTTTACAGCAATGTTATTTCATAGAATACCGAATACAAAAGTAAAAACAATCTCCCGCAGACGCCACATTGCTTACTTTGGCATTTTTAACTATGCACTACAATCGAACCTCGTTATCACAAGGTCAATAGTACTAGTATAGGACAATCATTGCCATTGTTTATATTCGGATTTTTATTTACCTTATCAGTTTTTGTCAAACATTTCTTATCACGTTCCTTTGAATGTATCAAACCCGAGGCCCTATCAGCTTTATTGGTTAACTATAAGCATTGATCATAAAAAATATCTACGTATATCTACGATATCTACGTTCCGCAAGACCTTATGGTATTCAAATTGCTGAAATCCATTCCATTTTATTATTTCATATGAATTCAAAGAACAATTGTTCAATGTCTTTATTTGGCTTTGACAGACTTGTGAATACAATATAGGTGTGTTATTGTTGTCATTTACAACTATAACTGTTTACGAGTTCACTTTGCTTAATAGCAGTGAGTTTTAGATTATTTAATACAATACCCACTTTACTTATTGATCTGATACGTGCCGCGGTGATAATGCCTCTTTAAGTTGGTAATCAGAGTTTATCTCAATTTTAAGTTAATTTTTGTTGAAACCCTAATTTTTTTTTAAAAATGGTTGACTGTCCATGCAAAGTCATAAATCTTTGCTTTTTCCTATGTGGGTCGCATCATTTCCATATTTGCTATGGGTCATGATGATTCTTTGATTCATTTGTAACTACATGGATGAATCGGATGTGTGTATGTGTGTTGTGTTGTGTTTTTTTTTTTTTTTTTTTTGTTTTTTTTTTGTATTTTTTTTCTTTATAATTTATTTGAATTCCCTTAATGCCTTCATGACACCTGAGCATTATATTATCATAAAGGTCAATTCAGGAAATGCTTAAAAGATCTTCACCTTCATGTATGTGTATAATGTTATTTTCATGTTTGTTTGCCATCCGTTATATAAGGTGAGGACTAAATATAGGCAATGCCTGCTGTCCAATCCTATTGAAAAAATCCATATGTGTCAATAAAATATGTTGAAATTGAAATCAAAAAGAGCAGAATCCCTAATTTCAACTATCAATTTAAACAGGAAGAAAAGTTTAGGCACTGATCAGGGTTACATATTTTTTAAATTTATTCTGTTTTGCACCCAAAAAACAGACGATTGTGAAATGCCTCTTTTGAGAAAAATGTCACATCTGTTCAGACCAGTTTCTATGAAATGATTATATTGACAAAATAAGTTACAGTAGAGAGGTGCCCGTATGTGTAATAGAGTAGGAGGTACCAATTACGAAGTAAATCTAAGCGAATCTCCATGCCAAGCGGGTAGCAGGTTAGAGATAGGTTAAGCCAGCGATGTCTCTGTTAGCTAGTCACCGAACTCCTACAGTAGTCAATAGGCAATACTCGTTATGAAATATTGTCTTGATACAGACAGATCCGGGAGTTTTGCTCGATAACGATGAGTGTTAATCCAAAGATAATGTGGTAATTTCGCCTCCACAAACTCTGCATATGACACTTGGATAAGTAAACAGGTACAACTATATTACATTGGACGATCGTGTGGTTCTGTCCCGATGACTTCACACCTGAATGAACTGGTGGTGTGCGTCTACGGATCTTATCGTTACATGTTTTGAACCATCCAGTTGCAGAAAGAGACAGGCTTCAGTGGCGTTTCCGCTAACTACCATATCTTAGGTTTGCGATATGTTAATATTGGTGATTCCAGGAAAACACACATAATATTATTAAACACCAACAGAATATTCAAGTGTTTCTGGACGAATGTTGAAAATGGTGGCAAGATAGCGTTTTCAGACTTCCTCATCAGACACAATGGTCTGATTTTCAAAACTGGTTAATAAAAGTCGTGTAAATATGATGATATGTTACCTAGGTATCCAGTAAAAGTCATCTCTGAACTTCGAGTTTCTCAAAGGCGGCCATTCGAATTGGCAAAGTCTACCATTGTTACCAGCATCGTATTTTTTAGGGAAGAGATAGATATTCCCTATGGAATCACATAGTAAAACATCAAATGTATCTGCTGCTGATGGCGATATTGACTACACTGTCGACGGTAGAAGTCCTATTGGACCACTGGTGATTGACCTCATGAATGTGTATTCAGTTCTGTTCATGACAACCACGGCAGAGTCTTTGTCAGCTGGTTTGATGCAAAGGTCGGAGTGCCGTTTCAGGGTTTGTATTTCCTTATGTTCCCCAGCCCGAGCTGTTGTGATGTTTGAATATCTCCAGTTCAATAGCATCTACCGTTTTTGTACCTCCATTTTATGCCGACATTTAGGATGTATTTCATCATTACAGATCTGAACACAATTACAGTATCTGATATGTACCTGAGTTACTTAAGATCCAATACATACATTATGATCCAAAGGTTTTACACTACCAGCTACATCTGCAACTTCTTGTAGTGACAGATATACGATTATCGCCCTGAGATATAATTTTCTCCGCCCTACCCTTGTCACCTCGTCTTCTCTCTTACAATTCAAAAGTGTGATTACCGCTCGCGGGAAGTAACCTCATCGCCCTTCCGTGAAAACTATCTGGACATTCGGTTATGGATACTCTTGTCATGGACGTACATGAATATCACTGTATACTGAACCACATATAGACTCACAAATCTGATAGGAAGCTTACGCTCTCTCAACTTGAAATAGCCCATACACATGTACCTAAAGTTCCTTTTAAATGCAATATTGAATTTATCAAAAATTATCAACTTAATTGAATTTTCAACATAATGGATCTCCCCGTCCAGATTTAAACCATTTCTTTTGATCTGTTTCGAGTTGTTTTGCTGCAGGTAGGCTTTTATCATTTACGACTCCAAGAAGGACGAAACAGCTGTATGAAGTCCCTAGTATCACTGACGAGTCATTGATGGAAGAAACAGCTGAACTGACGAGTCATTAAAGGACGAAACAGCTGTATGATGTCCCTAGCATCACTGACGAGTTTTTGAAGGATGAATCAACTGTATGTTGTCCCTAACACCACTGACGAGTCTTTGAAGGATGAACCATCTGTATGGTGTCCCTTGTATCACTGACGAGTCCTGTCCTAGAAGGACATAAAAGCTGTATGGTGTCTCTAACATCACTGACGAGTCATAGAACGAGGTAAAATCTCTACGGTGTCCATAACATCACTGACGAGTCATTGAGGGACGAGACAGCTGTATGATGTCCCTAGCAATATTAACGTATCCCTGAAGGACGAAACAGCTGTATGATGTCCCTAGCATCATTAACGAATCCCTGAAGGACAAAACAGCTGAATGATGTCCATAGCATCATTAACGAATCCCTGAAGGACGAAACAGCTGCATGATGCAGTATAGTTCATTTTTGCTGTACTGTTTATTTCTAACTCTGAACTGGTTTTCGTGTTAATAATGTCTTTTAATTAATCATTCGCCACGAAGATAATATGTAACTATGCAAATAGCTCATAACATTTCACGAATCTTTGTTCATAATAACTATAGAAAACTTATTTTATAGACATCATTAATATTATTCGATATTTTATATAAAGCATTTGAGATATTTATCATATTCTATCAATGCCATACGTTTTCTAATAAACAATTATGGTAATTTTATTTTACCACATAAATGCATTTGACGTTAAATTAGTTTTCTATCAAAATAGGCGGGTATTATTCAACACCCAAGGCATGAAATAATCATTTCAACTGTTGATTAACATTCATTTTATAATATTTACATTTACACTGCAGCCCCACTATATAACTTTACCCAGCTCACTTGAAGGTTACGAGTCAATACCTTCGAAATCTTTATTATGACGTCATTATGATAGTGACGTCATAATTGTAACGTCGGCGATAACAAGATGGCTGTTGAAAAGGCTGTTCCGTCTTTGACGATAATAATTTGTTCATTCATCGTAGAAGCAAAATAACTGGATATAGTCTTTAAAAATCGTTGTCAAATGCAAATATAAGCATTGAACTGCTTTCATTTGGAAGTTATGTGCTGATGAATGCGTTTTGATTGGTTTATACCGTGACCTTTGACCGGGACTATTTTTTCAATGGTTAAGTTCGCTTTGACTGGCTAGCTTGTAGGCCGCCTCACGAGGACCCTGAAATGATAACATACAAGAAGTAGTTTGCAGATGTTTTTTGTCATACTTTAAATATATATATAAATATATATTTCAATCAAATGTATTGGTTTGAAAAGAAAAAAACGTGTTTAACATTTGTCAAGGTTTATAATAAATTGTCGTATTTCAATACATTTCCAAAATTGTCGATTTTGCATATTAATTAGCGGAGCTTCAATTTAGGTCATATCCTTACACTGCATCTGATATTGTTAAACGAACACACGTTGACACAAACAGTTTAATTCACCTCAGAGTAGCTTTTCGATTGTGGTAGTAATTATAACGGGTCAGACAAACTCGTGGTTGGGTATAGTATGTCTTCTCCTCTCGCTAGTTATTTTTTAAAAATTACAAAAAACACGAGCTTTATCGAGTTTAAGTGAAAGAAATACCATATACAGCCAATTGTTGTGTAACCTCTATCTATAAACTAGTAGTAAACATGCATATTATAGTGAAATGACCAAGTTTAGATATATTTTAAGAAACCACGACTGGTTACTAGTAAACCCAGGTGTCTATTAGACATTATTACATCATGCGTTTGATTTTCCTTAACTATACGCATAAGGTATATTATGAGATATTGCACGGCTAAAATAACTATTGCACGGTCACGTGCGAACTATTAAACACCTGTGACGCTTAGGAATTTGGTCGCGTGCGAACTAATAATACATATGAACCCTTAACACTGCCAGACAACAGTCATGGCGACATCTAAGCCTACAGGCAAGTCGAGATTTCAGTTATTCTAAGTGTGTTTTAGTGATTATGTAATAAAACAAGTATATCGTGGGTGTCAGGGCAATAGTCAAGAATATTTGACCCTCGGTACTGGTAATCAGTACCTCGAGTCAAATATTCTGACTTATTGCCCTGACACCCATCATACAGTTGTATACTCGAGTACGAACTTGCCTTGTACTGTTCAGATTAAGGCAAACCGCTGATGTTAAGAGAGTGTGAAATGTTCTTGATTTTTAGGTACCTCCGGTCGACATGGTCAATAAAGTTTTGTCGTTATTTTAATGACTTTAACTCGTCAATTTTAGATGACTTTGGGATGTCTCTGTTACCTGTTTTGATCAGCTATTCAATACAATCAGTCTCGAATGAACAAGTCGACCACGAGTGTCATGGTTTCATTTTATATCTAGTTCCGGTACAAAAATAAGCATTATGCATTTTGGTGTATATGTATATATCCTAGGATTGATACAAATGTATATCTATGTTACTGTTACTCTGGTTAAGTGATTAAATCAAAATATACAATAACAGGATCAGTGATGCGTAAAGCGAAATCGTAAGTTCAACTGAAAAATCGACCAAGTGAGGACAACTAAAGTAAAATCATACTCGGACCCTCGTGAGTACGTACAGGAAAATGTGCGCTATGGAACGTACAATACTCAAGTGGAATGACTTTATTTTAACATTTTGACAACAAGCAAGCCTTCCTTCGTAGAGTACCTAGTAGTTTTCTAATCCGCTATTGTGCTTCCCACCGGGGGATTGAATGAGGGTTCCCGCGCGAACCTGTCTTGTAATTATTTTGATTAAAGATGGTTTCCTGGTAGGGGAATAATGAAGAACGATGAGCTACCAATGAACAGATGAGATGTTTTACTGTCAAAATAAAGTATTGTGATTCAGAGGAAATTGACACCAAATCGACCGCTACAGACTCCCGGACAGATGTTAAATACCAGACTATCAAACTCGGCAAGGAGTCCCTTAATCCAGCATATATACTGTCCTCCGAAACCTCCGCTGTGTCAAAATACTGCTGGTATGTGTCAGGTTCTGAGGAATAAACTACGCGGAAGAAGCAGAGGAGGCGTCACAGCTAATCATTCCCAGCGTTTCATTTCAAACTGAATTTAACTTTCAGAATGCTTCATTGTTTTTTTATATTTCTTCTCAAAATACAGACGGGTGATTGTATTAGGGTAAAATGTTGTTGATGGAATATTGCACCAAGTATGCTATCTGTTTGACGTACATTCGTTGTTGAAAGCTCCGTTTTGACAGCCATATCACGTGAAGAAAACAATAGTCGGAGACCACCAATTGATGTTGTCATAAGATGTCAGAGAGAGTCAAGTCTAGGGAAGTGTTTCACAGAAAAATAGGGTGATGAAACATATGGAAGAAATTTAGTTAGAAATAACGTATTTTCGAAAAAGTTTCATGATGGAAACTAGCCTGCTAATTAATTTATTTAATAACTTTGTGTGTCCCCGGATCGTGAATGCGTGCAAACAGTCTGTATATTGGTAACGGCGCCATAACTGCTCCGCAATTACCACGCGACTTAGTTAGCAGGAAGTCGTAACGTAGCTCGCTCCTAGCTTTAAATTATACTTCCACGTTCCTTTATGTATACTTAAGACGTTTGCATATATCGTGCCAGTGTTCATTTTAATTTCTAGCCTTCCCCAAAATAAAGAATATTAGCTACAACGTTTAACATTTTAGTTCCTAAACTGTACCCATTAAGCAAGGTTATCGCCAAGAAATGGACGGCAGAGAACGGTCTAACCCATTTATTATCGAAATTTAAAAAAGGAATAGAATATTATATGTAAATGAATTCCTTGGTTGTTTAACATTATACTGGTATAAAAGCAGTTTTGATCACGCAAACTTTCTTTTGATTGTAAATAAAGTACAGCGGTGACAAAAAAGGTTGTACGATAACGTTGTTAAGAGATCAAACATTTTTTTATTGAGGCCGGGTTT
Source organism: Pecten maximus (assembly GCF_902652985.1). Lineage (NCBI taxonomy): Eukaryota > Metazoa > Mollusca > Bivalvia > Pectinida > Pectinidae > Pecten > Pecten maximus. Next base: position 23,938,147 of record NC_047023.1, on the reverse strand, counting down.
ATGATAATTAAATAATGTTTTACAGTTTAATATCAAATTGATTCTGGTTTTTTTTAATCATCGAGATCTTCGAAAAGAGCAATTATGCCTTGTCCGATACTAACATGGACTCCGTACACACTGTCAGAATCCATCAGGACAATCAGCTCTCCCATTACAATAGGAGTGGGCGTATTTAGGTTTAAGCTACGGACGTTTATAATGTTAACAAGTTTCGTTATAATTACTAGAGAGCATTTTCGAGTGTTAATAAATATTGATGGAGAATATAAAGAAATGGACGTGTCATGAATTGTTTATGGCATTAAACAAAAACTTTCAACATCAACCAAAATGTAAAAACGCATTTACATTGTTTTTCTCGCTGACATTTTCATGATACTGGAAAGCATATTGCTTTCACTGTTTAATGGTGTAATTCCATTATAAATCAGCGTTCACGATATAGTATACTATATTGTGGATCTTTTGTGTAAGAAATTTAATGTGGTACATGTAATCAGTCAAATAATGAACAACAAGACATAAATGGTTTATAATACAGTGTATATTTAGTTTCCTTCGCTGAATTACGTTATATTACGAAAGTCTGATAACTATACAAAACGGTTTACACGTTTCAATTTGTGGTATCATTCATGTAAGAAAGGGGAAAACCCGTGTGACAAGTTTGCCTCCGTGCTTCTTGGTCACTGTGAATTGTGAAAAGTCTTACCTGTATCTGTTATACATGTAATATGTATGTTTGTTTGCATTATAAGCAAGTATTGGTTTCGGAGGATTTCTTGAATATTCTACGTTTACTTACATGTACTGTGTGATAGGGAAACGTGAACGTTTTATTGACAATGCATATTACTCATAAAAAGAAATGTAATCGAATAACAGTATGTTTTTCTATATTTAAAAAAAAACTCATCAATATACATGTATACCACGAGAGAATTCTGTGTATTTCCGGATCTGTAAGTCACCGACTTTCTGCTTTAATTTTGTTTTGTAGACACATTGCTTCCCGCATTTTAATCAACAGAGCAGGCGAAGGGAATTTTGGTCTGATATTTCCGGATTAGTTGTAAGGATTTGTATATATAGTAAAACCCCAGTGACGTCTATCTATGACCTCACTCAACATGGTACAATCAAAGAATAATTGGTAATTGAGGGTTCAGCGCAGACGACTTGCAACTAGACCGTAACCATGTTATGGGGGCAAGCTATATCAAACGTTATCAACAAAGCGGACAGATCAATACAAATAAGATCAGGTCTCTTGTATCAAATGGCTACCACGAGGGGCAAGGAGAAACACAGGCTGTACACCCATTACAATACATCATCTGGTATTTATGGACAGAGTTTAAAATAGAAAGCATTGGTTTGGTGGAATATGCCTTGTAAATATTTTCTGTGTAACTTGAACAGCGAAACCTCTGAAGAAAACAAGACATATAGTAGTCAATGCTGTGCTACGTATTAATATTTTAACCGATAGCTTAGTTTATAATGGAGCCGAAAATAGTTTAGAGGCCTAATTACAAATTGTGCGCAAGTGGGACATTTGCCTAAACTATTATTGGGAGTTAAATCTGAAATATTATGTTAATTACACATTTAAGTGAGATGATAAAATTATGTTGATGGGACGTTTATGTGAAATTGTATGCTTATCGACGTTTACGTGAAATGATACGATATGGGACGTTTACGTGAAATGATACGATATGAGACCTTTACGTGTAATGATATAGACTAATATGTTTATAAGTTGTTTACGTGAAATGATACAATGTATTATATAGGACCTTTACGTGAAATGATATATTTATTGGTTGTTCACGTGATATGATGTTTATTGGATGGGACATTTTCGTGAAATGATATATTTATGGGACGTTTACGTGAAATGATATACTTATGGGATGTTTACGTAAAATAATGTTTATTTGAAGTTTACATGAAATAGAATGATTTAAAGACTTTTACGTGAAACGATATGTATATGGGACACTTACGTGAAACGATATGTATATGGGACGTTAATGCGAAATGATATTTTATGGGACGTTGATATAAAATGATATGTTTATGGGACGTTAATGCGAAAGGATGTTAATGACACGTGTACGTGAAATGATATGTTTATTGGTTGTTCACGTGATATGATGTTTATTGGACGTTTACGCGAGATGATATGTTTTGTTTTGTTTTTTAAAACATAATGCCTATTGCTTCAAATATAAGCATGAGGATTGGGCACAAGTTATACAACTTATTAAAGCCCTCTCCTCCAAACATTATTACAACATGTGACACAAACAATGGACATTTACATTAATTTTACGATTGACAAATTAGAAAAGGAAGACAAAAGTGGGAAAGTGAAGGGAAGACAGATAATTATACAATAATTAATTTATGTCTAACAAAAATATTTGATTTACACACAATAACATAATATCTGCCTGGAACAAACTGTAACTACATATGCACGCTCCTTCACCTTATTATTGTCCTTTTATGCTCATTCCTTAATCGTTCCCCCTTTTGATAATCAAGCTCCTGCTAGGTAACGTTTCATTGTGCCAGGCAGAAAGATATTTACAGAACATATCAAAATATTTTATACATAAATACCAATTCATAACGTTCCAGAAAGGGTAGTGGTAGAATTGGGTATAGGGAATTAATAGAAATACAGGAATATAGGAGATGGAATACTAAGAGTATTTGTATGATATAAAGTATTTAAAATAGTCTCATAGTCTCACCTATTCTGCAGGGATATATATAAAATCTGTTACTAGCATGAATGAATTCTTGGACACTTTTAAAATAATTTTTTTATTATGTTCCGGTTTCAGATAGAAATGCCCATACAGAAGAGTATCCAGTTGTAATGGTTGATAATGATTCAACTTTATTAACATATCGTTCCTTATATTATTATACAGAGGACATTCTAATAAAAAATGATACGAGTTTTCACATGGATAACCACAGGCACATGATGGTGATTCAGTTAAATTTACATGATATAGATAATTATTTAATGCACTGCAATTATGTCTTAATTTAGTAAGAGGAATATTCAGATAACGAGTTCCACAATTAAAATATAAAGGAGGGGGGGGGGGGGGGGGTCGTTTTCTGTATGTATATGTTTTTTAAAAGTATTCAGAGATGGCTGGTTTCTGTCAGTTTCCGAGAGATTGTTCCAAAGTCTAGTCGTAGCTGGTATAAAAGATAATCGAGTATTTGTTAAACTATAAAAGGGGATAATATAGTTGTTATTATTTCTTAATGAGTATGCATTTCTTTCACCAACTAAGCCAGGTAATAAATTATAGAGGTATGGAAGAGTCATTTTATTATGCATTTTATAAAATAAACTAAGTGTTCTTCTTTCTCGCCTACTTTTCAAAGTTTCCCAACCAGTATCATAATAAAGAGATTGTTTACTAGCATATCGAGTAAGTCCTGTAACGATTCTAGCTGCTTCGATTTGATTTTTTTCTAACAGATCTATATGGTATTGAGTACACCAACTCCAAAGTTCACAAGCATATTCCAAGGTTGGAAGTATGAAACATAAATATATTTTACTAAGTATTTTTCCGTTTACTAAGAATTTTAGCTTTCTCAATGCATTGACTTTTTAACGCTGAATATTAGATGTTTTCTATATGATCATTCCATTTGGCATTTGAACTAAGCGTAACACCTAAGTGCCTATGGTTTTCTGAAAATTGAAGAATAGTTTCATTGAAATGTAACTCAAAGTCATAATTGTGTGTTATGTTAAAGATAAATAATACTTTTGTTTTGTTAGGATTAAATGTGACGAGCCATTGTTTTGACCAATCGTCTATACATTTCAGATCATGATTTATTACACATTCAATTTCAATACAGGAAGAAGAGGAATACAATGTACATCATAGATGTGTCGTCTGCAAATAGTCTAGACACACTTTATAATTTATCTGCAATATCTTTAATAAAAATTAAAAACAACAAGGGCCCTAGCACTGAACCTTGAAGAACATCTGCCTTCAAAGTTTGATTATTTGAATGACATTCACGGATAAAAACCTTTTGTTTCCTGTCTTTTATATAATTTTCTAACCACTGTAGAAGTTTTCCTGAAATACCATATGACAGGAGCTTTGCTATAAAACCTCTGTGCCATACTCTATCAAAAGCTTTTCAGATATCATAAAAACCTATACATGTATGTGTTTTCCCTTCCATATTTAGACATATATTATGGTAAATTTCAATAAGCTGATGTACCGTTGAATGACTGGGCCGATATGTTTATGGGACATTTACATGAAATAGTATGTTTTTAAGACGGTTGTGTGAAAGTATATGTTGATGGGAAGTTTACGTGATTTTTTTACTGCAGGCTTATGGAACATGAAAGCGCAAATTCGAGCTTCAGCTCTTACTAGCTTTATAAATATCATGTATATTCATGGCGGTCACTTTAAATAACAACAGTCATGGCAAAATAATGTACCAGAAAGTAGAATATGATATGGTAAGATGGGAAGATAATGCAGAACGGTTTTATTATTAATGCGGCAACTGTAAACAGACTCGTGTGAACAGTAAATATGCACTCTACCCGAAACCCACAAAAACAGAACATCTGGATTTATTTGGAAAAAAATGGCTTCTTGTTAAACATGTTCCACAAGACGGCAGATGCGAATAACACGAAATAGAGTTACCAAAAAGGACAAGTCTTGAAATCGTTCAACCTCCGCTGAATCATTTATAAAACAAGATTGTGCCGCTTCGTTAACGATGATACTGCATTGTCCTGCGGGCTGTTATTATTTTATTTTTTTTAGACATACATGGATTTTGTTTCGAAAATATGTGCGAGAAACGACTCTCGCATGTGATAATTATATACAGTTCTGAAATCTGCTTACATTTCATATATCATATTTCAGAAAACAACGCTTTCGAATCTCTGTTGATGTATCTTACTGATAAATTCCTGGGCGACCATACTGCCACCTCCACAAAAAAAAGTTTACAATTTTCAGTTTTCACCAGCACGAATACGCTTAATAAATGTAGATGAACGGGGGACAAAAATAGCTAGCAGGTAAATGTAAACGTGAAGTTATCTTGAGTAGACTTCCAAATGCTAAACACAGTAGCTCAACACTTCTTATTACATACTAATGTACCCCCCACTCTACAATTCATGGAGATACGCTGTAACATTTGCAAAGCACTAGCATCCAGAGACATATTTCTTCTGGCTTATCTCACTTATATTTGAAATTTAGAATCGGGTGTACAATTTATATAAAATTGAAAATTTAAAGTCCCATTTCGTCCCTATTTGATGATCCTATAAACAGCCTACACATCCTTACAGATGTATGTTTCATATGTATGAGACTCGACTGGTCATAATATGTGTACCGCCATGTTTCCGTTTATCCAATAATACAGCTCGTAGTAATGATTCTTGGTCGTTAGACAAAGGGGGCACGCCTGTAAATCTCTGTAATCTTCCCTGTATCTGTGGAAAGAGCAAAATAAAACAAATGTCATATATTTTCAAATTCTGTTTTGATACATGACGCGTTATCTACTCCATTCTGTTATGTAGCCCTACCTTGCTTGGCCCCTGTTCGCGATAAGATTGTACTTTCCCTACATGTTATTGGCGTATCACATCTCGTGGGAAATGTTTTCAAACAACCCACATATTTATTGTTACAGTCTTTGATATTATATCAATTTAATTTACTCTTTGGCTTTTATTCCTTTGTGCACATGGCAATTTTCTGATAATGCCTGTTTATGAAAGAAAATACAGAGGAATGAAACATCGCATGACAAACTATCATTTCGATCCGAATTCAATCCTCTCCGTGATTTAGGTCCTTTCTGTTATTTCACTTCCGGTATTTGATAAAGAAATATTTCTTCTTTAGCGTTAGTGCAGTTTTGAAAGGTTACTTTGTTAATTTAAAACGTGTGACATGTCCCTTGCTGGCTAGATTTCAAATCAATTATCAGGATCGTTCCCCTAGATACATCGACGCTTCCTGCTGAATACAAGGTTAATCAGTTCAGGCATTCTGCACAGTCAATATTGGCTATATAAAGACCACGAAGAGCTCACCGTGGACAAGACAACATTATTCTCGGCCCCATTGGTTTTCAAGTTTATCGTTATACCGTCCTAGCCAACACAACAAAACGAAGGGAAGTAACTCTGATAGATCAGAATGGACAACAACAGCTTTGAATTCGTACCTATTGCAACGACAGGAAATGGCTATCAAGGTGACTGTTTATCTAATATATCATTATAGTAAATAAAATTAGTATATCTATATATGTTATGTGTGTATGGTTTATGTTTATTTGATGTTTATGGGCCTCTTCATTCTTTCTTTCTTCTTTAACAACATTGATCCATCATTAAATTCTGAAACCATTTTAATTTTTTTTCATTGCATGTCATCTCAGTAAAATCTTTGTCTATAGCAAATATGAATGGGTTACCAACATTTCTGAAATTATAATTTCATATCTAGGGACAAGGTAGGCTGCCCCCAACACGTCTAATGGGGAACGCATTTATAACATATTTACAGAAGAACTGTTAAAAGAAGATTCTTTGATAAAAACAATGAACCATGCTATTTTCAAACCTATTTTTTTTCGAAAATAGGTAGTGATGATTAAACGAAACATAAGGAAAAGGCGCGCGATAAATTTGAATTTAATTAAATTATCAACCTATGAAACCTTAGAAATTTAAACAATTGATAAGGAGTTTTAAATATCCTATTTAAAATAAGTATGAAGAATATTAGCAAGGAGAAAATGATGAATGAACATTATTGACCCCAAACTCAATTAAATGTAAATATAAATCTTTGCCTTGAAAATAAATGTGACTTTTATTTTGATGTCAAATATATCTTAAGCCGTGAAAAGGATATGTCCGTCTAATAGTTAAATGGCAAAATATTTTTTCAGCCGTGAAAGAATCTTGGCAGTCTGACAGTTAAATGTCAAAATATCATTTTAATTGATAAAGAATCTTAGCTGTCCGATAGTTTAATGTCAAAATATCATTTTAATTGTGAAAGAATCTTAGCTGTCCAATAGCTAAATGTCAAAATATCCTTTTCAGTCGTGAAAGCTGACAGGTCTGCCTTATATATAAATATAAGCATGTTTTTAGCTGTGTTAGTGACATGCTTGTCCCATATTTCAATACAATACAAAATGTCATTCGAGTAATGTTTGATGGATTATAAATAATAAACTAGCTTTTTAAAGTACATAATTCATTTATTGAACTTACCTGAGAAAGCAAATATACACAGGATTTTTTTAAACTGCTGATACAAGGTTTAATAATCTCTGTGGCAATAACTGTTTGTAACCGAAATATTTAGTCTGTGTTTGTAGCAGTGTCGTGTGCTGTGTGATATTGATACGATAACATAGTGTGAAGCTGTTGTCCGAGTGGCTATTACAGCGTGTAGTTTTCACACGACTTTCGAGGAGAGTGAATGCCGAGCATCACTTTGTAAATGATCCTTATTCAATGTTTGAACAATAAATTATATTATTTTTGGCAATTACGCGATGATTTTAAATTTCCTGAATCAACGCCCAACCAGCAACAATCAATCATAGTTTTAAAAAAGACTCTGAATCGCTTGATGATGGCACGTTTTGTTGACTTGAAAGCATATGACATCAAATATACATAGTGAAGACTTAATGACTTTAAATATTCGATACGATTATGTGGAATAAAACATGGAAATGAATGCATTTTACAACAATCAATGTCAATATTGATAGGTACATGTAGCTAGATCAAACATTAACTAAACAACCATATGGACAATGAAACAAAGCGGTAAAGTGTAATTGCTATTCTGTGTTTATGGATGTATTCCTCTGTGGTTGCAATCACGTTCAGTTCAGGTCTCGTTTTGATTTTGTGTAAGGTTTTTTTATAATTGTTGTTGCTGCTGTTGTAATATTTACTAATGTTTTGTCAATTTTATGTGCAAAGAAGAATGTGATTACTGTCAAAATCTAGACGTCTGTTTATAGAACTCCTTTTCACAAGAATTCTAATAAATAACTTATAAGGCAGCCATTTTGAAAATGTTTATTTCTTGCCCTTCCCGAAAAGCCAAAATTTCACTTTTTTGACTTCAGATTGATCACTCAAATCATCAGTGTATGGCCAAATTAAATTGTAGCGTGTTCATTTTTGATGTACAATTTTGTAATGTTGAATACAATGGAAACAATAAACAACACTGTTGAAAATTATTGATTTTTCTATTGTTACATTTCTGGCGTAAATTAAGCACTTTGAATTTCTGCCCCTCTGAAATAGCGAAAAATAACACAAAATAATGGTACAAAAAAGGAAGCACACGGAACTCCCATTTTTATGTCCTTTCTAGAAAGGTTTTTTTTCTTTTGATCTGTTAAACATTTGAAAAATTGTATACCAGAACTTTTTATATAAAGCGTTAAATCTAAAAAAAATTGCTTAAAAATTAGCATTTAGCCACTAAAAATTAAACGACAGGGGTAACTTAAATTGCTTGTCTGTGGTAAATGAATACATTAAAGAAATTAAAATTCCAAGATTTGAAAGAAAATTATTTGACATCACATATGGAAGATATCGTATGGATTTTACCTGTAACAGGTCAAAACAGCAAAATTCGTTTAAGATCACTTATTATGTCAAATTGGTATCTTTGACCAGTCCATAGCACAAAAAAAACGAGCACACAGACAAATAATTCTTCTATCATTTTCTGCTATGACATTATCTCCCCTTTCCAGAAACGTACATTTATGTATATGAGAAAAATTGCAGGATTTTTTTTATTTTTTTTTTGACACCGCAGAGGTGTTCAACCTTAACGTCGCTCGTTAGGTCAAAAAAAGATCCAGATTAGCTGATGGAACGAATGTTCACACTACACCATCATAAATTTATTGAGAGCACGTGCTGAACAGTTTCACAAGCTGGGACAAATAGCTCTCCATTAGTCAGAAATATTGTAGTCGAGGACCGATGTCCCTTGTTTCAACAGTCTTTGGGGACTCTCGTTAGATTACTCACATTCTTCGATTAGTGCAATTAAGCTTTTCAACGCCATTATTAGCAAAGTTGATGCGTGACTGGGCTGGACAAGTAAGTGACCCTTGGTCAGTTCGCAACCAGATGACACTAATGGACTTGTATTTCATCCAAATAATCACTATACAATATAAAAATAATGGGAAAGCAACCCATACAGGTTGTATTTGAGTTAATTTGCTTTCCGACATCTAATGGTTTTCCGACAAGAATGCATTCGTCTCGGACTGGTCAGGAACGAGAAACAAGCGCCTAACGAGGCGGGTAAGATGCGCGTGCAGGATACGACACAGACCAGGAACAGGAAACCCCCGTACCAGACGCCAAATATATCAAGTTTACAATCAACTTATACGTAATACTCTTGGTATTGTCGATCGGAAACTTGAATGTGGTCCGGGCGTCACATTAAGAAACGTCTTCTATAGAATTGACATGACCCTGGACGATGCGGCCTTGGTTTTAGTGGGATAAACAACCAATACTGCGTATTTCTAAAATACTTTGTACCATACCCTACTGATAATGAACAATTGATCTGCAGCTTCTATTTCACTCAAAGTTAATGCTTGGTCAAATTAAAAAGCTCTGTGCTTGGCTACACGTCTCCTGATCCGGTTGAATAAACGTGTGACATTTAACATATCCATGTCTACTTCAAAGTCCACGAAACAAAAAGAAAAACGTATGATAAACATGAAGATATGTAAAAAGAGGCATTTGAAAAAGTTACCTAGGCGAATGACGTTCCAGAATAAGTAAATATCGTTATCGGCGACATATTACATGTACATTTATGTCAAATAAAGTATGGTAAGCAATTATACGACATGAAGCGTGATTTCTGTTGATTATTAACATACACACTTATCGTAACTATCTCGTACACACTTATTGTTACTATCTCGTACACACTTATTGTTACTATCTCGTACACACTTATTGTTACTATCTCGTACACACCTACATGTGAAAAATGTATTGTAACTATCTCGTACACACTTATTGTTACTATCTCGTACACACTTATTGTTACTATCTCGTACACACTTATTGTTACTATCTCGTACACACTTATTGTTACTATCTCGTACACAACTACCACCTTTGTGCACACACGCTATACTGGACATTCAAGTCTGATGAAAATGATAGAGCTGTTAACGAAACTAGCAATAACTTTATTTGTTGTGTTAGATAATCTTTTATATAGCTATCCCTACCAACTTGAAGATTATGTTTCACAACAATTCAAACAATTTTCCGTGAAAGTTATTTAATTCGACATGAAACTGTTTCAGCTACATATATTTTCGTTTAAACTGAATATATCATTTTAATAACTGTTAAGAGGTCGTTTATGACGCCATGCTGAAATCTAGATGTCACATGATCACAGTACCGATTTTACCTCCCATTCCAGGGAGTTCATGTATCCCGGAAACGGTGATCTTTCCCTGCACATTCTTACCATGGCATATATATGGTTTATTGTTGTGTCATTTGATGCATCTAGTCAGGATCATGTATTTACTGTACGTAATGTATATATCAAATAGATGCTCATTCAAAAAAAATATCCCAGACAAAATCATAATGTCTGCATCACGGGCTATGGTCGTTAAACATATTACAATTGTACATAGCTGTCTTTCCCCAGGGATAGGAAATGCGCTGCGCGTGATTATGTTTGTTATACATAAATCAATGCACTGGCCAATCACAGTTTAAGCATCCACCTGTCTGATGCTGTCCTTGGTTTAATCAGTATTTTCCCCCGACATCATTAAACAAAAAATCCTGACTTCATTTTTATCTTCTAGATTTTTCTATATCATGAAAAATTTGTTATTGGTCCTACTACAAGTAATGACCGACTGGAGGATGCGGTAGTTCTGTCCATTAGTCTCACAATTGAATGAATTGGTGCTGGTGAGTATATATATTTTATAATCATTTTTTTTCATACCAAATGCTCAAATCTCATTGGTCAATTTTTTCATACCCCTATAAAGAATAAGTTCTGGCCACATAGAAATGATTGGAGAAGTCAATGGCAATGCGCCACCTAGCGGAACTACTTCTTCTTCCTGTTTACTATACATGTAGATACTATTGTTTGCGCACACGCAGTGTTTAGGGCTCATGTCCTTCAGTGTTGTAAAACAGCGAACTGCAACAAAGTAAATATTTGAATACATTTCATAAAATAGAATAATAAAACATTGAGCCGGTTTTTCACACATGTTGAACTGCGGACTGAAGTAAGCTTACGTAATCAAAACAAACGTCGACTGCTCAGACATGTATGATGCATATTCGTCCGACTTTCAAGACTACAGAATGTAAACAAATATACCTGGTAAGTATGCAATACACTGCCCGGCTTTACAATTGCTTCCACTGACACATAAATGTGTACGGCACTCCCTTTATATTTTACTACTGGTCATGACCCACGATATAAACACGTCACTTGTCACGTAAATATGCTGCTGTACGTGCGGGACTCCCGGTATTTCATCACTGAATATTCATTAATCGGCGTCAACCAATAAGAATTCCTCGTTTCATATCTGAAAATTTTTGCTTCGAAAGTGATGAGACCCCGTCATGACTCAGTTACCTGAAAAGCGTTCTATTACGAATCATATGAGGACAGCTTTGATGATATACCAAAAATAATTGGTTTGCTTCGCATGTAGAGTACAGAGCACCGGCTGTTTTATAACTTTACAAAGTTACATTGCACAAATTGCTAGATTATTTTATGAGGTTGGGCTCTCACAGCTCAAACCACCCAAAGCGTATCAACTGTTCAACGCTTACTTGTCACTCGCTGTTAAATATCGGAAAAGCATCTTAAATTCTAAGCCTCTAAACTCAACTTATGAGGAATAGACTGGATAATTACACTGGTCTATCAACGCATAGACATCGAAGGGTACTTACTATACTTCCTTATGTTCGGTCTCTATACCGATAGACCGAGAGTTCATCTAACCTTTAGATATGTTTAGAATACCACCTGCGCCCAGTTGTTCACAAAGTGATTAGGTTATTTACAATTTAACAACAATTTTAGAATCATGATAAAAGTATTTCTGGTTAAACTAACTTGACAAAATTTTATAAAACTATAACACTCATCAGTCTCCATACCTGCCTAGTTTGAGGATTAAGAACACTCGGGTTTTAAAGTAAACGATAAATAAGTTTTGTACTAATCTAGTGCCTAAGCTAATCACCTTTTGAACAACTGGGCCCAGGTTGTAATATACGATAACCATGAAGATTTAAATTTGCCTGTTGTAAATTTTATACTTTAATTAGTGATATCGTGCTTCCCCTAACCACGGTGTTTACATGTGACAGCAGATTCGGCATTAAGGACATTCCCCTGGTATATGTCGCTTACTGATGGAAGCTTAACACAGGAGTTTGCGAGTTAGAATTAGATTAAGACCGGGAAAAAACGCGCTTACCATCATTATTCCTTTGAGAGATATTCTGTTTCCGTATACGCGATGAATTTTACCTGTTGGTCCCGTTGTCAATGTGCCACGGCTATAGTCATTTTTGAGAACGTGGCTTTAAGTAGACCTGACAAATAGATGCACATTGAGTGTGTCGCTGATCTTTGTACTTTTATGGAATATTTCACCATTGTTTAATCAGTTTCTAGTTTTGTTTATACGGTGACATTTTCCCGCTGTTGACTTCACGTTTTGACTATCCATGTCTTTTCTCATCAGGGAGCATCACTGAGCAGTGTGAGAATTTATGGTTAGCTTTAACTTTTTATAAGAGATGGCTAAGCATCACTACTACCAAGCTGGTCGAGTTATGGTTTACCAGTACTTTAGCGGAAGTGATGAACATCCATCTCTTTTAAGCAGCACACAGTTGCGGAACGTTTTTGGATCTGAATAATGAAGTTATGTTTCTACATAACTTTTCTGAACTTTACTGGGAAAGAGAAAGGAATTGAACATTTCACGCAAAATGTATCATTGCTTATGAATACTTTTGAATATTATAATGATAAAAGAACATCAGGACCATAAGACTTGAATGGATTATTTAAGGATATCAATGTTTCGTGGTCGCCCTGATCCAGCTATCAATTTTGGAGTTTTAGTTGAGGAAATCAATAGATATGGTACATGTACATCACAATGGGAGGTAATGGCTCCTACATTAACCTGAAAAAGTGACAAGGCACGATTATAGACGTTTTCCGGTTTGTCCTTTGCTGACACTAAGGTAGCAGTGTACAGTAAAAATGCTCAATTCTGAAAAATATGGCACATGTTTTAGATATGTAAACATTGCCAGTTAACCCTATATATTACCTCTAATACAGTATATATATTTGTAATCTGTACAATATTTGCAATTTTATTACAGCTCTGAAGGATAAGTAAACTTATATTTGACCGAAAATGACACAATTCTCAACACAATTTTTTTTCTGAAACCTATTTGAAATTAAATATCTCTATCCCAAAGGCAGAATTAATCTTGTTTTGACATATGTTGTAAATTAAGTTTTCCTGCTATCTTACCTTTTCGGTGGGCTTCCATTTTTCGCTGTAGGCAAAACTAAATTTCCTGTGTAAACACACTTTCGGAAAATCCGGAAATTTAAAATCCGGAACCAATTGATAAATTTTTGTTTAAACAAACGTGAAGCCAGTATGTACTACTTCATACTGAATATACCAATTATAGTATACATTTATTTTTTTCATTTTTTATGCATATCATAATACAGGAGTTATTTTCTTAACAAAAAGAAATCGCCCATGGCCAGCCTGTCATACTGTAGTGTGCTACCTAAGTCTTTGCTTTATTCATAGTATATTCGATTATATATCTGGACCGAGTAAGTTTTAAAGATGGAAACAGTTTTCTATTATCAGTTACAGTATGGTCATTATAAACTAAGGTGTTCATATCCTTCTAAAATTTTAATGAGCTATTTAAGATAAGTTGTAACTTTCCATCACAATTTACTTTACAGAAAATTAAAAGACAAAACAATTTGAAAGAAACAGTTTGATGAATTTAGAATAGTTCAGGAAAACAGCGGCGTTAACAATATCTTAACAACGATACTCAAACACTCCATCCTTCACAATGGCAGGCAAGGTTTTGAACGTCCGGTAACGAGAAGAAAATATGTCCAAATGATGTATACCCGTGATAAAAATGTTCCAATTTGTTGCCGCAAAATCACCACTGTAATTGTGAGTAGAAACATACCCCAGGGAAACCCTTTGTTTACGGTGTGTTTCTGCCAACGTTTTTCCTGCTTTTCGATAACAAGCGCCACCATTTATCGTTATTTGTCTATAAAGGTGAAAGACTGGTGAAAGTTTGCCCATAACTGTGATAGCCTCCTGGCCTCATTTATCAGAGAAATCCTCCTGGACTCTGTAAACCCTAATCCAGAGGACAGATCCACGCGTTAACATGACTCAACCGCTGAACGTTTAATGTTCAAATAATCTTAACACAACAGAGGTGGCTTGAACTTTGTAGATACTAGAATGATTTACACTAAAATAGGTGGGGAGCTAATACCAGGCCCGTACTGATTCATTAAAGAATTGTGATAATTATCCTTTTAAAGCAGTCGACATGCGATAATACATCGCAAGAAGGTAAAAACAGATTAATGGTAATATAAAACACCCAGTGTGTACCAGCCAGCGAATTTAACCGCGTTGATAGAACCACTGCTAATTTAAAACGCGTTCAATTTGTTCCATTTTCTTCCTAACCAAGATGATATAACCGAGAGAAATATTATATAAATAGAACTTAACCCTGTGTACTATAAAGCTCTATTCTATCTATAATGTGTATTGGGTTTATACACAAACAGATTAAATCGTAGTAAAAGTCTAAATCACATAGATCTGTAATAAATTTGAACTGAAGTAAATATCCAAATGGCAAGAAAGGTGTTTGTGGATGATAGACATCATTATACGAACATATATGTGTTTGCCATAGATGATTTATGAAAGTCTGCATTAAAGAGGTAAAGGACAACCTTGAACAGGACACTGTTGAGATCATGATGAGGAAAAGTCGGTGAGAGTAAAAACCAAATGTAACGAATGAGAAACTAAGCTACATCTTGATTAATCAGTAAACAAAGACCGTAAGTAATATATACAACATGCTTGTGGATGTTAAACCTCTGTTGACGGACGGCATGCTGTACAAACCAATACCATGTGACAGACGTGTTGGCACATATCCGTTTTAACATCATTTTATACCAGTCACTGGCTTAATACATATATAATTTGTCTACAAGTAACTCTCAAAAGATCCGATAACATGGAGAATAGAGGCTGAACACGTTTCGCGACACTAGGTAAGGCAACAAAGCTACTCCAGTAAATCATTTTTCACACAGATCATTTCCCACTGCTTTATGTTTCTGGAATGATTACACAGGAACATGTTGATAGCGCCTACCAAACCACCCAGGGTCACATAGTGCTGTACAAAACCCTGAAGAAAATACATTAATGGAACTTTTTATATACTTGTATGTAAGAACAAATTAAGATGCAACATTTGGACATTTTCATCTTTTATTTATTTTATGTTTCCTCCTTTTTATCTTTTGTATTGATTTGCAAGATTAGACATGCAGCTTAATATGGATGTGGAATTATTTCATCCTTTAATACACCCACTACAGCATGTTTTGAATCTCGGTACCCCCATAATCCCCTAGAAATATGGATGATATATTTTTGTGCACGAGCGACATTTCTTATTGATCACCACAGATGACGTCCCTCACAATGTGGATCCAGGGACCCGACTTCACACCGATATGGCTGCTATCATCATAACTCATTGGAATTGACTTTTTAATGCAGATAATTAATCCCTGGAGAACTAGAATGAATTATATCTGCTGTTTAAGTAAACGCGAACTGTATGGAACCCCACTTTGGCTTCATTCTGTCAAGTCTTTTATGTCTTTATTGCCACCTAAAAGATACTTAATTTAAATATTAAACTCATATAATATCAAACTTCGGTTTTTAACACCATTTCCTACCAGTACTTAACATTTTGGAAGCAAGATATCAGTTATTTTAGAACTTCATTGAAAGTTACTGCTTTAAAGCTTAGGTGATCAGAAATAGAATGTTTGGGAGAACAGTACAAATTACAATGTTAATCAATATCTTAGGATGATTAAAGATCATGGTCGGTTTTGTCGAGTATAGAGCAAATGTTTTATTAAGGATGGGGAATGTACCGCTGACAGCCATTATGTAAACAACACGATGTCAGAAAGAAACAGAAAAACAACAACAGCGAATACCGACATGCAAATTTAATTTTATTTCGAGAATGACGTTTATACACCAAACTTCATCACAACTATACATCACTTAAAATAATCAGCTGGTTTATCGGCAATCACTTACGTCGAAAGCTAGTGTAGATAACTTGCATATATATATATCTACAGTACATTATGTATGTACAGAATGTAATTTAGGTTTGGTATCCATTTGCACCAAACACGTTAAAATAACGTACTAGCAGTGAATTCATGTTTCATTCTTAAGTACAGGAATGTTATTTTGTTTCGCGTCGTTATTATCAGTCTGTTTTGACAAAAAAAATCTGAGATGTCGAAAATGGAGGTCCAGTATAACCTTTGTTATGGCATACAATCAATACTGGTGGTGTCATTGTAAACTTATAACATGGATGATCTGTTGGCTAAGTTCCTAACGTTTTGCTTATCAGCATAATGAACTTGGTTTTTTTTGGGGGGGGGGGGGGGGGGGGGGGGGGCGAGGGTGGCAGATTTTGGAAATAAATAATAAATATCTTGGCCTTGACAATCCTGATTGATATTGAAAGGTGACGGTCAACAAATTTAACATAAGCGCCGGCCCAACTCGAATTTCCTACATGTTTTCATTATAGGTATGTAGATTCGTGGAAATAAACCATAATGATAAATCATATCAAGCGATAGTTGTAGTAAAACTTGCATACCACCAAGTTGAGTGAGAGGATGCCCTAACAAAATGACAAATGCTTTTCACAGGCTAGTGTAGATTAAAACAACAACTGTATTAGTTTACAGTCAATAAAGGGCCTGTTATTTTGATACCAGATATTTCATAACGACATACATAAGGTAAATGATAAAGAAAAAACTGCAAAATTTTCACAAAATTGAAAAACGTATCAACATTATCAACTTTTAATAAGTATACTTGTAATCACAGTCTATATTGTATACTTTCTTTAAAATTTGTCCACATATATATATATATTTACATTCTGTGTTGCATTTGGCTATATGTCGTTAGTAAACCAAATTGTATTCATGAGACTGTATACTACAATTTACAGTGATTCGGTCAGTGTAGGAATACAGCTTCAGGTATAGGTTAAAACAATGGTCCCCAGTTACATTCGGCCTAGAGAGCTTTCGAATGCTAGCATTTATCTACATAAACCACTACAAAAAAGCAACGCAAGTTATGAGAGTAAAATTTAATAATAAAAAAAATGAAGTCGACTGACTCGACACAAAATTATTATAAGCTCTATATTCCTGATCTATAGGAAGTAATCAAATTGTCACTGTCGTCACACAGGGGCTCGTTGTCGAATTGTCAGAAATTCCAGACACGACAACATTTAAAGTCCAGCATTTATATAAAAAAAAATCTTGCGAAAAATCGGCAGTATCAACATGGTTTCTGGTTGTGTATGCATACTGAATTATAGTTATGTGGTTATTTACTGATGTCAAAGGCCTACCTTACTCCAAAATCGAGCCCCTGTGAAGTTGAACATCGTCTGCTAAGTTAGCGACACTGATGTGGCCAGTTAGACTGGATTCTGTTTCTAATAAAATATCCTTAGAATCGTTTTCACCTACTGTCAAGACGACGTTCATTTAGAATTTAAGAGATGATATTCCTCTGAAAATAACGTAAATCCAGTCGATAGAAACATAAGTGTTTCCGAGGAATCGAGTCTGTCCTGTGCAATACCCGTTCAACGCCGCATCACTTCTAAATGTTAACCGTATATCATTGCGCCGAAAAAAAACGGCTTTATTTTTAAACAATCAGAAATTATGCAAATGTGAACAATTTGAAGATATCTACAAACGTTTATGAAATATAATATAAAGCCAAATTGTGCAAAAAATATTTCATGTGATTGCTATTGATAACGACATAAGGGACTATATTATTCCTTCTGGAAATTTCGGCTGTTCCGGTATTTGAACTTGACGACGTCAGTGATGGGAGAAGCGGCAAATTTAAACGCGTCTTAAGCTACAGTAAATAAGATAAAATTATGAATGTAAATATAAGCATTCACCCAAATTGTATTCATATCGACTGTATACTACCATTTGGTAACAGTTCAATGCTTAAATATACTTTCTACAAAACCAATTATGATGATATTTATAAACCCGTTAATTACAGTTTTGGCGTGTCAAACATGTCCAGTGCAAAATCTTCCAAAATCATGAAGGTTTGATATAATTTGACTTTTTTGAATACCGAAATATTTTTTTTATAATTTTTGTTTATTACAAATCAACTGCATTTATTTGTATATGGTTTTCAGTTATATGCAGCAGTATTACATATGTAACTCACAGACATTCCGCAGATTAATCTGTCCTTTAAAGAATTAAGATGCTATACCGTCGGAATATTATAACAAATTGTTATTAATTTGGCAATAAATGACATTTAGTCCATATATGTATGCTTATTTAAGGCCAACAAATAACAACACTAATTTTATAACGTCGAAAATTGCTGTAATGAAGCCAAGACGTTCCGAACTTTTGAATATCCCCGCCTATGAAAGAGACCAACTTTATAATCTCCTCTGTATACACGTGACTTTGATCGCAGTGCACTCTGGGACAGATGTACATACAGAAGGAAACAAATATGGTAGACTTCAGCTGGGGCAAATACTGCCGAGGCTTTAATGCAAAAATAAAATAAAAACAAAACAAACATTTCAATATCAAACGTCGCGAAAAAAATCACGATTCTCTGCATGCTGCAACCAACAAACAGATTTGTTCTCTTGGTGTTACCCCCTTAATTACCATTTCGCTGGAAAGATACAAAACCAATGTGATTTATCAACGGTAAAACAGTCAATCTGCAATCAATGCATATCATAAAAGAAATCTTAACCTTTGATTGAATTGCATCATATGCTTACAATTTTCGGTATCATTTTTCATTTTTAAAGCAATATGAAAATAAATATCATGGCCTTACTTTGAAAATAGATAATGTAGCCCAATTAGGATGAGAAATAAATAGCTTGTCCTCTTTAAATTTGCCAACTACCTAGGCATCATACAAGCTGTGCTGCTAAATAAAACTCTGTAAAATAAAAATATAAATTAAAGCACAAAGCACATGCATAATATGGTATATTGTGCGCGTAACGCCGATAATCCGTTTGGCCGGATGGACGACGAATGCCCTTTAAGCTCAGGAAAACAAATCTTTAGACCAAGTTTGATGGGAAGTTCACAATAGCAAACATGTAAATCTCAGTGGGTATAACAGAAATTGAATGTACATACAGTCATAATGTATGTGCATTTCCTGTTCGCTTGGTCCCAAATGTCATTGACCAACCTTAGGAAGTTGTACGATATGTAAGTTGCTTATTTATTATGCGGCCGCTGCAATCAAGGGACACTGATTCATCGCACAGTGCATGACAGAACAGTTACATGTATTTACTGAGAGGTCATTTGATCAGTTCATTAACCCTGATCATCCGGTAGAAGAAAAGTCAAGCTACGAATTCCATCTTTGAACATTCTGCTTTGTCTCATTGGTCAATCTAGGATCCAATGATATCTGAGAGTCATGTATTTGCTTTGCCAAAAATGGCAAAAGTCATACCGAGTGTAGTCTCCTCCATACTGACAAAATCCCAGAACACAGGCAACTGTTGTCATTCTAGAAATAAGATTAGTTTGTAAATACAGTGTGAACAAATAAGATTCAAAGGACTGATCTCATATAATATAAACGTTCTTTATAGTATTACGTTTATATACAAATGTATACATATGAAACAAGTGTCACTCATTATCACTATGTGAAATGTATCGTTGAATCCCATTGTCGATCGCATACAACCTTTATCAAATTATTACCATAAACATCGGTACATTGTATAGATGAGAACTTCTATTCAGCCAAATGAGGGGGGGGGGGGGGGGGGGGGTATCCTTATTTATATCATTATCTGACGTCAAAGGTTTTTTTAAACTTTCGATTCGTGTGTACCAGCTGTGTACAAAATTCAGCAACTCGGCACTCGCAGAGGCCTCCCTGTGCTGTGAGCTATACACCACTATAGTGTTGATACCTGCTGCCCGAGCGTCTGTCTGTGTTGCTGATTTTTCCCCGTGTAGAATTTTCATCATACACGCCTTTTATGAACTTTAAAATCAAGTTTAGTCACCTTCACTATTTTCCCTGTAAATTGGTTTGGTTTATTTTGTTTAACGTCCTATTAACAGCCAGGGTAATTTAGGACATGTCTGGTTTTAGAGGTGGAGGAAAGCCGGAGTAACCGGAGGAAAACCACCGACCTACGGTCAGTACGAGGCAACTCACACCCAAGAGGTGGAGGTTGATCCATGTAACGGTCTGCTTTTGTATGTCCTGGTACAATGTAATGCATATATCACCGAGACTGTGATATGTTCTGTAGATCAAGTAAATATACACTTCCATATCTGTTCTGGAATCAATCTAATCAACCACCAACCTTACCGTGAGCTCTTTCGGTGTCAACTTTGCGAAACGTATTACGTTTTCAGTCAAGAAATTCCTCGATGTTTCAAAATATTCTCAATGTTACTGTCTTCGATGAAGAAATGTAAACAGTAAACCACTCGTTATTTGGAATCCCGGAGAACTGTTTGCTCTGGGTCTAACGGCCTCGGGCAAACACTTCCCCTTGGCTTCCCCTACCTTGGGATGATAGTTTTTACTGTTCCCCAATTACAATGTAGCATTGAAATAATAAGCATCAATCTTGCAACACTTTATGTTTATAATTATTTTTCTATCGCTTCCACTACATTTCCTTCTTTTATTTACTCGCCGCAGGGACCCGGAAAAGCTAACATTAAAAATTGCGTTTTAGACTTGAGTAACGAATTTCCATATTTGAATTGTGGTTAAAGAATCTAAGAAACAAAGAAAAGAATCTTAGGACGATAATTGAGAACTGGTTATCTTGAAAACCCGGTATGGGCAAATATAAAACATCTTAAGTACCCTGTGCGTCTAGGTAAACTCCATTTATTGTAAAGGAACACGATGCTGGGACGGGACCCCTCCTGTAGATTCCCGTCGACAAAATGACGAGAGCAAATCTTGATCGGGAGCCAGTCAAAAATTCGTCTGGTGAGCGAGATCTACTTTCTCCAAATATTCAATGTTTTCCTATTTTGGAGGAAAGAAGATGTTTGACGGAATTTATTAAGATTTTTTCTTGTTGCGTTGTAGTGCAGCACAAAACAGAAATGTCCCAAAATCAAGACAACGATAGGACAACAGTCGGCCTACACCTCCCGTGTTGGCGCGCTAGCTCCCCCAAAAGCAAAAGTGCTAAATTTCAGGGGTCATAGCTGCCGCGGAAAACGCAAGCCAGAACTCGGAATTGATCACTTATTTTTGTTAATCATTATTCATTATTGTTTTCAGCAAAAGTCTTATGCTTCTCGGTCTTTGTCTGATATGCAATAAGACATCAGTTTCAGGTTTCCCCTCGACTTGTGGAAACAACACCGGCTACGAGGACTCTGATGTGCCGTGAGCCAGTACCGATTTGTCAATAACAGAACAATTATCAGATCTCTAATTGGTAATGCTTATCTGTACTTAAAAGGATCAAAAAAACTAACAAAACTTATGTTTGTACCGAGGAATACATCACTTTCAAGTGTTCGTGGGTCAGGATGCCAAGATCCATATCGTATATAGTGTGGGAAGTGTGGGCTTAGGTGGGAAAGAAGCTTAGATATATGGTAAGACTAGAGAACTGACTTTGATACATTTAAAATAATATTTTATTTAGTTTGATCATTAAAGACCCGGTACTCTATCAGCTTTAACATTAAGCTCCCTAGTGATACCTTAGACTGGGTTGCTCTTGCAGCGGGTCCGGATCCGTTATCGTAGCTGGTGGTGTCGATCGGAGGCCTACCAACTGACCTAGCTGCCGAGAGGATAGTTTGTCAAATAAGTCTTAATGTGCTATATGTACCTCCACAATTTTCAGTGATACTTACATGAAATGTGCGTCGAAATCAATTTGCGACGTTGGTATTCTATTTTGAATGGCGTACCAGCTGCCTTTCCCTACCATTGTATCAAATATGTAAATTTTAAACACACGATTATCCAATGTTGCCTTCTGTAGGAAAGTGAAACTAAAAATGCAAAAACGATACATCTTGTCATTTCATACTCTGTAAACATGGCTGTCTGATCCAAACCGAAAAAAAAAGAATCAAAATCGTGTCTTAGTATTGTATTAAATTGTCTACATCATCAAACCACATCGGTGTTATAGCCTACACATGCATTGTTTTTAAGCGTGATTTAAGTAAATTTCATTTATAAACAATTTGATGATATTTCAGGACAAGAATATGGATGCCACGTCCTACTATGGAGGGTAAATTTTGACCGTAGATCACTGATACAATAACGACTGAAAAAATGTACGATACTAACATGTTTACCGCGTAGTACCATACACAGTCCCGTAAGCAGTCGTGATGTTTCGGTACAGAGAGTTGTGTTTTGGCATGCAGACTTGATTTTGGTATACAAAGTTGATGTTTGGTATACACAGAGTTAAGTTTGGGTACACATAGTTGATTTTGGTACACAGAGTTTATGTTTGGTATACACAGAGTTGATTTTGGGTACACAGAGTTGATTTTGTGTACACGGAGTTGATTTTTGGTATACATAGTTGATTTTGGGTACACAGAGTTGATTTTAGGTACACATTGTTGATTTTTGGGTACACATGGTTGATTTTGGGTATACATAGTTGATTTTTGGGTACACATAGTTGATTTTTGGTATACACAGTTGATTTTTGGTATACATAGTTGATTTTGGGTACACATAGTTGATTTTTGGTATACATAGTTGATTTTTGGTATACATAGTTGATTTTGGGTACACAGAGTTGATTTTAGGTACACATTGTTGATTTTTAGGTACACATAGTTGATTTTTGGTATACATAGTTGATTGTGGGTATACATAGTTAATTTTGTGTACACGGAGTTGATTTTGGATATACAAGATTGATTTTGGGTACACAGAGTCGATTTTGGGTATACGTGGTTCATTTTTGGGTACACAGATTTGATTTTGGGTACGAAGAGTTGATTTTGGTATACAGAGTTGATTTTTGGGTACACAGAGTTGATTTTGGATACACAGTGTTGATTTTTGGGTACAGAGAGTTGATTTTGAGTATACAGTGTTGATTTTGGGTACACATGGCTGTTTTTGGGGTACACAGTGTTGATTTTGGGTATACATAGTTCGTTTTGTGGTACACAGATTTGATTTTGGGTATACAGTGTTGATTTTGGGGTACACAGTGTTAATTTTGTGTACACAGAGTTGATTTTGGGTACACAGTGTTGAGTTTGGGTACACAGTGTTGATTTTGGGGTACACAGTGTTGAGTTTGGGTACACAGTGTTGATTTTGGGTACACAGTGTTGATTTTGGGTACACAGTGTTGAGTTTGGGGTACACAGGGTTGAAGCAGTATGAAATATTCTGATTTTACAATGTATCTCCATACATACTATACAAAAACAAGTAGATACTTTTCGGTCGTATTACCACACATAATATGTTCGCTTTAGTAAAAGTGCACGGTTCACCTCTCATTACACGACTCTGTCAAACCCAGGGGGAGACTGATCTGATATACGTTACAATAAAAGACGTCGTGTGTGTTGTTAGACGCAATTCCATGATTCACAACCCCAAAGAGACTCATCTTGAAAAATCCGGGAACAATTTTTCCATTGAAATGAACCTGTGTATAAATCCACTTGTCTTTCACATTACACGGGATTTTCAGGAATCCACGATAAATGGTTTGTTGTCATGATACCGTGTATGGAATACGGATCAGCAAATACTTCACTTTTTTTTCTAATTTGTTTTATTGTTTTTCTAATTTTATGTAAAGTGATAAAACGCAAGGGGTACATGAACATTAGAAACAAACAAAAGAAAAAGAACAATACTTCAGGGGCAAAGCAAAGACATAAACACTATAATGTATTAAATCAATATCTTTTTTTTTAATTTCAAATCGGCCACCCGTTCTCTATTAATGTGTTATACTTACAGTTACTTCTAGGTTATAGAGTTGTGTGTGCTTTTATTCAAATAAAAAAAATGCTGACAAAAGATGCATTATTGTTTATGGTTTAAACTTAAACATTAATTCCTATATGTTCAATCAGATAGATTACCTTTTTACAATCTATTGGTATATACACCTCGTGTTATTGTCCGGGGGTTAATTTTGTGATAAAAAACTCGGGTAATTATTTGATATCCAAATTTAAAATAAGAAGAAAATGTTATTTATTCTGCAAATTGCAGTTAAGAACTGGTACAGGCAAATACTAGTCCTATAATATAAGATCTCGATGTGTTAAAATGTAAACAGTTCACAAATTAACTTCCAATGACAAAAGTATGTATTTTTATATTCATAAAAGAATCGTCTTTGATGGAATGTGCATTTGCATTATCGACCACGATAATTCCCCGACAAGGATTTGCTCAAATAACAAGAATGTATCCCATAACACACGTTTAAAACCTTAGAAGTGTGATGTTATAGGATTAAGGTATGTACAATATATGTTTCAATCGTGCATCATCAATCAGAATTGCAATTTTGAGATTAACCTGAGATTGATAGACATACCAGATACATGTAGTGTGAAGTTTTAATCTTTTTTTTAAACTGAGAAATATCAATTCTGATAACTTAAAGAACAATAACATTAACGTACATTTTTCCAATTGTCTTTTTACATCTTTTTTAACGTTCCTCGTTAAGACGTGTTTATACATGTACCGTATATCACAGGGAACCTCCCTCGTTTAGACGTATTTTGTCATTCATACTGTCAGTCAGGCTACGGGATGTCATTCATAAAATCAGTCAGGCTACGGGATGTCATTCATACCGTATTTAGTCCACTGGTTGTCATTCATACTCTCAGTCAGTCATCCATACTCTCAGTCAGTCCATGGGGTGTCATTCATATGGTCAGTTAGTTCACGGGATGTCATTTATAATGTCAGTCAGTCCATGGGGTGTCATTCATACATACAGTCAGTTAGTCAACAGGATGTCATTTATAATGTCAGTAAGTCCACGGGTTGTCATTCATACTGTCAGTTAGTCAACAGGATGTCATTTATAATGTCAGTCAGTCAATGGGGTGTCATTCATACAGTCAGTTAGTCAACAGGATGTCATTTATAATGTCAGTAAGTCCACGGGATGTCATTCATACTGTCAGTAAGTCCACGGGTTGTCATTTATAATGTCAGTCAGTCCACTTGTTGTCATTTATAATGTCAGTAAGTCCACGGGTTGTCATTCATACTGTCAGTAAGTCCACGGGATGTCATTTATAATGTCAGTAAGTCAACGGGATGTCATTCATACAGTCAGTTAGTTCACGGGATGTCATTTATAATGTCAGTAAGTCCACGGGTTGTCATTCATACAGTCAGTTAGTTCACGGGATGTCATTCATACTGTCAGTAAGTCCACGGGATGTCATTTATTTACCTCACGAGAATTCAATCACACAGTACATCTCCATTATATCACGAATTATTCATCTACGCATATACTTGCAATAGGCTATATGTTTGTCGTACTTAGAAATATGTTGATAACCACAAGCAATTAATATTGATTGTCTTTCATGAATCCTCGGATTGTTTTTGTGTTTTTGAGCTAGACGTGTTTGCTTGTCATTATGCGAATAACTTCACATTATGCATTTTTGCCGATGTCTAGAAAGTTTTAAATGCAAGTACTTTTATACTACTACATATATGTAGTAAAAGTATAAAAGTGTCCTCGTTGAAGGAAATATATTGAAAACAGACACAGACACAAATTAGCGCTTTTGCTCTTTCATGGGAGCTCTTCAGACTGTTTATTTGAACATGTATATGACGTCTTAATTAACATGACGTCATAATAACAATGACGTCATAAAACAAGGAATGCCAACTTACAAGTACACTTTATGCATAGGTGCTGACAACTTAATGAATTCAGATTTTGTGTGTATCTGGATGATACATTGATTTATCACATACCTTTATTAATTACAACTTTCCTTAATTATGGAATCCATTTGCGGTTTCAAGTGGCGTCACATCACTATGTATTATTTTCGTTTTCAATGAAGAAAAAAGATCGTCATCTCGTCATCATAAGTTCGTCAACTGATTAAAAGTGCAGGCCTAGTTGACAGATCTAGCCAGTTTACACTTTATCAATATTTTTGTACTGATTATCTCCCTTCTGTTTTCAAACTGATAATGTAAAGGAAAATCACAGCACTAATTGATGCGAAATCATTTATTTGCAATCAGATATATGTTAATAAATTCTCCCAACTGTCAGTGAAAGTGTTCGGCATTTAATTATGATTTAAAATACAACATCGTTTACTTCAAGCAGCAAACTTTACAAATACTGTTTAATTTAATTTGATTTAGCATTAGTTAAACATGGATATAGTAAAAATTCAAATCAAACCTATATATCGATGGCATCAAACACATTCTCCATACCTAGACATATAGCTAATGGGCTGTCGTTGAGCGACTACGTCACAGCGCGTGCAATCCATTCACATAAACAAGTGACATGTCACCCCGAGTCATCGTCATCGTCAGTGATTCGTAGGATTCTACGATATTTCCTAGGAGGAGATATAACTTGAGAGGAAGTTGGGAAGATATTTGAAAGGAAATGTTAAATGTGCCGCCAGTAATATTTGCCCCAGAAAACATTCCCGTGGCAAGATTTTGACAATCTCCAGATGACCTTGGCATTGGATTTTTAGCTGGTTCGACCGCGTTTTCATTTCTGGAATTACTCTTTGCCACTTCACTACGAGAAATTGTCGATCGGACAGACTTTGTTGACAAAGGTGTTTCGGGGACATTTGAGGAAGTTCGCACATTTCTCGTTGCTGCTGCATGGATGCCACTGCATAATTATTCACACTGTTGACATTTTTATGACCACTCAACTGCATGATTGTTGTCGGTGCTACGCCAGAATGCAAAAGTTTTGTGCAAGGAGTTTTTTCGGAGGGATTGGTTGGTCTTTTTTCCAACAAGGCCGGCATTGTTTGCCATGGTTTTCATCATATCAGAAAGCTTATTTTTCCCCACTGGCTGATTTTTAAACCAACGTGGGGGGTTAGATGTTTGTACGGGTTGCTGTGAAGGAACAATGTGATTTTCTTCGTCATTTACAAACCCTTCCTCGTTATCCACTTCATCAAATATAATATCATGAAGAATTTCAAAGTTAGCGTCCGAAAGTTCCATGTTATGATGATAGACTATGACCTGTCAAACAGACTCTAGCAGACGACAGAAATGTCGGAGGACAATATTTATTTAAGAGAAATACACGTACATTAAAAATATTCAAGCAATTGATTTTTATTTGTAATTAAATGCATTTATCTAAAAAAAAAAATGTTTTCATAATTTTTAATCAATGTTGTAAGATACAGCTTCACTTTATTTCTTCCAATGAACTGTCTATTTTTAGTTTCATGGAAAAGGGACTTCCCCTTAAAAGTAGTTCCGGCTAGTATGGTGATACAACATCTTGTATCACACACGTGTGATACAAATCGACAGAAAACATCCACCGAAATTTGTTGTATCACCATTGTAAGATTACATAGGTATGTGATAAATAAGCAAAACCACCCATATGTGTTGATCTGTCGAGTCGGATCGCCCTCGTTTCTTGCGCGGAGGAAAAATATCACTCGTGTGCTCCACACACTCGTGATATTTTCCTCCGCGCAAGAAACTCGGGCGATCCGACTCGACAGATCAACACATATGGGTGGTTTTGCTTATATATACTTTTACCAAAACTGGTACCATTTTGTTGTTTTTGGTGGCCTGTACACCACATAAGTAACCGCTTAGTTGTCAATATCTATAAACTTGTTAATATATATATGTGGGTTGAGAATTCAAGTCTAATCTACTAGTTTATCCAATAACCATTTAGATGAATAAAAGAAGACTCAAATCAGTAATAAAAGTTAAAGCATGTGTTATTTAGAACAGGAAAAATCACAGCATGTTTTGAGTTCAAAACGCAATTTCTACAATTTCCGATAATTAATAAATTGCAATATTAATGACAATGTATTTTGTTACCAGAAATAATCAGGTGTATACAATGTATTGCATGTAATTAATCAACTGGTAATAACTATTGATCGAATAAATGCAGAAAATTAAAAGAGACAAAGAGCCACACTCTGGAAGCGTATGATTGTCTTACCTAACCTAATGATAAAGTAATAAATAGACAACTTAAGGGTCCAAGAGTCAGATTCCAACGTTAGAAGTTTATGAATATCTAACCAATGAATTAATAATAATTAAATAGACAATTCAAAGTGGCAAATATCCACACTCTAGAATCTAAGGAGAGTCTAACCTAACATAATAAACCACCAATATCGTGTTGTACACGACGTCTGGAGACAGCGTAATAATTTGGCTTGTACCGGTGAAACGGGGATGCCAAACCCCTGTGCTCAACCCTACCTATACACTTTTGCTTCGGGGGTAAGCCACGCGGCCCGCTGATTGGCTGAAGGCCTACTTTAACCCTCATAGCACCAGAGCTGTTGCGCCAATGAACTATGATATAGTTCCAGATAAATCACATTAAATAACTATCATATACTGTGCACAAATGAATGAAACACATACAAAAATCATGAACCACAAAAGGAGTCCTAAATAGTATCAGTCACTCCTTATACTGTTTCAAAGCCGAAGTGAGACGTAACGCCGACCCTATTGCGACAGTAGTTGACAGCAGTACACAGATGAATGGTGACGACTGCGGCTATTTACAGCCAGACAAAGACGTCTATGAATGAAATCGACTGTACATCTCCGAGATAACTAAAACCTGGGTTTGTACATTTATCATTGTACATGTAATATCGATTACTTATCTGATATCGACAGATACAAAGATATTACATGTTCGTGTCTGGAAGAAAGATGGAGACGTGATGCACTCGTACATTAATTCTCTCTCTGAAGTCTCGCATTTAACATTACAATAGGACGGTTTATTAATTTGTAAAATACCAGACGATCTCAGCATATATATCAATCTTATAACTTATAACCACGATACCACAGGAGCGATATGTATTCCCTAATCATCAAATAACAAAACGTAAACAAAACTAGGTCACTTCGACCTGATCATCTGATTGGGTATGTGCTCACAGAAACAACAGGATACATCCATGTTTTTTGTTATAATACAATTGAAATTAGTCTTGACAAAAACATTATTATCTATATAATGCAGTTACCATAATTAGCCTAAGATACCAAACAATAACTTCAGATAACGCTTACTTCATCCAATCCCTTAGAAATACAAATGTATCAGTGTTGATAACGTGTCTTTTTCTTCTTCTTCTTCTTTTTTTTCTGTCAAACCACATACATATATATAGATAGTGTGTTGGCTTTGTCGATTATTCTCTGATTGGTGTGTGACGTTGATTCCCAACTGTGATTTGTGCTCACTACATTGCCTTCATAAAGGAAACGAATACATAACTGAAGAATAAATGGTTCTATGGAGAGCCGTTTCGGGATCTACTGCTTTCTCAGACAAAAAGTGGACATTATAATGTTGTCGGTGCGTCAGTAGCTCTTCGCTGCCTTCTACTCTTCTATGTAAAAAAAATAGATAAAAAAGAGCTAAAACCGAAGTGTGTCTAACAAACTGATTTGCTATTAATGTGAAGGAAAGAAATGTTGAACACCTTTTTATTTCGTATTGATCAAGACGTTAACATAAATAGTTGTGCTTGCTACTGATACAGACAGAATAGGTCTCTGAACGGTGATAGGATTGACGCAGGCGAATACCGGATACAGATTGTCAGTCACGACATTAGTGTGTTGATGGAAGATGTCTCCAGAGAAAGGAAAGTTAGACAGCTATTCGTTATTTGGAATAACAAACAACTTGCTAACTCTACTTTTCCCGGGGTTAAGTTAAGTTGAACAGATATAAGTTCTTAGGGCTAAGTTAAGTTAAACAGATATACGTTCCCGTGGTTAAGTTAAGTTAAACAGATATACGTTCCCGTTGTTAAGTAAAGTAAAACAGCTTAATGCTCCTGGGATTAAGTAACTGTAAACAGATATACGTTGCCGGGGTAAAGTAAAGTTTAAAATATCTACGTTTATGGGGTTAAGTAAGGTTAACCAGTTCTACGGTCCTGGGATTAAATAAAGTCAAACAATTAGACGTTATTAAAAAGTAACATGTTTTGTAAGGAACCGTTCAATTTTCCCAGTTCAGGAGCATATCGAATAAATGTTTCTAATTTAAGTGAAATATTCGTGGTTGAACACTGTTGCGAAATCTTACATCTTTTAAACTTTGCGCACCAGCATGTTGGCTCACTCTATGGAACCATCCAATTGAAATGGAAAAGGAACAAAGAAAATCCGCAAGATCAAGATTTCTAGTAGGGCATCGTATACAATCTTGACTCTATAGATCATATGATCCGTTTAGTGACGTCACAATCTACATATTTCATATAACGCATGTGCTGCTTACGATTCCCCAGTCTTAAAGTAATTAGTATTAAATACCTTCCTTATTCATCTATTCATCAAACTAAAACTTAAAAATAAATAAAATATCATTGGAAATCAGAGTTTCCGAGTTCAGACTTGCGCTTTCCGCGGAAGTTATCACCCCTGAATTCCACCCTTTTTGTTTTTGGGAGGTAGTAGTGTACTTGACAAAGTGTTTGTTTATGGGGATTATCAAGGACTGTATGGGGTATGTATGCCTTGAAGTCCTCTAGTGTAGTGCATTTTATTGTTGCTACATATGTACTAGGAGGAGGTTTCATTATGTACATTAAGGATGGTACCTCATTTTGACTGCGTATACGGTAGTCTGACCGCAGTTGGTCACTGCGGTAGTCATGGTCGCTAAGATAATATAGCTCCAGTGAATCTACGTAAAGATACCAGTATTGTCAATAAAATTAAAAGAAACAACTCAGCATTTTTGTTTAATAACTTTTACGTTTTTGATTAATTGGTATATTCACACTTTCCGTCTTAGATTAACTATGGTTGTCAAGCACAGATTGTATTGACACATATTTAGTAGTGACGTGGTCAAATGAACTGTACGCTTCAACCATTTGCCGGTTGCTTATTCGTGGAGAAGTTAAGTATGCGCCAATTTCCACAATATTCACTGTAGATTTTTGACAAAATACTCACTTCACGTTAGCTTTTTGTGCGGAGATCATCGGGTAAAAGGAGAAAACTCTAACAATGCATTGATCAGTCTTTTCAAAGGGGCCCTTTCTAGTTGACGTTCCGGTAAATTCACAAAGAGACGACGTCATAATGCATTATGTTACCGATTTCCGCGCTTATTAATTCGCTGAGCCTTGTTTCACTCCATATACGCTTATTAATTCGCAGTCAGAGATTACTATGATTACTAAGGGAGAGATGTAAATATTTGTTTGTGGAAAAGAGGGAACGTTTTATGTCTTTGGTAGCAGATATCTGTTTGAATGTAGGGGTGTGTTTGTCTTGTTCTGGAGACGGTGGTGTGGAGGATTTTGCTATAGCAGTCTTTGGCTACATGTTTGTGAATAATTCTGTAAAATAGTATTCGTCTTTCAATCCTTTGTATTTGTAGTGATGGCCAATTTAGGTCGTCTAACGTGTCTTGTACTGAACCTGTGTTATGGTATATGTTTTGTACATGTACGTATCGTGCTGCTCTTTGTTGTATATTTTGTATCTGCTTAATATGTTTTGTGTTTGGGGTCCATTTGGAAAAGCAGTATTCCAGTTAATCGGATTGCAAGCTGTTGTCTCATTTTTATCAAGATATCGGCACATTTGTACTGAGTGCCGGACTGCAATACGGCAACGAGAAATCTTCATAAATATCATGGATGGAATTTGTAAACAGATTTTTCTGGCAAACAGGTAATTTTGGTAAATTGCACTCATTATTTTGTGGACGGGACGTATTTCATCATCAATCATGATGGCTTTAATATTTTGGGTTAAAAACCTTAAAAAAGAAAGGATTCTTTACTAAAATTGAAAGGAAAAGTAAGTGCGTCTAACAGTATTTCAAAACTTTGATTAGATTTTGAACTTCTTGACATTCCCATAGGATATGCAGGATAGTTTTAATTTCAGAATAACAGGGTATACATCGTGGAGGTAAACGTATTTTTAAGTAGCTGTTAGTTGATAGAATATGGTAATTCACTGTATATTGAAACCATTGAAGCTTTGTGGTTTTTGTAACAACAAAAGAAAGTTTGAATATTTGATGCCAAGTGGAATTCTGCAAATCCAAAATAGCATTCCATTGTGTCCGACCTGTTGGTACTACATTTTGTATCTTATTGTTTAAGAGAATGTTGTAAAACTGCTTGGAGTCCTTCGGTTTTCTCAAAAGGAAATGTATAGGAATGTAAGGATATTCAATTTTAAAATCAAGAGGGACTGGAGTGAAAATGGTATTCTTTATAGCAGAAATAATACTTTGATATTGAAGAAATTAGAAGAATTCATGATATAAGTGTAACATATCCCAGAATGGTAATCCTTAACTAGATCATTTATTTTTGTCACTCCTCTTTTATACCAGTGTTTCAAGAAAAAATGTTTTTTCTATCAATTGTGATACCACTGTTGTACCAAATAGGAATTTCCATTGAATTTCTTTTTGTAAGCATCTATTTCATTTGCAGCTTGCATCTACCCATTTTTTACATTTGTTTTGACAAAATTTCAGATAATCAGTTCCACAATTAGTCAATTCTATATCTGCATATATTTTTAAGATAGCTTGCCAGTTTGATGAATTTTGAAAAACTCTTCTTATACAACCTACTTTGAGCGATTCTATAAAGGCCTTAATATTGACCATTTTAAATATATCATAAGTGTAGTCCTGAATTACAATATCTTTCTTAACTTTATCTTTTGTTTCTACTATTCCATAAAAACTCATAATGAAAATAGTTCAATTTTGAAAGAATTTTCTTATCTGGATTGGGAAGCGAGAAACAAATGGTTAAACTTTGAAATAGATAATTATTCAATTATGTAGATGCTACCCATTAGAGATAGTAATGTTCTAATCCATGATCTGATAAGTGACTTAAGTTTTATATATCATTTTTTTTATAATTAAAACCAGCTTTGGTATCTTGTGTAGATTAACATGAAATTCTATTTCCAGTAGTGTGAAATTTTCTCTATCCCATTGTAAGTTTAGTTTAGGATAAAATTTATGTGAGCTATATTTCTGACTACAAATCAATATCATTTGAGTTTTATAAATATTCGTTTTTAGCCCCGATATTAAAAATAACAGTTTAAGTTCTTTAATAGATTCTCTGAATGATCTTTCTCTGCCATCTAGGTGATGTATCATCAACACATTGTGGCAAAAAGTATCGGACAGTTATCAACATCAACACCTTTAATTTTATCATTGTATCATAATTTAACAGTCAGAAATGTCTGCACTTAGAATATATCTTTGTTGCATGTCAGAAATTTCTACACTTAGAATACATTTTTGTCATTTCCTATGGTTAACGTGGTAACGCTCAAACGGATATATGTTCTTTGCCATCTGCGGGCATACTACCGTATACGCAGTCAAAATGAAGTACAATCACCAGTAATTAAAAGAAACAACTCAGCATTTTCGTTTAATACCTTTTACGTTTTTAATTAATTGATATATTCACGATCCACAATTTCCGTCTCAGATTAACTATGGTTGTCAAGCACAGAGTGTATTGACACCGATTTAGTAGTTTAGTAGTGACGTGGACAAATGTTCTCTGGGAAATGTTCGCTTCAGCCATTTGTTGTTACTTCGTGTGGAGCTTACCTCGTGGGGAAGTTAAATATGCAACCATTTTCGCAATATTCAGCTTAGTTTTTGACAAAATACTCACTTGACGTTACCTTTTTATTTATTTATTTATTTATGTATTTATTTATTTTGTGTGCAGAGATCATCGGGTAACAGGAGAAAACACTAAAATTGCGTTGTTCAATCCTTTCAAAATGGCGACGTCATAGACGACGTCATAATTGTGTTACCGATTTCCGCACTTATTAATCCGCTGAGCCTTTTTGCCATGCGTATATGCTGAATTATTCGTAGCCAGAGTTTACTAAACTGAAGAAGGGAGAGATGTAAATATTTGGCTATCAAATGCAATAAACATGATATCTAACAGTGTCTTCAGTAATACCAAATATATTTCACTCCTGTGGCTAATACTTTGATATTATTTTACGAGTGCGTAAATATTATCGTTAGAAATGTATCAGCCACACTTTTGAAATATATTCGGTATTACTGAAGACACTGCTAGGTACAGTACCCTCTATTTACTATCCGACATTTGATATATCCCACGGTACAAACATCCCACCGTGTCTTACTTTCCATGCATTTCTGTTTTCCAATCTATGTTTTTGTTTATATTTTGCCTTTTTTTAATCGATTTTGAGTTTGACTCATGATTTCGTTATCATGTCGGTATTCTTTGCTGTTTTTATACATGATCAATATGGTGGTTCGATGAAGCAGTAGGCACTTCTCTTCCACAATAACTTTTCTTTTTTGACGATAGAAAACAACTTTTAAGAGCAAAACCAACATGGATATATAGATGTCCGTGATGACTATTCAGTAATTTATAGCCCCACCCACAAACGTTTCTAAATCAATCACCGATATCCGTTCAAATATTAACCTCTATGCAAGTAAGTCTGGGCGTCATGCATACACGTCTTGTGCGATATTAAATACATTTGTTAAAAAATTCAGGGGAAATCGACGATATTATGAAATGTAGACATTATTGTTAGAAACTCAGGTGTTACTGTGACACATTGTAAACAAACCACCTAACATTAACTATCACACCGATTTTCATTTTACAGCAAACCATATAAAATGCTTAATTATTCCCCATTTTCAAAATAATTATCTTTTTTCATCTTCAAAGATAAATAGACTTTTTTTTAAATTCGAAGTGCGATGTCCAAGTATTACAGTGTTTCCGCAGGCCCGGCTATACGCCATGATGGCCCGACACTAAATGGCGCCTACAATACATCATTCCGTCGGTCGTTCTTATTTTGTTCCAGTATAGAATTCGAAAATATCCTTTCACTCGTCTAAATTCTACGTCAATTTTGACCAACTTTAGAGGGTCCCATCCATTACAGGATAGGATATTTAGCAATACCATACTCCAGAGTACGGCAAACATGTGTAAAATACATTCTTCTTGTCAAAATTTAGGAATTTGAGATATCTGTAATACCGCGTTCTAGCCGTCATTGCACATTGTAATGAGCTAGAAGGTATTGTATTCACACAAACCGTGTGATGTATGAATTATTTGTCACGAAGTGCAATCTATAACCGAGCACACGAACTGAAGTCTTCACATTTATGTCATTGTATCTATTTCTAAACGTCTGCATAGCTATGAATATCGATAAAAAGACAACACGTCTATAACGACATACCCCGTCTCAGGAAGAAGGAATTTCACGTTGCATGAATCAACCACTATTTGAAGATTTATAACAGTCGTGATTTCACTGACAAGATAACATGCGTGATATGACGTTTATATAGATGGTGATTTCGTTTTTACTAGTATGGGTCTCGTTTCGAGAACGTGACTTCGGTGTGGTTTTGATTGATATGAGACGTGTTGTAGGCGGTTACCCTTCCGGAACAAAGTTAGAGTCTTATTCCTTGTAATTCTCACGTGTTCTTTTCTTTTCTTTTTTTCTTTTTTTTATATATATATTTTTTTTAAGTAATGCAGCTCAATGTTGACGTTACGTTATTGAATTTTCCCAGGGATTGACAGAGAAATTTCACCCTAGGGATGAAAGGAAAGTCTTGGAAAGGTAAAATTGGAGAAATGGGAATTGTTAGGAGAGTTTGTTAGCTTTTTTATGGGAGTGGTAGTTTACGGAACTGTAAATAGATAGAAAATGGGCATGAGTGAACAAACCCACGTCAAATCGGCTCCCAGGCGGTTTGTCTATCTTATAGCGTTGTGTCAACTAGAGAGCCGTCACAGCGGCGTATAAATTCCACTAACTGATACCTTTCTCAAAGTTAACGAGGACCAAGTGATATAAAGGTGGAATCTAGTGTTTAAGCCGTCAGAATGAAAGCACCTTTCGTCTAGCTACCGACTCGTG
Source organism: Pecten maximus (assembly GCF_902652985.1). Lineage (NCBI taxonomy): Eukaryota > Metazoa > Mollusca > Bivalvia > Pectinida > Pectinidae > Pecten > Pecten maximus. The sequence continues at coordinate 23,901,202 of NC_047023.1, read as the reverse complement.
TTGTTTTTGCTACAATTATATGTTGTTGTAGTTTATTCCCCACGCCACAAATAACGAATTATCGACAGTTAAACGACAGATCGACTCGGTTTGTAGCAGTCAGGACGAGATCCGTCACGTTTATACTGTGTTATTAAGCTGTTTGTCAGCCTACAATGATCACATTTCACTGCCAACGTGATACAAGTCAGATAGGAACTATATATTTCTCGCGCAAGAATGGACTTAAGACGACCATCAAAAGATAGGCCATAGCACAGCGTAGTAATTAATTTGACGTCACGAGGCAGCCGTGGTGGCGAACTTCCAAATAAAGGTATGCTTAGCATAGGGTGCGTTTGTATTAACGAACTCCCTAAATTTAGACCAACAACTAAATTTCCTTTACCCGGGCTTTTTTACACTGGCTGAAAATCGACTCCTGGTAGTAGCGTTATTTCACTAACGAGCGCATGAATGTGATAATAATTTCTGTCAAAAAAACACTGACTACATGTATGATGGTAGATACCAATGAAAACCTCATTTGTACGATGGCCCGTATTAGCCGACACATTACAACTACGTCATTGAAATTGCTGTACACATTATAACTTGACAAAGTGTACATATCAACTTACCCATTTTATTGGTTGTACATGAGTAACTTGGCAAAGTGCAATGTCAACTTACTCATTTTAGTGGTTGTGCATGAGTAACTTGACAAAGTACACATGACCATTAACTCTTAAGTAGCTGTACACTTCTACCTGGTGATACACTCCAAGTCACCATAGATGTGGTCTTCCTCTACACCAACATCCCACACGAGGACTACATCATAGCTTGCCGTACAGCTTGGGACACTCGGGAGAATAAGTATCCTTCAACAGACCGATAGAACTCCTTAAGTTAGTACTCACGCTGAATAACTTCACATTCAACAGAGAACACTACCTTCAAGTTAGTGGTACGTTGATGGACACCAAAATGGCACCATCATACGCGAACGTGGGACACTGATTATAAACATGGTACATTGTAGCAGACGATAGCAAGAAAGGTACATTAACCGTAATTTTGAGAAAGAAGCCATAGGAAGTATACCGGATTTATACGCTATTAGCCATGTAATTAAGCAAAAGGAATGTATCATGCGTAAGGTTGCAAAAGGAGAAGGAAAGAACACTGTAACGATGCATACACGACTGTATTTATATCCCCTTCAGCCAACTCGGCACTATCAACGGTGTTCACAGTCCATTGTTGGAACATACTAGCTTGCAGTGTCCACCGTAAATGGTCATGTATACCCTGTCAAGTTATAAACTGTTCAACTGCTTAAGAGTAAACGGCCATGTAGACTTTCTATAAGTAAGTTGACATATAAACGTTGTCACGTTATAACTTGTACAACAACTATAATTTCGTAGTTGTAATTTGTCAGCTGATACGGGCCATCGTACATTTGCCCTTGGGAGGGAATTGAAAGACATTCCCATTACTATAGAAATACTTCAATAATAATCATTTGATCCAAAATGCAATCGTTTTCTGATGGTTTGCTTTCCAATAAAAACAATTTTGACTAAATATGAGATTCGAAACTCAAATGAAAATAATTCTTATTACAAATGTATATGTCTGTATTTTATATTTGCCATCAATTCGATTGTTGATATTGATCTAGAAGAAATCTTGTCATGCTCTACTGATTCGTCTCACACTCCAGTGATTCCGACATTGGAATGTTGCAAGAAATAAATTACTTCGTGAGGAATTGCATTTGATGTTTGAATGGATTTGGTTCCAAATACAGACAGACAATGAAGATGAGAGAATGAGAGGTCATCGAGCTGTGACCCTTGTTTGGATTCAATGTCTAGTATTTGTATGTGTTGAAACCAGATATGAAGCATGCTGTCTTAATCAGATATTGGAATGGTGGTTAGTCAATGGACAGTTGGCTTAAAACAATCAACGCTGCATTTGAAAGGAGGGTCTAAGATGAAGAAACCTGTCGATTTGCGCGATAAATCATTTCCAAAATGATTATCGAGTTCCATATATGTCAGTTATTTACAAAATATCATAGAATATATGGACGGCTGGACAATCAAAGGGTATAGTGCAAGGCCTATAGGACTGTTCAGCCATCACTGGGGCATGTTTTCTTATTCCAAAAATATTTGGTTACGGTAAAGGATGTAATATAAGTAGGAATATCACAAGATTCCCTTTTTGTTTTGATGCTACGACATTTTTTTAATCTGTTGTTCTCATGTAACACAGGCAATTATAGCTAGTTCAAAGCGCACATGTACATTGACCAGGTACCATATCCATGGTTGAAAATGGAACCAAGATAAGATTAATTGTTAAATTATAACGCATCTTTTCATGTTCATGAACCTTGTTTGTAGATAAGGTATATAATAATGTCCATCGGTCCGTTTTCAAAATTGAAGATACTAGTAAACAGTTATATAGGTTTCATTCTCAGAATTACGATTTTATCGTTTGTTTTAACAAAATTATTTTTAACCTGCTTGAGGATTTATTTCATTATTTTTATAAAGTTATTTCAGAACTGGTAATAAGTAATACAATGCGTTTTCTGGTGTTGAACAGAGAGGTGCATAAACCTATTTTCTCTGAATACCGACATTGAAAATTAAATTTTGCTCAGAAATAGCGCTCAGTAGATATCACATTCAATGCACTGTAAGTTACATACTAATTATTGTAAAATATCTATCAAACATCGCCTAAAGATGCTTTTGGCTGCTAGTAGTAGATTGTCTTGGTGTTTAACCGGCCGATGGGAATAATGGTATTTCACGAACGATATGTGAAGATATTGAATGAAAAGAAACTGTAGAATATTGCCATTTGGTCCTCACCGGAGGTACAAGAGGAACCAGCGAACATACCCATGGCATTGTTGTTCGAACGATATGGACAGTGTCGATCGTGCTAGGATAAACTCAACCTCGAAACGTATAACGAAACCATGGAAACCATGGCTCTTCTTATTAAAACAAAATGATAATATGTAACGGACAAAATATATAACCTTTGTAACAATACCAAAGAGGACGTGAGCAATCAAGGAAGATTCCAAATAAGTTGAAAAAAAAAACACTTCCACATCTGGAATCGTTAATTACAAACTTATTACAAAGCGTTTATTGACGGTGAGTTTACAATGAATTTATATACTGAGCATGAGCTTTTGTTTTAATGGCCAAATATCAACAATGATAGTCCTCAGAAATATTCGTGGATACCCGGATATAATAAAAGTATCTAGTTCTATTATTAAAAGTTAATTATTCATCGTGGATGCATGCTTTTACAACAGAATATTAATTTCAAATATGACAAGGCCGAATACCATGCTTCAAAATACAAAAGCAAGATAGGAATGTGTAATCGAAAAAAACACCCCCATCTACACTCATGACAATTTAAAAATAAACGTTAAAAAATATTTCATATTGTGGATTTATTCAACTGCAGCAACCACAAGCAGGAAAGTGCCTCATGACCTACATTTAAGAAAGATATGTCACCATCCCACTATATTATGAGAAAATCCTGAAATATTCACCCGGTTCAACGATTCTTTTATTCGATTGATGGCTTTCGTCATAAGGTCTCCTCTTTGTAGGTAACCGTATAGTTCATTTGATTAAGTCGTTATTAAATCAAAATTCTACTTTGTTTTAATAAATATGCAATTGAATGGTATCATAATCGCATTTATGTTAATGTAAGTTCCATTCCATGACTGGATCTATTCTATAGCTTTAGTACTATACTAAATCGTAATTTATTAATGTAAAAAGTCACCAAGACTTAAAGTGTAATACGGTAAAATATGGAGACGGAAAACACTTTATAGTAAATCTACAAGATATACTATAGACCTATGAATCTTACCGTCATGACGTCATCATTTTATAGCCATATTGGTAATTTTGAGTAACTAGTAATATAGAATATAATAAATAGATCTACTTCTCCAGCTATATTATGCAATATTAATTCAGCGCCCCTTAAAGGCCTCGGTGAAGATGACCATTATGATATCGTTTTTCATTTCAGTAATAATTACCATAACTTTAGTATGCATATTCATCACTTACACCCATCTTTGTATCCCCAAAAAACAAGATTCAAAAATCCCGCCCTCCCTACCGTCACGTGACCTGTATCTTAATGATTACGCAACAGAGTGGTCTCCCATCCTATTCCTTTATGGCGCTTGCTGATAGCTGACGGCTCATAGTTTGTGGATATCCCGACATTGTTATTTAGCTGTTTGTTTTGACTATTTGGTCAAATTTTGGCAACGCTTGTTTGCTTTTTGCCCATCTCCCCTTTTGTGTTGAGTTACATACATTTTGTATATACATATTTTTGTTTTGTGCCGTTTTCGGCCGGTGTTTACATTCCACGTGTGCGGGCGGTGTACCACGTGGTCCGCCATTGTTTTGCATTCGCTGTCGTTTGTAAATCGCCGGTCTTTGTTCGGCCGTTTGTAGCAGTTTTTCGTTGTTTTTTTTACATCGTTCCTGTTTTACACTGCATGTAAAGTTCATTCTTGTTTACGTACGTTGTATGTTTTAGTTTGTTTTTTACCTGTTTGTTGTTTTTTGAATACAAGCGTCGTGTGCTAGTAGGTAGTATGTCTCGCTCGGGACTACGACGGGGTTCGTCTCATGAGCGTTCCTATCTCTACGGAGAACGGGATTCTAATGAGATATGTTCCCTTGATCGTTCCGGTCATGAGGATTTGCCGTGCGTTACTACTCAGGACGAACCTCATGACGGGGTTTCTCTAGCACCTGGGCGACCCTCTTCTTCCCGTAGGAAGGATTCGTCTTTATCTTCCGGCAAGAGAGGGAAGCATGTTAAGAATGTTGTTCCCGGCTCTGAGTCGGTTGTCAACTCTGTTGTTCCTATCTCGGGAGCTCCCGTGTCGTCGGGTTCTTCTCGTGACGGGAGGGTGGTCCTTCCCATTCAGGAACTCCCTGGAGTAGGGGAGGGACATCCCGACCCTGGTTTAACTCTGCCCAGGGTCGAATTGGCTGACAATTCCCGTAAGCTTTCGAGCTTGCCTTTGGGTAGGGAATTTCAGCCGCCGGTCACTGGTTTGGTCAGTGATCTCGGCAATCCAGGTGGTGTTGTCGATGGGGGCAGTTTTGATGCAGGGCCTGTTCCTCCGAGTTCAGGTCCAGGGGTTACGGATTTTCTTGCGGGATTGTCCACTTCCACTGGGGTAAGGGATGCGCAGCTGTCTTATTCCTGCATCAATTCTGGTCCGGCTTTTCATCCTGGCCAGTTACCCGGCCCTGGTCCTATTAGGTCCAGCCCGGAGTGTTCTGGTTCGGGTTTCCCAGGGGGTGTTCTCCCACGGGAGTGTTTTGCTGGACAGGCGACTGGGTTCCAGGCGCCGTTTCCCTCTGGTTCAGGGTATAGGGTTGCCTGCGGGCAACCATCCTTAGGCCACCCAAACCAGCCTGCGGATGGTTTTGGGTATCGTCAGCATCCCGGCAGTTGCGGGCCTAGCCCGCACATGTCCGGGTTTCCACCTGGTGGGAGTGGTGGTCCACCTATGTCTTTCGGACTGGGTGGCCAGCCCCATTCTCAGGCGGGTCAGTTTGACCAGTTCTGGGGTCACTCCCAACCCGCGGGACCTTTTCCATTTCCTCAGGGATATGGTTTTAACCCTATGGCTTTTCCTGCTTGGAACCCTTGGGGTTTGGTCTCCCCCTCACGGAGACGTTTTGGCAGTTCCGCTGACCCCCTCCAGCGCTCTGCTTCTTCGGGGGCCACTGTGGCCGGTCCTAAGCAGGTTTGCCGCACCTTTAGGACTTCTGCCTCGCGTGCGGACTCGTTTGTCTCCGGGTCCAAGGGCAGGGCTGTGACTTCTAGGTCTAAGCCTACAGCCACGGTTGTTAGGCGATCTGCACCTAAACGCCGTTTTGTGGAGCCCCTTCAGGATTCTCCTGAATTGGTTCCTATGGCTGGCCCGTTCCATGCAGTCGAGACTTCATGTCCCGCTAGTGTGGAGGCTATGGACTGTGAGGACGCGGGTATGGCAGATGAGGAGGATGTCGTTCATCTCTCTCCTGGGTGCTCGGACATAGACGCTGGTCTGTCCGGGTCGTCTGATGACGATCCTCTAGGTGGGGATTCCCAGGATGAGGGTGACCCTGAGGCTGCTGAGGCTGAGGCCCAGCACGTCTTGTCCGGTATGCGGGCCCTTAGGGCCGACGTTTCCCGGATTCTCGGGGAGAAGGTTTGCCCACCTCCTTCTGCGTCATCTATCCCGGAGTCCACCACCCTTTTGGGTTCCTTGGTGGCTCCTAGAGCGTCCGCCGAGTCGGACCGCTCTCTGCCAGAAGGCACTATTGTGTCTTCAGCTCTGGCCACTGCCCAGTCACGGGTTCTGGAGAAGAATTCGTCTTCAACCCGTACGCCTGGGTTTGCTGGGTTGCAGCTCAGTGTTGGTGACCTGTCTGAGGTTCATCCCTCTGACTATGCCACACATGATGGCCTGCTTGTTTCTCAACCAGCTAGACTGGAATCGAGAGAGCTGGCGGCTTGGCCCGGTAAGTCAGTGGATCAGGTGGTGTTTGGATCTAAAGACTTTCTGACAGTTTGTCTGTATAGGGTTTCCGATGTGCCTGAGGGTCGGATTTCCGAGACAGAACAGGCCGACATCCAGGACAGGATGACCTCTGCCCTGAACGGGGCATTGAGAGCTCTGGCAGCCTTGCAGGTGTCTTTGCTGGTCAATGTCTTGTTGGCTAGGCGTTTTTCAGTTTTGAAAAACCGCCCGGTCGATGAACCTTACCGCTCCCGGTTGTTGACTGCCCCCTTCTCTGGGTCCACTCTTTTTGGAGGGTCCCTTCCTTCTGTTCAGAAGGATTTGAAGGAGGACTCGGTCGCCTCAGCACTTTTGGTGAAGAGGATTCAGGCTGAGAAGGCCCGCACCTCGCAGGGGTCAGCGCCTCCTAAGAAGAAGGCAAAACCTTCGGCTACGCAAACTTTTGCTCAGCCAAAGGCGAAGCCTTCCTTCAAGGGCAACAAAGGGAAAGGTAAGAAAGGGAAGAACCCTCCTGGGGGTAAGAAGAAGAGTTCCTGACTCTCTTCTACCCTCCTTGGTCCTTTCAGACGAGGAGTTTGTACGGGAGGAGTGCAGTCCTCCCGTTTCAGATTCCGGTCCGTCTCTCGCAGGATTAGGATCAGGCTTGGCAGACGACTCTCTTGCTTGGCAAGGGCTCGATCTGCCACGGCCAGATCTTCCTGTGGGGGGACGTCTATCCGCCTTCCTCCCAGAGTGGAGGGAGATCACGGAGGACGCCTGGGCCTTGTCTGTGGTCAAGGAGGGGCTAGGCATTCCGCTTTTGCGGGATCCGCCGTTAGCGTCAAGGCCAATCTTTTTTCCTCCTCCCGGGGATCCAGGAAAGGCTTTGGCTCTCCAGGAGGAAGTAAGGACCATGCTTGTCAAGGGCGCGGTCGAGGAGGTACCTTTGGCGGAGTGCACCCCCGGCTTCTATTCCAGAATGTTTCTGGTACGGAAAAAGTCCGGGGCGTGGCGCCCGATCATAGATCTAAGTGCCTTCAACAGGCACGTAGATTCTCCTCACTTCAAGATGGAGACTCCTCGGGGCATAATCGCCTCCGTGAGAGATGGAATGTGGGCCACTTCAATAGATTTGAAGGATGCCTACTTCCACATCCCCATCAAGAAGTCGGCACGGAAGTTCCTCCGGTTCACTTGCAACGGGAAGGTCTTTCAGTTTCGGGCCATGCCATTCGGGCTCACGACTGCACCTTTGGTGTTTACCAAGCTGCTGCAGGTGGTCGTGGGATTCTTGCATTCTCGGGGAATAGATGTTCACATCTATTTCGACGATTCCCTCATGCTTCACCTAGTGAGGAGATCCTTGTTGCAGGACACCCGATTGGTCCTGAAACTCTTCCTAAAGGTCGGTTTCATTCCATCCAGGGAGAAGTCGGAGGTGACCCCATCTCAGGATTTCGTTTTCCTGGGAAACCGTTTCAACACGGTTCAGGGCATTGCCCTTCCACCAATGGAGAAGTTCGAGAAAGCCAGGGATCTCGCCCTGACTTTCATCGGCTGGTCTCGGGTCCAGGTGCGTTGGTTTCTCAGTTTCCTGGGATTTCTCAACTCCCTGGCAGATGTGGTCCCCTTGGGGAGACTTCACATCAGACCTCTCCAGATGTTCCTTCTTGGCAATTGGGTCCCTTCGTCAAGGGACTGGGAAGCTTGGATTCCTCTGGACCAGTCGGTCAAGGAGTTTGCCCGTTGGTGGACCCTTCAGGACAACGTTCTCCGTGGGGTTCCTTTGTCCAAGCCCGTTCCCACTATGACCCTGTTCATGGATGCTTCCATGACGGGTTGGGGGGCGTACCTCGACGGGCATTGCCGGTCGGGGGAGTGGTCTGGGGAACAGCTCTCCGAGCACATCAACGTGCTCGAGATGAGGTCTGTTCTATTGGCATTGCAGTCTCTTCGGGGGATCTTGCAATCCAAGGTGATTTGTGTGGCTACGGACAACTCAACAGTTGTCGCGTATCTGGAAAGGCAGGGGGGTACCAGGTCCCACATCCTGTGTGCCCTCGCTATCCGTGTTCTTCTTCTGTGCCAGGAGATGCAATTAACTATCCTTGTCAAGCATCTTCCGGGCAGATTGAATGTGTTGGCGGATACTCTGTCCAGGCGCCGCCAACCGGTGTTGACGGAATGGCAACTGAATCCTTCGATTTTCGAGGGAGTCTGTCAGGTGTGGGACAGACCTCACATAGATCTGTTCGCCACATCCCTGAACAATCAGTTGCCAACGTTTGTCTCTCCGGTTCCAGATCCGAGGGCTTGGGCCGTGGACGCTCTATCTCTGGACTGGGAGGGGATGCATGCTTATGCATTCCCCCCCTTCAATTTGGTGGGCAGGGTGTTGCAGAAGTTTCGGAAGCATCATTGCTCCCTGCTCCTGATAGCACCCCTGTGGCCGAGGCAGCCTTGGTTTCCGGAGCTTTTGTCGTTTCTGGTGGAAGATCCTCTGATTCTCCCACTCAGAACGAATCTCCTTCGCCAGCCTCGGTCCAGGACGATGCACTCTCGTCCAGAGATACTCCACCTTCACGCGTGGAGGCTATCTCAGGAGGCCTCGCTCAGGCGGGCTTTTCTAGAGACGTGTCAGCTCGCATCGCTCGATCGATTAGGTCTTCCTCTTCTGCCGTCTACCAATCAAGATGGAAGATTTTCTGTGATTGGTGTGTCGGCAGGAAGGTTGATCCGGTCAAGGCATCTGTACAACTGATTGCTGATTTTCTGCTTTGGTTGTTTAGAGATCGCAATCTTGCCCCGGGCACAATTGCTGGTTATCGTACGGCGATAGCCAGTGTGCTTTCCTTTCAGGGTAGATCAGAGGTGAGCTCATCCTCTTCTCTATCTGCCCTGATTAGGGGGTTTGGGTTGGACAGACCTAGAATACGGCAGTTGGCTCCTCAATGGAATCTGGCTCTGGTGCTCGATTCTCTGACGCGGGCTCCTTATGAGCCTTTGGAGTCGGCCACCTTGAAGTTTCTTACTTTCAAGGTGGTGTTCCTCATCGCCTTGGCTTCTGGTCGTAGGAGAAGTGAGATCCATGCTTTGTCCTCTCACCCCTCTTGCCTCCGTTGGGCTAGGAACTTTTCTGCCGTGACCCTTCTCACTGATCCTGCCTTTTTGGCTAAGAATCAGGTTCCTGGTTTCTTGCCTGAGCCTATCAAGATCCCTTCCTTGCAGGGCTCAATGGGTTCTGTGGAGCGGGATAAACTGCTCTGTCCCTGTCGGGCACTTAGGTTTTACCTTGAGAAAACCAAGGGGAGGGGGGCGGGGTACTCGATCCCGGCTTTTCTTGTCCATCAAGCAGGGTCAGCAGGAGATCTCCTCCCAGTCCATTTCCAGATGGATCTGTCAGGTTATCAAGTTTGCTTATGACCATTCTGATGATCAGGTTCAGGCTCGTTACAAGGTGAGAGCTCATGAGGTTAGGGCCCTTGCTACATCATGGGCTCTTCTCAATGGCTCCACCTTTCAGGATGTCATGTCCGCTGCCTTCTGGCGTGGGCAGAATACCTTTACAGATTTTTATCTCCGGTCATTGGCTTCGCATTCAGATGGGTTGTACTCTCTTGGTCCGGTGGTGGTGGTACAGTCTGTGGCTGTGCCTCCACAGTAATCTGTAGGGTTTTTTAATTTATCATGCGATCAGGCATCACAATGGTACACCTGCTCTGCATACGCGGAGGTAGTTGCCATTTTTTAATCATTGTCGGCTAAAATTGGGGGGTTATTGAACCTATTTATCTCCCTACCTACCTGGAGTTGCGTCTGGGTTGCTGTGCCGTCGTTATGGGCTGCCTGGCTTCGAGTCTCCACTACGGTAAGACGAATTCGCATACTAAAGTTATGGTAATTATTACTGAAATGAAATTGAGGTTTTTAAAGTAAAACCAATTTTCATGAGGTAATACTTACCATAACTTTATGGAGTCCCACCCTTCTATTCCTCCCCTTAACTCATTATCCTGGCTGCCCATGTGGCTCCATAAAGGTTTTTGAGGATGGGAGATCACTCTGTTGCGTAATCATTAAGATACAGGTCACGTGACGGTAGGGAGGGCGGGATTTTTGAATCTTGTTTTTTGGGGATACAAAGATGGGTGTAAGTGATGAATATGCATACTAAAGTTATGGTAAGTATTACCTCATGAAAATTGGTTTTACTTTAAAAACCTCAAATTTTATTAACAGCGGGCCATAACAGGCTTAATATCAAACACTGACTAAAAAGTTACAACATATCAATTACGCTTCTTTATTAACTCTTGGTAAAAAAATAATAATCCTACATATAAAATCTGTGTTCGGTTACTTGCAAGTCATTATAAAACGTTAACTTTGACCTCAGGCGGAAGTGATGGACTGACGATAGGAGCAAGGGCCGCAAACAGGGTCTTAAAGAGTACCAGGGGAAAACCCCCGTGGTCGGGCAGATGACCACATACAAATGTACCTTTTCATGTCTGATCGGGGAATCGAACCCAAGGCGAGTATGTTACGTCTGTTGCGTCATATCTATTATGAATGCCAAAAAAATAAATCATGAAACCGCTTAATGCTGAAACAAACGCAAAACGGCTCAAAACGCAAACATCTTAAATTGCTGTCTGCTCAATGAGATGAAGACTAGCGATTTCCCCGTAGCAAAGCCGCTAAACGAAGCTAACAAGACAACAACAGACAAGTGCCGTTATTTGACCGTGATTTTGTTATTTTATCTTGTTGACGATGTTACAAGAGCCCAAATCTGACAATCTGTCGATCACGCTATCTTTGACTGGTTCCTTACATCTGCAGCCCTACAACGACAATAATTTAGTTACCACGGCACGATATTAGATTTTCTCCATTGTCATACGAGATACTATCGATACAACGGCCCACGAGAGACAACCGTTTGTACGCCATGCACATTCAAGAAGTCCTATTATCATAAAATTACTACATAAACAATAAAAACTTAGCCAAATAAAGGTATCAAGCTGTATACGTAAACCAGGGGAGCTGAAGCGTTTTAACCCGTAGCGGATGATCGTAACTCCAAATAACATTTATATTGACCGTATCCCGTCATGCTTATCATTCTCTATGGACACACAGGGCCAAAAGGCACACGGCAAACAAACAGGAGTCTCTATTGAGTTTATGGGCGAACAAGTGCCTTATACATTTATTGAGAGTTGCATTGAAGCCCATTGAATAGACTATTTCCAGGATACGGGAATCGAAGACTTTACCATTAAGGATACGCTGATATCTACAACCCTGGGCCGCGTGTAGCTCGTTAGGAGTTAATGGAAATATGCAGTTTATGAATATGGATAAATATTTATTAAACCTTTACAAAGAATATCGCGATGTCTGTACGACCTCCCTGCTCCCTGTATTGGAACAGTAGCGTAGGAGTCAAAAGTTTCTTTTTGATATTCGGATTGATATAATATATGTATTTGTATATCCATAAAGGAAAACTACACCTGTCCATTTAATGCGAACATAGCGCGTATACATACATGTGTAGTAAAAACTATAGACTATTAACCACAAAAATATCCCAAAAGTCAAAAATAGTATATCTTTTATATTTTATTTTATTTCATTCAACTTGTAAATACACTAACCGCTTATGAAAACGTGAACAGCTCGTGATATATCAGGAATAGTTCCGGGTATCTTCTAAATGATTAATCAATATCAACGTAGGGGAACATTGGGTAAATAACAAGCCTGACTTTATCCTGTAAGGTAGAAGTACATTATGTACAAATGTAGCTACTGCTCTGACTGTTTTTAAGATGTTCTATTTGTCGCTATTTATTCAGGGTGACATACATTATGTACGTGTATAATCGCTTCAAATAATTTCAGTTTAAAATAAATCATTGAAGGAGAAAAGTAACATCCGTTTCAGTATATCCACAAAAGACAATTTTCTTTATTTCTTATTTTTTTTAATTTTCATTTATATTCGTAGAACCGTACACGTGTACTGACCGATTGCGTTGCTCCTCGACACGATATTACACTATTATAAGACAGGACACGATATTACACTATTATAAGACAGGACACGATATTACACTATTATAAGACAGGACACGGTATAACATTATTATAAAACAGGACACGATATAACACTATTATAAGACAGGACACGATATAACACTATTATAAGACAGGACACGGTATAACACTATTATAAGACAGGACACGATATTACACTATTATAAAACAGGACACGATATTACACTATTATAAGACAGGACACGATATTACACTATTATAAAACAGGACACGATATTACACTATTATAAGACAGGACACGATATTACACTATTATAAGACAGGACACGATATTACACTATTATAAGACAGGACACGATATTACACTAGTATAAGACAGGACACGATATTACACTATTATAAGACAGGACACGATATTACACTATTATAAGACAGGACACGATATTACACTATTATAAAACAGGACACGATATTACACTATTATAAGACAGGACACGATATTACACTATTATAAAACAGGACACGATATTACACTATTATAAAACAGGACACGATATTACACTATTATAAGACAGGACACGATATTACACTATTATAAGACAGGACACGGTATTACACTAGTACTATTATAAGACAGGACACGATATTACACTAGTATAAGACAGGACACGATATTACACTATTATAAAACAGGACACGATATTACACTATTATAAGACAGGACACGATATTACACTATTATAAGACAGGACACGATATTACACTATTATAAGACAGGACACGATATTACACTATTATAAGACAGGGCACTATATTACACTATTATAAGACAGGACACGGTATAACAATAACACTGATGATAATACCATTCATCGTGTACTGTGTTCCTATATAGGGAGATAGATGTTAATGAATGTCACTCAGGGTAAGTGTCATACTGTATGTGTCTACCGAGGACATTTTCTACTTTACTTTTGCTGGTAACAGATATGATCAGTTGATGGAACCAGGAAGGGTGTAAATGAGAGAACCCCGAGGGAAATTTTCTTTTTAAATACAAGGCCAAGGAGGATATATACTTAATGCAAACATAAAAAAGATGGGTTTTTTTTTCTAATGGAATTTCAAAATGTCAAGTTATTTTTGGTCCATGACTTTGTATTAAGTTATCAACATTATTGCATCTACTGAGACAAAAATTAGTCATATACATGTTGTACATTAAAAAATTCTAAGTTATTTTTTTTTACAAAAGCCCATAATACGGGGCCTGGAAAGTTGTCATTAACCAAAATCCAAATCTACTAATCACACACCCGCTTCGTCTACACACCCTAGATGGGTTATGACGATGAGGTGTTCTGAGGTGGACGACGTAGCACTCTCGGTGGATTCGTACATATAGATTGTAAGGAAATCGTAATTGGTGAGCACACATGTACAGAAGACCGTCCAATTGTCCTCCCGCTAAGGTTAAACCCTATCAAAATTAGTGATTGATAATCCTTCCAGACACGTCAGGGGCAAAATGTGACCGAAAATATCATTTGTAATTTTCAAACATACCCAAATGATGAAACACACTGGGTCTTTACAAACCCGTGGTTTCCTTTAGAAAAAAAGGCATTTCTGAATGCCCCTCTTCATTGTTAATGATCAAAGTAAGATCTCTCAAGTTATCAGAATGTGTCATGGCTTTCAGCTATAGAATCTTATCGATTGGATCATGTCTATGTAATCTCTCGAGATTTTCAAAACATGGAACAAGAAATGTAAAACACGATTAAATGTAAAGCCGCTGTTTCGCACTTACAATTATGTGTTTTGTGATTTTCATTCGTGATTTTAGCCCAGTATTTAGAATTTAATGGTTATCAAGGCGATGATTAAAACTTCAATCGGATTTATAATTTAGAAGTTATACTATTTCTTTTGATTTAAATTTATAACGGAAAGGAGACAAGACAGTATCGAGGGACAACAACAGACTGGCTGATTAAACATCGTGACAGAGGAAGTCATGATTGAGGGTGACGTGGTTGATGGCATTACGTCACTATCCGCTGTAGTAATATGTTAGTATAACCAATTTATTACGCAAGGGAACATGTATTCTGAAGAATACACACCCTTATCGTCAACGAAATGGATGATTCATACCATTATGATCAAGTCCATGTGTTAATCCCCCGGGAACACCCGTTTACATTGTCTCAATATCAAAAGGGCATTCCAACGTTGTTGTCCTTTTTAAAGAATGAACATGTTATATTAGATCGCATCAGTTAACTATTTGTACATTAAAATTTGATTGGATAATCAATTAATGTCGGGTTGTATCCGAAGGAAACCGAAAAGCTATGCTGTTTTATCATCTATATTATCAAAACCATAGCAAGATATAGATAATAAGGTAGATCTAGCATACACGACTGAACACAGCATGGTTGTTTGCAGACACCTATCACATGTGTAGATACTTACAGGAACCATGGGAATTACTGTCTCGGCGTTTGGATTTTCTCCAGCGATCATAGAGAAAACGTTTAAGGTATACATATGACGTCAACAAATTCCAAGCTACATATGTATATATAGAATTAGTCATTGGCAGTTATATTGTATGATCATGTATGTTAAAGTTACCTGTCAATCTATATTATAAACAATGAAAAACTGAAAATTAAACACTCGCACGTGACCCACAATGTATTGTTGATTTTTGTGTGTGTGATACGAGAAGAGCTCGAAAGCTTGTTCTCTTTTGTGGAAATTGAGTCGGCAATTAGGCAAATTAAATTAAAAAAAACAGGAAAGGTCCTGGAGCCGATATGATAATTAACGTACATATTCGCTTTGGGGGGGAAAGCTGTTATTGGAATTATCAAAAAACTGATGAACTCTATCGGAACCACAGGATGTGTTTTGATAACGGGGAAACGAGGAATTATTATTCCGATTCTTAAGGGAGGTTTTAATATCGGAATGACCAGAAATCTATATAGAATATGTATATAGGACAGTAACCCACAATGGAGCTTAATCACTTTAGCTCAAAGTTCAAAGGTCGGTCAGACAAGTAGGAATCATCCCAATACTCCTGTACTCATTCATATAAACGATATGCTCACCGAACCTATCGTACATGTACATGTATTTGATAACCAATGTTAAATGACGATGACGTTCGTGTTACCTCTAGTCCGAAAGTCGGCAAACTTTATTAAACGTCGCACACAGTTACGCTGAAAGATCGAAATTCCAGTTTAATTCATCAAACTAAAACATACTTCCCTTTCGAAGCACATACCAAAATAAAGCCCGAATAGTTAAGAACAATACAATTCATTCTGTAGACAATGAGATATATCTAGGAGTATTCCTCTCTATTAAAACTATACAATTTACAACGTTCGTAAGACAAGATGGCACACTCCATCACTTGTATGGGAACCGACTCTAAACTGCTTACAATGGTCAGCAGAAAGTTATACAACTGTCGGTTCTATATAGATACGAAATATGGAATAATCTAACTAAAAGTGATATTCGAAAACTAGAAACATTTCAGCATCATACATTTAAATTTAATCTGAGACCATCTACTCGGGATTCAATGCCAAAGAGGAAACTGTACATTTTACGTTTTTCTTGATTGTACGCCTAATAGCGTACCGAAAGGAATCTTCACCCGTAGACTTACATGGTCCGGAACTAAAGGAATAAGGATTGGTCCCCGACATCTTGTCAATCGTCATCAAATATGGTATTCTTAATTAATTATGGATTAATAGTCTTCGTGCAGTGCATTTTCAATATGTGGATTTCCCATCAAAGATTCAAAGACAATTTTAAACGTCGACTATTGTCCGAGAGGCAGAACAGTGATAATGACTTCATTCAATTTAGGTATGTTCATTGCACTTAAAACGAATCTTAAAATGCCAGGTATTAACAAAAGAACGGTGTTTATAAAATTATTACATGTGTTCCGATGGAATAACATGCCAAATGTAAACTAGAAATTTTTTTATGACACTTTAAGATATTTTGTTCCAGACTCCATCAGAGATTTCATGTTAAGTTAAGAGACAGATTCTTCACAATAGTGGTTGATTGATATTACAATTTGTTTCATATATGATAATTTCTTTGTTGTCAGAAGAGTTTTTTTGCTCCAGACCATATCTAAAGGGAAGTTTTCAGATTTTGAATTTGATAGTGATACTATAATTGGAGAATTCATAAAAGGTTGTGCGTACCTGCTAAGGGCACCAACAGAAATCTTTTTCCGGGGTGTGGAGATGTGAAATACATCAGCGTAATTATGTTACCTATGGTGAGTTAAATTATTCGTTCTGTAAGATATATACATGTAGCAGATTAAGAATGATCAAGAATGGAAAGTATATATATATATATATAAACTTTCCATTTTTGACTAATAACCGGATACTAACTATTTGAAATAAATGAACTATGTTATGGAAAGAACTTTGATATAGGTTTAAGCCTGATATTCAATCCAATTGTTTACCAATAAAATATGTTGAAATGAAATTAAAGGCATGTACACCTACTAACATGTTCCTACAATCCAATCGTCACTGCTGTATTATGCTGCCTTCTATACAAACGTATCGTACACCATTATCAAAGGGTAGGTCGATCTGCCAGTCATTCGCTAAAGGATGACTACGTCCCATCATCGATATTACTCACATTAACATTAGGGAGAACAATTAAAGCAAGATCTGATATGAAAAGAATTGCACGTGTTTTGAATTATGTATTTTAACGTTGAAGCCTGGCACGTGCATTTCCCGATAAGCGACCTATTTTGATAGAAAATACAACCATTCCAGAACCAGAAGAGACATCAAAAAGCACGCGCCTGGTGGCCCCGTAATGACGTTTAAACGGTTACGCCAAGAGAAAGCTTATAGAATGTTTGTGAATTATACTAAATAATGTCAATAAGAAGAAATTGAAATATAAAGTGTTTATTTTTTACCCATGTTTAAGGGATTGCAATTCACAATACTTGTGTTACAGCCTCTGTAACCAGGAAACAATAACAACACTCGTGTTACAGTTTGTGTAACTAGGACACAATAACAACACTCGTGTTACTGTTTCTGTAACTAGGACACAATAACAACACTCGTGTTACAGTATCTGTAACTAGGACACAATAACAACACTCGTGTTACAGTATCTGTAACTAGGACACAATAACAACACCCGTGTTTCAGTATCTGCAACTAGGACACAACAACAACACTCGTGTTACAGTATCTGTAACTAGGACACAATAACAACACTCGTGTTACAGTATCTGTAACTAGGACACAATAACAACACTCTTGTTACAGTATTTGTAACTAGGACACAACAACAACACTCGTGTTACAGTATCTGTAACTAGGACACAATAACAACACTCTTGTTACAGTATCTGTAACTAGGACACAATAACAACACTCTTGTTACAGTATCTGTAACTAGGACACAATAACAACACTCGTGTTACTGTTTCTGTAACTAGGACACAATAACAACACTCGTGTCACAGTATCTGTAACTAGGACACAATAACAACACTCTTGTTACAGTATCTGTAACTAGGACACAATAACAACACTCGTGTTACAGTATCTGTAACTAGGACACAATAACAACACTCGTGTTACAGTATCTGTAACTAGGACACAACAACAACACTCGTGTTACAGTATCTGTAACTAGGACACAATAACAACACTCTTGTTACAGTATCTGTAACTAGGACACAATAACAACACTCTTGTTACAGTATCTGTAACTAGGACACAATAACAACACTCGTGTTACTGTTTCTGTAACTAGGACACAATAACAACACTCGTGTCACAGTATCTGTAACTAGGACACAATAACAACACTCTTGTTACAGTATCTGTAACTAGGACACAATAACAACACTCGTGTTACAGTATCTGTAACTAGGACACAATAACAACACTCGTGTTACAGTATCTGTAACTAGGACACAACAACAACACTCGTGTTACAGTATCTGTAACTAGGACACAATAACAACACTCTTGTTACAGTATCTGTAACTAGGACACAATAACAACACTCGTGTTACAGTATCTGTAACTAGGACACAACAACAACACTCGTGTTACAGTATCTGTAACTAGGACACAATAACAACACTCGTGTTACTGTTTCTGTAACTAGGACACAATAACAACACCCGTGTTTCAGTATCTGTAACTAGGACACAATAACAACACTCGTGTTACAGTATCTGTAACTAGGACACAATAACAACACTCGTGTTACAGTATCTGTAACTAGGACACAATAACAACACTTGTTACATTATCTGTAACTAGGACACAATAACAACATCCGTGTTACAGTATCTGTAACTAGGACACAATAACAACACTCGTGTTACAGTATCTGTAACTAGGACACAACAACAACACTCGTGTTACAGTATCTGTAACTAGGACACAATAACAGCACTCGTGTTACAGTATCTGTAACTAGGACACAATAACAACACTCGTGTTACAGTATTTGTAACTAGGACACAACAACAACACTCGTGTTACAGTATCTGTAACTAGGACACAATAACAGCACTCGTGTTACAGTATCTGTAACTAGGACACAATAACAACACTCGTGTTACAGTATCTGTAACTAGGACACAATAACAACACTCTTGATACAGTATCTGTAACTAGGACACAATAACAACACTCTTGATACAGTATCTGTAACTAGGACACAATAACAACACTCTTGATACAGTATCTGTAACTAGGACACAATAACAACACTCTTGATACAGTATCTGTAACTAGGACACAATAACAACACTCTTGTCACAGTATCTGTAACTAGGACACAATAACAACACTCTTGTTACAGTATCTGTAACTAGGACACAATAACAACACTCGTGTTACAGTATCTGTAACTAGGACACAATAACAACACTCGTGTTACAGTATCTGTAACTAGGACACAATAACAACACTCGTGTTACAGTATCTGTAACTAGGACACAATAACAACACTCGTGTTACAGTATCTGTAACTAGGACACAACAACAACACTCGTGTTACAGTATCTGTAACTAGGACACAACAACAACACTCGTGTTACAGTATCTGTAACTAGGACACAATAACAACACTCGTGTTACAGTATCTGTAACTAGGACACAATAACAACACTCGTGTTACAGTATCTGTAACTAGGACACAACAACAACACTCGTGTTACAGTATCTGTAACTAGGACACAATAACAGCACTCGTGTTACAGTATCTGTAACTAGGACACAATAACAACACTCGTGTTACAGTATCTGTAACTAGGACACAACAACAACACTCGTGTTACAGTATCTGTAACTAGGACACAATAACAACACTCGTGTTACAGTATCTGTAACTAGGACACAATAACAACACTCTTGTCACAGTATTTGTAACTAGGATACAATAACAACACTCGTGTTACAGTATTTGTAACTAGGATACAATAACAACACTCGTGTTACAGTATCTGTAACTAGGACACAATAACAACACTCTTGTCACAGTATTTGTAACTAGGACACAATAACAACACCCGTGTTACAGTATCTGTAACTAGGACACAATAACAACATCCGTGTTACAGTATCTGTAACTAGGATACAATAACAACACTCGTGTTACAGTATCTGTAACTAGGACACAATAACAACACTCGTGTTACAGTATCTGTAACTAGGACACAATAACAACACTCTTGATACAGTATCTGTAACTAGGACACAATAACAACACTCTTGATACAGTATCTGTAACTAGGACACAATAACAACACTCTTGATACAGTATCTGTAACTAGGACACAATAACAACACTCTTGATACAGTATCTGTAACTAGGACACAATAACAACACTCTTGTCACAGTATCTGTAACTAGGACACAATAACAACACTCTTGTTACAGTATCTGTAACTAGGACACAATAACAACACTCGTGTTACAGTATCTGTAACTAGGACACAATAACAACACTCGTGTTACAGTATCTGTAACTAGGACACAATAACAACACTCTTGTTACAGTATCTGTAACTAGGACACAATAACAACACCCGTGTTACAGTATCTGTAACTAGGACACAATAACAACACTCTTGTTACAGTATCTGTAACTAGGACACAATAACAACACTCGTGTTACAGTATCTGTAACTAGGACACAATAACAACACTCGTGTTACAGTATCTGTAACTAGGACACAATAACAACACTCGTGTTACAGTATCTGCAACTAGGACACAATAACAACACTCGTGTTACAGTATCTGTAACTAGGACACAATAACAACACTCTTGATACAGTATCTGTAACTAGGACACAACAACAACACTCGTGTTACAGTATCTGTAACTAGGACACAACAACAACACTCGTGTTACAGTATCTGTAACTAGGACACAATAACAACACTCGTGTTACAGTATCTGTAACTAGGACACAATAACAACACTCGTGTTACAGTATCTGTAACTAGGACACAACAACAACACTCGTGTTACAGTATCTGTAACTAGGACACAATAACAACACTCGTGTTACAGTATCTGTAACTAGGACACAATAACAACACTCGTGTTACAGTATCTGTAACTAGGACACAATAACAACACTCGTGTTTCAGTATCTGTAACTAGGACACAATAACAACACTCGTGTTTCAGTATCTGTAACTAGGACACAATAACAACACTCGTGTTACAGTATCTGTAACTAGGACACAATAACAGCACTCGTGTTACAGTATCTGTAACTAGGACACAATAACAACACTCGTGTTACAGTATCTGTAACTAGGACACAATAACAACACTCGTGTTACAGTATCTGTAACTAGGACACAATAACAACACTCGTGTTACAGTATCTGTAACTAGGACACAATAACAACACTCTTGATACAGTATCTGTAACTAGGACACAACAACAACACTCGTGTTACAGTATCTGTAACTAGGACACAACAACAACACTCGTGTTACAGTATCTGTAACTAGGACACAATAACAACACTCTTGTCACAGTATTTGTAACTAGGACACAATAACAACACCCGTGTTACAGTATCTGTAACTAGGACACAAAATATCTACTTAGTACATATCGACGGCATTACTGCCCACACAGGGATATTATACTAATAAGAAAGTAGAACGAGCAAAAATGTGTTACGCGGGTATTTTAGGACAGGTATTTAAAGACAGATGTTTTAGGACAGGCATTTTCGAACAGACGTTTTACGACATTCTACATATCACTGAACACGGTTTATGCACTGTTACAACAGCTGTTCTTCGTAGTTTTATGTCTTAACTACTTTGATAACCTAAACTATTTAATCTGATAAAAAGTACTACAACTACCGGTAGCACGTGCTAAGAAAATACGCAAACAAAGTGGGATTATACAAAAGACCGCACGTGGTTGGACATGTTTAAAATAAAGTTAACAATTATGTATGAAAGAAGAACATCATTTAAACTAGGCTCACACATATGGAAATATTAACAAGAATATCAGTATAAAACGGCAACTACCTGCATTGTGAAATAAAACATGGTTGTTCCCTTGACTACCACTGGGGTGTAAATTACACAAACTTCACCCTAACGTTCACCTTAAGGGCCGTACCCTTCTAATATCAATGTTTCATATGGAATTAGCCAATAGAACGGTTATAAAACAGCTTAAAACAACACGTAACCTGGGCAACCAAGTCACGAATTCGTCAAAATATACCCAGATAAAAGTAGGAACGCACGCACTAGCTAATATTCGGTAACCACACAAGAGAAAAACAGGGAATAGCGTTACAACTAATAGGCAGCGTGTGTCGTAAATCTATTATTGTTTGGTGCACGCTCCCCAATATTTCCCAGGCATATCACAAAGTGCTTTGGTTTAATTAAAGATAAAAGATGTTCTAGTGATATCTTTCCGAGGGACATGGATGCACCTTTGTAAATGTCGGTTCCTGTACTTGTTATGTGTCGGTGAAATAGGATCGGTAAGTCCTCAGATGTTGAATTGTTACGAACATGACTTCTATCTTTCGTTCCTGCCTCGATAGACTTCCTGACACCGTCAATTTGCCTCTTCAAATTATAAGGCTAATATTCTGGCGTTAACCTAAAGCCGTGTTGTGGAGAAGTAATAACTAGAGAAAATTAAAATCTAAAGTACTCACCCAACCGTAACGTACAAATGCACTCACGTGATTGATGGGTCCACGGGAAAACAAATCGAGGTATTACGGTTGATCAAGTTAATCACTGTATTAGATATGTCCATGGACATCAATATTGGAATCTCAAAATGGTCTGTGCTCAGACATTTTAATGTTCTTAAAATTTGGTATTTCTTTAAAATTATGTAAGGTTTCTGATCAACTGGTGCATGTTGCTGTTATGAGATCGGGAAAACGTTTCTCCTGATGAAGAACTTAAAAGACAACAGTTACCTAGAGAGGTGAAGGAAATGGATCCATATAACAAAAAAATATATGCTATAGAAGTGTGTGTTGTATTCCATGACAATAACATTTAACAGCCCATTATGTTATCTAAATCTGTAGTTTATCTATGCCACGTGTAATATCCGGAAGTTTCTAAAATGAGTTTAACAGATGACCTGAAGTGACCCAAAGGTTGGTTACTAAACACAGTAAGCAGACTATCCGTCGTGTTGATTCTCGCTTCAAGAGACTGCATATATGGACCCGGCATTATTAAAGCAGGTTTTAGGGAGGCAGTCTCAAATAAGTAACGATCAGACGACTTACCTATTGTAAGATGCTATCTAAACTGTTGTTGATAATTCTGTGAAGGGAAGCCGACCTTTCTTTGTTAACAGCGATGTGTTTATCGTGGACGGAATAAAACATCTTCGGCCTTAGCACGGATACAAACTATCAAACATTTTCCCTTGAACAAGCGTGCTGTAGAAGCGCTTTTTAAAAGTCGGCAGGCCCAAATAATTACATTGAACCACTTTAATATCATAATCAAAATGGCACTGTAAACAAAAGCACATGACAGGCCTCGTGTTTACATGAACCGTATCAAAATCATGACATCAACGCCTTTTTTTCTGGGGGACCTGCAAAGTAAAAGCGCTCAAAATATTTAAAAAGCATGCGTATGAATATAACTGACTTGAGTACGATTTCTCTTCTCTTCATTTATTTTATAAAATCTGATATAAAATCTTAGTTTTATGATAGTCCCTACAACTGCATGCTATTGATTTCTATAACCAAAGGTCCTGACATTTTCAACGAAACTGAAAGGATAAAACATCAATAACGTCCCCGAAAACCACGTCATTTTGTTCTGTGATATCAAAGCTCATTTCATGGGCAAATGGAATAATCGAATATCTGGCAAGTGGGTTTTATGATTGATTCAGGAAATAACAGCGTTTGTCATTATTACAAGAGTACTTGTTGATACTGTTCGAAAATTTGTTAAAGCACACAAGGTTGACCAGAGAACTGCCCTTGATGTTGTAACTGGGAACCCCATAATCTAAACAATATCGAAATGTGGGGTCTAATTATTTAACCATGTTACGCTGCATCGTCATACAAATACTTTTAAAATTGATGGTTTATTTTAATGTTAAATATAGCATGTGAACCTAATGCGTTGTTACACCATTGTTTTGGGTTGGGAAGATTATTACGAATGGTGTTGACTCCTATGGTACAAACAAATGAATGGTGCACCAAGCTTACAAAAATGTTGATATGATTATGATAATGAGGCCATAGTGTGCTACACTGCAGATATGATACACTCGGCTAACTTACATAAAGATTTGTTAATTCGTATTGATGGTCACCGAAAATGGAATCAAAATTATTACCATTACGTCATAGTGCTGGTATCGGGAATGGGAGCCCAACCATGTACATTGCGCCATATTGTTAGTCACGGAAATGGGGAGCCAAACCATGTACATTATGCCATATTCCTGTTCTCGGAAATTGGGGAGGGGGGGGGGGGGGGGGGGGAGGGAGCAAACCATGTTCACTACGTCATATTAATGGTAACGGGAACGGGAACCCAACCATGTACATTGCGCAATATTGCTGATCACGGAATTGGGGAGCAAACCCATGTAGATCTACAGTACGTCATATTAATGGTCACAGGAATGGGGAGTCAGACCACGTCATATTGCTGGTGTCGGAAATGCGGGAGAGTCAGCCCATGTGTGAATCATACAAAATCCAAATAAGTAATCAGTAGGAAAAAAAATCCTCTACTTTAGATGCCACGAAAAAACATTGTCTATTTATAATATTTTGGTGGATATTTGAAAAAATGATGAAATTGACATTGGAATGGAAATGTAATGGTTTTGTTCTGCCGTCGATTTGGCATTGGTTATATTCAGATATGAGAAAATGACATTCCATTTGGCGGAGTCCGACTTGTCTGCCCATCCTGCGATTTGTAGTCAAGATTCCGGACTGCTTGGCATGAGAAGAAGTGGAAATCTGTGGTCCCGGTGATGAGACGTGTTGATAATGTCAAATTACTCACAGTATCGGGAACATTTATCGATAAATACTAGCTGTGTGTATATTGCCAGCTGCATGAAGTTCAGATTTATATTTTCCCTCATTTTTTTCAGAACTGACCTTCAAGATACATGTATGTATATCGAGAAAATGAAATACTCGTTCTAACAGAGATGAGCCGTACTTTATTTATTGTAAATACGAAAATCGATTGATTGTCTGAATTTTGATATAATATTCTATCATATTTATCACAATTTCATTTCCGTGCTTTGCTATTTTAGATAAAATGGTTAGCATTTTAATATGCATTTCACAAAATCTTTCTGAAGTTTTCAAGAGCTAAGGTATAACAACCAGTAACGGAAGTATGTTTTCAATCGATCGGTGGTTCTTATAACTTATAATAACTCATGTTTGCTGAAAAATAAAATCTTGTTTACTCATAAAAATGGTAATAAATATATAGTTGATTGTGTGATGTTTGAACTTGTTTTCATCATCATATTGTCAACGTCGAAAACGTGTAAAATTGTTCTAAACAAGCTTTGCTTCTAAATAAAAGCTGTTGCTCATAATTGTTAAAAGCAATTCTGCATGTGGAACATCATTAATTTGGATTCAAATTGCATCCACAAGAACATCATGTCTCGTATTGGAATGTTATGTTGTCCTCGAGAATAGTTTAAATGCCCACTTTGGTATTTAAAAGCATTCACTCGTCATCGAATAATTATCATTAAGATGTACATGCAAACTCGGCAGCTTTGTCTAATTGGTGATTGTAGAATTGATAGAAATTAAGATACCGGTACAACAATTAATGAACGGTCTGTGTGTCGGTCGCGGATTCCCTAACGTAGTCACTTAACGTCTATAACATTATCGTCGCACTATAGTTAAATCAAATATTCAAATGAATTTGGACTTGGTTTTTTTTTTTTTTTTTTTTTCCAACAGAACTCACTACGGCTTTTTGATGGTCGCCGCTAATGCCACACAACGGTTCAGTCTATTTCAAAACACCCTTGACAAAAGTGAAAACATTGGATTTCACTGGTATACACACATAGAGTACGGCCTACCTCACCAGAGATTTCACTGGTATACACACACACAGTACGGCCTACCTCACCAGAGATTTCACTGGTATACACACACAGAGTACGGCCTACCTCACCAGAGATTTCACTGGTATACACACACAGAGTACGGCCTATATTGTACCTCACAAGAGATTTCACTGGTATACACACACACAGTACGGCCTACCTCACCAGAGATTTCACTGGTATACACACACACAGTACGGCCTACCTCACCAGAGATTTCACTGGTATACACACACACAGTACGGCCTACCTCACCAGATATTTCACTGGTATACACACACATAGTACGGCCTACCTCACCAGAGATTTCACTGGTATACACACATAGAGTACGGCCTACCTCACCAGAGATTTCACTGGTATACACACACAGAGTAAGGCCTACCTCACCAGAGATTTCACTGGTATACACACACAGAGTACGGCCTACCTCACCAGAGATTTCACTGGTATACACACTTAGAGTACGGCCTACCTCACCATTTTTATACCTATAGTATTTGTATCATACCATGTATCGGATTTCGAGTTCCTTGTCGAGAAAGGCTTTTTTTTACATAATTCATATTAATATCCCGCCCGTACCAAGGCTATGCACGGCTGTGTTAATTATTTACTAGTAATTGTCCGTGCGAGGTCTTACTATCTGTCAGGGAGATCAACTATCCGGCTATCTTTACAAGTCCTGTCTAATTGCTCTGGCTCCACAGCGTATTCCCATATTTTAGATTTGAGGGTGATTACCAAATTAAATATCGAAATACTATAATCTTTATATAGTTAATTTGCTTTCTCAATCAAGATGTAAAGTCTTTCAAATCGGTTTTATAAAAAAAAACTCTTCGATTTGTATTTACTACAATAAATTTTGTCATTATTTTTACATTACATATCATCGATTAATTTGTTCTCGATTCAAGTCCCAATATAAATCATAAGCATAGGGCATTGTCTGATATTTTTATTACTTTTGTTTGTAACATGTTGGGTAATGCACGTGACTTGCATTTGATAGTACGAGGGATGATTGATATGTTGTGAGCCTCGTATTGAAGGAGGTACTCAAGGATGTTCTTTTTAAGTCCTACTATTCACATGCTACAGTGAAATGGAGGGTGATGGAATTTAAGGTCAACTGACAGAGTCTTGAGGATGACCCCGTCCTGAAAGGCCTGTCAATTTTGCAACCCAAGAAATGGGTAATAAAGTACACGATATTTTTATGACCAACAGACCAGTCACAGAAAGACATACAGCAAGTAGAGTTGGCATTTCACAGGAAAGAATATAGACCATTCTGACCGAGGATCTTGCAAAGAGAAAGCTTTCGGCCCGATGGGTACCAAGACTTCTGACAGCTGATCAGAAGCACACCAGGCGCATATTATCGCGTGCTAATCTTAACATTTTTTAGGAATATTTTGTTTGTTTGTTTTTGTTTAACGTCCTATTAACAGGAAGATCCTGCCTACTAACTTAAGAGATTTGTAACTATGGATGAAACATTGGTCCTTCATTTTACCCCAGAGGCCAAACAACAATCGAAACAATGCAAGCACCTTGGTTCTCCCCCGCCACAGAAGGCAAATATTGTTCCATCAGCTGGAAATGTAAATACCTCGGTTTTCTGGGATACCGATGGTATTCTGCTAATAGATTATCTATATAAGGAACAAACAATCAATGGCACATACTATGCTTCACTTCTGAGGCAGTTATGCGAAAATATCAAACTTAAGCGCCGCTGAAAGCTCACTAAAGGTATGTTATTCCATCAGGACAATGCTCCTGTTCACAAGTCTGTCATTGCCATGGCTGCCATTCACGAAGGTGGCTTTACATTGTTTGAGCATCCGCCTCATTCACCTAAACAGCTATTTCAGGCATACACTTTCAGTCCGATGATGACATCATACATGTAGTGGATGACTTTCTTATAAAAATGTTAATGAGGCCCTTAAACACCACTGACAAAAGTGTATAGATACTGAAGGTGATTATATTGAAAAATAATACAATATGTCCGACAAAATTCAAATCCTTCAATATGAGGCTCACAACTTATCAATCAGCCCTCGTACCATTTTATCCATATAATATCACTGTACGCATACATAGGGTAGACGTACAATTACACTTTCAAGATTATATAGAAAACATGTTGTAGCGCTATATATTTATTGTGGCAATCTGTTAAAATGGTAAATTGCGAAAAGTGAATTTTACATGTACCGCAATCGTTATTAACAAAATCAATTTTCCATATGACATGGGTATACATAACTGTTCATGGCCTGAGACCTAAACGTATTTAACGTTTGTTTCTGTTTTTGCACATTAGGATATACGTTTAATTTGGACAACATGTATCATGTACATATACATACTGGTACTGACACAGTTGGGACATGGATTAAGATTTTGAATTATGATTTTCATTATTACCTAATTTTTCTGGTTTAAACTTTGTACTAAACTTACCATATCCATGCTCTTTTGACTTACCGTCGCCTGTATATATTTTGCTATTTCTTTTATAAGGAGACGAATTAATATAAGCTTTAGGCTTGTTTTCGAATCCTTACATTCATGTAATGTGTACAACTTTGCTGTTTACAAAATAAAATACTGTTTAAACCAATTTGGACAATGATACCAATTTTATAAAAAATATTTAAATCACGTTAAATCACGAGAGAATCCTCGAATTTCATGTTCATATCATATTTTGTACAAAACCTGTAAAACTAGCACCAAATTGGATATGAGATGTTATAATTAGAAGTTTTAGATAGTGATATTCCTTCACCTAGCTAGTCACAACGGTTGTAGTCAATGATCAAATACGTACCTTCCGAAATACCTGTTTGTATTTTCATTGTGTTCAATCTTGTCTGCACTCAGAGTTGTCTCCGGTTTATTTACACCTTGGAAGGCTGATCTCAATGGTATTTTAAGGTACATATACTACAAAAACGTTATCACCTCAACAGATGTACAAAATGTATTATATTCGGCAAATTAATGCTATTGGGAACGTTAGGGACTTGATTATAAGAATTGGCACTTGGATATATCACAACATTTTTATAACAAAACGCCTTTATACATAATAGAGCCAAGATGAATTAGATTGCAACATTTTTTTTATAATTCGACGATGATGCTAAGGGACTTTGTGTTGATGGGTTTGTGTTGATGATGACCAAAAATAGGTAAGTAACGTTGTGTTAAATTAGCTACAGTGTCTACTTAACGTTATATTTAGGTAGCTACAGTACCCACGGAACGCGTTGTGTTTAGGTAACTACAGTACCCACGTAACGTTGTGTTTAGGTAACTACAGTACCCACGTAACGTTGTGTTTAGGTAACTACATTACCCACGTAACGTTGTATTTAGGTAGCTACAGTACCCACGTAACGTTGTGTTTAGGTAACTACATTACCCACGTAACGTTGTATTTAGGTAGCTACAGTACCCACGTACAACGTTGTGTTTAGGTAGATACAGTACCCACGTAACGTTGTGTTTAGGTAACTACAGTACCCACGTAACGTTGTGTTAAGGTAGCTACAGTATACACGTAACGTTGTATTTAGGTAGCTACAGTACCCACGTAACGTTGTGTTTAGGTAGCTACAGTACCCACGTAACGTTATATTTAGGTAACTACAGTACCCACGTAACGTTGTGTTTAGGTAACTACAGTACCCACGTAACGTTGTGTTTAGGTAGCTACATGTACAGTACCCACGTAACGTTGTGTTAGGTAACTACAGTAAGTACGTAATGTTGTGTTTAGGTTACTACAATACATACGTAAAGTATCGTAGTTGGTATCAGTAGCAAATCAATGGACTATGTTGGTTTACGGAACCCAGACACAAATAGTTTGTTTATCGCCCTAACTACAACCAGAAAACCGCATACGCATGCCAAGATATAGTCATTGCCAAAGACTGTCAGCGATCCTTCTATTGAAGATTGTGGATTTGATAAAACAATATAATATATAAGAATTAATATCTCAAACTCTTTGTAGAGTATTGATTGATGCCTCACTTAAACAAAAACCCTCATACATAACAATTCCAGCAAATGAATTTTATTGAGAATCACCGATACAGCGTTGTTAGATAATATCTACCAGCTACCTTTGTATCTGTTTACGCTGAGAACGTGAGACCTGGTATGTCACCAAATCTGACTGTCCTGAGAACTTTCTGTGTGACACATTTACTTTATCAACCACGTGACAACATTGTACATGTCTGATATACAACGAGATGGCGACACCAAGCTGGTTCGGACTGTTACACTTAGTGGTTTATGTTACGTGTGCAACTGCGGCCATTACAGACTTCGAGACACAGGTGGACCATGTTATTCAACAGGTGAATATGCATCGTGTACACAAGTGTATAAATATACCGTGTGATTATACAAACTGCGGTGCAAACAGCACGTGATTTCATTACCGTATGTAATGTTAACGCAATAGGATGTTGATTTTATCAATAAATATACAGACTTGGTATTAATATGTATACAAACCGAATATACGTATTTGTAAGACTGGCCTCCAGATCCTAAGTTGAGTTGGGGTTTTTTGGTGGTTTTTTTTTTTAAGAATTGCCAAGCTAAATTGTAATACTAGATTATCTGCCCCTAGTTTGAAACTTAGACACATCAGACATATCGTAGGGACCAAAATCATAAAGCTGAATTTTATTTATAATTTTATTATTCTAAAGACAGGGGGCCAGTCTAGTCGTTTGCATGAAGTGGTATCAATTCATTAGATAGAGGTTCTACAACAAGTAACAGCTGTTTTCTGATGTTGATCTAACTCGATTGATTTAAATTTCAAAAGCAAAGGCTTTAGCAAGTGTCTTTTCTAAACTTGAAAATTAACTAACTCGAGTTTGATGAATAAAATTACCAACTGTCACTTGTTGCGGAACATGTTTTCCTATGATTTTTAACTAGGTCTAATGTAAGATTAAGGAGTTAAAATTCTCCCAACGTAGCAAGGAATTCTGTGAACGAAATCACTAAGCCACAAATTATGGTTCGTATTGAAGGAAATGTTATGATCTACTTTAGATGAACAACTAATACCTTTTGTAATATATTATTTTAAAAATCATTTAATATTACAAAATGAAATATCTGTTCGAAAATAATTGTTTTTGTGCGTTTAATTATTAAAACTCGGCGCAAATATTAAAAGATGACACCCCGAAATCGAACGTTACAGCTGACTAATCGCTATTCATTCAATTATCGGTCCTCTCCTGGATTTCGTAGGTATGCTATCATTGTTAATTATGTTAAAAGTACATCCTGAAATTTATTTATTCAAGACACAATGTATCATCAAATATTTCGGAAACCTACTGGATTGTTGAGCAATATGTGTATTTCAAATGTCAGTGTGTTTATACAAAATCTCTTTGTCAGTTTTCTGACACGAGACAATTGTTCCAAAATGGATTTTTACATTTTTGCGTTGAGGCTATAAATTCGAAATGAAGGTAAGTGGATTTTTTTCTCTCTCTCTCTCCTTTTTCGAGAATATTCGTACCGAGTGACACCGACCTACCGATGTAACCAAAGAAAGGAAAGTTTAAGTCTTAGACCTGAATGTATTTTCGATGTCGCGACCGTTTCGTTCAAAATTGACTACGGTTAGGGACATTGACTTAACTTTAAAACGTGTCCATGTTGGATTTTTTTTATTGACAGACAATAAAAAGAATAAGTGATAGTAAAAGTAAGCAGCGGTCAACCAATCAGAGACTTTTAACGTGGTTAAACGCTGCGATGTGTAAACAAAAACAATAACACACTGTTACGAAGTTTATCAAGTGGGGTATAAGTCGTGAACCGGGGCAATTTCGGGATAATTAACATTTCGTTTAAAACAATATATTAACATTTCCACTGTGGGTTCTCTATATGAAGGTACTAACAAAATTAGCGTTCATTCCTAGGTGAACAATTAACCTGCCGCGTATGAATACATACAGTACATTGTTGACGGTGCCACGTAGAATGCAGAAGTGTGAATATAAAATCACGTTTGATTACACATGAAATAATGTTTTATCAACTTTAAAACTTGTTAATAATTGTAAAATTGAAGACAACATTTCAATATTTTTCTTTCATGATGATTAAAATAATGAATTTGCGTGGAACTATATTTTGTGTACTTGTGTACTTGTGTACTTGATTACCTTTCCCGCCAAATTGGAACTACATGTATCTTTTACGCTGTTACATCGATCATTCAGCTGTTTCGTCACTACGTATAACGAACGTAGAATACTGTTTCTTATGATTTTTTTCAAAGATTACGTTGAAAAATAGTTTTGAAATGTAAATATAAGAAATAATTGTTATTTTTTGTTGTTCACTGGTGTATGAACGGCATTTTTTGACAGATATTTTAAATGACGCGCAAACAACAAAAAATAACAATTATTTCTTAATTGAATTGTAAAACATAACGAAATATGTCTAAATGACATTAGCACATAGATAAAATCTGAGGCAGAACTGGTTGTCTTTTCCCGTAAGTGTCAGCACACTAGAAGGTCTCCAGCTAAAGGTTGGTGTCCAAACTATTGAGGTAGTTCAAGCTGAGAGAAATAATAATTGTTCTCAGATCATGGTTCTGCCACATGTATAACACAATCAGAAACATTGGGTGTGTTAGTTCATCACCACAGATTAATGTAAGTTATTGATGTATTCGATTGCTACTTCTGGTTATGCTTTACTCTTTGGTATGTCTGATCCAGAACACTG
Organism: Pecten maximus; assembly: GCF_902652985.1. Taxonomy (NCBI): domain Eukaryota; kingdom Metazoa; phylum Mollusca; class Bivalvia; order Pectinida; family Pectinidae; genus Pecten; species Pecten maximus. The sequence goes on along the minus strand of NC_047023.1, from coordinate 23,867,983 downwards.
CATCACTCCTAGTTACCCGTACTCGAAAGAAGGAGCAAATCACACCAGTACTTTATTTATTGCATTGGGTACCCGTGCGATTCCGGTCACAGTGTAAGATTTTTATAAACACATACAGTAAATGAAACATCTTCGGAGTGTTTGCCGGACTTCGTCACTCTCTACCAGCCGTCACGATCACTAACATCAGAGATATACTCCTTGTTATGCGTTCCAAACTATCTCGTACTGTGAGATATGGTAACCGGTACTTCAGAGAGGTGGCAGCAACTTTGTGATACCTCATGATCTGCTATCAAGAAGTCGAAAACTGTGGCCAAATTCAAGAGGTCCAGAATATTTGACACGAGGTACTGGTAGCCGACCACTGTTCTGTTGCACGAGGCTGAAGTGCAATAGAACAACGGTCGATTACCAGTACCGCGTGTCAAATATTCTGGACTATTGTAAAGACACCCATGATATATTTGTATGATATATTATCAAACATGTAACATAATCCTTATGAAACTGTGTCAATTCACATCTGTGAAATCGAGAAATGTTCACATCTGGGTATCTCTTCAATGTTAACTCCACATATTTTTTATACGGATAAGCTCTTATCATCACACATCTATAATTTGCTTACAACAATCCTCTTCTTTGGCTTTAACATATATCATCAGACCATAACGTAAAGTCTGACGTCATCGTTTGTAACATTGCTTTTAATTGGCTGTTACAGCGGCGTGATAATTTATAAGAACAAAAAGGGCCAATAAAAGTAGATTTCCACAAGGATTGTGTATATTAAATTAAATTATAAGGAATAACTTGAATACATGTTTATGTTATTGAGCTATAACACAAAAAGCCAGAGTGTACTCTCATCATAAATCGTTTATTGAGAGTACTCCGTTTTGGTGTAAAAGTATAGAAAATCTATAACCTTCAACGAGTATCTATTCATATTTACTGTTTAGAGTTTGACTCTAGTCCTCTCCCTTTCTCTCTGTTTACGGTTAGCTGTGGATAGTCATGTAGGGTCCCTCAGCCACAATAGGATACTGTAGAGGTACATTGTAGTAGTAAATACTTTTCCAGTCGTAGCTTAGTTTGTTGGGGTTTTTTTGTTGCTATTTTTTTATTCCGTCGCTATAGGTTTAACACTTCTTAACTACCGTCCTGTTGCTATAGTGTGAATAGGAGCGTGAGACAGATTAGTATAAATTGTCCCTATGACTATATACTTTACATCCATGTTAATTCAGGAAAACTTTCTGAACTTTATATTTCTGTGTCCATCTTTATTTGCCAAACTTCAATTATATAAGAAAGTAAGACCAAGTCAGAAATAAGTTCAACTATCCTCGAGGTTGGTTTTATGATGAGCATGTTGTGTCAGTGTGTGACAATTGACAGTGGAAACGTTAACAATACACTCTTCTGTATCATAATATCGTTTATGATTTTGTCCGGGTTTGATAACTTTGATGAATCAGGTTCCTTTGTTTTGGGGATCAGTAATATCACCCATGACTTGTGTCCGACAGAGTAGCAATGATAGAATTCCATCCATTGGTACAGTCTGTATAAGGCTTCAATCTTCTCTGCCGAAATAAGTCATGTCCATATCGTCTGTAGTTTCGAATCCATTCATAAATCCGTGATAAACACGTATGGGAAATTAAAGTATAGTGCGCTGTCGTAATCACGTTTACAAGCAATTGATGAATGTGTTTGTGATTATACAAAGTACTACATCTAATTACAGCCAGTCAACTAGTGTGTGTATACGACCTCGGTCGAATCTATGTTTAATAACCTTGCAAATCTTTGGATATACTCAGGCCCCAAATGCATCTATTTTCCAGTTCAATGTGTTATAAAAACATTCTGTCTTAGCCATTCGTCTCGTATCCCGTCCCCACAGGCCCACGGCTGTCGCCATAACAACCCCGGCCTGGCGGTCGCTGTCGTCAAGAACGGCAAAGTAATATTGGCGAAAGGTTATGGCGTGAGGGACGTGTCGACAGGAACTCCCACAACGAACACCACTGTCTTTGGTATAGCGTCCCTCAGCAAGGCATTCGCAGCAACGTTATTAATGAAACAACTCGGACCAAACAAGTAAGAGCTTTCAAATCGTTCTATATCATCCCAAGAAGCATTGTTACGTGGATGTTTTTTGTGGTGTAAGACGAGCAGAAGAAAAAGTGGAATTACGCATTAGATAGGAATGCATCTCTGTAAATGACATCAGCCGAAACATACAATTGAAGAAATATTTTAGCATAACAATATTAGTGATTGACGTCCTGATACTTGTATGATGTCTTTCAAGTTTGGTGTCAGTTAAACGTCATATTCCTATATTAAGAAAACTGTCAGACTACAGTGACGGAAAATCTTTATCATAAAGGGGGGAAGGGTGATGGAGTTCCATGGAGGGAATCACCCGCTAAAGAAGGATTCACTGTTTTGGCATCATATATCTAAGCATAATGATGATAATAGAGATCCTATTTGTAACAGAGGTCAATATCAGTTATATTCAGTTCAATGTCGCCGTTTGGAATCGAGCCGATACCCTTTGGATTACTAGTCTTGCGCTTAATTGACACCATCTCATAATTACGACTTAGTAAGAACTCATAGGATGATGTGGTTTTCATAGAACACTGTTTTCTGTGGAACTGTTGTTGGGATAACATATTTCCACAAATTCGAAAGTTGCTGCACTGTGTAGTCATTAGGCTTTTACTCGACACTTTGAATATATATATACAGTATACGTCTAGCTCTATTCAATTGTGAATTGACAACGTCGTTTTTAACAAAGAGGGAAAAAATCCTATCCTGATGAAAAGTGGTGTTATTTTCAGAAAGAGGTGACTTAGAGTAAACCGATTCGGTTATCTACTTTGTTAAAACGCTTTAGCGCAAATGACATAACATATTGAAAGAACCAGTGGAATTTCCAAGGAGAAAATAGTGCTTGCGTCGATCAAATAAAATCTTTTGACTTTGGTTTCTAATCATGCATATTCATCTTAATTGGTGTGTCAGTGTCTCGTGACACCACATCATGACACAGCAGTGGAGTATTAAGGGCGGGTAAATGATGCGAGTTATACGTATGAGGACAAGTAAACAGGGCGGTATACAACACATACTATGTCGTTATAACGAGATAACTAATTCGTAATTACGTCATACTATGTCGTTATAACGAGGTAACTAATTCGTAATTACGTCATACTATGTCGTTATAACGAGATAACTAATTCGTAATTACGAAATAATTAAGTCCGTATTACGTCATACTAAATTATTATTACGAGACAACATATACCTAATTACGACATACTCTAACATGTTTGCTATGTAACGGCAGTTTTGATTGGTTTAAAACCTTGTATATTTTCCAATAACCCACGCTCGTGCCAATAATACACGCTCGTGAGTCACGGCTGTTACAATTTTATATATCTAATATTCACCCGTTTTATAAAAGGTTACTATAGTCGAGTGGGTTAATGGGTTAGTCTTTCAATAAATTTTTATCAAGATGCGAGTTCGAATCCTACGGAGGCCCCCCTTTTTTCTTTTCTTTTTTATCCTTTTTTTTTAAATTTTCAAAATCAATGCCATATGATAGATGCTCTTGATCGTAGTACTGTATTGCCTGTACATTTCATCAACAAATAATGCAATACTCAAGAAATAAATTACAAGGTTTTCTCGGGGTTTCTTTGCTGTTTTTCTATTAGAAAGAGGTCGATCTCAGAACTAAACAGTACATGGTAGAATAGAAATAATCAACTTTGACTCGTGTATTTTTGCAGGATATACAACTCGGACTCGGATATTTTGCAATTTTTATTAATAACTCAGACCTGCGGCCTTCGTTATTAATTTAATTGCAAAATATCCTCGTCCTCGTTGTATATCCTGCAACAATACACGAATCATCGTCAATTATTTCTTAAATAAGTCGTAAAAACGAAATAACTTAGTTGTTATTACGATATATCAAGTTGTATTAACGAGATGATTTGGTCATATTTGCGACATACTAAGGCGTAACAACGAAATAACTCATTCGTAATTACGACATACTGTGTCGTAATTACGAGATATAAAACTACATTATAAGTTGTAATAATAAGTCGTATTTACATCATGAAAAATGTATTCATCCCAGCTAGTAAATATATCAAAATCCTTTTTCTAATGTTTGTTGTTCTTGTTTTTTTAGCCTCACAATCTACTCAACGGTAGCAGATATCTTGGGTGACCATTTTCAATTTTCTACCAATATCCGAACTCAGAATGCCGATCTCCGAGACCTTTTAGCCCATACCTTAGGCATACCCGGAAACAACTACATCCGACTCGACACGAACTTAACACTTCAAAATCTGCCGAGGTCTGGAGTGGTATTTTATATGTCAGATTTACTATAGCCAAGGCAATGATTATTCTTTTATTACTTTGTAAAATATACGAAGGATATTCTCGAGTATATGTTTAAATCGTGCTAGCCTGTAGGTTAATGACTTTAAGCGTCTTGTAACGTTATGGCAAACAAAAAATCGATACTGTACCTACCTTTGCTAATGTAAACTTAGAACACGTTTACATGTATATCATTCCCACGTGCGAATTTTGGTATATAGCACAAATATAAATCAAACTTACCAGCTTTATTATCCTCGTCATAATACTTCATATCACAACTGAAATCACAGTTTATTTCAATGCCTTTTTCTATATTTTGTTTCTAATTCCCAGTCGGATCAAGAATTTGAAATCAATCCATCCTTTCCGGAGCTCCTTCATGTATAACAATCTCATGTACGGACTAGTTACCGAGATCTCAGAGAAACTTGGTCACAAAACGTGGCAACAACTAATAAATACAAATATTTTCACGCCTCTCGGAATGACCGGATCTACTTTCATGACGACAGTTAACAGAAAAAACACTGACGTTGCGCAGGGATACGTGGATGATTTTGACACGGGAGCAATAGTTCCAGTACCCGAGGAACTAAATAGGTAATTAGACAAATGTAAACATTTTTGTACGGAGTAGCTTCTCTTTAACGCATAGGATCTAAGACATATTCTCACAAAATCCTCGTCTGTTTTAATTGATATAACTATTGTATTTAATAGCATGTTATGTAAAAACAAACAAGACTTTCTTTTACCCTGAATATTATCCGTCATGCTTTTGTTTTCATCCAATGCTGCTTGTCATGAAGACCTTGTCAGAACAGACAACATAGCCCTTTCAAATCTTTTCACCTACACATCAACGATGTTTTGTCTTAATTACAATAACAGCTTTATTGACCGCGTCAAATGGTATACCCAGTAGAACTTTAAATCCGGGACACCTAATGACAAGTTAACATCAGCCTCTTGCCTCAATCTTTACAACTAAGCTGTACGATAGGGTGATTATTTGTATTTCCCAATTGTTGATTTCCCATTTCTAGGTTGTAACATCCCTGCTCTCCCTTCCTATGGTGTATTAATCTGTCTCTAGTATCACTATTTCCTGACATATGTCGTCTAATGACGGAACAGTAACATCACAGGGTTTCGAGACAAGCTGGTTGCTGAAGACCATCGGGAAGTTTTATGATCAGTTTCATGATGGGGGAAATTTATTGCATTCTTGGCTGTGTCACAAGGCGAAACTATATTGTTTTCATATGGCGGCCTTGTGCTATCGATTTTGAGTTGGAATTAAGGTTCGATTAACACAGTGTTGCTCTCTGTTTGTCTAAATCGCAATACGCTGCCATACAGTGTATTAGAGTTTTTGAGCTTTTTCAAATGAAAAACATTAGGTACTCTAAATTAAATTTGAGTTTTACGGAAGGCTATCGGTAATTATACAGTTGCTAATATCTTGACTAGATAAAAAATATATATATAATTAAGACACCCTCTGGAAAACACTCTGAACACAGGTGTTTGGGAGGGTACGTTTGTGTAGATTAGGATTCTAATTAGTTGGAAGTAGTTTGCTGTAAATGTGTCTATTTCAGCGGTGATCTTACGTAAGCACTTTTCGCGCTGTAAGTAGTTATTCTGCAACAAATATGATTGCGCTGATAACTTGATATTATTTTCTATGACAAGTTTTGTTTTGCGCCATTTCATCGTTTCGCAAACTTGATTAAATAAATTTATGCGTTATAATTTGAGGCACACGTACATTTACAGTACGTTATTGTACTATAAACTTCTCACGTAGTTTATTATGCAGTGAAAGCATGTATAATGTAATGCTTTCCATTTTTCTGCTATGTTGATAATCGCAATATAAAAACAGTACGGCTTACTGCTTTGCAGAAATACACAGACACTTATTTAAACTGTCAACACTTAAACCCCCTTTTTACTTATCTTCACAAATCATCCTACGCGGTCTGCTTAAATACGACTGGACACAGCTAAAACTGTCCTAGTAATTAGCTTCAGGCCGCGTATGGATTTGCAACTTGAGTGGAAATCCAAGGTCACAGGCTGTAAAATGTCGACATATATCACACAGGCTTTCAGACGCTAACTCGTCACGTTCTAGTGTGTTTCTAAAACGGAATGCACGCGAGGAAACAAATCGTGGTCGCACAGGTCTCCATCGAAATTATCGAATTCGCTCTTTCTATTTGAAGGGGCTTAAGGCATGTGTAGAAACCGTAAATTGATTTTTTTTATCTAAAATGATTTCCACGACTTTGGCCAAATCGCTGTATCGTCTTTTTCGAAAATGTTCTTAATAAATTTGTCTAGAAATGCATTCGGTTTCAGTTGGCATTATTTTGTACGAGTACGTGTTTTTAATTGTCTTTGTACTCGGCAGGTTCTGGGGCAAGCTAGCGGGTTCTGGTGGGGTAATGAGTAATGCTGTGGACATGACAAAATGGATGATGTTTCATTTGAATGGCGGGAAAAACTCGGCTGGTCACCAAGTGGTTGACGCGCACGCACTGGCGTCCATCTATGTTCCCAGGAATTCGATACGCAGCTCCACGGTCGGTCGATATTTCACCAAACCAGATGTGCCGGTAACTACAAGCGAGAACAACTACGCCTTTGGTTGGAAAAATGGATTCTACAGAGGTAAAGTCGCCATTGTAAATTAATATCTAATATGTACACACAGATGTTTACATTATATACAATTTAGTTTGAATAATTCGTAATACTGTAAAATGCTGTTACATTTAGCCTTCTAGGATTGATTTCTCACTCCCGCTATGGATGACCCCGATGAAAAAATGGTAAATAGAAGGTGGAAGGGTGTTGTAGTATCCTGTTTAAATCCATTTGGTAAAGTCTACACGACGAGTGGTTGTTGTATATTTGGTATATGGGATATCTTTCACACTGGTAAAGGGAAAAGCACCGGCGGTTATTCCAACTCCAGATTGTTGTTTTCCAACTCCCAACAGATAGTCAACATTGACGCGTGTTTGCACATTTCCGAATGTCTTATGACATAGTTGATAACCTAACGGGATGTCCTATTCATTTCGTTTCGTAAGTAACTCTCAACAACCTAAAAACGCTTGGCCTATTTCCACCACAATATTATGCAAAAGCGAGATTGTGACCTTGTTTGATATGTTTGGTTTTTTGGGGTTTTTTTTTTTTTCTGAATCGAAATGTGTTTGAATTCCCCGCTTATCATATGAATGACGTCAGTAAGCTCAAATAGAAGAATAGCCAAATTTTCTAGAAGCAATACCTTAAGTTTTTCTTGTAATCATCAACGACACTCTCAATAAATGGTTTTAACACGAATTGAGCTTTATGATACATTTTGAAAGCATGTGTGGACATCGCAAAATTATTAAAATCTGCATCATTTCTAGTTGTTTGAAATAAAGGCCGTTTTTTGTTTTTGTTTTTGTGCATTGATAAACCGTAATCATTTAGAAGTGATGCGATGTAGGAGGGGTATTGTACGGATAGACTCGATTGTTTCCTCAGAAACGCTTGTTCCATCGACTGGATTTACGTTACTTTCAGAATAACAACTCTAAAATTCTAAAGAAAAGTCGTCTTGGCACTAGGTCAGAACGATTCTAAGAATATTTCATTTGAACAGATTCCATGTCTAATCGGTCAGATTGGTAACGCCAACAGGGGCTAGGTTTCGGAATTTTGAGTAAGGAAGCCATTTGACGTCTGTAAATAACCAAAAGTCTTACAATCCTGTTGGTATACATACCCGATATCCCAAATTTTCGCATGGTTTTTATAAAACCTAGACGTTTAGTGTTGTCATGTCTTCCATTTCTCGATACCGAGCCCCAGTGACAACGCTGACAAAGGAACGTTGTAATTTCGTATCTAGAATGGCTCTAATAATGATGTGACAACAGAATTATTATTATTACAAATCTATAACGACATTTTTCGTGCTGGCTTATATGACTAATGTTAACAAAATTAGAAAGCTCTCGTGACCTATTGATGTCGAAAGCAACAGACAGTCATTGTTATCTCTCTTTTTTTATCTAAAACACACGGAGCTGTATTCCTACACTGACCGAATCACTATCTATTGTAATATACAGTCTCCGAACCACACTCTGATTTACTGACCATTTATAGCAATCTGATTAAAATACAGATCCTAATACTATCGTGTTAGGATCTGTATTTTAATCAGATTGCATTTATAGACAAATGGAACACAGAATGTAAAACCGTCACTGTGGAAATCAGGTCACATGACTCGTACTCGTTAGATATGGCACTCTTTGACTTTTGTAACCTTTAGAAAATAGCTAACGAGAGTGAAATACAAGCTTTAAGTACCATACTTAACAACCACTCGTTGTGTAACCTGTATTTATTTTTCTGTTTCCATATTGTATATCTGCCTTCTGTATAAAAAAAGTTATATTACCATGCTAATCCTTAGTCAGCTTTCGAAATACTCTGCCATAAACAAACTTAAATTGACTACTAAGACCAATTATATACACCTCTACGACACTATTGGTAAGCATAACCCATTCAGAATCACTTTTACGTGTTAATAAGCTATAGCTGCTTTCCATAAATCAGTCGACCTTACGTCAGTAAAACACTTCAGGGATGGCCACAGCCATAACCGACTATCTAATCACGTTAGGACACGTGCTTTGTTTTCTCCAATAACATTGTTTGTTGATTTTTTTCACGTTCAAAGGTATATTATTTTTCTGTAAATGGTGTTAGTGATGTATATGACGTTTGACTACCGACTAGGGGCACTAGAATTTTGATATATGACTTTGTAACTCTCAAACCCTTGTTTCTGTTTTCGTTTCGTGCGGTCAGGAGATCGTGTATGTGTTATTTCAGTAAGGACTGTAGTGACCAATGTACTGTAAACGTTGTTAGTTCGACACACTCAAATTTTAGCGGGAAACTAAATTATAACAGATATGGTTAATGATGAATTGGCGCCCCAGCAATGATTGCCATAGCAACCAATGTAGATAAACTACAATTACAGTTATGAAATCATAATTTAGCGGAATGCTTCCTGCGCGAAAAAGACGCTAAAATCAGATTACTGCTAAAATATACAGTTTTATTGTACGTGTAATTCTGAACCAAGAGACAGCGCACGTGAACTTTAATTTCATACCAGCTCTGCAAAGTAAATAAAAATTGTTTCATCAATTTCGCGTACAAAAGGATATTAAAGAAGATGTGTTTGACTATTATTCTTGAGTTCTACATTTGTAATCGTAAATTGTCATATTACATATTTTGTTTTTAGAGGAACTACCCTTTAAATAATGTTTTTTCCTATCTCCATGTATTTGTTGGATTTTAATCTTTATTTGGACGATACCTTGATAACACATGTTAACTTTTGCGGTTGCTAACATAGACTTCAGTTTTCCCTACAAACGTATAATGTTGGCGATTATTCACTGCGCGAGTAAAAAAGTCATGGTGCTTGCGTGTCATGCATGCATTCCTGTAACTCTTTAAGTTGTATCATTAATTAGTTCCCTTATTACAAAATATCAAAATCAAACAGTGTCTGGCTGAATACGTAGGACGCTCCCTGATTTTCTGTTAGTACATCTTATAAAATCGTTCTTAATGAGGATACACTGTCAGTGTTTTGACAAAAATGGTAATAAAGAACTAAGCTACATGTTTGTGCTAGCTATACATTGTAGGACTAGGAATATGACCAGATCAAACATTAGATAAATCGTGGTTGATAATTTATTTATTTATTCATTCATTTTTTTTAATATTTTTTTTCATTTTATTTAATTTCATTTCATTTCATTTCATGTATTGATTTATTTTGTTAATTTGTTGTTAGACCTTTTTCGGAACATCGTCAACAATGAAATTTAAAATTAAAATTTAGCTTTCAGCAGTATCAAATATGACATTCATGTTTCCGTGAGTTCGCCTAACTAAGATGTTTCTTTACACAAATTTGGTCACATATTGCACTCATTCCGATTTTAAAATACACTGATGTGCTCAAGTCTATAACAATGGTTCCTGTATTTGAGGTTGCTTTTATTTCTAAACTAGGGTACCCGATTCTCCGCCATACCGGAACTACATTCGGATACTCCTCGCTCCTAACGTTGATACCCGACATGGACATTGGTGTTTTTATTACAATGACAGGATCGGACCACGATTACTTGTTCCGGACAGTTCTAGAGAATTATCTGGCTGATAACGCACTCGGAGAAACTCCATGGCTTAACGCTACTACAATGTGCACGTTCCCAGAACCGTGGATGCGAAAACACGTCACTACACATCACTCAATTGTGAAGAATCTGCCCTTACATCGGCCAGTGTCCTCGTACGTCGGCACCTACCATAACGAGGCTTACGGCAATTTATATGTACACAACCACGCGGGAGATCAGTCTCAACTTAATATGCAGGTCGGGATCGGAAACTGGAAACTTTTCCCAACGCATACCACAGACCATTTTGATGGAGAAGGGGAGGGAACTCTATATAAGATAAAGGATTTAAGAAACGTACAGTTTCATTTGGACTCGCACAGCTCAGGAATCCACAGCATTGAGGTTCCTAGTTTTGAATCGCATGCCCCACCACTGTTCACGAAAACGACATCTGATCTTCCAGGATTGCTTATCGGATGATAGATTAAATGATTCACTGTCTAAATCATTCCGCTTTGGGTTTTTTTTATTTATGTTCTTTGGAACGTCGCTACACCCCATATGTGTGTCCTCTATTCTTCAGTAGGATAAAAGCAAGCCGATTATAGTAGGTTCCATTTGACTAATCCCATACATCACCAGGTTTACCAGAGATTCCAATTGGTAGTCCAATTATCCTGGTCAGGATGTCATGCAACATGTAGCCATGAGAAAACGCGAAAATGAACCGACCCTACCTGCTTGTTTGAGATTGTTTTCTAGTATTAAGACATCAGGATTTTCAAAGTTAACGTCATGTTTACTTAAAACGTCGTGAAGGTCATGTTTGAAATGATTAATTATAAAAACCTTTCTGCGCTGTTTGTTTTCCATTGATTTATTTTTATTATTATTATTATTTTCAAATTCTTCCTTCCAGGAGAAAGTGTATGAAAAGTTTCCTTGGTGGGAAAGGGAGCAGGCGCTACTGACTGTTACATCAGTTCAACACTCCAGAGATTATTGAAATATATTTTATTTAATTCACGGTCGAACTTCTTTCATATTACCTTTCGTGGCAAGTAGTGGGAATGTACGCCGTGTCGGGGTATTGGCAATATTTACACCCATGAAATATATCAAAGGAAATATGAAACGCTGCCCATATTAGTTTCCTGCAATGCGTTGGGCGTTCTTATGCCCATCAGAAACGAATTCATTTTAATGGTTAAATCTCCCTTCGTCACTTGTGTTAATATGTTATATACATTTCAAAAATTATCAATTGTATAGTGTCAAAATATGACGGATATGTATATATAAATCGAATTTGAAGTGTTTTTAACTACGTACTTATTCGGCGAAATGACTGAACTAGACTGAAAATGATCTCTATATAGATAGATCTATAGCCTCATTTAACAGAACGAATGTATGAAGATATAATTAGATACAAATATGCTGGTGCATATTGTTGTAAATAATGGACTGACCTCGTGTCTCAAGAGAGAAATTTTCACTCGTTATTGCGAGTTGTCCTTCTTTGTTCAACATTATACACGTTATTTCAGAAAGGCATGAAACTGAAGTTTAGATTTAAAAGAAAGAGAAAAAGTATCGATCCGTCTGGATGAAAGAGAATGTGATACTGAATATAAGAATAAATATAACAAATGTCACCAGGAATAACTTAAAGTCTTCGTCTGATCTGATCGGGGGGTCCAGTAATTTAGTGGTGATGCGAGCCGAATTTTTTTTTTTTTTATCTTTCGGGGATAAGATTTTCGATAAGGGGGGGGGGAGCTGGATCCGTTACTGGATCTGATCACATGTCAGGCAACTGCCCTAGTTGTTGCGTGCTGCTATTAGCGATATACTATTTATATATCTACAAAAACTACAAACTATCATAAAATGGAGTAAAACTAACTACAAATTATCATATAATGGAGCAAAACTAGCTACAAAATGTCACTAAATGACGTAAAAAAAATAACAAAAAAAAACCCAGTAAAATTAGAGTTGTGATGTCGTCGATTAAAATATTCAAATGAAATCACTGGTTGCCTCCAACCCAAAAAGGAAAACTAAGGGGACGGCGAAAGATGTCTTTAGCAAGGGAGGACGGGTTTAACGCACCAAGTAAGAATATCTAATGGTCGAAGGGGAATAACCTCCAGTTATTCACTCTTTAGTCTTTATATAAATCACAATATGTATTATATTATTATAACCTACACATAATATATTACTAAAATCCGTATATAGCATAAAGTATGCTAATATGTGCTCACCCGTGCCTGTACCTGTGTTTTGTACAGATGATAAATGATATGAAAACGTCCGAACGAAATAATAGCAGAAGGAAAGAAGATTGGTTTTGTCTATATATACAGTGAAACCTGTCTAATCCGACACCTGACTTTTCCGACATCCTGTCACATCCGACACTGTACCGTATTCCCGTGAAATTCCGCTCTTTCTCAGTGTATAAAAACACTGATATTTCCGGTCACTGTCAGTTCCGAATTCCGACACATATTTCTATAACAACAACCTATCTTTGTTAGTTAAATGTACCTGGTAAATCCGACATATATCGGAACGGAATTCAATGGAGATTAAAAATTGCGTGAGTTTGTCCCACCGCATGTGTACACAACCGTTCCGCTCGAGGTGACGATCGAGCAGTGCAGCGGGGGTACAAAGGGGGGATTATTGTACTGTATACACATATAAGTTTACCTGTTACGTACTGAGTAATTATCAGAAAATACAGAATCATAATTTGGCAGTGTTTGAATTTATGTAGTGAGTAAATGTCAGAAAATACAGAATGATATTTTGGTAGTGTTTGATTTGCTATGGTTGTGAACGGACGTTAAAAATTAAGCATGGCCTCTTCACCAACATGTAAAAAAAGACTTTTAACGGATACAAGTAGTCCGTCACCTAAGCGACATCGGACAGATTTAACTTTGGAAAAAAAGGTGCAATTAATTGCCGATTCCGAGAAGCTTCCTAAACTTTCTCAAAAGGAACTCAGCTTGAAATATGGTATCGGCCGTGCAACTGTCTCCGACATATTAAAACGGAGAGAACAGTACAACAGTCAATTTAAAGAAAACTGTGAGTCGAAGAAAAAAAGATTTCCAAGTTCATCAAAATACGGGGAATTAAATGAAGCAGTGTTCAAGTGGTTCTCTCAAGCTAGAGCAAAAAACATACCTCTGAGTGGTCTGATCGTTCATGAGAAAGCGCTACAGTTTTCAAAAGAATTAAATTTAGAGGAATTTAAGGCATCTAATGGATGGTTGGAGAGCTGGAAAAACCGTTATTCTATTGGTTATTTCAAAGTCTGTGGTGAAAGTGCCGATGTGGATATAGAGTCAGTAAATGATTACAAGCGCAGAGTACCGAGTATTGTAGCTGGTTACCACAATAAAGACATCTTTAACTGTGATGAAACCGGACTTTTTTTTAGAGCTTTACCGGACAAAACGTTAGCAGAGAAAAGAAAAGAATGTAAAGGCGGAAAACTAGCAAAAGAAAGATTAACTGTGATGATGTGTTGCAGTAGCGTAGGAGAAAAACTGAAACCGTTGGTAATTGGGAAAGCACGAAAACCGCGATGTTTTGGCAACATAAATGTTGACAAGCTACCGGTATTGTGGCGTTCCAATAAAAAATCTTGGATGACATCGGAAACTTTTAAGGACTGGATTGGAAGAATCAACAGCGATATGAAAAAACAACGACGACACATACTGGTATTTTTGGACAATGCCACTTCACATTCCCATGACCTAACTTTTAGCAATGTTACCCTGAGGTACCTTCCAGCCAATACCACATCTAAACTCCAGCCGCTGGATCTTGGCATCATACGTGCATTTAAAGCTAGGTACAGGAAAAACATGATGCAACATTTGGTTATGAACATCGAGAAGTGTAAACACGCCTCTGAACTAACAAAAGCAGTATAATGAATGCACAAATGAATATATATGAGGAGTTATTTTTCTGCGAAATGGAAGTATCTCGAAGCATTTCTTAAGTGTCACAACATTGGGCCACCGTATTGGACACGGCGATGGACAGAGTCATCGAAACTTAACAGCCACACACTTAAAAAGTACCAACTACAAATATTATATCCCGGAAGTGTGTTCTGAGACGACGGAGGAAACTTTTTGACACGATCATAATACACACACGATTACAGCATATAAACAACCATACACGTACCTCCCATGTATCTAGGATAAAAATAGACACCGGAGTCTCAACCGCTACGGAATACCTTGACGTGCTGTCGGCACGTGAGGAAACAATGTGACTAAAACAAAACAAAATCCCCTACAAAAATAAACAAAGCACTGAAATCCCTGTAGTGCTTAACTTCCAAATATAAGGAAGCTTTTTTATGAGATACAGCAGTATATAAAGATATGATAATAGAATTGTAGATAAATATGGATGGTTACTTTCCATGCTATTTCAAACAGCAATTAACAGCAATTGTTTAGTCACTATCATCTTCCGTTTCATATGAAGCTTGATATCTAATATTAAAATTACCATTCAATGAGTAAGATTTCTTACAGTTGTTGATGCTATGAACGAGGTGAGATACAAGTCTATATACACAGACCATCAAGTACAAAAATAGTTAAACACTAGCAACAACTGACTAACACGTTGGGCACTCATCTTCAGCTTTATGACTATGAGATTAACGTATCCTCAAAGTGTCAACACTCAATCTGTAGATACACTCTCCAGACAGTGGTATCAGAGGAGCTAAAGCCGTGGCATTACAGGTAATTGCAAGTATCTAGTCGCGGTGGGTGACTTCAGAGGACGACGATACACCAGGGTATGTCAAAATCACTCCCCACCCCCACCCCCACCCCCGATTTGGAAAGCTATAATTCTCTTTAGCACGGACCAAAGACCAGGCAGGATTATAGCATCGCCCAGGAGCTTAAGTCAGCTGTAACGAACACGCCTGGTTTGTACCAATGTATCACAGGGCATTGTAGTTATAATTTCAATCTTTTTTTTTTACAAACCAACATTCCCTTCTCAAAGCATCCATCTTTCACTCTTCCACTCTACCTGTCAGAACTTTAACTGCATGCTGATATGCAAGGGTCAACTGGCACAGGGCCAAAAACACTTAAAGTAGTCCCATGGGAATGATACCAATACGTTCTACAAACCACTATCAAATACCCAAATGGAGGACAGTTTTCATCCTACGTTAGCAGTACCGACACGAGATCGGGCCAAGTTCCTTATATTCAGAAAATTCCTTAAATCAAAATTTTCCATAGAAAATCAGTATAGGGTTAAAGGGGAAATCTCAGTTAAGGAACCTTCCTTTAATTCTGTAATGCTTTCCTAAGGGAACTATTACATTAAGGAACTGAACGGTCTCCTGACAAGACATCCTTTACGCTTGTCACGACTCTGATGCTGGAGGAGGTCACTTGGCCACTCTTTATACAAAATGAAAATACTTTTGGCTAAAAAGTGTACCAACACCTTTATGATTACGTGACCCTTTGTGATCAAGGTCAAGTAGCAAAGCGGGACACAAATAGGTGATGGACACCTCTAGATGAGATTCTCATAAATAGCATCCCCATCAAAACTGATATCTTAAACTCCGACGTAGTCATGAATGACACGTGTAAAACATCGATGGGGTGTGACAATTGTTTGACGATTAGGTAGGACTAATAACTACATTACAGTACACAGTCCCAGGAGGAGGGATAAGTTGTCAGTTTACATGATCACTGATGTTCCTGGCATGTTAACCTGCATACTGCTTCGTACATCTTTCTTATGCCTGACATTACATTTCGCTATCTCAATGTTTTGTCGTGGTGTTAATCTAGTAATCAGGGATGCAATAAGTAATAAATTCAATATAAAATGTGAAAACAAAGAGTTTTACACGAAGTCACTAAGAGCATATTTATACTAAGACCAGACGTTCCTAAAGGGTAATTATTGTCTGTTTATAACCATCTATAAATATAAATCTAGAGAGGTTATTTACTAATCAGAAATGTCCGGGACAGATAAGGAACCGCTATACCTTGACATAATGATTGTTTAAAAGCGATAAGGTGTCGACTTGATATTCCGGCCGACCAACATACATGTAGTTATGGCGGGCCATAACAAGTTATGGATGTTTGTTGGATGTATTACCATCATTTGCCATTTGTCGCTGTGTCGGCACTTATTCGAGCGTACGGTAGACCATGTTCTGCAAGAGGTGAGGATGTGGGTCATCTTAATTATAAACATCTTTGGACTGTCTTGCCCAATATATATTTACCACAGCAATGCCTGTTGATTCCCGTATATTTTATTTTGGTTTGGTTAAGGTTTATTTGGTTTAACGTCATATTAACAGACATGGTCATTTCAGGACGTGCCTGGTTTTGGGAGTAGGGGAAAGTCGGGGTACCGAAGAAAAACCATCGACCTTAGCACCAGGCAACTGTCCCACGTGGGTTTCGAGCTTGCCACCCAGAGTGCTCGTACGGGTATATACAATTCTGAAGCATTAAATGGATATCCTTTCAGGTCCTCAGGTGTAATCCGAGCCACCCTGGACTTACCGTGAGCGTGGTAAAAGATGGGCACGTGCTGCTCTCTAAAGGATATGGAGTGAGAGACAAAACTACCCAGGAGCCGGTAACCAACACAACACTGTTCGCCTTGGGCTCCGTCAGTAAAGCTTTCGCTGCAACCCTTCTACTGAAGCAGATAGCCAAACACAAGTTAGCCTTATAAGATATCCGAACCAATTTTAATGTCTGGGGGTATTTCTTAATTATGTGATGAGTAATAATCTAGTATAACTTTCATTGGCTGTCATTTTAAAAGTTGGTCTTCTTTAGCATAGTTATTGACACCGCTGGACCATATTTATACAGCAGTCGTACTAATTTTGACGCCCACAACTTATCGCGCACTACAAAATATTGACCCATTAGCGCAATTAAGTATTGGCTTACTTACATTATAATCCGTATGAATACTTTGTAGAAAGGACAATAAGCGCAATCATAATTAAGCGAATTGCCTCCAAACGCAAGAAAGAGATTTCTGCTAAAATATATACGTTAACAGTATATACTCATAAAAGCATACCTTTGTGGATAAAGATTGAGAGCTATTATCAAAGTCACACCATTTGTAAATTAGTAAAAGTTTTAAGCGATATTCCGACATATCAATGTATTATAATTGTGTTTAAGAAACAATATTTGATTATCATTTACATTTGTTGTTTCAGCCTTACCATTTTTTCTAACGTGGCCGACATTTTAGGAAATGGTTTCCAGTTTTCTACAAGCCTTCGAACAGAATATGCGGCGATCAGGGACCTTTTGTCTCACACCATGGGGTTTCCAAGTCACAACATGATTCATCTCGACCCGACATTAACACTTCAAACATTACCCAGGTTTGCATTCCATCAATCGTTATACATGTATCATACTATTTATATCAATATGCACAGTTGTCAACATCCTGATCTCATTCGGAGATACTCCATATCTTGTATGTTGTATGAATGCAGATGTATTTCATGCTTGTTGTTATACATATATTTGAATGACGGGTGTCGTCGTGGAAGCACGAGACGTTTACTCTGCCGGAGCAATTGGTCTCATTATATTTGTACTTGAAGAGTTTACATGCTAATCTAGCTTCTTGTTTATAATTTGTCATCATTTTTTGATTTTGAGCTAGGATTTTTGCTTCGTTTTTATGTCGGTATTCTTCACTGCTTTTGTGTTAAAATAATAATTTATCAATGCTCAACAGATACTTTAAAAATTATTATTATACAATTAATATATCGGCAGGTATGTCAAGAAATTGTGCTTATGATTTTAGAACTCGTTCCAGTGATGTTAATCATTTGTTATGTATAACTGATTAAGAGAAGTGGTTATTGTGTATATGATTCAAAATGGTAGAAAATCCCAACAGAAAGGGTAATATACGATCTTTAACATTAATACTTTTTAGAAAAAGCTTTCACTTTTTCACTTACAGACGCATGAAATATTTGAAGGCGAACTACCCTTTCCAAAGTGTATACGAATATAACAATCTTATGTATGGATTGGTCACTGCTATATCAGAAAAACTCGGAAGGAAATCATGGGAGAAACTTGTCCAGAACAGCTTATATACACGTCTAGGAATGACATCCTCTTCATTCCTTTCAACCGTTGACGTCAACGTGTCAAAGGTCGCGCAAGGATATGTCACCGTCCAAGACACAGGACATAGCCACGCTGTTCCTTTTGATTTACTCAGGCAAGCATATAAACAAACAATGACTTGTTTTGTACTACTTGTTCATCAATTCTATTTCTAATATATGCCCAATAAGAGCTGTGTATACTTTGTAATTTGGAATAAATCGTCGGCGCAGTTGAACATACTCTAGCACATGATAAAAGATTGGCATGAATATTTAAAAAAAAGAGAGAGAGAATAATCATATTCATATAGGGTTTTACAAAACATATAGCGCACATTGAAAAAAAATACTAAGTTCCCACTACCTTTATTTCTGGTTCAGAGCTTGGAGTAATATGGTGGGTGCAATAGGTGTTATGAGTAATGCAGAAGACATGACGAAATGGATGATGTTTCATCTCAATGGTGGAAGAAGAATCTCGGGGGAGCAGGTTGTGGACAGTGAGGTGCTATCCCCTATGTATTATCCCCGGAATCCCATCCGACATTCCTCTATTGCCAAGTACTTCAGCAGACCCAAAGTGCCAGTCACGACAACCGAGTACAGTTACGCATTTGGATGGAGGAATGGCTACTACCGAGGTAATGCTAGCGGTTCCGGTCAAATTCTTACAATGAAAACATAAAATGATGTCACAGTGTAATAATGTTTTGAGTGAGCAAATTTGAAAGCATTAGCCTGCTTTTGATAGGTCCTTTATGCATTCGAAGCTTTGAAGATATCTTTAAAAAAAAAGTCTTTAGAGCAATATTATTTAGTTGAACAAATAAAATTAATTAGCCTGGAATGACCTGTCTTTCCCCATGGTGTATCAGTAAAATACAGTATTGTTAACGTAAAAAAATGCTGCGCATTACTAGTTATGTAGCTTTTAGACGTAAAATGGCCTAATATCACCTGTATGGATTTCATGCATTAATATAAAAAAAAAAAAAAACAGACAGGTGATAGGAGACCAAATTTCCTGCCTAAAACCTAGATAATGAATTTGTCATACTGCAAACCGTACTTCAAATGAAATCTTCTTATTTAACAACCCAATTAATAAAATAACGCCTGTACTTTTGCAGAATCTTACATCTATAGAGCTTTGCTTGCGAATCTCTATTACATAAAGGTGACTTTATATTACCCATGAAGGATCAGAATATAGAAAATAAGAAGAGTGAGATTGTCCAATCACAAACCCGCTATATTGCGACTTTATTATAATAAAGATGTATCCATTATCACATTAATTTGATCTTGACAGGATACCCAATCCTCCGCCACACCGGAACCATTTCCGGGTTCTCATCTCTTCTTACACTCTTCCCCGATTCCGACATTGGAATATTTACATCCATGACCGGTTCCGATCCCTCATTACATTCTAAGAACGCTGCTTCACAACTACCTTGCTGACATCGCGTTAGGAGAAACCCCCTGGTTAAACGAAACGACAGTATGTACTTTCCCAGAACCATGGATGAAGAAAGACGTCACATTGTCTTCTGTAATTAGAAACGAACCTCCCATTCCATCGTGATATCAACCAGTATGTCGGCTCCTATCACAACGATCTGTACGGAACGATTACCCTGCATGTGTCTTCACCTCACCATCATCTAGTGATGCAATATGGCATCGCCCGCTGGTATCTCTATCCCAAACATTCCGCCGACAACTTCAGCGGGAAAGGCAATGGGCTGGCAGCCGTCGTGTATGATCTAGATTCCATTGTTTTCCACACTGTAACGCATGGCCTCATCCATAGCATGGTTATCCCCAGCTTCGAATCATCTGATCCACCAGTGTTCATCAAGAAATCTTCTCAGACAACTTCACACCACGGAACGTCTTTTGGTTAAGCTGTAATCTTTCAAACATGTCGTATATTGTTCTCCTTTTTAAACAAATATATGACAATGGGCAACCATTATTTTAACGTATTAATTGTCATTTTGTATGCATGTATCTAACATTTATATATGATTAAAGGATCAGTTTAAATATAAGTACGTGTGTTTTATGATACACCGGGAAACTCTTAATGACATTAAATGTGTTTTACACCAACACAGTTGTAGCTTATATGCTTTCATGACATACTTCTGATAACCTATGTTACAAACAGTCCATGTGTATTTTTAAGGGTTTAATCTTGCTTTTGTCGGTTTCATGTTGGAAGGCAAAGTATAATGTTGGCAGATACATTGCAATAGTAAAGTGTTGATATTGTTTAAACCATGTAAACAGTCCTAGTTATGCTCCTTTGCCACACTTTCCGATACAATACACCTATATAACCATTACTAGAATTATACACATAAATACAAATCTAGGGTTTCAAGTAAGTTGATGTGTTTTGGAGAAATTTGAAACTTCAGTTATTTCATCAGTAAAAAGGAAAAGTAAAAAAAGAAAAACGTGTTGCGATGAAGTCATTATTTCTATTGTAAATCATTTCTGGGGGGAGTAGTTTAGGAGGGGGCGTGGCCGCTTTTTCCATCCCATTCTTAACCAATGACCAGTGATTTGGGAGGCCCTGATATTTACAACTGATCATTTTCCGGAGATCATAGGTCAAACTCAAAGGATTAAAGTTCACTATTGACCCTTCTTCCTCAAGACTTTTATTGTGTTCGATTACTATATAAGTTGATAATAATTCTGTTTTTGTCTAAATGTGTCTCCTTTTAGAGATGTGAGATATGAATATTGCGACAGCTGATGCACGTGGACGTCACAAGATGTTCATGTTTTAATCACGTAGATTACTTGGTTCGAAACAACACACAATTTCGAGTGTTATTGCCAAAAGTTTACAATCTTTGTAAATTTTTCATAAAAAATAGTATAATTTAGTCAATACAGTAGTTTGTTTTCATTTGTTCAATATCTTGCCCAATATCTTGCCCAAACGTAAATACCCGAGGAATAGAACAAACTTTACACATCGAATCCCTTGAGGTACCTAACGGGTTATTACTAAATATACATTATGTACATCTAAGGACAAGTACAAAGGAAAATAGCAATGACATGTGTTTTTATTAATATTAAAATCATTCATGTTTAATTTGGAAGTTAGGGAATCTCACTGTCATGACGTAATGACGAGTAAGACATCTGATACAAACAAATGGCAGCCACATGGTGTTCGAAATTACAAATAGTACAAAACAAATATGGTGTGAAGTCGTATCTTCCCAATATTTACTGTCTCATATGTCATAACTTCTATGGTTCATAAAGGAGAATAGAAGCCGTTTTGTTTCCAAGGTAATTGTTTGTTTGGCACTCATACAAACCGTAATACTTATTAGACTGAAACTTCAATGTTACAGTAAGTACCTCCCACATACCATCTAATAAATGCCTAAAATTGGTTATATCGTAAAGGAAAGGGGGATTGTTTACCATTTCTTCCACCTTGCCTACGACGTGCGTCACAAATGGTACACCGTTAAATAACCAGGTACTAGAGATATAAGGTCTCGTGTCAATTAAACAATGCAAACGTATTCGGTCTGTAATGATTGCTGGTAAGCGATTTTCTGTTTCATTGAACCTCATTGGATGCCAGTCTGTTTCTGTAAGTGATCTCTTCGAGATTTGCAGCACAATATCAGGCGAATCTGAAAGAGAATATTAATTATATACACTTGAAATATAGAGATTTGATCTGATGCCAGGCAGAGGAAGAGGGGAGAGGAAGAGAGACGAATAATAACATGTATATCTTTCATATTTAATAATTTAAAAATTTCTTTCATTGTGACAAATACGGAAAATGTAATAACGATACAGTAAGGAGGGGTTAAAAAGAAGACGTGTATTATATACCAGTCCTTACCGGCAGTTGTTTTAGATTGATGAAAAGCATGAAATACGTATTTATACTCTTACCACGAATATTGGTTTATGAAATCAACTTATCAATGCAATGTTATTATACTTTGTACGTCAATGGAGACATGTACGTAAACAATAAGGAAGTGTCGTAGATTACTAATAAAAGTTCTTATGAAAGCTTATATGTGCATCATGAAATGAATTAGCATGGTCGGTCTAGATACATCCTCCTATAAATAGCTTACAGTTGATTGTTAGATTCATTTCCTTCCGTAACGTGCTATCCTCATATTTGAGGAACTTCATTTCACAGTAGTATCGCCAAGGGCAATGTCTTGAAATATTTCTTATGTGCAGTTTTGGTCCAAAAAGGCCGATTTCTAAAAAGTCAAATAAGAATGAATAATTAGTAACCGGGAATGCTAACGTTTTTATGTATAGCTAGGTAATGAGTATGGTCGTGAAGCAAACCAGTTTGGATATTGGCAATTATGTGGATCAGCATATGTAACAGACTGGCACAATTGCGTTCGTATAAAAACAGTCAAATTAAGTCATCACAATTGCAGGCTCTGATTGGAATATTGGGGAGCGGGTGATGATAGTGGACACCAGTCACTAGTCTGTTTAATGATATACATTTGTATGTCCTTTCCTAGTAGAATTTAAACTTATTAGACGACTAAATTGTCTTTTAAAAAGCATTCTTGACAATTTTCCTGACAATACGTCATTCTGAATTGGAGACGTCACACAATTTTATATGACTCCCTTAAGAATACAAACACATTTGTTTAGATAATAAATTAAAAGGAGAATCACTTTCTCGACCTATTAGTATTGTATTTCTTAAACATTTTTGAGTATTCTGCAATTTTGATTAAGCAAGGTTAAAACTTGTATATGTGTGTGTGTTATCAATATGCTACAACAACCAAAAGGGCCACGTTACCTACCTATCGGTGTTATGTGATTGAAGTAGGCAAACCAAGAGATAGTTGGTGCTGGATTTCCAGTTACGTTACACCATAGGCTTACGTTTGTGGTTTCATTGACCTCCATCAAGGGTCCACTGAAGCTGCCATTAACTACTCTGATCGCCGGAGGTTCTTGATGAAAATAGAAAAACCAAATCATTTATCATTCTTTGTATTTCAGTTATGGGTAAATAAAGTAAAATTTGTATATAACGAATAGCATGGAACAACAAATCGTTTTATTCGAAATTGCTGATAGGATATTCAATAAATTAACACAAACTAGAATGTTACCATTCTCTTGAAAGGTATTACAGATATCTACTGAAAGCATTTGTCTGTTCAAGAGATGGACCTATTACAAGTATTATAGATATCTGTACCAAATACGTATGTCTGTAAATGACATAGACCTATTACAAGTATTATAGATATCTGTACCAAATACTTGTGTCAGTAAATGACATAGACCTATTACAAGTATTATAGATATCTGTACTCAATAATTGTGTCTGTAAATGAGATCGACCTATTATAAGTATCATAGATAAATGAGACCGACCTATTACAAGTATTATAGATATTTGCACCCAATACTTGTGTCTGTAAATGAGACCTACCTATTACAAGTATTATAGTTATATGTACCCAATACTTGTGTCTATAAATGAGACCTACCTGATACTACGAGTTTGTATTCCACCAATATTTCCCCTGTATCTAATTGACACACGTACATGTTACTGTCCGCATGTTCTGTATCCGACAATGCCATCAACTGTTCATCATCGTCATCTCTAAACGTAAATCGCTTGTCAGTAACTATAATGTCTTCTTCATATTTAAGCGTTTCTGTTCCTCGGATCCAGGAAGTCTAAAAGGATATCAGCAAACTTGCATTTATTGTTTTAATTTGTTCAGTGTGAAAAACATACTAGTACATTCAAAACCGAAACTAGTAGTTACATGTATCCTAAGAGATCCCAAGAGATCCTACGAAATATTTTGTCTCTTTATAGAGTTTGTCTATTTGTGCATGGTAAATAAATAGCTGTTCTATGTCAAGACCTGGTCAATATTTACTGGTTCTATACATTATGTTATAAGATAAGTCAATACTGAATTAAATCAGCACTCTAAGCTAATGGAACAGTTCATTATCATAGTATTTTGTATTAAAAATGTATATACATAAATAACAAAAGTATTTTATCAATAACTATGCATTCACGGGAGTACCGTACTTTGACAAAAACTTGGTTACATTACACTGAACAACAACTTCCATCCTACACACCATCAACATGTTCATTTTTACATAAATATATATAAAGATACCTGTTCCCCACACAAACATAACTATTTTGTTTGTTGTTTATATACTAAACTCTTATGTAACTGTTTCATTTTCCATGTCTGTATATGATCATTTGAACTTAAATTGTGTCTTAATAAAGGTGAGGATAGCCTCGAAAATTCGATATTTACTCGTTTGTACTGTCGCTATTACTACATGACCACATACTTATGACTACATGATCTATTTTTAGCAATACGCATCGACGAAATGATCATACATACCCTCTCCCATGCACCAGGACACCGGAAGATGGCTGTATCACCGGTCCTCACATCTACAACAAGAGTCAACATCAATACACGGCCAGAAAACCACATAATTACGTACATACATATTATTCATGACTATACAATACATACGCATGATATTTTGATTTGACGTTTCTTCAACATAGAAACACTACAAATGTTTTATGAAATATCATTTTCAAATTATATTATGATACGGATATACATACATTGGTCCTTGTAGGATACACAATAGGGCAGCATCGCCATCAGTATGATAACAGATGTCATTGTACATTGCATAACGTTGGTGAACTGAAACAGAAAAGAATTCCGGACAACTAGTATCAAGCATGCGAAGGTCCTTCTTAAAATGTCAATAATTAAACAAATATAAACACACGTTTGTTAAGAATTCGCTGGTGTCAGATTAAAACGCGTCACATTAGCTAGGCACGAAATGTCTTATAAATTCTACAGTACCACAAATAATTCTACTTACTCTTTATAATGTATCAAATCCTTGGTGGGAAGCTTCAATTGAAGTTAATGGTTTCACATCAGTTTGGAAATACCAGTCCTCTCTGTGTAATTATGTGCAGTACTTACATGACATCCGGGTGTTACAGGGACGATCGGCCGAGTGATATACACATCCAGTACTTACCACTAGATACTATGTTTATAAGGATTTGTTCACTCTGTGTCAACATAGGTCCTACTATTCTTTGTAGTTATATACATATCTAAATTACAAGACAACGGAAGAGGTTCTTATACTAATTGTATAGAGCAGAAAAAAGGAGGTTTCTTTAAAATAATACATATGTGTGTACGTATGTACGGATGGATGGATGGATGGATGGATGGGTGGGTGGATAGATGGATGGATGGATGGATGGATGGATGGATGGGTGGGTGGGTGGGTGGGTGGGTGGATGGATGGATGGATGGATGGATGGATATGCACGTGTATGTGCACGTGCAGCACGGACCATTCGTCCAGACACCAGTCACCACCGTCTCCCTACTTAACCCCCACTTAATCCTTGGACGGTGATCCACGGAAATGTCGAGAACATCGCCCAGTCCCTGCCTTATTGCCAGTATCTTCCTGGTTAGTATTTCATATGAGAAATACTGTAATTTTAATCTTAATCATCCATTCTATTGGACTACTTAAATTCATGGTCAGTATATAGGTCACCATAGGCCAAAGGTTAAATAGATTTGTCTCACCAATTCAGTAAATAGCTATAATACCGATATGGATTTATTTGTTTTTACCAAACAAAGTCAATGTACAAGTTATAAATGGTCGCATGTCAAACCGGTAAAATGTTTAATTCTTCCATTTAAGCTGACAGCTTTAAACTGAACGGTTTGTTTGAGAATAGATAGATATTAAATCACATTGCTTTAGGATGTAAATAATATTACATAAAATTGATATGAAACATATCTTTTGTATCAGTCCTATTTTCTCCTCTTACTGATATGTCTGCTCAAAAGCATTCAAATTACATAGATTATTTGATGACAGCATACTGGTACAATCTTCCAGTTTACAGTACTCTTTCTGAACCTTTATACATTTGTATGTTGTTTTAGATCGCCATGTTTAAACGAAACATTGGATGTCAGGAGGGAGTTGCGAATATATAGGTTTATAAGTAAATATCATGGACGATATTAATAAAGATGCATACAATGTATATATTTTAATGTAATCTGATTCCTGATGAAATCTAGCTCATTCCAACTGTCGGAAAATGTCAACCGGATAGAAATGTTCTAAAGAGCTGTATACCCGGCAATTGTTGCCTCCATTATCGGTTGATGGATAATTCTAGGCTATATCTTACGATCGTCTCATTTGGGATGATCCCCATCAGTAAATAAAACCGTAGTCAATATGTATGGTGTATATTGACATGCACTTAGCAGCAGTTTTACAACAAGCCTTAAATTCCCTTGCGCCTCGATCGAAGATGCTATGTCAATAGTGACATCTCGGTGGAACACCATAATAACGATAAGGGTTACTTGTAATTGTTTGATTTCTGTTTGTGCACATAACATAATTGTGTCCATTATCCACAACACAATATACTAGAAATTCAATAGAAATGGGTTTATCGCCTGTGCCCTCTTCACCGAAAGGATGTCATCATGGGAGCCATGGTCTCCATATGCTATATGTTGCTGGTTGGTTGGTTGGTTGATTGTTCACACAACACCTGAGGTTATATGTGGATACATCTATTGTACTTATTTTGTGTGGTGATCTATAACTAATAAATTTAATGTGATATATGGATTGAACTTGAACTATAACCCCTCATGATAACGTCATCTATCAAGTTACAAACTCATGTGATAAAATATACGGAATTGGCTAATTATGAGAATGTGTTATGTAAAAATGGCTATACCTTCAGCAGAAATGGAAAACATGGTGCAAACTTGATACATAATCTGCACAGATTTACCAATTGATTTGGAAAGCCGTTGCAGAAGTAAAATAGGTGCGACTGACTGAGTGACTATGACCACGACCACGACGACCAAGCGTAACGACGAACAAAGTGATACCTAAGTATCCGTCATGCTTCACAGGCTACGCAAAAATAAAATACTTTTCTGAGCAATGCAAGAAGAACACCTGCAAGAGTCCAAGATTTGAATACATCTGGCTTAATTATGCAATTTCTGTCAAATAAGAAATTTAAAAGATGGCACAATCTGAAAAGGAAACAATAAATAAATACCTTCCAAAAAAAGATAAGCAAAGTACCCAGTATTGTACGGTTGAAAATATCTTTTATTTTAAACAGAAATTAACCATCACTAGGCTCAAATTAAGTTGTAAAAATCATCCAACTACATAGTACCTATACTAGATAAAAAGGTTTATTAGGTTACGGACGCAACAAATATTGAGAAATCTTATAGAAAGCGACATTTACTTTTATCATTTACATCCTTTGGTGCAAAATCAGGCCTGCAAATTGTATTACATCTGACGCTAAATGAATAACCATTCTGACGACAACTTTCGAAAAATGGCATGCTCTCGATGATTACGCAGTATAAGCCATTGTATGAATTCTGCACACAAATTTGACTGACTGTGTTTGGACGCTGATGTTATTTTTCTGAGTGCGGCAACCCCTGCATTGACTTTGATGAGCATTTGGACGATGATGTTTTTTTGTCTGAGGGCGGAAGACACATTTCATGTTGGTCTTCCAACCCTTATCATTGTTTGCAATTTTGTGCTTCTCTCGATGCTTAAATCATAATGACAAGTTACTTGATATGGATGCCGCAGATATACCATCAATTACCACCGAAAGAAATTTGCGCCTGACAGAGAAGGAAATAGGAGTACGAAAGTAAAAGCCGCGCCCTTTTCTTTTCCTATCCGACTTGAAAATCAAAACATAAATGTTAATTTCTTTAGTTTTAGCATAAAGAAATTTATAATCTACAAGCAATATTTACGTGGAATTGAGTAAAATCAATACAATTTCTTTGAATGAAAGGATGTATACGACCCGCATATTTTAACAAAACCAGGATGGCTGAATAGGGCCACCGCTACTACATCTACTCTGATTCTGACTTCATCCCAAACACGACTAGAACTGTCAGCAGGATTGCTAACTAATACCCCGGCTACTCAATCAACTCTGAATCTGACTTCATCACAAACACAACTAAAATTATAACCATGATGGCTGACTAATAACCCGGCTACTCAATTCTCTCTGATTACTATGCTGCCCTTATGCTTGTTACCGATGATAAAAAAATCAATGCAGAAAGGTGCACAACATCAATGCGTGCCGTTTCGAGACAAAAATGGATAAAAAAAACTGTAGGAAGAGTTGTCTGGGCAGGATTCTATCTACAATCATATAAAGGGGCATATCTTTCATGTGTTGATAAAATATATAGGATGAGTTGTCCAAACAAAATCCTGCACACAAAGAGACGTTGCGGAGGTATAATGAATACCTTTGATGATTGACGTTGTATATGATAAGTCAATATTGCACCTTAATAGATACAATAACAGTTATCCCGTGAAGCATTGGCTAAAAAGGCTTGTTCATGCCAGTTATGTGTATTAGTTTATTCATAATAGGAAAAACAATTATCTCGTTATTCCTTAAATTTACATAAGGACGAATGATATTTACATTTAGTGCGATTTCAATAAACATCAGCAACCCATTTCTGTTAATTGAACTGGTTCTATAATATCAAAAACCATTAACAACGTACCATTCCCGTGAGAGGAAAAACAGATAAAAGGTTTAATAGAATAATTATAAGTGTGTAATGAAATCGTTATTTTCCCTAATTACTTTGGTTCCATTTGCCAATCAAAGAACACGTGATAGCGATACAGGGACGTAATATCCTAAGGTAAAGCCATATATGTTTAGTTACACAGTCAAAGGAGTCCATATCACCGGCAGGATGTCTACTCCCCACACCAGGATTATGATTATACTGCTGTGTTTTACTTGGAAAGGTAAGTTTCATTTAACTGTTGAATCCTGCTTTGGTCGATTTTATGGGATGATGAATTGAGTTGATGTTGAAATTATCTCAAGACCAGCTCAATTCCTGTTTAATTCATTTCAAGACCAGCTCAGTTCATGTTGAATTTATGTCAGGGCCAGCTCTTTCGGTTTGAATTTATCACCAGCTCAATTCACGTTGATTTCATCTCAAGACAAACTCAATACATGTTGAATTTATCTCATGACCAGCTCAAGACATTACCCCTGGGGATCGACAAAAAAAGTATATACAACTAAGTACTTATCCGTACTTGTGCATTTTATAATAAAAAAAAAAGTAGTCTGTCCTGGATTATTGAATGATCATTTTCCTAAAACGTAATATAAAAAATAATCGTCTTATTAAGAAAAATATCCCAGTCTGTTAACTTATAAGTCGGATTAATAATGGTTATATGGTACGAAATTTGGAACATATCGATACGCACAGGCAATGTTATATTCTGGCAAACGCATGGGCAAAGGGAAAGACAAATTAAGTCATTGTAGAAACTGAAATATTGATCATATGAATTTAAAAAAAAAAAGTCATTTTAGAGTGACCCTATTTTTTGTCATTTGGATATGTTTATATAAACTTATTCCATTTGTTTCCTTGGAGATCTCAAACTGCCGAAGTATATCTTTAAAAGTCAAATAGTTTTGATATTTCGTAGACCCCGTATAGGACCAAGATATTTCTCCTGACCAGGCCAATATTCTACTTTATTTGAATAATAAAATGTATGATTATTCGACCTCTGTAAACCGGAAAACCGTGTCCATAAGATTTCGTCATGTTTTGTAAATTCTTTGATAATAACTCTGTGTACACAATTTTTGAAAATTTTCTTTCATTTGTATGACCGTCCCCTACTTGAATATAGTTTCATATTCATCTTTTCGGCTTATAAATCCGCTTATAATTGAACATAGAGCGCCATGCTAACGCGTTTTAGTTTTATACAAATTCCTGTATATTTCTTGTGTATATATACATGTATCTTTCTTTCGTTGTGTTTAACCGTGTTTCTAAGTAAGTGTTGACATTTAGGTTATGCCTTTATTGGTAATGGGTATGGATCTCCATTGGTATATTAGGGACCAGTCTAATCAGTGTATATGTAATTATAAACGTTCTCGTATTCCGCGCAATTTTTATATCACGGAAAATCCAGAAAATCATGCAATGTTCCAAAACAGCAGAAGTGCTAGGTAAACATGTATCATAATTTACACAAATTAAACTATTCGTGGTCCAAAAAATAAATGTATGAAATGATAAACAACATTTCCGTGAACATGTGCTTCCGTGACGTAGAAATCTGTCTTGGCTGTTATATAGTTTTGTAGGAATTAGTGGTAGGTGCGAGTATGTGTACAATTAGAAACTCCTTGATTTGCCTGCATCGATCTGCAAGTGTGCACGTGCAATATGAAGTTTAGTGTGAGTGGACTGTAGGGTAATTTGGGTGTTTTAGGGTCTAACATTCCTTTCTCTGTTTAGCATATAAATTCGAATGATTGCTCAGAGGTGCAGATAATCTTCACGTACTCAGAGATACGTTTTTACAGGTCTTTATTGTTTCGTTCCGCGCGGTTAGTGTTGAAATAGTTGCGGGTTTGACGGGATATCCGCTTTTCCCAGCCAAGGTATAAACTAATTATAACTGTCTGCATTTATTCAGATACATGTGCGACCGGAATATGTAATAACAGAGGACACATCATTTTATGTGTTTAATCAGCTTGGTTTTTAAATGCAGAATATTCGAAATGAATTTAGGCATCCACCATTCCAATGATTAGCCTCTTCTTCAAAATCTAGCATTTTATAATATATTTATTATATATATAAAAATGGTTTGAATTGTGTCTCATTTTGTACTATAATAAACGTGAGGCCTATTAATGGTAATTATTTCAACTAGAAATTGTTTCGGAACAATTTGACGGGCTTTTCACTATTTAGCATTAATGACCTAAAGGCTTGGTATTTCCAAACATAAAAAACTATTTTAGAACACTTGATAGGTCATCCACATTCTAGTTTTGATTAATCTGGCATCTGAGATATTACATTTCAACAAAGGAGTGGACGAAGGGAAATAACTCGTACAGCCTTGTACGAGTTATCTCCCCTCGTCCAACTAACGTTATATCTCAGATGCCGTTATATATCAGATGCCAAATTAATTGAAAATGGCGTTCCGCGTTAATGGTAAACGTTACCGAAACACCAAAAAACATGAAAATCATCAGAATAACATTTTGAATCATACTTCAATTTCTTTTTTTGGAAAAAGATTAAAAAATGAAGATTTTCTAAAAATAGACCATAGCGAACGCTTTTATTTGACCTCTGACCCTAAAACTTTTAGTGAGTAAAAGCTAGAGCCAGCCTTTAACTACAAATAACATAACTACCTGACCCCTGTAAAATGAATACTTTTTTAATTATGGGCATTTTAAGCTTTTTAATACATGACGTCATGGCGGCCATCTTGGATTTCAAATCAACTTAAAAAATAACATAACTTGGCCAGGACAATCCAAGGATTATTTTAGCTAAGATTGAGATGAATGCCACTTGTGGAACTTGAGAAGAAGTTTAAAATGTAAAACTATTTTTAATATAGAATACATAGTGGAAATTCAAAATGGCGTATACCGGAAACTGTATGTGTCACAGAAAAACTAAAAACGTCAAATTCATCAGAATGACATTCTACATCATACTAAGAATTTTTTTTTTGAAAAACATTGAAAAATGAAGATTTTTTAAAAATAGACTTATTTAACCCCGTAGCTAACGCTTTTATTTGACATCTGACCCTAAAACTTTTTGTGAATAAAAGCTAGAGCCAGGCTGTAACTACAAATAACATATTACCTGACCCCTGTAAAATGAATACTTTTTTAATTATGGGCATTTTAAGCTTTTTAATACATGACGTCATGGCGGCCATCTTGGATTTCAAATCAACTTAAAAAATAACACCACTTGGCCACGACAATCCAAGGATTATTTTAGCTAAGATTGAGATGAATGCCACTTGTGGAACTTGAGAAGAAGTTTAAAATGTAAAACTATTTTTAATATAGAATATATAGTGGAAATTCAAAATGGCGTATACCGGAAACTGTATGTGTCACAGAAAAACTAAAAACGTCAAATTCATCAGAATGACATTCTACATCATACTAAGAATTTTTTTTTGGAAAAAGATTGAAAAATGAAGATTTTCTAAAAATAGACTTATTTGACCCCATAGCGAACGCTTTTATTTGACCTCTGACCCTAAAACTTTTTGTGAATAAAAGCTAGAGCCAGGCTTTAACTACAAATAATATAATTACCTGACCCCTGTAAAATGAATACTTTTTTTATATGGGCATTTTAAGCTTTTTAATACATGACGTCATGGCGGCCAACTTTGATTTCAAACCAACTTAAAAAATAACACCACTTGGCCAGGACTATCCAAGGATTATTTCAGCTAAGATTGAGCTGAATCCCACTGGTGGAACTTGAGAAGAAGTTTAAAATGTAACACACTTTTCTATATTGAAATATATAGAGGGAAATTATAAATGGCGTACAACAGAAACCGTATGTGTCACAGAAAAACTGAAAACTTTAAATTCATCAGAATGACATTCTGCATCATACTAAGAATTTGTTTTGGAAAAATATTGAAAATTGAAGATTTTCTAAAAATAGACTAACTTGACCCCTTAGCGAGCTTTTTTATTTGACCTCTGACCTTAAACTTGTAATAAAAGTTAGCCCCAGTTATTATCTACAAATAATATAGGACATAACCTCTGTATAATGAATACTTTTTGAGTTATAGTCGTTTTAAACATTTTAGGTATGACGTCATGGCGGCCATTTTGAATTTTCTGACCTACTTAATTTTGTTACATGAACATCTTCAGACCTTCTTATTAAACATACCTACATCATTTTAAACATAACTTATACCATATTTGCTGAATGGCTGTCACAAAATCAAGTGCAGAAGAAGAAAAATAATAAGAAACATAACAGAAACAATAGGTCTTTTCACCACTTGGGTGAAAAGCCCTAATAAGTTGGCCAGGCTAAGTTATCATTTGTCAATGGATCAAGGTCGATCAAGAATTTAATCAGACTAAAATAACCATAATTTGTGCTATAGGATCGATCTTTTAAGACTGAATGACAGTTTAGTTTGGTATAATTATGATTCTTTTTATGTTAGAATCTAATTAATTATACATTTTTTATTCTAGCTGACTGGAATTGTGCAACAAAAGATAGCTTAAATGAAGAGGTGCAGGACATTCCGAGTTCCGTGTTAGACCATGAATCTAATGAAAGTGACCAAGAAATTCCGTCCTTTAACAACAGCGAAATGCAGAAACCTACCAGAACATCTACGTTTGTCTTTCTCAATCTAAATCTTCCATGTTATTTGGACCAATTGTGTTCCATCAAACACAGGGACAACGCTATTTGCCACTGTGATAAGGAGTGTGTTTTATTTGGAGACTGCTGCCCAGACTGGTACACGCTATATGTGTCCAGAAGTAATGCAGGCATATTAACGGTCATAGAAAATCCGTTAGAATGGTATATGGAAAATACTAAGGACTCCAACTACGCTACTATTTTGGCTCTTTTTATGCGGGACAGCACATGTATAAATATTCAAAACGGATCGCATATTGTAGCATTAAGAGTGATAACAACGTGCCCCAAGGAATCTGCTGATGACGTCACAAGACATAAATGTAAATCAGGCTCGCTGTCTCCATTAGAACATATACCAGTGTCTCTCGTCTCCAACGGACCTGTCCAGGTTGTCTTTAAGAATAGGATGTGCGCACTGTGTTACGGATACGGGGAAGCAGAATTAGTTTCAGTGGACAGCGTCAGCACTCTGCCCGAAAAATCTGCCTTCACAAAATTCGGAAGAATTCAATACAGTATTTAAGAAAGAATGTAGTTTCTTTATGACTCCACCGCCTAATGTAGGTGAGCTTCGTCAGTGTCAAGTAAAAGACAGAGACTCCCCTCTAGAGTGTGTAGGACATGAGCAGACAATCGGTGCATCCCTTTCGACCGTGTGCGAAGCTTACCTTGCGCCAGTATATGACTCAACGTCATTGAAAAGAAATCCCCACTGTGCACTTTGTTCAAATGGCAACGACTCTGATCTTCATTGTGGAATACACAATCTAGGTCCATTAATACCAGGCCCGGATGAAATGGTTGGGATTAATATATTATTTAACTTTAACCCCAATTCGGGATCTTGGTATGCATTGGGACAAAGAGACTGCCCGGAAATGCAAGCATGGTATCCTGACAAAACCGGATGTCACTCACTTCTCTGTCCTAAAAACCACGTGCCAAGTTACGGACATTGCATTGATGACAAATTCGCACTTTACAATGCTACCAATAACATTCCCTTTGATCACAATGGAATGAGAGGATACAATGTTTCTATCAACATCGCTATTGATGATGGGGTTATGTCGACATCTTCCATTCAAAATATTTTACGACTACTCAGTCTGGGTTTGCTCAGATCAGGCGTTATAATAATTACAGATTTTCAACTGACAAGTCCAACCTTCAGTGATAAATCTCTCACTGATGATATGGTTATATACCATATGATCGTCAACACTAGTACTCAAGATGACCTTGAGGCTGTAGTGACTGAAACGCTAGGCACAGTACGACAATTCGATCATGTGTCAGCCGAATTAACCAATACCGAAAATAAGACATTGACATGCAACAACACGCACATCACGCAGTATACTGCACCAGAGGTGGCTTTCATTGAGGACAATAACTTGTATATCAGACCTCAAAACTCAAACATCACTATTAGCCTATATAGCACCCGGTTTCACCTTAGGATTGACAGGACCAGTAAACAGCCAATCATAACGTTTCTGGGATTGTGTAAGGAAGGAGTATCCATCGACTGTACACTATTGTCTTACACAGCAAACGAGTACGAAATCAATGATAACAAGGCGTACATCAACAACATCGAAGAGATTGTCACCAATTTTGATTTAAACAGTGACGTTCTGTATGTCTGTGACAACCTTACTAACGTATTAATCCCATTGAAAGTCGATGGAGCAATGCAAATTCTAACAGTTGTGATGATAACAGTTTCAATCATATGCTTGTTGGCTCTGATTTTGATGCACTGCGTGTTTTCATCCCTACGGACATTGCACGGAAAAAATTTAATGGCATTTTCAACTTCCCTTCTTACAGCACAGATCCTGTTTCTACTTGCCTCGTACATTGCAGGAACATTATGTGTGATTATAGCGATATCCCAGCATTACTTCTGGCTGTGTTCTTTCATGTGGACCAGTGTAATGGCATTTGACTTGGCCAGTAAATTTGGCGCAAAAACTATGATGACTTATAAAACTTCTACATTTCATTTCAGAAAGACATTTATTGTGGCACATGGCTTACCATTGATACTGGTTGTCAGCTGTGTCGTTGTCGACAGCATCAGCAGTACTCGCGACACCGTTGGTTACGGAACTGGTAGTGGCGGCTATTGCTGGATCGAAAACCCGATGGTATCGTTATTTGTATTTGGTATACCAATTGCCTTGTGTCTGATCTTTAATATGATTTGTTTTGGTATATCTCTACATGGTCTTCATGGAACAAAACTAAGTGCAAAAACCGTGAGAAGCAAAAAGCAAGAAAGAAATTACTGTATAATATACACGAAGATATCAATATTGTTGGGCGGTACCTGGATCTTTGGCTTCCTTAGTGCAGTCATCAACATCAAACCCATTCTTTACATGAACATTTGCCTCAATGGACTTCAGGGCTTCTTCCTTTTTCTGGGTTTTATCTTGAATGCAAGAGTTATACGCATGTTTCGAAAACAGAGAATGACCACTTCGTCAACAATATCACTACCATCGAGTGGATTGACAGACATAACTCGGTCTGGTCCATCAATGACTACAGATCAACGTTTTTAGAAACCTCTAAAACGGCTCAGCCAATAACTTTCTCTTACAGTGTATATATTGACTGGAATTACGTGATATGTGTGTCTAGACAGATTCATGTTGTCAGTACAGTGATTTAAGCACTCTCAAATTGACTTAAATTCATATATTTTCCCAAAAATACCACAAAAACGTCTATGTGAGCCAAGAGATCAAGAAGGGATCTTGGCGTCCACCATTAAGTGGTCTTTTATCTCCCCCAGATGTAAAAAAAAAAAAAAAAAAAACGTGGTTGGGGTTCATCAGTCCACTGTAAATATCAGGGTTACTGATTAAAACATTTGATTTATCATGAATATGCAACTTATATGAAGCCTTTTCTCAGGGTTACTGTCTTTCAAGTTATGGTGTGCTCTTATATGCTATTAAACCTAACCAATAACATTATGTTTTCAAACTTGTATTTGATAGAAGTTTCACATTATTTGAGGATCAAATGAGCGATTTAGGGAATGGAGTCTCGGCTAATGGTATAAGTGAAATAATTGATTATGCGTTGTATAAAACCTCAAGAACCTTTTGATGAATATGGGTAACGAACTTTAGCTAACATCCAAAGTGGTTGCTTAACAGCCATTTTGTTTTCAGATCAGTGACAACACAATACAAGATCAAAGGGGACATATCAAGTTTAAAAAATTTCCTCCCTTGACCCAGTGTTTCTCAAGAATAGCGGTATCAAACTTCACTTCACAGAATCCTAGACGTCTGCTTGCCGGCCATTTTGTTTTTTCGGTCAGGTTCAAAATAGAATGGGCACAACTAGGGATAAACGAGAACATACACCTCACAAGGGCACATGGACATATAAGTATTCTGGCATTTTCTTATATATCATTAATTCCCTTTATAAAAATGTATATGAGAAAAAGGTTTGACAAGGAATTGTTTGACATCACAAGAGTAATGTCAAGGTCACCAAAATGCCAACCATCACAGAAGATGTACTTCCTTGCTTTGGAATTACATTCAGCCTTTCTAGAATATTCTAGAAACTTCCAGGAGTTACGCTTTGCATGGGATCCTTTCGGTACAACATATCTTCAATTGGCAAAGTCCAAGATGGCCAACAGGTTGGCATTTTGGATTTCTTGTGAAACACAAGTCGACTTTACCAGGTCTGGGGAACAAGGCAATCGACCTGTTGGGTTCCCACTCATGGTGGATCTTGATTTGAATTAAATCATAACTATCTAAGTCATTGTCAGTGTCCGTTTGTCTTATTCAACAACCAACTACAATGAACAAGAGGCCCAATGGGCCTGTATCGCTCACCTGGCTCTACAGCAAATTTGAAGTTGATCGAGGTCATTTCTACAGATACTATACTATTCCAGCATACCATTGGCCTAATATCAAGTTTTGGTGACACTTGGCTATCGCATAATCATTGTTTAAAGATTTAAGCCTATTTCACCTTGTGACCTTGAATGAAGTGTCAAGTAAAAGACAGAGACTCCCCTCTAGAGTGTGTAGGACATGAGCAGACAATCGGTGCATCCCTTTCGACCGTGTGCGAAGCTTACCTTGCGCCAGTATATGACTCAACGTCATTGAAAAGAAATCCCCACTGTGCACTTTGTTCAAATGGCAACGACTCTGATCTTTATTGCGGAATACACAATCTAGGTCCATTAATACCAGGCCCGGATGAAATGGTTGGGATTAATATATTATTTAACTTTAACCCCAATTCGGGATCTTGGTATACATTGGGACAAAGAGATTGCCTGGAAATGCAAGCATGGTATCCTGACAAAAACGGATGCCACTCTCTTCTCTGTCCTAAAAACCACGTGCCAAGTTACGGACATTGCATTGATGACAAATTCGCACTTTACAATGCTACCAATAACATTCCCTTTGATCACAATGGAATGAGAGGATACAATGTTTCTATCAACATCGCTATTGATGATGGGGTTATGTCGACATCTTCCATTCAAAATATTTTACGACTACTCAGTCTGGGTTTGCTCAGATCAGGCGTTATAATGATTACAGATTTTCAACTGACAAGTCCAACCTTCAGTGATAAATCTCTCACTGATGATATGGTTATATACCATATGATCGTCAACACTAGTACTCAAGATGACCTTGAGGCTGTAGTGACTGAAACGCTAGGCACAGTACGACAATTCGATCATGTGTCAGCCGAATTAACCAATACCGAAAATAAGACATTGACATGCAACAACACGCACATCACGCAGTACACTGCACCAGAGGTGGCTTTCATTGAGGACAATAACTTGTATATCAGACCTCAAAACTCAAACATCACTATTAGCCTATATAGCACCCGGTTTCACCTTAGGATTGACAGGACCAGTAAACAGCCAATCATAACGTTTCTGGGATTGTGTAAGGAAGGAGTATCCATCGACTGTACACTATTGTCTTCCACAGCAAACGAGTACGAAATCAATGATAACAAGGCGTACATCAACAACATCGAATAGATTGTCACTAATTTTGATTTAAACAGTGACGTTCTGTATGTCTGTGACAACCTTACTAACGTAGTAATCCCATTGAAAGTCGATGGAGCAATGCAAATTCTAACAGTTGTGATGATAGCAGTTTCAATCATATGCTTGTTGGCTCTGATTTTGATGCACTGCGTGTTTTCATCCCTACGGACATTGCACGGAAAAAATTTAATGGCATTTTCAACTTCCCTTCTTACAGCACAGATCCTGTTTCTACTTGCCTCGTACATTGCAGGAACATTATGTGTGATTATAGCGATATCC
Organism: Pecten maximus; assembly: GCF_902652985.1. Taxonomy (NCBI): domain Eukaryota; kingdom Metazoa; phylum Mollusca; class Bivalvia; order Pectinida; family Pectinidae; genus Pecten; species Pecten maximus. The sequence continues at coordinate 23,828,206 of NC_047023.1, read as the reverse complement.
CAGCATTACTTCTGGCTGTGTTCTTTCATGTGGACCAGTGTAATGGCATTTGACTTGGCCAGTAAATTTGGCGCAAAAACTATGATGACTTATAAAACTTCTACATTTCATTTCAGAAAGACATTTATTGTGGCACATGGCTTACCATTGATACTGGTTGTCAGCTGTGTCGTTGTCGACAGCATCAGCAGTACTCGCGACACCGTTGGTTACGGAACTGGTAGTGGCGGCTATTGCTGGATCGAAAACCCGATGGTATCGTTATTTGTATTTGGTATACCAATTGCCTTGTGTCTGATCTTTAATATGATTTGTTTTGGTATATCTCTACATGGTCTTCATGGAACAAAACTAAGTGCAAAAACCGTGAGAAGCAAAAAGCAAGAAAGAAATTACTGTATAATATACACGAAGATATCAATATTGTTGGGAGGCACGTGGATCTTTGGCTTCCTTAGTGCAGTCATCAACATCAAACCCATTCTTTACATGAATATTTGCCTCAATGGACTTCAGGGCTTCTTCCTTTTTCTGGGTTTTATCTTGAATGCAAGAGTTATACGCATGTTTCGAAAACAGAGAATGACCACTTCGTCAACAATATCACTACCATCGAGTGGATTGACAGACATAACTCGGTCTGGTCCATCAATGACTACAGATCAACGTTTTTAGAAACCTCTAAAACGGCTCAGCCAATAACTTTCTCTTACAGTGTATATATTGACTGGAATTACGTGATATGTGTGTCTAGACTGATTCATGTTGTCAGTACAGTGATTTAAGCACTCTCAAATTGACTTAAATTCATATATTTTCCCAAAAATACCACAAAAACGTCTATGTGAGCCAAGAAGGGATCTTGGCGTCCACCATTAAGTGGTCTTTTATCTCCCCCAGATGTAAAAAAAAAAACGTGTATTCCCTTGGTTGGGGTTCATCAGTCCACTGTAAATATCAGGGTTACTGATTAAAACATTTTATTTATCATGAATATGCAACTTATATGAAGCCTTTTCTCAGGGTTACTGTCTTTCAAGTTATTGTGTGCTCTTATATGCTATTAAACCTAACCAATAACATTATGTTTTCAAACTTTTATTTGATAGAAGTTTCACATTATTTGAGGATCAAATGAGCGATTGAGGGAATGGAGTCTCGGCTAATGGTGTAAGTGAAACAACTGATTATGCGTTGTATAAAACCTCAAGATCCTTTTGATGAATATGGGTAACGAACTTTAGCTAACATCCAAAGTGGTTGCTTAACAGCCATTTTGTTTTCAGATCAGTGACAACACAATACAAAATCAAAGGGAACATATCAAGTTTAAAAAAATTCCTCCCTTGACCCAGTGTTTCTCAAGAATAGCGGTATCAAACTTCACTTCACAGAATCCTAGACGTCTGCTTGCCGACCATTTTGTTTTTTCGGTCAGGTTCAAAATAGAATGGGCACAACTAGGGATAAACGAGAACATACACCTCACAAGGGCACATGGACATATAAGTATTCTGGCATTTTCTGATATATCAGTAATTCCCTTTATAAAAATGTATATGAGAAAAAGGTTTGACAAGGAATTGTTTGACATCACAAGAGTAATGTCAAGGTCACCAAAATGCCAACCATCACAGAAGATGTACTTCCTTGCTTTGGAATTACATTCAGCCTTTCTAGAATATTCTAGAAACTTCCAGGAGTTACGCTTTGCATGGGATCCTTTCGGTACAACATATCTTCAATTGGCAAAGTCCAAGATGGCCAACAGGTTGGCATTTTGGTTTTCTTGTGAAACACAAGTCGACTTTACCAGGTCTGGGGAACAAGGCAATCGACTTGTTGGGTTCCCACTCATGGTGGATCTTGATTTGAATTAAATCATAACTATCTTAGTCATTGTCAGTGTCCGTTTGTCTTATTCAACAACCAACTACAATGAACAAGAGGCCCAATGGGCCTGTATCGCTCACCTGGCTCTACAGCAAATTTGAAGTTGATCGAGGTCATTTCTACAGATACTATACTATTCCAGCATACCATTGGCCTAATATCAAGTTTTGGTGACACTTGGCTATCGCATAATCATTGTTTAAAGATTTAAGCCTATTTCACCTTGTGACCTTGAATGAAGGTCAAGGTCATTCATTTGAACAAACTTGGTAGCCTTTCACTCCAGCATTCTACAAGCCCAATATCAAGTCTCTGGGCCTCTTGGTTATTGAGAAGTCGTTTGAAGAGTATAGCCTATTAGACCTTTGTGACCTTGAATGAAGGTCAATGCCATTCATTTGAACAAACTTGGTAGTCCTTCACCCAAGGATGCTACAGAACTAATATCAAGACCCTAGGCCTTTTAATTATTGAGAACCGTTTAAAGATTTTAGCCTATTTGACCAATGTGACCTTGAATGAAAGTCAAGGTCATTTATTTGAACAAACTTGGTATTCCTTTACCCCAGGATGCTACAGGCCTAATATCAAGTCTCTGGACTTTTTTATTATTGAGGAGAAGTCGTTTACATACTTTAGCCCATTTGACCCATGTGACTTTGAGTGACGTTCAAGGTCATTCATTCGAACAAACTTAGTAGCCCATCACGCAAGGATGCTACAGACCTAATATCAAGTCTCTGGGCCTCTTGGTTACTGAGAAGAAGTTGTTTGCAGATTATAACCTATTTGACCTTGAATAAAGGTCAAGGTCATTTATTTGAAAAACTTGGTAGCGCTTCACCCCAGAATGCTAAAGGCCCAATATCAAGTCCCTCTGCCTTTTGGTTATTGAGCAGAAGTCATTTGAAAGATAATAGCATATTTGACCCATGTGATCTTGAATGAATGTCAAGGTCATTTATTTGAACAAACTTGGTAGCCCTTTACCCCAGGATGTTACAGGCCAAATATCAAGTCCCTGGACCTCCTTGTTATTGAGAAGAAGTTGTTTAAATGAAAAGGTTGACTCCGGATGGACGGACGGCGGACGACGCACCACGGCATAAGGTCGCTTGCCCTTCAGGCAGGTGAGCTAAAAATGAGAACAATATGGGAAAAAGTGATGATAAACTTTAGTTGGTTACTGCCTTACTGAATACATGACTCTAGGTTTCATCTCAGTCAGTGCTCTGTCGGCATACATATTTACAATTAGTATGTTTGCTTATTTACTGGGTTTATCGTGCACAGCCAGTGTCATTTTGAGGCCGGGTTTCATTGTAGTAGTTGGTGACTACCTCACTGAACAACATACAGGAGGCCTGTCACAAGCCAACCAGATCAATAAGGGAACATAATCTTGACCAAGGACACAACCATGACAGCATAGACCTGCCCGTTTCTCAGCTCCGTAAGAAAAGGGTAGTTAGCATCAAACCACTCACCAAGGATCTTCACCTGATGATCTCTCACCCGGCGCTCTAATTGACTGAGCTATCACAGCATTAGCTGCTTGTAGGCCATTTGTTTCTATTTCTCAAAATTGAACATACATATCAATATTAAACACGACAACAACAGGCCTTAGAGGGTAGGAAAATTTTAATTTGAGAAAGATCCCAATGGTACTTTCTGTGAAATAATAACCAACTTCAATCGTGAAATCCAAGCTGGCTGACTGTCAGCGTTTTTGTTTCTTTCATCAGTCCAAAGAATTGATCATGAACAACTTCATTCAAGCTATCTTAGAATATGAAATTTGAGAAAGATCAATGAAAAGCTTTCGAAGGAATGACCTGGCTATAACAATATTTAACTTTAAAAATCCAACATGGCTGTCTGGCAGCTATTTTGTTTCAATGATCAGTCTTAAATTTAAGTATAAGAAGGATCATAGACCTGCGTTCTGAGAAATATAAACAGTCAAAATAAAACATGTAAGCCATTTTAATTTTCTTATCAGTCTCAAAATTGTATATGTTTGCACAACTATTTACAAGCAGAACTTAAATAGTAGCAAAATATATTTGATCCAAAACAATCTTAACTTATGAGCCATGCATTCCTTGCATCAAAAAAGTATTTTTTAAAATGAGTGTGATGCATTGTGTCTATACTTAAAAAGATATCACTCAAAATCACTCCCTTTTTCTAATACAAAAAAAAAAGATGTTGGTATGATTATCTTGACTAAACAAATATTCGGATTGGAGTAACTTCCACTTGACCATAAACATTCCTGTTTTCCATGACCAATACTGGTGCAGAATTTGTCAAAAGGTCAATATTCCTATTTTGTTCCAAAAGACTGCATGGTATGGAGTGCAGATTATGTTTCAGTGACCAAAAAAATGTGTATTATGATCATATATAACTGCCATGTGATGCCTTCCGAAACAGATGAAAGAATTCTTTTGAGTTATATGTAACTCTCATCCGTGCACATTTTCTGGTTCTCAGTGTCTGGTAAGTATATCTAAAAAAGAATACTTAAGAAACACTTGTTAGTAAAGCATAAGCACTTTCATCTTAAAATCTTCAGATGCTTTACATCTTAGTAGACATCTCTGTAACCATATGTGGCTGCCAACACACTAACACACTAAATGTATGTCGTCATCAATATTTTTCTGACTGAACGAGATGCCTACTAAGATAAAAAGCAGCTGAAGATTTTATGATGAAAGCGTGTATGCTTTACTAACAGGTGTGTCTTCAGTTATACTTACATATTGTATATATCTATATATATATATATATATATAAACATAGGACCAAAAATAACAAAGGAAGACTGTTTTATATTGACATGTTTGTACATGTACATATATATCAAGAAAAGAAAAACTTTTAATTTTATCATATACATACATAAATATGCAGGTGTGATGGTGTCTATCTTGGAACATTGTGTACTTGATACTTCAGGGGTATGTACACTTTCACTTTCTGTACCAATGAAATATGTCATGACAAAACTATGTCATGGCAAAACTAAAGGCACACAACAAGCTATTTGATTGGTGTCAGGAAAAAAAATGGCCCATCGCTAAACTTGAAGCATTTCTTTTGAAGATGACAGAGGAGTGACAACCAAGTTCAAAGCCAGGCAATTTAAAGGTACAGCGATTTTTGTTTCATCCTTAAGATGACTGTGACTGAGACATCAATTTTTTCATGACATGCATACCTGTATATGTATACACATGTGATGCAGAGATCGAAAGTGATGTAACACCTGGAGTACCAAGGACGATGACTGGAGGTCAAGCAGAACACAGGGAATGTATGGCAGCCACTTTTCAGATAATGCTATATATTTTTATACCAATAAGAATTTAAATATCATTTGAGTTGTTACAGAGAAAAATCCATGACAAGTTCATACGCAAAGCAGAAGGCAAAAAATAAAAATACTGACTTACCATAGCAAGTCCCCCACTTGTCTGACTTTATTATAATAAATATCCATATCTAACTATTTCAAATCATTACTTGAAGTAAACAAACACAAGGGAAATTGACTTCCTTATTCACATCATATGTTCTTCTTTAGTAAAGACAATCTCTCAATGTTGACCAAATTGGTCCATTCTGGTATATCACTTGCAGCAGGTGTACAGTGTTAACATCCATCTCATCGTAAATCTCACACTCAACATGGTTAGAACCAATTTACAAATTGGATATACAATGTATAAATAAGTATAATAAACAACCAAAATTAATGATGATTGCTTGATATCATTAAATATATCAAAACTATTCCATAAAATACATAAATATAATTATTGTCATATAACAGATCTAGCACTTTAATTGGAAAACATCAGAGATATGGCAAAAAATGGAAACATTTCATGTTGTATTACAAACAAAAGTAAACAGTCTTTATATAGTATGTGTTATCACAAAATTAAATGCAGTCTTCCTGAATAAGACAATAATATGATCATGATCTATTACTAAAAATAGAAGAACATACCGACCTACACAATTTAGGTAGTGCCTACATTAGGTTATCTTGGTAAACTTTGGGTATGTAACCAAATCAAAAATAAAATTGCTTCATATCCATATTTGTCCTGCTATAAACCGAAAACATAATCACTGAAGTAAATTCTGTATAGGGGTACATTTTATGTGCTTTTTTGGCATGTATCCTGAACTGCATTAGAAAGGGGTGCGTTTACTGCCAGATAAATTAGCAACAAGAGGCCCACAGGGCCTGTATCACTCACCTGCCTATTACAATGATTGTGGCAGAACACTTCCCATTGGCCCAAATGACCTTGACTTTTGACTAATGACCTGGATCTTTGGCGAGTTGACTTCTTATTTAATTCCTACCAACAAAATTTTCATCACTGTGAAAAGATGCTAAATTTGACCTTGTCCTTTTGGCCTAATCACCTTGACCTTTGACTTGATTCCAATACTTGGCCTTAAATTAAGACAAAATCTTATTTTAGGGTCCTAACCCTTATCACAGAGGGGAGGGGGGGGGGGGGGGGGGGGGGGGTCATTAATAGAATAAGCCACTATAGCAATACAGGGGTGTCAGCCAAACCATTTGTACAATTTGGACTGGAATTCCCACTACCTGGGGATACTTTCAGTCAAATTTAGTTAATTTAAAGAAACTGTTGATATATTTATGGACGATGGACACCATGGTATGGCATAAGCATCACTTTGGTCCTCCCTTGGACCAGACGAGTTAACAATACATTGATAGGGGTGAGCTTATGATTACTGCCAGATAAATTAGTAACAATAGGTGTCTTTTTGACCAGTTTCTGTTACACTGAACACTGTGCATTTTCACTGCAACTATTTAATCACAATCCAATATTTAGACTGTAAGTGTTCTGCTATCAGATGCTGAGATGCTGCTCTACCTGTTCCAACTTAGATGTTACAGCTCAAGCTCAATATTGACAATGCGCATGGTATCAGCAAACCAAGTCCCATATATCATTTAATCCAGACTATGATTGCATGAGCCTTTGATTCAAAGGGTTTTCTGGTGACTTCATCCAATCTTTTCGTAGCATTTGTTTTAACTGTGAAAGTCTTAGGTTTGGGTTCTCCTTTTTCAATTGTGGTAAACGTTCATCCTCATATTTTTGGTAGGCAGCTTTGACTCTCTTCTCCGGATGCATGTCTATTTCTGGTTCTTTCACACTGCAAAATGTTTAAAGCAGTTTTTGGTAAGTTCTCAATCTGTACATTAACATATACTAGTCTAATCAACTGAAGTAATGAATCGATAAAAAAGAACTTATAATTACGTTTTCACAGACATATACACTGTAGTCAAGTTTTAGGAATGTATACATAAACTTAATACAGTCAAGAAAGAATAATAGAATCTTTCGTCCCCTTGAGGGTGATCAAACAAGGGGATCTCAATCCTTAAAGTTCTCAAGCTGACAATACCTCAGAAGCTTCATGCTTGTCACCAATGAATATCCCCCCTCCTCCTCCTCCCCCCCCCCCCCCCCCCCCCCCCCCCCCCTGGTTGAGATTCCCATCTCATTCAAAAGGTGATGAATGATTACTTTTATGTTGCCATGATCGTCTCATTGTCTATCTAATATTGACATCATCACATCATGCCAGGCAATGTTGATGTGGCATGATCAAAATGTCAATGTCAACCTCATTCAAATGTTGTGAAGGGGAAATCCCCAACTAAACCCTAGGGTGACGTTAATAAAATCTTACTTGGGTCTGTTTCATGACCAGGCCCATGATAGACAAAGTTTTGATTATTTTCTCACACACACATTATTGTTACATCATCGTACATGTCAGCTTAGTCCAGTCAATTTAGGTTTTACCAAGTCTTTATCTTACTGGTTTGATACTTACCTGAGTACAGAAAGAGTATCTTCTACACTGCGAGCTTTACTTACCTGAGTACTGAAAGAGCATCTTCTACACTACGAGCTTCTCCTTCTGTTGGGAGCAGTCGGTTGACATTTTCCTCAATCGGCACCTCATCTGGCAAAGCATTACCTTTAGTTGCCGTCGCTTATTTAATGAGTTTATAAACATGAATTAAAACATCATTTGTAAAATACATTTGTATGAGATATAATGGTAATAATATTCTTAGGATAATCTGACCAGAACAAATAGTCCTAGGAAAGTGTACTATGACTTTTCTATCAATTCAAAATGTTCACAAGTCCACTTTTCATATTAGCAAATACCAGTAGTGTCACTAATTATAATATAAGTGTCACAAAATATGCCTTCATAGTAGAGCTGATACCCCATGCATGGAGTATAATTAGATGAGAAGACATTACCACATGTGAATGGTTTTCAATGTTCAGAAACAGTAATATCATGTCAGGGTGTACTTTTTCTTATTTCCATAAATGATTTTTTCTGTTGTAAAAAGTTTCCAAATCCTTCTCTTATACAGATGGTGGTAAATTCAGTAATTAACCAGTAGGACTGTGAAGACCTCCAGTCACATATTGACTCTTGTCTATAAGTGGTGTAATATTTGGAAAATGTTAATGTAAAGGAACTTTGTAGCCTTAATTTTTAATTCCAAAGATGGACAGCTGATTTTGAACATTGCATGAGCATGTCATGAAGAAAGAAAACAAGAAGTCCATGGGCTGGGCAGGACAGGTGAACTAAAAAACAACATCTCTAACCATTCTCAACTCCACCTGAGTTACTGTAATTTTTGGGGCAGGAGAAAAATTATTTCCTCTGATTTTAAGCAATAATACATGTAACTTGTGTATAGTGATCTTAAGAAACCAACAATGAGAAAAACCAGAACGTCAACAACTTGGCTATAGCTCTGACTATAGGCCTACCATGCCATGTAAGTTATACACAATATCTATGTACATGTATATGTTATTAATTGTAAATAAATTAATTATTGTCTATATAAATACTAACAGTAACTATATTTTATCTGTACTTTCTTTTCAACTTTACAAACCAAAACTTCCACACTTCAAACTTACCTTGTGCCAATCTCTTTTCCATTGCAATCTGGTTCTGTATCTGAGACTGAGTGACCTTTGAACTCCCTCCTGTGGAAGCCTTTGACTTGATGCTATTCATTTCTTCATCGTGAAGTCTTTGTAATTCTTTTTTCCTATCCAGCTGCTCCAGTCTTTTCTTTTCTTTGTCATCCTGAATATAACATCATAGTATAATATTTTACTCCCAAATGTCTCACACATTTTATTTGTTGTAATTACATGTTGCTATTTATTCATCCACTGTGAATACCTTATCATCTGATTGATCTATTTCATGGAGTGAAGATCAAATTAAGCACTTAGTATTTATAGAAATTTGCTAAACAATGATTATATTTCTGTTGATCATCAGGATATAAATTTGCACAAAATACCAGTGAGTACTAATTAAATAAGATGATTTATTCATGCCTCCCAAATGCTGTGGTGTCTGCCAGTGTGGAACAATTATAATGATTTATGCATATCTCATGCCAAAAAATAATGCATTATATATTCATTGTATCAACAGAATATAAATACTGAAATACAAGACTGTCTAGTCAAAATGCCACTGAGAATGTACAAGTTCATATCAAAGCATGATAAACATAAGGGCAATAACTTTGGCAAAATAATAAAATCGAAATTTGTGCCATTCACGGAAACACAACTACATTGTATATATCATAAGCATGAAGAGGCTAAAAACCAGAGATCTTTTTGGCCCACCACTGTATATTATTGGTTCTATGTAAGTGTAAGGTTGAACTTTTCTGTACATGTACTTTTCTCCTCTTTACTCTTCCATCAACACTTACATGTAGTATTCACATAACAAGAAGTTTTTTTCCAATCAGTCTTGAAATTGTACAGGCATAAATTAAGTCCATGAACATTTATATATACCAGTATGAAGTTTCAGAAATATCCTGCCAGTCAGCTTTTCAAGAAACAGCAATACTAAATTTCAACCATCAAAATCAAGAATGGCCACCTGTTGTCAATTTTATTTTTACAATCAGTGTCAAAATTAAAACCTGAGACTTATGGAGAACCTATATATATGAAACTTAAGAAAGTCATAAAAAGGTGTCCAGGAAATAGCCACAAGAAACTTCAAATGTCAAAATCAAAGATCCAGACTGTCTGTTGGCGTTCTTGTTTTCCTGATTATGATCAAGCTAAAAATTAAAAGGGCACAACTATATATAGACAGGCGAACCAACATATCAAGTTTCAGAAACATTGTTTCAGTCCTTGTCATGACAAGGTAATAACTAATTTCAAATGTCAAAATCCATGAAAGCTGCCTGTTGCCAATTTAATTTTTCTGATCAGACACAAAATTGAATGGGCACAAATATGGATTAAGGGGAACCAACATATTAAGTTTGAGGAATACCCTTCCTGTTCTTCTCAAGATATATAGTAATCAGGGTTTGCGCTGCATATTTCATAAATAGGGTCCTTTTCAGATAAAATGGGGTCCTTGTGAATAATTTGAATCATCTTCCAGAAAAAATGGGGTCTTTTTAATTTTCTATGCTTAAAAGGCTATTGGGATGGCTTCAATGCAAACCCTGGAATTAACAAACTTCAACTATCAAAATCAAAGATGGCTGCCTGTTGGCCATTTTTGTTCCACATCAGACTCAAAATTTAATGTTGGACCGAGGGTTCAATGCACCTCATTGTTTCATTCTGGGGAAATGGTGCATACAAAGGATATTCTACAGCTTATGGAGTAAGGTCTACGACAGAAAAAAATTTCACCATCAGAAAAAAAACTTAAATGTTTAATCTTCTGCAAGTCTCGGATCAGACAGCAAAAAATGTCCTTTTTATGTTAAGAGCTAATACAACCTCAGATCAAGCCAGGAGAAAGATTCTTGCTATGGGTCTAAATTTATTTCTAACCTTCCGTTGCGTTTTTTTTGCGTTATGTTTATCATCGTCTTTCCAATATGCATCTTCCAGAGCTTGTTCTCTTTTCTCTTTCTCGGCATGCTGGACAGCTGCTTTCCTTGCTTTTGCTTCAACAGCCTTGGAATTTTCTCCTTTGAATTTCTTCGGCATCTTCAATGGTCTTAAAAATCAAATCTGCAAATTATTGTTTTAAAAAAAATTTACTTGTACGATATATCTTATTAATCGAAAGTGTTAACAGACAGATGGAAAGCATTGCCATGTTGATGTGGGGGTCTGAAATATCATAAAACTGAAATTTTCCTTTAATTACTTATATAAAAAAGTACAGGTGACCACATGAGAGAACTGTTCCCCATGCAACCTTTAAATTTTAAGTTTATTGATCATGATTATGTAACTTTATGCCTTAGATATATCAGTCATGCTCATTTTGAGGTAAAATTAAGATGAATATTCTATACAAATTAGAATACAAGTTTGCATTTTAACCATCTGAGATGATCCCTATAGTTAGGGTATAGTAAACTGGATACAACAATCCAAGATTCAGTCAATATGGACTGTGATCTATTATTTCTGGTTTGTTATTATATGTAAATAATAATTATTCATTTGAAATTAGTGATATGAGGTTTACCTCCCTTCATACAGATCAGAATACAGTTAGGTGTTATCCAACAATCAGAATAAAGCACATTTTTCTAAAACATTTTCTTCCACCCCTTTATTTAGTGACAGCCCATTACATCTGATCTAGCTATATGATACAGAAGTTGCAGATCCCTGAAATAAATTGAGAGATACTTGTGGTGGTCACAGGGTTACTGTACAGTGTATTAATTTTACAGGCCGTAGTGATCGTTGTATAATTAGAATCATAACTTGGAGCTATAATTTCTATATATAGTCATCATAGAATATGTCATGCTGTAGTTATAGTTGTTCCACAGTGATCATACATTGGCTGTAAACTGGCCTCAAATTTGTCATTCGCGCAGGTGTGCAACGGCAGTATCAGCCTGGACACATGGTCATCATATGATCTCAGGCCTGAGGCCAACTCAATTTGCACCCTTCTAAGAAGAGAAGCCTTCTCAGAAGATAGCATTCTGTTATATGTAAATCAAGTAAGCCGGAAGAACATAACCTAAAACAAACAAGTTTTCAAGTTTCAAACACTGTAACACAAACCTGTACATGTATGCGACATAAATCCTTCTTTAGTGAAACTCATCACTCGAGATCTGCATGTCGCACACTTAAACATGGTCGCCGCCATCTTGGAAGATAAATCTTCCAGTTTCGAGACGGAAGAGGTAGAAGATCTGCCAGAAGCAGAAGCTACAAATCAAGTGACCGGAAGTTTTATTCTAGAAGGAGAAGAGTGCAAATTGAGTTGGCCTCCGCATTACTGCACATATGCCTTTCAAGCACTTTACAGCTGCCTTAGAATTTGTAAAAATCATAGTTGCTGCAGATTGCCAAAAGGCAACATGTTTCATCACTTCAAAAAAAATCCAAATATGTTTGGCAGATTAACGTATGTGACTGCTTTATTAAGAAACAATGTACTTAAGTTAAGGAATTTCCTTACACTAAGGAAAGTTGCTGAAACTTGGGCATGCGTTTCTTACAATGCCAGATGTCTGTCCACAGGGGCTAGTCAATATCATGTAGAAGTAGAAGTGGAGAAATGCACAGCCAGACAAGTGTTTGTACCCGGGACCTCCGAACACTAGCCTTAACAACTCACAACCCAGGTTCAGGTATCCCCTTGTCAAGTATTCACCACACTTGAAACAAGGTTGGGTCATGATCACGGCACCAAAGGTAGTACGTGCGGCAAAATGCATGGCGAGAACGGGGTTCGAACCCAGGACCTCTGAACACTGGTCAGATGCTCTACCGACTGAGCTAACTGGTCGCCGATGATCCAGTTCCGCTACAACGTATGCCACAGATATGCCATTTTGAGGAATCAGCTAATAAGAACCATTATCTCATAAAAAATATCTATTTCAATTTCATTATCTGCCATTTCGGTAATTCAACTCTGACGACAATCGGGCCGCATATCGCAAATGATTAAAACATTTATTTTAAATACTTTTCAGTCAAATAAAAATTAAACCTGTAATATGATACATACAGTTGGGCATTGTAGAACATATACAAATGTATTTCGTTCCGTTCTCTGAAAATAATGCTAATTTAAGCCTCATTTTTCTCTGTTTCGGCAGGGACGTATAATAAGATATATATGTCCCTGGTTTCGGTAATTCCGAGTCAATTTTGGTCCGTTTAGGTAGAAATACCCTAACCAAATAAGAAAAACACTAAAAAAGTAAAAATCCTGTAATTAGTTAGACGTATATGGGGATGGCGGCCCGCATGACAAGCGAGAACGTCTATCAGGTAGCTAACAGTCTTTTCTTAATGTGCACATGCCTTATAGGAACGAAAACAGATAAATGAATTGAATATAGAACAAATGACATATGTGCGTTTTTCAGTTTTGGCATTGCTATGTACTGAATTAGAACTAGCTGCGATAACGTAGCTCTGGACGACGGACGGACAATTCCTGACAGATGGTCGTCGTCGGAGAGCAGTGTAGGCAGGGTATGAATATTCGTTCTAAATCGGAAATCCCCTAAAACCTGTTCAACAGACATAGCAATGTCTTTAATTTGTCTGAAATCGATCGTCTAAAATTATACACTTACATAACCTGTTGTTAAGTCGGAACTTCCAAGACTCAATAATCAAACTGCCAATACAGTCGTTCTGTATCAATTACATAAACTCCTAAAAACGAAATATGTTAGCTATAGTTTGTTGTTTCGATTTCGGCTGTAATATGTAACTTCCGGTAAATCACTTCCGGTTGTGCAATCTTGACTTTAAAATCAATCGAAAATCTACTTTTACTTATTTCGTTGTTTATCTAGTAATCTAGCACCAGTTTTATTGCGTTTAGAATAAAAAATAATACAAAGGGATAATTTTATTTTCGCCTCATCTAAAACCCGTCAATATGTTTTTTAAGACAGCAAAATTAATTTTATGCGTTCCGATTTTTCTCTTTATTGCGAAAATTAATATTTCTCTAAACCAGTATGGCCGACAATGAAAGGCCGAACGACCAAGAGGCGGTTACTGAATTGAAAAACGACCTACAAAAAGTTTCTGTAGAGGAAAAGGACACAGCCGAGACAGAAGAAACATCAGAGCGAAAAATAACTCAAACAGACCATCTAAATAAACGTCTTCTTTCCGCTTTTCTGGACCGCATTAACGTCAATCCTCAGCATTTCGAAAACGAGGAAAACGGCTCGGATACAGGTCCAGATGAAGATGATAAAGTAGACTTTCAAGAAAGTAAATAGCATGATGCATATTAATTGAAAGAACATAGTTTTGTGAGAAATAATCGGCCTATTTATCAGTGTATGAAGCAGCAGTCTAGCCTACATGTACTTTTACATCTGTTGCGCATCTTGGAGAACACGTGCACGATGTCTGGAGACCATATTAGAAAATTGATTGTAGGAATATCCGGGTAAGATGTGTTTTGGATAATCCAGACATTGATTGGAGGTTATCAGGTTAGGGAAACTCGCGATTGCGTATACGTATAATACGGCCGCAGGTGCCTGACTCGTTTTAAAAAATATAACATAGAAGAGTATGTACTCTTGTATGTTATTATTTTATAAAACGAGTACGACATAGTTTTGTGACTAAATATAGCCAAAATCACTGTTATGATTTTTTGTTTGAACGTTGGGAAGTACCAAAAATTGATGCAATACTTCTGGTAATGTAATATCAAGTTTCTTTAGACAATCACAACGCTTTCAATAAACATATTTGAGTAAAATATTATTTACCTTGTCATCAATCAAATTGCCATTAAATCAAATATTTCAAAATTTACTGTTTAATCAATTTTGTCTATTTTAATTAACAAATCCATACTCGAACTGGCGTATAATACACAAATTCATGTATCATACGCAAGTTGTCGGTTTTCCCCAACCTAATCATGATCAGTTACTTCTTAACATTTTAAAATTAATCTGTTTTCATTCAGTTAAACTATACTGATACCACAAAATATACACCCACATTATTATTTTTCGCAAAGGTCGTGAATTTTGAACCAATATCTGACTTCTGAACAACATCGTTATTTGTCATGTCCGTATATTATGAAAGGCCGTTCATGTCAAAAACGAGATACATTTAACGCGTTAAGCTTTAACGCGTTAAATGTTTTCATGGAATTTTAACGCGTTAAATTTGTTACTTAGCTAGCATTTAACGTGATAAACAGCTTCATTCATTTAACGCGTTAAAAGTCTTAGCTTTTGTTTTAACGCGTTAAAATGACTAAAATAACAGACCAATCGAATTCCCTGTATCTACTATGTATTTAAAGGACTACATTTTTGTTTGTAACAGTATGGCTGCCAGAGCCAGTTTTCTGGAGAGAATTGACTCTACCGTCAACTATTGCTATCGTAATTGTTGTTGTTATCTTTTAAATAATTTACTACTGTTTACTTTTAAATTTAAATTCTAATCGTGTTTTTATATTTGCCAGTTGTAGGAATATTTACTGTCATCAATGTTGCCATGGCAGCCGACCAGATAGACGAACTATCGACAAATACTTGTAGTAGGCTGATGGATGTTGGAGTGATAAATACAGTCTCTACATCTCGTTTTCTGTAAACTGCATTTATAACATGGTATATTGTGAGATGTTCTGTATTATCTCATCAATGTTCAAAGATGACAAAACTACCATATCCCAGAACAAAATGCCACCTTCGTGTCGGTGAGTGCATACACAACTCGGAACGTCAGTAAACAATGTGACGTCATCAGAATGTACCAGTTACAGTAATGTACAACAATGTATCTTACAGACCTTCATGAATACACAAATGACCAAAAGAATGAAGCACAGTGAAAGAGGAAAAAGAAATTGTTGATTCATTGCACAAATTGATTATTTTGATACGGTCTCTGTTTAAATCGGTTTTCAGAGATATCAACATTCTTTTTGACGTGTTGATATTCTGTCAACGCGTACTGTAATATTCTGTCATTAAACTGTTTCCCTGAAGAACTTTCATCCGAATGCTGATGCAAGGGTGCAACTGATTGGTTAATCTGATAAAGTTTAACGCGTTAAGATTTAACGCGTAAAAATGATTATGAACGTGATAAAACTGTCTTTAACGCGTTAAATGAGAACTACATTTAACGCGTTAAATGTTAAAGCTTTACGCGTTAAGACTTAACGCGTTAAACTAGTTTTAACGCGTTAAATGTTATGTTTAACGCGTTAAATGTGTTAACGCGTTAAAGCTTAACGCGTTAAATGTATCTCGTTTTTGACATGAACGGCCTTTAATAGTATATGCTGTCCTAGGCCAATCAACGACGTATTCTATATGAAAGTTTGGGCGACTCGATATCATTACTGTCAATTGGCTCTTCTTCTTTGATATACTTGCATTGCTGCCATCTGTTTCAATTATTATAGCAAAAGATCTAGCCTAGATCTAGATAAGTCTTTATAGCTGTTTAATCTGAACAAGAAACAATAGTGTCTCCAAGTCCTGATCAATTTCATGGTTAGATGTATATCATAGATGAGGGAAATATAATTATCGGCCAAACACAATATTTCACATTATTGATCGTCTGTGGATAAAGTCGCCAGTTGTTTTGTACCATATGTCCATTTTGTACCATTGCAATTTCATACCATATGAAGTATTTATAAGCGTTTTGACTATTTCCCTTCATATGATAATGATTATCAAAAACAAGTCATTGATATAAATTTGTTGTCTTAGGTAACAGGACACTTCATACAATGTATGCTCCTTTAGTTACATCCGGAATTGTAGATATTTGGAATTATTTTTAGGTTCAAATTGTAAATGCAAACTCAATCCGCCACTTCAAACAACTGTTGGATGATTATCAAAAACTATGTCAAGTTGTAAATTTTAAAGCCATTGATGTGTATAATTATATTAAGCCTGCGTTCATAAATTTACCATTAAATAATGTTAAGTAACTGAAAATTGATTATGGTTCAATGACATTTCTTAGCAATGTTAGATTTGGATGAAAGGATATATGAAATTGTTAATTGTAATAAATATTGCCAAAGAAAATTTCAAAAATGAAAAACTTGCAATTGTCTGTCTTTGAATTACGTGTATATACTTTGATAATGTGAAATAAAAGGAGCTATTAGTATTTAGGTAGAATAATTTAGGGGATTCACTTCTGATATTGTGAGTTTACTGAATTTGCAGATGCAGTTTGTTATTGTGAATTATTTCATAAGAAAGTAATATAAATATATAGAGGTAGAAAGATATTTCTTAAACTTGATGTGTTGGTTCACCTCAAGTTCTGAACCCCTAGTTGTGGCCATTCAGTTGAATTTGAAGTGTGATTGGGAAAAGACCTTTGACTTAATTGACAGATGAAGATTCGTCTATGAATCTTATATATACTTGTGTTAAAATTTCTGTATTATATTAAATTTGTGTTCTGATTTTAGCATATTCCCTTTTTCCTTGCAGAGCTACAAATAGCGGTAAATCAACTTTGGTTGGACAACTTTTATCTGCTTTGCCAAACTGCTCCGCTATCCATCAGGATGATTACTATTTGGTTAGTTAGTTATTATACCCCCATCGGGGAGGGGGCAATATATTTTTTGCCTGGCTTCCATCCTTTTGTCCTTCCTCCCGTCCATCTGTCCTTCTGCACATTATGTCTTGTTTTGATTATAGGCTCTGTCTCCTACACTACTTGACACTGGAACTTCATACTTTGGGTATGGATTCACCTAGGTGATGCAGTGTCTCATCATGTCAAAATCAGGTCATTATGACCTACATTTTGACCTATGACCTTCCTAAGATAATAAAATTGTCAGGTCTCTATCTTCTACATTACTTGCCATCATTGGGCATTTCATACTTGGGATCTTGTGTTCACCTACTTGCGGTGATGTGTACATCGGAATCCTGTTTCAGAAGAAGGTAACTGACCTACATGTATATAGGCTCTGTCTCCTACACTTCTTAACATCTGGCACGTCATACTTCGGGCTTGGATTCACCTAGTTGAGGCGGCATGTCATATGTCAAAATTACATTTTGTAGGTCACTCTGACCTATATTTTGACCTATGAACCACATCAAAGAAATTATTTCTCAGGGCTCATGATCAATCGCCTACACTACTTGACAGAACTTCATAATTGGGGTGTGGGTCACTTACATTGTAGGTGAAGTGGTTTGTCAAAATTATGTCACTCCAACCTACATTTTGACCTATGACCTACATCAAATGGAAAATTTCCCATACTCACTGGTTTCCCTTGTTACTAATTTTCAAATTACAAAAAAAAAAAAAATGAAAAGGGGAAATTTAAGATGAGAAAAAAATTAAGATAATTCTAACAAAATTAGATCCAATAAAAGCAAATGTACAGAAAAAGCAATTACTATATACACTACACCCTTATCTCCAAACCACCCACCCCCTTTGTATGTTATATTATCTATGATGCATATTATTTTTTCTTTATAATGATAAGCATCTGCATTGAAAATGAGAAAAGAAAAAGAGGTAAAAAATCTTCCTCTTCAACTGCATCAGCATGTGTAATGTGTTAATGTATGGACTATTTAATTTCAGGAACCAGGGGATAAAAGACTGACATGGATTCCAGAACTGAATCATGAAAATTGGGATGGTATGTTCATGTGTTTGAAGCTAACTAACTGGTCCTTAAAGGGTCAGGTGAGCTAAGGCTGTGGTGTGACATCAATCGCCTCTCTATTGTCCTCTCAGCATCAACTTTTTCCTTTAATCATTCTTCCTCTGAAAAACCAAAAGGCCTTAAGATATTTGACTGGTTGATTCCTGGGATGCAGCTCCATAAGATTTGCAAAAAGAAATGAAATTCGAAAGAAACTCAAGGTCTTAGGGGCCAAATTTGTTAAAACATTCAAACAGCTTCAATTCTGATTAACTAAAAGGTCTAGAATCAGGACATATGGCTAATAAGTGGGTGTCTTGGATGACACCTGACAAAGTTTGTGAAAAAAAATTTATCATGACCTTGATATTCATGTTCATATTCAAGGTTACAGTGGTCAAATTTGTTAACACACATATTTAACAAGTTCTTCTAATTAGCTGAAAGGCAGAGTCTGAGAACCAGGTTAGTATGTCAGGCCCATTAGGCCTCTTGTTCCATTGTGTACTAATTTTAATACACTGAACTTATTATCATGGCTTGATTTGAATAAAGAATATATACATATATATATTTAGTTACCTTCCTTATATTATGTGATACATGCTTACACATCACAAATACGAATAGTGTAAATGTGATTATACTTTCTCAGTTCATATTTTTGTTTTAAAACTTTTTCAGAAATGAAAGCCATGGAGATGGATAAACTTGTTAGAAATATTCAGCAGTGGGCCAGACCCAAAGAGACCCATTCTCCAGGCGATCACAGCATCCCCATCCTTTTAGTAGACGGTTTTCTTCTTTACAACTACAAGTAATGATGTTTTTTTTACAATTTTACTTGTTAATCAAATTTTTAAAAAAAAAGTGGTTTTTAATTTGAAGAAAGTATCATACATATATATCTAATACAACTGATATTGACAAAACATTGTAATCATATAAAGACCACATTTAAATTCATGCACTGTTCAGACGACCAATACATAATTGCAGCAATACATGTGAACTTCTATGTATATGAAAATGTTTTATGTTTTACATTTCAGACCTCTTAATGAAGTGTTTGACAAAAGATATTTTCTGGAGGTTAACAGAACTGTCTGTTGGAGAAGAAGAAGGTAATACAGCCATAACTCACTTGCTAGATGTATTTAAATGTAATTGGAAAATTTATATGAATTCAATCCTTTTGAAATCCTTTGTGTGGTCGATAGTCTGTCATTTGCCTGTAAACAATGCTTGTTATTGCTATTTCTTGAGAGGTACTGAAAGGATATTTTTAGCCCACCATCATCAGATGGTGGGCTGTTCAAATCGCCCTGCGTCCGTGGTCCGTCGTCCGTCCGTCCCTCCGTCCGTCCGTCCGTCCGTCCGTCCGTCCCTCCGTCCGTAAACAATTCTTGTTATCGCTATTTCTCAGAAAGTACTGAAGGGATCTTTCTCAAATTTCATATGTAGGTTCCCCTTGGTGCCTAGTTATGCATATTGCGTTTTGAGACCAATCTGAAAACAACATGGCCGACAGGCAGCCATCTTGGATTTTGACAATTGAAGTTTGTTATCGCTATTTCTGAGAAAGTACTGAAGGGATCTTTCTCAAATTTCATATGCAGGTTCCCCTTGGTGCCTAGTTATGCATATTGCATTTTGAGACCAATCTGAAAACAACATGGCCGACAGGCAGCCATCTTGGATTTTGACAATTGAAGTTTGTTATCGCTATTTCTGAGAAAGTACTGAAGGGATCTTTCTCAAATTTCATATGCAGGTTCCCCTTGGTGCCTAGTTATGCATATTGCATTTTGAGACCAATCTGAAAACAACATGGCCGACAGGCAGCCATCTTGGATTTTGACAATTGAAGTTTGTTATCGCTATTTCTGAGAAAGTACTGAATTGATCTTTCTGAAATTTCATATGTAGGTTTCCCTTGGTGCCTAGTTATGCATATTGCGTTTTGAGACCAATCTGAAAACAACATGGCCGACAGGCAGCCATCTTGGATTGTGACAATTGAAGTTTGTTATCGCTATTTCTGAGAAAGTACTGAAGGGATCTTTCTCAAATTTCATATGCAGGTTCCCCTTGGTGCTTAGTTATGCATATTGCGTTTTGAGACCAATCTGAAAACAACATGGCCGACAGGCAGCCATCTTGGATTTTGACAATTGAAGTTTGTTATCGCTATTTCTGAGAAAGTACTGAATGGATCTTTCTGAAATTTCATATGTAGGTTTCCCTTGGTGCCTAGTTATGCATATTGCGTTTTGAGACCAATCTGAAAACAACATGGCCGACAGGCAGCCATGTTGGATTTTGACAATTGAAGTTTGTTATCACTATTTCTGAGAAAGTACTGAATGGATCTTTCTGAAATTTCATATGTAGGTTTCCCTTGGTGCCTAGTTATGCATATTGCATTTTGAGACCAATCTGAAAATAACATGGCCGACAGGCAGCCATCTTGGATTTTGACAATTGAAGTTTGTTATCGCTATTTCTGAGAAAGTACTGAATGGATCTTTCTGAAATTTCATATATAGGTTTCCCTTGGTGCCTTGTTATGCATATTGCGTTTTGAGACCAATCTGAAAACAACATGGCCGACAGGCAGCCATCTTGGATTTTGACAATTGAAGTTTGTTATCACTATTTCTGAGAAAGTACTTAATGGATCTTTCTGAAACTTCATATGTAAGTTTCCCTTGGTGCCTAGTTATGCATATTGCATTTTGAGACCAATCTGAAAATAACATGACCGACAGGCAGCCATCTTGGATTTTGACAATTGAAGTTTGTTATCGCTATTTCTGAGAAAATGCTGAAGGGATCTTTCTCAAATTTCATTTTGAGGTTCCCCTTGGTGCCTCATTATGCTTATTGTATTTTGAGATCAATTGGAAAACAATATGGCCGACAGACCGCCATCTTGAATTTTGACAATTGAAGTTTGTTATCTCTATTTCTCAAAGTACTGAATGGATCTTTCTCAAATTTCATAAGTAGGTTCCCCTTGGTCCCTTGTATTGCATTTTTGGACCAGTCTGTCCTGAAAACAACCTGGCAAACAAACAGCCATTATCGTTCAATCTCAGATTTCTTATATAGCTAGGATTCCCTTGTTTGAAAAGTACTGGATGGATGTCTCAATTTGCACAGATTAGTAAAATGAAGGGAAAAGTAGAGAAAAGATCAATCTGACATGGAACCTATGAAGATCATTCAATGGTGGGCGCCAAGATCCCTCTGGGATCTCTTGTTGATACACAATATGTAGTTTCCCCTTGTTTCTAGTTGTGCCTTTTCAATTTAGAGTCTGATCAGGAAAATGCAATAGCTGTTCAGGGTTCAACTTTGTTAAAATATTCAAATAACTTTCACCATCGAATTAAAACAAACTGTCCAGCAGACCTTAAATTCCTAAAAAAAAAGCACTAACTTATTTTGCATATTTTTACTGTAGCAACTTAAAGATAATGCATTCATACTAAATTTGTATCAAAGTAAATGAAGGCAGTTGACCAGTGGGTCCATGTGTCAAGCTTGTTTATTATTTTGACTGTGTTACCATGATGTGAATTTGGGGCCGCGGTGGCCGAGTGGTTAAGGTGTCCCGACACCTTAACGCTAGCCTTCCACCTCTGGGTTGCGAGTTCGAAACCTACGTGGGGCAGTTGCCAGGTACTGACTGTAGGCCGATGGTTTTTCTCCGGGTACTCCGGCTTTCCTCCACCTCCAAACCTGGCACGTCCTTGAATGACCCTGGCTGTTAATAGGACGTTAAACAAAAAGAAACAAACAAACCATGATGTGACTATCAAGGTTATAGCCAATAATAGCAGAGACAATGAGACCCTGGAAGATGTACTTCTATCTGGGTCAACAAGAGTGATTATATAACTTGTTTTGTTTTAAAATAAAGTTTACATACAATGAAAATGACTTCCCTGTGTAAGACTGTTACAGATCCTCATTATATGATAAACAAGGTAACAATTCTATCTGTAGGGATAGAGATTATGATCCTCCGGATGTACCTGGCTATTTCGATCAGATTGTATGGCCGGCCTACTTGAATAACTTGGAAGGAATTAAGGACCAGACTGATATTAGTGAGTAGTTCATATATACAGTAAGAAGACCATCATGAAATGTTGGGCTGTTTAGATTGCTCTTTGCCCGTGTAGGCTATCACCCATCCAAGTCATCATCAATCCTGAAAGGATCGTTCTTAAACTTCACATGTACATGAAGGTTACCCTTGATATCAAATGAGAAAGAAAGACCAGTAGAGAAAAGATACGTCTTTCATAGAACCAATAAAGTTCATTCAATGGTGGGTGTCAACATGCCTCTGTGATCTCTTGTTTAAGAGTGTTATTAATGAACAAGGAAAAGGTGAAGATATTAAGATATGGAAAATATTCCTTACAGTGTCTGTATGACAGGTCGTTGTAATATCAATTCACAAATGTACTTGTAACACATTTTCTATTGATGTTTAATGATTCAGAGAAATATTCATCTTTTTTTTCAGCATTCCTTGATGGAACAAGGCAGAAGGAAGAACTCTTTCAAACTGTTTTAAAAGATATTTTGTCAATGATGTCATCTTATTAAGAGGTTACAGCAGTCATGAGGCTGGTATCATATGTATGCATAGACGCAATCATGATTTACAATTACGATAGCTGTACATGTATTCATGAACCCAATTGTGATGTACAATTACGATGGCTGTATATGTATCCATAAACGCAATCACGATTTACAAATACGATGGCTGTATATGTATGCATGAACGCAATCACGATTTACAAATACGATGGCTGTATATGTATGCATGAACGCAATCATGATTGGCAATTACGATGGCTGTATATGTATGCATAAACGCAATCATGATTTACATTTACGATGGCTGCTGAGTAACAAGTGTAACATAATGCAGCTTTCTCGCTACAATCAGGAATAAAAGTATTTTTGTATATATATTCATTGGTCTGTTCTTTCTTAAATCAAAATGGCACTATGGACAATGCCTTGATCATTTGTATCATAAAATCATAGAATATTTACATTTGCCCTACATGCTCCCTTCGAAATATATACAATGTAAACGATAACACGATTTGTTAATGTGATTACCAATGTGGGTTATCCATCTTATCGTGATAAAACTGATTTTGCTCAAACTGTTGTTGGAAGAGTATGAAAATTAGTTAATTAAAACGTAACTATTAGTCATTATGTTGTAGCAAATAGTGTTCTTACATCCACACCATCCTTGAATGTCTGCGTACGTACAAGATTTCTAATGAACCCCAGAACCTATCCATCTTGCCTAAACACCATACATTGTATCATCATGGTATACACTTAAGAGTTTGATGGTCAAGGTTAAGTGTCAAAAGGCCGCACTTGACCACTTTTAAAAATAAAAGGCTTGCACACAGCAGAGACGTCTATATCACGTGCACGTCTCTACGTACAGCAAGATAATGAATATTCATACCCTGTCTACATACTCTCTGGCATTTCGATCATCTGTCAGAAGTCGTCTGTCCATCGTCCAGAGCTAGTACAGCAACAAGGAATACCGACATTAAAAAGTAACTACAAATACAAATCAATAAAAAAAAAGATGTCGGATGAACTCCTGGACAAATCTAACTCGAATGTTGACGATCATTCATCAAGGTTAAAAGTCAAAATGTCGCGTTTGATCACTTTCAAAATAAGGCGAAATTAAGAAGAAAAGAAGAAAAAAAATCTGACCACTTTAGAAATGTGTTTGCAAATAATTACATAAAATGTACATTATAACTCATAATTAAGTTGTTGAGATATATCTGTATGATAGACTAACATTCAATAAGCATTTGATGTGAAAGGATCACAACAACAGTCGGATACCACTTGCCGAAAACTTCACTGCTAAAATACTTTTGTTTGTAAATCATGTGAGCGTTAACAGTTCAGTGGCGTAGGAAGCGGGGGGGCAGGGGGGGCAATTGCCCTTCCCCCCCCCACTTTTTTTCAGTGGGGGGGCAAACATATCTTTTTGCCCCCCCACTTTTTGACATCCAAAATCTAAAAAAAGGGGATAAAACGCGAATTTAACGCAAAAAAAAAATCGCTTTATCACTAAATTACTGACCCCCCTTTCGATTGCAGATCTACAGGGGGGCTTCGCCACCCTGGGACCCGCTGGGCGGCCCCCAGACCTCTCGCAAAAAGGAAAAAAAATCGTCTCGCGCCTACGGCGCTCGCATGATCACTTAATTACTGGACCACCCTTTCGAAAACTCCTGGATCCGCGCCTGATCCCAAATTATTGGAAATGTACTATATTAATTTTCTGCGGAGGGCTTAGACCCCCTTGACCCCATATCAGGGCGCTGCCCTGGACCCGCTGGGCGGCTCCTCGGACCCCGCAAAAAAAAAAATTGGCTCGCGCCTACGGCGCTCGCATTATTACTAAATTACTAGATCCCCCCGCCCTGGCCGGGCCTGGTGAATCATGTTTTGCTATATTTAATATATATATTCTGATTTGCGTAAATAACTTATTTTGTACTACATAAATTATCAAAACTATCATGGGATGTTGAAATGATAATTATTGGCTAATTTTGCGGAGATGGCATACGATTTGTTTAGTGTGTAAAATTTAAGGTTAAAAAAAATTTTGCCCCCCCCACTTTTTGACGACTTCCTACGCCACTGCAGTTCTCGTATCACTTTCATGGATTGCGGGGTCCGAGGGGCCGCCCAGCGGGTCCAGGGCAGCGCCCTGATATGGGGTCAAGGGGGTCTAAGCCCTCCGCGGAAAATGAATATTGTAGGCGCGAGATGATTTTTTTTCCTTTTTGCGAGAGGTCTGGGGGCCGCCCAGCGGGTCCCAGGGTGGCGAAGCCCCCCTGTAGATCTGCAATCGAAAGGGGGGTCAGTAATTAAGTGATAAAGCGAGCACCGTAGGCGCGAGTCGATTTTTTTTGGTATTTCCTCGTACTTGTCGGTAATAAGTATCACTCTATTCACGTTAAAACCGCGCATTCTTCTTCATGTTGTGTTTCTGTCTTTTTTCTCATTATGAACTCAATTAACTTCACAAATTATCATCAACTTATTGAATCTATGTGATGAAGTTGAGCAAAATTTCTTATAAAGATATAAATATTGACTTACCAGGCTGTTGCACAGGTCTGAGGATTGATATACTAGTATAAAAGTCGGAATGTTCCGGATGTACAAGATAAAGTTTTTATCGTTGCCTTCAAGAAAACATTATCGGTTTGGAAATATACAGATATTTATCGAAATGAATATATAAATTCGCGTTTTATCCCCTTTTTTTAGATTTTGGATGTCAAAAAGTGGGGGGGGGGGGGGGGGGGGGGGGGGGCAAAAAGATATGTTTGCGCCCCCCCCCCCCCCCCCCCCCTGAAAAAAGTGGGGGGGCAATTGCCCCCCCCCCCCCCCCCGCTTCCTACGCCACTGTATAGACAATCATGAATCTGTACTCTGTTCACTTGCTTGTAACGTGTAATTTAGCTAGGGTTATAGGAAATCATGACTTTGTTACATCGGTCCAATTCATACCCATTGTAAAATTGCACGCACAATATTAATTAGGAGAATGGAATGTTACATGTGTCAGTTCCGTGCAGTCGTGCTGGCCAGCCAAACTCTTACACGAGGGTTAAGATACATGTACCACGGAACAGACATATAACCACTGTATATCCAATATCCAACTTGTATGATTAAATACTGGATCAGTATTGATCTATGTTAAAAAAAAAAAAAAAAAAAAACACTCGGCTTGCCTTGTTGAAATTTTGTACGGTAACTATATTATAACTGGCGATCAGTGGGTTGGATAGTATCAAAGGTTCCGGAACAACAGGCTAGGGCATCATACATATGATATCTGAATCAGACCCTTCATTTGTTAGCAAGAATGTGAAAAAAGAATTGTCACAAGCCGAGATATCTTAATTATCATTCGATTAAGGTAGAATTAATTGTTGGTAACGATAACAATGTAAGCATATCTGGTTCATCATAACTTATATTACGCACGTTTTCCATCATTTTCCTTCATATATTGTATTGTTCAGAACAGTTTATCTTATTGAACAATTTTTATTTATCGAGATTTAATTTCGATTTTGCCCTAATATCTGATAGACTATTGTAAATGTTCATTTTTAGGTATAGAAAATTATTCGATATACAATGTACATGTATACGCCAAGAGCACAGTGTCATTAGGTTTATTTCGTTTACTGTCTTCACTGTACCAAATCAATAAAAGGAATCAGACGAATTTAGGCATTAGAGGAGCTGCGCATAATGACAGCGCTTGAGCCGTCCTTGTCTGGCTAGTGTTGGTCTTACTCGGAGATAAATTTTGACAAAGGAGATTACAATCGTGATGTATAGGTACTTACCTGACTTACTTCAGCCCAGACCCCCTCACTCCGATCGACCTGTACAGGTGATGTCCAGGAACTGCGGGATTGATTTGGTTATCACAACAGTCGGATGATCAAACGCATATCAAAACGCTGAGTGTAAGCCACCCTTGAACTCTAGCAAAAGCAGAAATAAAATCCTGATTGACAAAACTGTTTGAATCCTATAATCGGTATAAAACTAGTGTTTCGTATCCATCAGACGCATATGCAATTCGCTTCTAACGGCAGCAAACTACCATTTTTGTCATTAATGGGGAAAACAGTACACTTATAAAACACATTTTAAACCATTGCGCTTTTTTTTTAGAAATTACGATGCAAGGTGTAATTTTTGTACTTGCCGTTTCTTTTGCCATATTCCCTGGCGACAATGGTCATTACAGTAGCGATAGGTATGACTTGAGTGGATACCAGGGGCTTTTTATGTCTAAAGATGAAATTAAAGGGCTGAAGGAGGACATGGGTTCGATGATGTTAGCAACCATCAAAGACAAAGATCGCACCTTCCGCTTCAGTCCAGGAACAGGAAAAGTCAAGAATCCCAGAAACAGGAGAGGGAAGGAAGAAGAAGAATGTCCCGAGCGGTCGAAAAGGCGCACATGTCCTTCTTGTTGTCAAACGTACGTATACCATAACCGTGAAATGTTACAAGGTAATTTAA
This sequence comes from Pecten maximus, assembly GCF_902652985.1. Classification (NCBI taxonomy): domain Eukaryota; kingdom Metazoa; phylum Mollusca; class Bivalvia; order Pectinida; family Pectinidae; genus Pecten; species Pecten maximus. The sequence goes on along the minus strand of NC_047023.1, from coordinate 23,800,372 downwards.
ACCACGTGTCACAGAAGATATCACCATTACATGGATAGTAAAAGTCTTTTGAGGTATTGTACTACCAAGTGAAGCATGTTTTCTTTCATAGTCTGTCATTTTGGTTGTTGTTTTCTCGCGTAATGTTGAGCGGTTGTGTAGTTTTATTGTTTCGCCTTTGAGGAAAAGTAAACATTTCACTTTTAAAGGTTTGATAGATCTTTGCTGAAAACGGTATAAGTAAAACTTTATCCAAACGTGGTACATTATTAGATCATTTAGTGCCCTGTTTTCTTCCCTATTTCACGACAAGTATTGTTTTATGAAAATGCCATGTTAAGGTTAATTTTGAGAAATAAATGATTTTGTTATTTGTTTTGCATGAATTGATTTGTAGGTTGCACACATATGTCTATGATACGTTTGTTGGGTCTGTATATAGCTACGTGCGATTCTTTTTATTTCGATATTTTGTATTTGTTACAGACAATGGGTGGCAGATCGAGTATGGAAGGTTAATTACAACAACACGGTTTATGATGTGGTACAGACTCGCAATAAATACCAAATCATCTTCCAAGGCATCTGCTCGTAAGTATTCAAAACTCTATTCATGATCTACACAGTATACCATGTACTTTATATTTAAGACGAAACAGGTAGTGTTGGCTCTGGTGACTTGTCCTAACAGATTTGATATTAATCTTTGTGTACGCGTTTCTCTTTTTGAATACATGTATGTGTGGATCTTTTGGTCGGCCATTGTAGACTACAGATGTTTGTTAAGAACATAGAAATAAGACTATCTATCATAATCATATTAACTACCTCAGATTTTCAGCCATTTATTGTAGTTATACCGTCAGGCACCGGTCTCATCAAGGTTATTTAACTAAAGGAAAATCCTAAACTTACCAATTAGAAAGCATTACAGAATTTTGTTGAAGAACTAAGTTAAGGAACCTTTAATTCTGCATTGGAAAACTCTAAGGTTAGGAATTTCTTTAAATTAAGGACACTATTTATCATACTGCATTTAAACTTTGTTCCATTTTTGAAAAATATGCCATAATTTAATGGACATGTGCTTGATATAAACACGAACTAAGGACGTGTGCAGCAATACCAGTGTAGCATGGCGTTGCTGAAACCAAACTTCATAGGAGCATTTTCTTCCACTTTGAACACTTCCTTGTTACTCTCGATAAAATAAATAAGAATTGTTTTCCTCGAAACAAAAGAGAAACACATTAAATGGGGACATGTGTTGTTACGAAATATGTTACAACGAAGTTAATAACTTTCAACGCTTGGCTATTAATCAATCGGTTTGTCTTAAAGCACTCAAAGGAAAGTTCTAGTTACTATTATATACATGTATTAATATATCAAACATTCATTTGTGAAAATTACCGATTTGTTTATAAAAAAATAATTGAATTTCATTTTTAATAGTGACAAGTTTCCAACAAAATGGCTTACAAGCTTTCCAACGGAACCTAAAAATCATAGGCCGATTACAATCGTCAGTTGTATGGGAAGTTGTTTACTAGTAAACTAAATCAAATGCTACATAAATATTCCTAGGATATCAGCTTTATATGTGAAAACCAGTCAGGGTTCCGTAAACAATTGTTCGAGATGATATTTTTCTTTTACTTTTTGATTAATTTGACACAAATGAGGAAAAGCAAGTTATATTGCACATTTGTTGACTTTGAAAAAGTCTTCGATAGAGTGAGGCAAAAAGGTCGTTGAAACAAAATGTTAATGAGTGGAATTAATGTAAAAATGTTTTAGATAATTCTTAATATGTACCAAAGCATTAAATGTTTTAATGGCGAGTTTTCTGGCTATTTCCAATGTGAATGGGGTTTGAGACAAGAGTGAAATATATCTCCATTTTTATTTATTCTGTACTTAAACGATCTTGAAGAGTTCATGACCAAAGATATCTTTCAGTTCTGAAAACTATCAGTGCTTAATTAGAAACTGACTTGCATATTTATGCTTCTTTGTTATTGTCATCAATTCTATGATAAACCTGTTCCATATCTAAGTTTTGTTAAACGTAATTTAAACGAATATGGGATGAGTTGCTGATGGAATATCTAATATTCTTCTGAATGTTATCCGGTATGGCTTAAACATGTTATTAAGCTAAGACTGTATGACAAACACTTACAAAAATGAGATAGTGAGGAACACTATTCATCGAAAGGGCCGCGGAGGCCGAGTGGTTAAGGTGTCCCGACACTTTAACACTAGCCCTCCACCTCTGGGTTGCTAGTTCGAAACCTACGTAGGGCAGTTGCCAGGTACTGACCGTAGGCCGGTGGTTTTTCTCAAGGTACCCCGGCTTTCCTCCACCTTTAAAACCTGGCACGTCTTAAATGACCCTGGCTGTTAATAGGACGTTAAACAAAACCAAACAAACCAAATCATCAAAAGCTACATGTATATGTTGTAGAATTTTTAAGGATAACTGTTATTTTGAAAATTATTTAGATACTTTAACTGATAAAGATAGCGTCACTTTTTGTAAATTTCGTACAAATATTCATATTGTTGAAATTGGCAGATGGCACCAGATCGAGTATAATGAAAGAACATGTCCATATTGTAAAAGTCAACAAATTGGTGATGAATTTCATTATTTATTGAATGTACAACATTGTATGTTCATAGAATTATATATAGAGAGAGATATAGAGAGAGAAATATTATTATTATAAGTTATTTAAGACCAAATATTTTTAAGTTTAATGAACTGATGAATTCAACTAATATTAAAACACTAATGAAAATGTGTGCTTTTATAGAATTAATTGCATAATTTGTCCTCCTTAATACAAATGTAAATGTAATACATGTATTATGAAATAGTTCTGTTTATCGACTACTAACAATACAATGATTATGTATATTATATTGTAAATATGTTATCTCTATGCAATATCATGTACAAAGAGAAATAAAATGACTTTGAAATATAAACTACGACCCTGGATCTGATCACCTGTGCATTGTCACGTTAACATGTCACTAGAGATCACTAACATAAGAAAAGAAATCTAGATTGATCATCACTGTGCTGAAAGCCGTGTTTAAAATGATTAATGGTAGATCTAAAGGCATGTGTGATCTAGAGATGAATAATGTATTATGTGTAGATTACTTCAATGAACATCTTTGGTTACAAGACATTGTTTAGTGTTCACTGGAATGTTGATTTTAACGCGTGAAAAAGAACCACAAACAAACAAATATATATATATATATATATATGTCATGTTTAAGATGCTACATACAGATGTATCAGAAGTCAAAAGCCATTTAATTATGGTGTATGCAAATGGTGACCAGGCAAAACATACGGTAAATATCAATTCCCGTTGTGGTGTGTATCGCTCAGTATGTCGTGGTCAATTCCTGTCGCTATATTTTTACACACCTACGTGGATGTATCTGTTGATAGGGATGTAACGTAATCTAGTATCCGTAGAAAACATTGTGACATGTTACCCTAGGAATTGATCTATTTGACAATTGATGTTGTACGACATGCACATTATCTGCAGGTATAATGATGTATTTATTTCACAGTGCCATATTCTGTTTTGATCCTAACGCCGGGTACAGGTAGGGTATCAATCATCATTGACTATTGGATATCTATATATTACAGCTGCAGCAACTGTGGGCCTGTGATAACGTGCGGTGAGGATGATTCGTTTTTCACGCCAATAATGGTAGAATTCGGTGAGCGTCCAAAGAACGGCTCCCTCCCGGCCACCCGCTTTCTCCCGCTGAGGATCTCCCGCTTCTGTCAATGTTCGAAGGGATCATGGATCGTGTAAACGTCGGCATTTGACTTTGAACAAACGATAGTGTTTGGTGCATTTTGTATAAATATCGTGGGTTTATTCGTTGTAAGATATATTGATTTGTTTTTGTTATGATATTTGTCCAATTTTGTATATATATACACCCGTATGTGTGATATGGCTTTTACCTACATAAATGGTTGTTTTATAAGTTTTGTAAGAACTAAATATCATTATGTCTGATGTTTTCTTGTCATGCTTTGAATTATGATTTTTTTTTTCTTAAATCATACTCAACTGATATTATTTTGGTCCTATTGATTCCTCATTTTAGTATGAAATAGTAAAGTAAATGTTAGTGAAATAAAATAACAGAAAAATCATGACTTGAAATTTAGTGAAATAAAAGACCAGAAAATGTCATCGTATTTTGAGGGATTTGTTTTCAAAGTTCAACAGTAATATGTTGCAGTTATATTCGTTCAGTAGCGAAACGAACAGACTTTAAACTAAGCGATATATTTTTCAGTAATTGATCAACATTGACATTTAAGCTATTGGTTACCGTATTTGTTTGTCGTTTGTACAAGTATCTCAATAATTTAGATGACAACAGTAAAACAGGTAAATGTTAATACGTGTTACTCATGTGTTATAGTTTCTTCTGGATTTCATACTAGGTGTGGTACTGAATCCTAACTGATGTTTAGTAAAACGATAATGAAGATAAGATAGATATGCGACACTCATTTACTACGTATGTTTAATCTATAAATTGTGACGAAATGACCATGCTATAGCTGCTTCTGCATTAAATTACTTATAGTAACCTCATTAACAGATAAGAACAAATGAGGGTGTAAGTGAAGTTTAATGCCATTCAGTAATATAATTATGCCAAGTCAGGAATATAATTATTACATGTCAGTAATACAAATGTATAATTTTCAAATACAAAAGAGTTGTGAAAGTTGATAACGAGTAAAGTAAACTATGATTTAATAGATGGACCAATTCTCATTAAAGGGTTGTACAAAAGGCACACAAGATACTAACACCTTTCAGACCATTTAAGTGTTAGACCCAGTAGAGCCAAAACGAATTAGACATTACCATACAACTGTTTCGTCCTTCTAGGACTCGTCAGTGATTATAGGGATATCGTACAGCTGTTCCGTCCTTCTAGGACTCGTCAGTAATGATAGGGATATTGTACATCTGTTTCGTTCTTCTAGGACTCGTCAGTGGAGTTAGGGATATCATACAGCTGTTTCGTCCTTCTAGGACTCGCCAGTGGAGTTAGGGATATCGTACAGCTGTTTCGTCCTTCTAGGACTTATCAGCGATGTAAAACGGACAAAAGAAATGTTAAATTCTGCATCGGGAGGTACAACAGATCTATAATTCAATAAATTTTATAATTCAAAGTATTAGATTTGATACAATTTACAGTATTTGATTTCAAAATTATAAGTACATGTATCACTATTCAAATGAATTATAAATTGACAAGCCAAGCAGGTTTCGATAAACCTCGAGGACTTAAAAGTCAACCAGCGGTGTCCTCGTGCTATGTCGCAAATGATTGTATAAAAGACACAAAGGATCCAAGCACCTCTGAATAAACTGTGAGTTAGATATTTTAGACCCAAATTAAATGAGGCTACTAATATCGTGTGCGACTGTCAGCCAGACTATATATGTCGTTCCTGGTAGCTCTCGAAGATATATTATTAGCAAACTTATAAATACTGTTAACGGCATATTTTTTAATTGAACTTCAAAAGTGTTTAAGAAAGTGTCGGTCATTCCTACTTATCTGCTTTTAAATCTATCACATTATAACACAGACAAAATTGAAATGCTGATATTGGTAGGCAGTTTTGGTTTCTTTTAAATACGCGAAGTCATTCGTGGAAATAGTATTCTAAAAAGTCAATTGAAGAAGACAAGACAGTTTTAAAAATGTTTGATACAAATATTGATTTTAATTCCTTGTTCGACTACAAATCAAGTAATATTTGGCATCAATAGTGAGCTAATATGTTGTACAACACAAATGTACCATTCAAATTTTAGACCATTTCAAGTCCTGACATATTTTAATCCATAAAACGTACCTGTCACATTGGAAGCATTACACACAGGCTAGCATATATTAAATATACATCATATCAATGTTTTCCAAATCACCAACAAAAGCTCAGTCGGATGTCCTTTCCTTTAGCAGTAAAAGCCTGCCCAAGTAAAGATTAAGTCATTTGGTTATCAAACAATATTTATCATCATACACACAACCAGTATCAATTTCATTTGGTTTAAATTATTCAAAGATCCCTAACAGATCGTTGACGTTAAATTGTAGACAACCTTCGGCAGTCGGCTGCATAATCGTAAATTATGAATTTTGAGATTGAACACGACATGTTAAGAAGAACGGTATCAAAATAACTTCCTCTGTTACTTTGACGGGATGGCACTGTCCTGATGACATTTCGTATGGCAGATAATGCGTTGTTCAGTAATACAGCGCAGGTCAGTTGTAGCCCTTCCATGCATAAGAACTGACTACGCCCATTGAAGAGTTCATTGATTTAATAACCCGACGATCGCTATCTGGGACTTGGGTACGCTCTGGCACAGTACTTAGTCTTGTAAACTAGAAAATAATTAACATTGATAATCATTATGGTGTATTTTGAATAGTTTCAGATATTTCAAGTAGTACAACCTGTTTGGGAATTTGTCTGTGATGTTTCTGTTTGCTTTCACATTGTCAATTTAATCACCGAAACGTATATGGTTGTGCTAAAAAATATAACATACAGTACAGTATCAATCCATTATCTCGAACCCTAATAGATAGCTCACAGACTCATCTGATTTTTTTTTTCGAGATAACGAGGTTCAATTGTACTAATATTCACACAATGTATACCTATGTACATAAGAAACATTTCAACGCTGTGCCATGTTCCATGGACATCTTTGAAGAATACATGTCGCGCTTTCTAATGTCTATGCAATAGAAATGTATGCAATATAGTATTTTTTTCTTCTAAGAGTCACAAGATAACAGACTTCAACACTTAACAAAAAACAGACGTTACTGTATAATGACTTCAACACTTAACAAAAAACAGACATTACTGTATAATGACTTCAACACTTAACAAAAACAGACAATACTACATAATGACTTCAACACTTAACAAAAAACAGACATTACTGTATAATGATTTCAACACTTAACGAAAATAGACATTACTACATAATGACTTCAACACTTAACGAAAATAGACGTTACTGTCTAATGATTTCAACACTTAACGAAAACAGACATTACTGTACATTTGTATAATGATTTCAACACTTAACGAAAACAGACATTACTACATAATGACTTCAACACTTAACGAAAATAGACGTTACTGTATAATGATTTCAACACTTAACGAAAACAGACATTACTGTATAATGATTTCAACACTTAACGAAAACAGACATTACTACATCGTTTTATCGAGTTAGAATTAAGGTAAATATAGGAGCACTTACGATTTCGTTTGCCTCCTCTGGAGGAAGTTTAGGGCCCGGCCTTTCGTAAACCCTCTCTTTCACTGCCTGTACTTTATATAATCTTTCTACCGTCTGATCAATCTCGTAGCCAGTCATTTTCTGGTGGCCCATCTCAAACTCGGGCTTAATGATCGTGCCCCAAGGCATCTTCGGATGAGGGGTCCGCACTGAAGATCGTATTACCGACATGACTTCTTCCAAAACTGAAAGAAATAAAAATACTGTTTTAATAATATTCCTACCTTTAATTGTATAGTCAAAATGAGAAAATCCTAATATTGCAAGTATTTATATTTATTGTGTGGATCGAATACATTTTGGTTTGGCATGATAAATTTACGCTGGCTTTATATCAACCTGTGGTATTATAGGTATTACACGGTGTACGCTAACGCTTGTGTATTGCTAATCTGTTAGTAATTAATAGTCTGAGGTTCTAGATTAAAGTAAACTGGCTATTGTTATCCGCATTGTCTTCTACGAGCCGCTTGTGTTATACAAGCGTTTTACGTGTATCGAGTGGCAATGGGCACGCGTCTTCAGTCGTGACGAAACATGGCGTGTGGAATATCATATATATTTCAATTGAAATTTAATACATTTAATAATATTTTGTAACTGTATTGCAAAGTGCAAACCGGATAGTCATTATTTATTAGATTTTTTTATAAGATATCTTACGTGATCTTGTATAATTATATAAGTAAAAAATCTCATATATTATGTTTCCTTAAATGAATTCGAAAATTATATGCTTCTCTTTATATGATATCAAATAAATAAAAAAGATAAATGATATCTAATCAACATATCTTATATACTGTGATTGAAGGTTGGATCAAATTTGCTCCATGAATAAATTTCCACAACATTATCTATGAAAAAAAAGTGTTTCAGTATCCAAAATTTAGTAAAATGCATCCTGGGCGAGGGTTGGAGAGGGGTACAGTAGAAAAACAACCCAATACACGAAAAAGTGGTACAAATGTAATTCCTTTAAATCGTCTATCACGAATCACTAAATGGGTTTTGACCAAATTTGTGCAGAAGCATCCTTGAAGGTGACCAAATACAATGTATGGATAAATGGTAACCCTGGTCCATCGGACACAGGAGGGGTGAGGCCCAGTAGAAAAAATAGAGGTAAGTCCTGAAAAAGAACCAAATGGATTTTGACAAAATGTTTGAGAAACGGCCTTGAGGAAGCGAAACAAATTTTGCATAAATGGTGATTAATGTCCCAAGGGCAGAAATGGTGGTGCTCAATAGGGGAAATAAAGATAAATCCTTTAAATTGCTGCTAGTGTTTTTCAGTGTTCACTGAAACATCCATGTGACCGATGCAGGCCCCTTGTGCCTCTTGTTATATCGACCAATTTCATTTCAAATTAATGTATGTTTCAAATTCATATTTTCCTAGGGATATACTTTGAAAAGTGAGATTTAAAGTCCAAGTGAACAAACACGTCACCATGAGATATCCCAGAGCCACTCATAATATCAGCTGATTATAGTCAGTACGCCTCGGTGGGGTGTTCATGTACACATTCCAGATTACACTGAGATAAAGACGCGACAATATCCGCCGATGTTTACACCCCATGACTAGATGTCTTGACATTTAAATAAATAATACAATAGACGCCATATCACAGAGTTATACTGAACACACTAGGCGTGTCATTGCTTGAGGAGAGGTGCTATCTTTAAAGGCCAGAACGGTAGAGCAGTGATTGCAGACCAACTTTTTCGAATCGCAAATACTTTCGATTTTGTTAGACTGGCCATTGTGTCTTTTTAAATTCACATAAACGTAATTCGTCTATATACATGTACATGTTATGTTATGTGTAGTTTAGATATTTTCAGTACATATTCCTGGTAAATTACTACAATTTCAACTTGACTAAAAACGTGTATGTAAATGTTACCAAGAAGTCAATATATATAACCATATGTAAAACCATGGAATTCAGTGTATTGATGTGAAATTTAATATACAACCCCTGAATATGCAGTAAGCGACCAAACGTATGAGTATTACTTACCTGGCAACACGTTTTAAATGTTGTATAAATCCCAATGGAGAATTCCTGGTGCTCAAATTCAAGTATGTACTTCTCTGTCTACATCATTACTTACTAATCAGTATACTGACGACGATCTGAATCCTGTACCCAGGATACGTCCTATATCTATAATGCGATTTTCGTGTTTTGTTTTGTTTAGCGACAAAGTTGGATCAGCCTAACGTGTGTATTAGACCTATCGATAGATCAATCAACGTCAACGGTTCTCGCCCTTCGATATGTATTGTACACATAGCCACTGCTTCTCAACGTGGAAACACGGCTTAACTGAGCTTGCCAATATATTTTAATTGATGCCCATTTTACAGTTCCATGCGTCTTTTAACGCCAAACAGATTATACTTGGTCAGATATCGGTAACCTTAAAGCTAAGCGACAACGACCCTAAGGTTCAATGCGGGAAGTCTTTTTGCTTCAGTCTTGAGTTAGGATAATAACGAAGAGTGATTAGGATCATAGGTAATACACTAGGGGTGGTTAGATTAGCTGGGACGGTATCCACTTATATATTATGTATAGGTTTATGTTACGAATAAAGTAAACGGGATCTGAGCTTAAACAAACAGGGAAAGCAGAGAATGTGTAATGCACTGTTAGTATGTAGTTAAAACTTTTAAATTACATCTGTATACGTACATCTGGATTCGTGCCAAGTCCCTAATCTAAGGTTCCGTATGCATGTATTTTGAAAGATTGATAACTCAACGCGTGATGTCTGGTCTGGTACAGGTGTGTTCTGAATGTCGTTAAAATATCAACATGATGTTTAATTTTTTGGAAAGGCGGAGTCAATTTTATTGCGTTTATGACGTCATAATCATTGTGACGTTACAATGCTTCAAATGAAAATTTCCAGTTATTAAGACAAAAATGATGCAATTCGACCCTTATGTAACAAGTATCATATCAATGATTTAGGAACATTTGATTCGGTTAATATGGTATCATACCTACCTTCGAGCTTCACCCTCGCTTATACATTGATTCTACCATATTGACCTCACCAAAGGTTCATAATTGATCGATATCAATTTACGTCGAAGAAATAACTACACAAATAGTATAAGTAGTGATTTCTAGTCCGAAAGAATAGTCTGTATGCTTAGTACCATCCTATAAGCCTTTTAAAGTTCAATACACAACCACCAAAGAAATTAAGATAAGAAAGTGTATGTGAGTAAGGAATATATTGGCTATATCTTACGTTGTATAGTTAAACCTGTGTTACATATATTACCTGCGTTAGTCTTAACAACTCTGCGTATGCAGACACCCGATTATAGAATAAATATAGGGTTATTTTCACCAGGATAATACGGAAGCCTATTCGTGTCATATGAATTCTTTATCTCGTTAAAACAAGATCACTGTCTTAATTGTTACTAAAAAGCTATCTTGCATAAACGAATTCGGATAAAACAAATTCAGATAACACGTATTGACTTTCATGGCACATGTTTAGTGCATGCGTTCTTGTTAAAAATCCCATGTATTTGGCTGGAATATATCACATAGGTAAACTTTGCGATACCTCTAATCCATAAAACTTAAATAAAACATATGAAAAAATAATATTTTGGCTTCGGAGAAACTCATTTGTCTTATTCTGAAAATTATATAGATTCCAGTGCAGCAATGTCCATTCATTAACAGTTTCTAGGCAACTTCATAACAATAAATATTATTACTCGAAGAAGGTTGTCATAGACCTAAACGTCAAAATAGAATGAGGTTGGGTGCAGATCAATGGTAAAAGTCAATACCAAACCTAAATGACTCCATATCGATCTGCCCTAGTACTGTCTGCATGAGCAGATATCCTCACGATAAAACGTCCGCCGTACATAATGTGAAATCAAAACTATAACCAGCTCGTGCTTCCTTACACCAAATCCATACAAGTAATTGTTATTGAATAAAAGAAGCACGCTAAATACCCCGTTTTTTTCTGAACAAATCGGTATCATGTTTGTTTAGTCATAAGTATAGTCAGGCTTGAATTTCTCAATTCCATTTACTATAGGAAACATTATCATACGGGTACTTGGAAGTATCAGTACACGTATGGCATGAAAACAAGTGCCTCGTATTTATTGTGAAAATATATTACGTGGTTATATTGTATACCTGCTTGAGACGTAAATATTATGTATTATTGGTGCGGCGGGAACACAAGAGGAAGATGGGGGTAAGGGCGAACACATGAGGAGATTGAGGGTACGGGGGGAATCCCAAAGGAGATTAAAGATACGGAGAGAACACTCGAGAACATTGAGGTGCGGAGGGAACACCTGAAGAGTTCGGGAGTACGCGAGAACACCCGAGGAGTTCGAGGGTACGGAGGAACAACCGAGGTAATTTGGGTACCTGGGGCACCTGACGAGATTTGGGGTGCGGGAATATAACCGACGGGATTGGGGGAACGCCCGAGGGATTGGGAATGCGGAGGGAATACCCGAGTGGATTGGGGGGACGGGGGACATCTGACGACATTGGGTGTGTAGAGGGAATACTCGAGTGGATTGGGGGGACGGGGGACATCTGACGACATTGGGTGTGTAGAGACAATACTCGAAGGGATGGAGTATGGGGGAACACCCCAGGGGATTTGGGGTACGGGTACACCGGAGGAGTTCGGGGTGTGGAGGGAATACCCGAGGAGATTGGATATACGAGAATAGTCTCTATCAGACAGATCACAAGGAAGCGAAGAAGGAAGGATTCGTATTCAAACAATGATCAACAACAGATGAACAAACATGAATGAAGAAGTGGACATTCGACCATGACCTTGAGATAATGTCAGAAACAAGTACCGGAAATGAAACTGATAAATATATCTGGGCTACAGTAGACCACTTTGAAGTGGTCGATATATCTATCGGCGAGGAAACATCACAGAGGAAGACGAGAGGAGACTTGTAGCGATGCATGAACAAGTACATATTAATTGTGTTTTTACCTAATGATTGACTACACCATTTCTTTCAATCGTATCCAGTTCAAAGAAAACCGTCCATATTTGAAGTTACGAGACTGCTTGTGAATTAAATAGACTATTTTGATGGAATTCTTGGGGTTATTTAAACGTTGATGTCTCTACTCTTCATAAAAATGATCATTGTTGGGAATATTGCTAGATGAAATTTTGGAGACAGTTTGAATGAAATTACCGAATTTGGCAAACTGATGAAGTTCCTTACCTTTCTGTACATATTATATCATAAACAATCTACATTGTAATACACCTGTGTTTAGCCCCATGCCATGTCTGTCGCACAAACTCAAGTACGTGTAAGCTGCTGGCCGCGAAGGTGGTCGACAGTGAAGTGTAGGTTGTAATGCTATTATTTGCTACAATTACGCAATACTGGAGCTGTGTTATAATGTTAGGGGGATATTTGTATTAGGATATGTATTAACTTACATACTTAATACTTGTTTGTATTAATGTATTTGATTTATTTGTTTATCTTACAAAATATAGGTACAATAAACTAATAATAATATATAGGTCCAATAATACATGCTTACAAAAATATATAGGTACAATGATATAATAAATTGGTACACTATTGTATAGGTCCAGTCATACATACGTACCAAAATATATAGGTTCAATAATATATACATGTAGACACAACAATGTATAGGTAAAAAAAAGTATATACGTACAACAATATATAGGTACAATGATATATAAGTACAATAATATGTATGTACAATAATATATAAGGCAAATAAAATATGGGGCAAAGAAGTAATTCCAACAGTGTAAACAATAAGGTTTGTTAAATTTTCGAGGCAATCCGCCCCTTTATCAAATCACAAAAAAATCACATAATATATATAAGAAGTACTGGAAATACAATAAAATACAATAAGAATAATGTTTTAGTAACTGGAGAAACCACAATGAACCCTTCGGCAAACGTGGGCCGAAGGCGGATACTAGCGTGACTGCATCATGTTCAACACTAGAACGCTATGCGACCAACGGCAGAGATATTTTGAATTCCCCCGCACGTGAAAGTATATCGAAGAGTTCAAAGACGATTCGTCCCAAAATACTGCTAGTGGACGACATTGCATTCATATAAAATATATTGCATTATCGTCTCTACAGTGATTGATTAAATACCGTGTACAAAGTCTGAAAAACTTTAGAAAAATATGTTTTAGATGGTTAGAATTATAGAGAGTGGTGTGAAAAAACTACTACAAATATTTATCAAGACTGAAAATATAAGAAATACGAATGCCGAAGTGTCTCTACAGGACGCTACGGGAAACAGACGATTCGGACCAACTCGGACCAAGATGCTGTTGCATGATGGCGGGAGGCGACTAAATGTGAGTCTCAAAGAGCAACAATGAATGGATGCCCCAAAAAGTACAGCAATACGCTAGTTTCCCACCGCCTTTCTAAACGAGAGTACAGGAGAGTTCCGATTCGAAAACGAGGCGACCGGTGTTGACATTAACGACGGCAAAACTGTTGACGCTGAGGCTGGGGTTGAATTGCAACTTCGTGACACCGATATCGAAAGTACATGCGTAAATTGAAAGTTCCCGACCTGAAAAATATATTGCGGTATTATCAAGAAAGTATTACCGGAAATAATAATATGCTTGTGTCCGTTCCATTGCTTTGAAATCCCGGTTAGAAAGCGCCTATGTCGGTTATAATATGATATTGACAGTTTAAGTTTTGACCTGTGGCTAAAGGTAAATCGTGGACAGACACGGAGGGTAAAGCGGGGATGACCTCTTCTTACGGACAGGAAGAAGATTGAGAATCAAAGGGAAAATAGAGACCTTTACTAGAAATACCAACATGGATCTTTATAATCATTTCATTTCAAAACAACTTTCTAAGCAGTTAATTTAGTTAAATGAAGTTATTTCTAAATAAACACCCCCGAGTGATTAAATAGTTAAGACAACTGTTCATGGTTTGAATAGTAAATATATTCTGCTCATTGTCAAAATTACTACAGAGGGCTTTAATAATCAGGTTATCAAAAGCCTGGTTGAAGATAAATTCCGGTGATTCATGACTTCATGTGTTGTACCGAGGCCGCTTGTAATGACAAACTATAGTGAAAATAATTTTTTTAAATATTATATACAATTAATACAATGTGTTATATTTTGAATTGTTAAACTACATATATGTTTATTAAAACGAGAAAAGAGTTTTTCATGTTAACACTAATACGATAACTTTTTTTATGTAAAACATTTTAATTACCCGTTACATTAAATTTTCCAAAGTTAGTATTGTATATTGTTAAATTATAATGCACAGTGATTTTTATTATTAATTAATATTACCATAATTTCTTAAAATAATCTTGTAATTTAAAAATTTTACAATGACAAAAATTCAAAACGTGTTGTGGGGACCAATAAGATAATTACATTATTATACCCACATCTTTTAGTACATTTCTAGCTTTAGGTACTCTTAACCTTAATATTTTTTTCAAAGTGAGGTGCATGAATGACCAAAAACACCAATTAAAATTCGAAAGTTTTTATTTTCTCAGATGAGCAAACAAATACAGTGTATGATCAAAATTTTGGAATTCAACATAGCTATTAGGAATGCCCTAATAATTTACCAACAATATATATTATGTAACTTGAAAATGCTTCGGAAACAATGAAACATATCTGTACTCCCAGTACATTGTAAAATGTACCATATATGCAAAATTCTGAAAGAACATCATCTTTACGGTTCATTTCATGTACATGAATGTTCATTGATAGTTACCTGTACAAACGAAAAGGTATACACTACAGGTAATGGAGAGTTACTTATTCTCTGTTATAAATATCATCTGTACCAGTACCTGGAGAACCAAAGGCGGTAAAAAATTTGTTAAGTATGAAATGAATATAAATTTCTGGTTTGATACATGTTTCAAGCTTAAAGGTATAATACCATCAAGAATGCGAAAGTTCCCTTTCAACATGAATTCTTTCACAAGCTATTTTCATTGTGTCATCTACCTCCTTGGCTGTGTGCTGTTTCCTATTAAGTTTGAAAGGTCGAATGTTCAGAGTTACACCTTTGGGAAAAATATCTTGGATTTCAAACCCTCAATCACACATAACATTATCACCCCATTCTAACAATGTTAGAGCACCACTGTCTTTTGTTATTTGTTTGTCTGACACTCTACCTCCCAGCAAATCAGAAACAAATGTAATTACTCCATTTGGACTTATGCCAACAAGAAATTTGTATGTATTATGGTGCTTATAGGATGACCATGTCTGTGACATAAATTTCAGTACAATCTAAGATAATTTGTGTTTAAGGATCATAAACAAAACTATCAGGCAGATTTTTTCTTACGAGCTCCAGTGATGGAAATGGAAACATCATTGGTAGATCAAGATATAAAAAAATTATCCATGTAGTAAACATTTTAGAAAACTGAGACTGCGATATACCAAATTTATATGCAATGTCGCAAACAAAAAGTCCAACTTTCAGTCTAACAAGAATCTTCAAAAAATCCTTCCCCATTGAATGTTTTCTTGTTGGACGTTGTTTTTCATTTTGTCTAGCATCATTATTTGGACCAATGTTTTCACCTTTACCTCACCAATAACAGTTTTCTGCTTTTGGAGATAAGTATTTTAATATGCACTCAAACATAGAACAGTAAATAAATCCTGTATAAAAAAAGCCTTGCTTTTGGGTCATTTTTATTTTTTTCAACGGAAAAACCATTCCCTATATATTCATTCAATCGATCTTCCATATCATTTATTTGTGTTGACAGTTTTTAAATTTCTATCTGTAGATTTTCAATTTCATTCTCGCCATCATCATCGGCATGAAAACTGTAAATGTGGTCAATTATGTGGTCGCTGGAGTGGTTATGATCACAGACATTTATCACATCACCATCATCTGTCTGGCAGCCTATAGCTACATCACTAGTGCCAGGACCTGCTTGAATTCCAATTTCCTAAAACAAAATAAATATTGTTTGCATTAATTCATTACACATTTAATTTTCATATCATTAAAACTAAAAAAATCTAAACTCCATCTATACATTAGGTAAACTCCATACTGGAAATTTAGGAGGGATGAGGCACAGTGGTAGCGAGTGTGACTTGTAACCCGACCAGAGGATCTAGGTTCAAGCCCCAGACAGGGCAAGTCACTTCACTCTTCATTGCTATGTGGTACTATAGTGCTGGGCATGTGAATGTGAAGTGCGTTATTGGCTGCTTGGCTGTATACTCCTCAGAAATATGAGAAATTTTCTGTTTGGTGCAAATGGACCAATGATTACAGGTTAAAACTGGTCTAATGGTTGTGATAAATGGTATATAAAAGTTTTACATTATTATTATTACTATCATTCAAGCTAGTTTAGATCTCTATGGATCCCTAATAAATGCTGCATTCTTTAAAGGGACATCACGGTAAAAACGTTGTAATTTTCAATGAATGAACGTGTTTTGTTCCTTTCCAGTTATGTTTCTGTGCTGTCCCAATGTTCACAGTCAATCTGCATGTCCAGCTTGACCACTTGATTTAGTTGGGAATCCCCCTCTAAATTTAGCGCGGAAATTATTTTTAAATCATCACGTAACTGTTTTGAAATCGAGGCAACCCAAACACACGATAGTTTACAAGGCGAATTGGATTAGTTGGACAACGATATTATACAGTGGTTTAAATGTTAAATAACACGTTCTGTATATATTCCGGCACATATATCTATGTGTAAATAAGTGTAAACACCGTACATATAATATAGTGACAGTAGCGATGTACTGGTACAGACTGTATAAATATTACCGAGTTTGTGTAAATATTACCGAGATTGTCATGACCTACTATCCAGCAATCAAGCAGAATACGAGCAGCGTCCGTATTACTGCTGTTTTCATGTTTGAACTGTATTGTACTGCTTCCCCAGTTTAATTCTAGGATTGTGTTTGACCCATTTTCCAATTATTCTCTTCATTGCGGAAGCTGTTATCGTTTTCAACCGCAGTCGATTCACATTAGAAGCCATTTTTGTTTTCAGGTGTTTTAGTGTGTTGTGCGCATGCGTGTTATCGTATAATAACGTATATGTCACAAAATTTGCATATTCAGACTATTGATCAACGAATTGTGATAGCCTTTTTATAATTAATAATTGATGTTTTTTATATACATATATCATCAAATTCGAATGGTTATTGTTCATAAGGATATTTTTTTTAAAGATATACCCAATAATATGAAAAAATACAAAATAAAAATTGGTTTACCGTGATGTCCCTTTAACCAGGCCCCCACCCCCACCCGACACTTATAAAAAAGTGCTACCTAAAACTGTAAAAAAATCATCATGGTATTAAAAACTTACCACGTACTCCAAATCCATGTACTTCAGAAGCATCCAAATTCTCAGAATCATCCACAACCGATTCCAGTGGTAGTCTCATTCATGGTTGTTGACCTCTTCAATGGACTTTTTCTAGGAGTATGTACAGTTATCCATGAGAAGACTTTTGGTGTCTGGTCAGGTTTTAATGTCCAATATTTACTTATAAGTCCAATGGAAATGTGCTCCATTCATATATTTATCAAAGAATACGAGCACAGCTTTAATTTCCTGTGTTCCAAAACCTTTTTCAGTCTTTGAAAAAAAATGTATCCTGTGCTAGTTCCATCTTTCTTGAAGGCAAAGTTATCGCATCCATAAACAGAACACTGCTTCCCATTGGATTTCAGCATATCTGTGGATATGGATTATTGAAAAATATTTATGTATATGTTAATGCATAGATCTTAATATTTACACAGGTTTGACTGAGAAAAATGGAAACGACCTACATGTACATCAATTGGCATTTTACAAAAATGTTACAATAAATAGTTAAAGTGGCCCGGGATACACCCAGTCCGGAAAACCATCGTTCTGTATAGCAGAAAAAAGATTACTTAAGTATTGTCAGGGATATACATAGCGGAATTAGCAACTCTACTAGTTTGGAGACTGACATAGGACGAGTTTTGTATTTGTGCACTGAGCCGTGAAGGTGTGATTACCACTATATATCGCTACAACTATACCAGCAATTAGGTAAA
This sequence comes from Pecten maximus, assembly GCF_902652985.1. NCBI lineage: Eukaryota > Metazoa > Mollusca > Bivalvia > Pectinida > Pectinidae > Pecten > Pecten maximus. The sequence continues at coordinate 23,781,776 of NC_047023.1, read as the reverse complement.
TTGGATAATTTCGTCAAAGGTCTGATCAGGGCTTTTTCTTATGGCTTTTTGGGGGCCGTTAATGGGCCCCATTCCCAATTGAAATTATTTCTTATTTAAGCCAAATTTCCAAAATTTGCAGTTCACTCCTGAAAAAATCTTTCCCAATTCACCAATATTCTTTCCCAAAATGAGACAAAAAGGCCCTTTCCCAAACCAGTGAGAAAACATTACTGAATAACATCTACAAAAACAACCCCGCCCCCTCTGACAACACGCAAATTGTATCGTTTTTGTTTTGTTATTTACCTTCTGATGTTAAATAGAAAACTTTTATATGGTTTTAATGCATTAATTAATAAGGAATTTATTCTATTTGTCCAAATTGTGCGATATTCTTCACGGAAATACTCTTACCTGCCAAAGACGGTACAGCGAATCTTCGACTCGATCTTTGTCAACAAACAAGTCAACACCGGTCGCCTCGTTTTCGATCGAAACGCAAAAGAGTTCTACCAAGGGGAGGTAACAAAACATACTGTGTGAAAAGGGTCTATTATGAAAATTTTAACAAATTGAATAATTAACTATATGAATAGTCAAATATAATGGTCAGATGGAGAGTACATCCAGAAGACGTCTTTAACGTTCGTTCATACCCCGAGGGTAACAGGTTTGGAGATTGGTAATCCAGTATCTTTCTCTGGAACGACGTTTCGTTTCATTCCAGGTAGGACAGTGATCAATGGCGACCAATAATATATATATGCACAATAGTATATAAGTATTATGTAGAATAATATATATCTGCAGTATTATGTTTTATCAGGTTCGCTCGATCGGTGCCAAAACAATTGTTGACTAGCAGAGGAGACGAGAAGACTCGTTAAGCGCAAAAACCTCAATGAATATTCTGACAGCAGAATATCTCGTGTACGATCAACAAGAACCCCTCCGTTCCTACTTTAGTGTATTATAAACACATTGTCTCGATTGGAATTGTTCTATATCCTTATTACGATATGAAGTCGGCATTGTTTGATGTTTGCTTACATGCCTAGTGGTTATGTCGTCAATATCCTAATTCTAATTTAAAATTTTAATTTAACCCAGATTTGACCTAGATTTTTATGACGGGTAGAGTCGATGGAGTGGAAGACGCTCACTCTTCTGGGTCACCCAGTCTTACTCTCCTTAAACTTTCAGACGTCTACATAAAGATATATATCTTTGTTTATATTTTGACCTCGTTTAATAGATTTTGAGTTTGAATTAAGGTCTCGTTATTATGTTAGTATTCTTTGTAGTATTACACATTTGAGTTTTTAGTCAATTCTTTACTTGGACCAGTGTTGAATGTCAATAGTGGCCATATGCTCCTCTATAGTGATTGGTCTTCCACAAGCTTGGACCAACGTTGGGCCAACAGTATCTTCTCCCACAATTTGACAAACTTTGGGCCGATAGACAAAAACTGTCGGATCAATGTTGTTTATCAATGGTGGTTCAACGGTCAGTTATGTTGGGCCAGCACGGACATATTGGTGGGGTGATATCTAGGAAGTCTTCAAAATCATTCAAATACATGTACATGTATAATGAACTGTTTGGCAAGTGTAGATATTTGTTCAACAAATTTTGTTGACAAAGATGTTTAAGTCAATATGATCGAATAATAAGCAAAGCCAATATAGATTCTCTCTTACGGTGGCTAACGTAAAACAAAAAAACTAACAATAAACAGAATTTTTAAAATAAAACTTAAATGAAATACAACGATGAAAGGGAGATAACTCATACGTATATCGTTGATTACAATTACACATTCACACGTCACACACATAATACAATACCAGCTGCTATTTAATTTTTAAGAACATGTTATATAAACTACCTACACTCAGTTATTGACAAACATTGACCAATATTGATATACGGTATCCCTCACTGAAACATTACTTATAATGTTTCCTAACAAGATTGCTTCAGATTGAGACTTTCCTGTAAATCACACAGGCAAAGGTGGAATGTCTTTTTTACGTATGCAGCGGGATATCCTCTAAGCGTCCACATATCCCCTGCCCCACCTTCCACGCTCCTTCCATGATTTCTTCTCTTGCTTCTTTTTCTCTATACCATCGTTGGTTATGTAACAATGCTATCCTGCTGTCATTTACAACGATGCAGAGGAGACAAACTGATATAAGCACTCGGCAATTGTTTTCGAATCCCCCACGTTGACTGGTATATTAATTTTGACATCGCTATATATCGAATGAAATACAGTTAAAGCTAAAATAATACATTCGATTGCTCAAAAAGGGAACGTTAAACAAGAATGAAGGCGATAACCGGAACAATCCATTTTGTAATTGGTACTAATTGCTAATAAAATTATTGGTCGATGTCTTCGTTAACGGTTTCTGGATGACCTAGAATAATAACGAAAAGCTGTTGCTTCTTCTTCGAGAACTTTGCATGTCATATTGATTATTTCTTGACATGATCAATGTTAAAAAATGACTAGAAAAATATAGGCGAGCATCATGAACTTCATCTAATTCCTACGCTTTCTGGACCGAATTTTTTTCCACATATATACCTCACTTTATCTCTTTCCGCGAATGGTCTTTAGAATATGTGTTTATTATTGTATGATATGCTCAATGCTATAATACGGTAAAATATATATGTAAAAGACATGTATATTAAAGAAAACGTTGAAGATCTAAAAAAAAATGTGTATTTTAACAGTGAATAACTACGCTTTCTCTGTTCCAAAATTGTATGTATGGGTTTCCTCCCTTTGCCTATCACCAGACACTTACCTCGTCTGTCAATACACCCAATATACCATCTATCATATTAGGTGTGGTCCATCAATAGAATATAGTTCCATATTCACGACTGATTGAACTACTGAACGGGATTTTTTTGGATAGTCTCAAAGTGACAAAATTCAAAATTCCTTTAAACCTCATAGTTTAACATGTACAAATACTTTAGATGGAACAAAGGGAAACCTAGATCCATGCAATACTTTCTGAGAAATAGTGGAAACAATGACTGATTACGATAGACCATGGTCGTAAGGCGATTTAAACAGTGTACATAAATCGTATCACACCCAGTACATGTCTGTAAGCTTCAACTCGACAGCTTATCGAACAGATTACAAATTATCAGACGAGGAAATTGAGGTTACACAACGAGTGGTCTTTGTATATGCTATTCTTTCACTCGGGTTAGTCTCTTTTCCAAAGTTACAAAGAACACGGGCTGCAGCGAGTGTTTTTTGTAAATTTGGAGAAACTAGCGAGTGTAAAAAATACCATATACAACAACGACTTTGTTTGAACTGTTTCTACCTCAGTAGTAAAAGCTAATTTGAAGATAGATTTACCTGTTTTGTGTCAATGTGTTTTCTTCACAATATCAGTTGGGGGGGGGGGGGGGGGGGGGGGGGGGTAAGGATATGAACTAAAGTGAAATGCCGCTAATTAATATGCAAAACTGTCAATTTAGGAAATGTGTGGATATATCCCAATTTATCAGTTGACTACCCTATAATAAGGTGTACAAAATCCATTACACAAATTTTCTTTATTACACACGTGTAATTACACCTTCCGCTACGCTGATTTTAAGGTTCAATGTTAACTGTATTCATACCCGTGTGATCGACCTACTTCTTTTGACTACGAAGCGTAAAAATGGTGACTACAAGGCTTAATAAAACGACGAAGTTTAAAGTTGGAGGTAACAGGACATTGGAATTTGCAAAGTGTTAACAATTACAGCCATATAGAATTCTCTCCAACACAACGGTTACACAAAATACGCATACTCGCGCTAAGTTACGTCACGAGAGCGTCAGATTAAAAACATTCGCTCAGGCATTGTCAAACTTAAATATTTTCTGCATTGGTTCAAATCAACCAAGACAATTTATCTATCAAAAATAAAATGATAAAAGCCTGAAAGTTTGTTTTAAGGTTTTTATTTAATAAAATGAATCAATTTCAAGAGTCGGTTGTGTAGGACTATTTTTTCTCTTTCTAGTATAATTGACCTAATTCGAGGATTTTGGTGATTTGGTTGCAACATTGAAATCAGCTGGTGATGCTGTGACGGCAAAGATAAAATCAGTTTTTGATGGGGAAAATGGGGAAAAAGGTAATTTGATAAATAAAATCTATTATGAAGAGGAACGAATGTCAGATCCTCTATTTATTACAAATCATAACAAAAAATCAGATTATTATTTTGAAAGTACATGTAGTTAATTGATAGAAATACGTCGATATTTTTTAAAATGTGACAAAAACAACTGCAAACTACTTCTTGTACGTTATCATTTCCGTGACCTCGTAATGCGGCCTTCAAGAGTTAGTCAATCAAAACAAATGTCACCGTGTCAACCAATCAAAACAAATGTCACCGTGTCAACCAATCAAAACAAATGTCACCGTGTCAACCAATCAAAACAAATGTCACCGTGTCAACCAATCAAAACAAATGTCACCGTGTCAACCAATCAAAACGCATTTAGAGTTTATCCTATGTGTGGTATAATGGTATAAACTGAATGTTATTCAACAGTTGTAATTATTTCATGTCTCTGGAGTAGAATACCCACCTCACTTCTAATCTATGGAAGGTATGTGAATATATACCGACCAATGTTCTAAAATTACCTATTGACACGATATTTACTCGTACATCGACATTATTTCCCTTCATTTTTTCCTTCTACATAATGGTGAGCATACCGGTTAACATGTTCATAAGATATTAATTATCTGTAAGATACATAAATATACATGCATTTATGAGTGACTACATTTCGCGTGTATTACCGAATACACTGCGAGTCAATAGAATTATTGGAAATGTTTGTAAACATACCAGGGCTACTGAAGGTTGATTCCGATGTTTCAGATTTACAACTTACAACTGGATATACAATTGTACAAACTTAAACCATGCGTTGTGCTCTGGGGACATCGCCTAAAGTTTATGAAGTATCCACTTTAGGTTATGAATATTAATGTTTTTCTCTGTTAGTAAATGTAACGGACATGTAAGGACTATGAGCTGGAAATTGTGTGAAATCCCTGTTGATGCAGTACGAAATGGCACAGCTAAGGTCATGTAAGGACGGCCTCTTCTGTGTACGAGATTCATGCGTGTGGTGGTTGTGTTTTGGGAGGTTGTGGTGTGTTCGCGTTTGTCAATGTCAAAGAAGACATTAGGAAGAGGAAGAAGATATTTAGAAACAAGAAAAAATATAAGATCCCAAATTTGGTCGCCTCGTTCGATTATGCAAGGTTACGTACACTCTAAGGGCAGGGTGATAGGTTACGATATGGTATGTAAGCTGACAGTGGGTGATATGTAATGATATGTTAGGTAAGCTGACAGTGGGTGGTGATATGTAATGATATGGTATGTAAACTGACAGTGGGTGGTGTGTAATGATATGGTATGTAAGCTGACAGTGGGTGGTGTGTAATGATATGGTAAGTAAGCTGACAGTGGGTGATATGTAATGACATGGTATGTAAACTGACAGTGGGTGGTGTGTAATGATATGGTAGGTAAGCTGACAGTGGGTGGTGATATGTAATGATATGGTATGTAAGCTGAGAGTGGGTGGTGTGTAATGATAATGTATGTAAGCTGACAGTGGGTGGTGATATGTAATGATATGGTAGGTAAGCTGACAGTGGGTGGTGTGTAATGATATGGTAAGTAAGCTGACAGTGGGTGGTGATATGTAATGATATGGTATGTAAGCTGACAGTGGTGGTGTGTAATGACATGGTATGTAAGTTGACATTGGGTGGTGTGTAATGACATGGTATGTAAGCTGACAGTGGGTGGTGTGTAATGATATGGTATGTAAGCTGACAGTGGTGGTGATATGTAATGATATGGTATGTAAGCTGACAGTGGGTGGTGTGTAATGACATGGTATGTAAACTGACAGTGGGTGGTGTGTAATGATATGGTATGTAAGCTGACAGTGGGTGGTGTGTAATGACATGGTATGTAAGCTGACAGTGGGTGGTGTGTAATGATATGGTATGTAAGCTGACAGTGGTGGTGTGTAATGATATGGTATGTAAGCTGACAGTGGGTGGTGTGTAATGATATGGTATGTAAGCTGACAGTGGTGGTGTGTAATGACATGGTATGTAAGCTGACAGTGGGTGGTGTGTAATGATATGGTAGGTAAGCTGACAGTGGGTGGTGTGTAATGATATGGTATGTAAGCTGACAGTGGTGGTGTGTAATGACATGGTATGTAAGCTGACAGTGGGTGGTGTGTAATGATATGGTATGTAGCTGACAGTGGTGTGGTGTGTAATGATATGGTAGTAAGCTGACAGTGGGTGGTGTGTAATGATATGGTATGTAAGCTGACAGTGGGTGGTGTGTAATGATATGGTATGTAAGCTGACAGTGGGTGGTGTGTAATGATATGGTATGTAAGCTGACAGTGGGTGGTGTGTAATGATATGGTATGTAAGCTGACAGTGGGTGGTGTGTAATGATATGGTATGTAAGCTGACAGTGGGTGGTGTGTAATGATATGGTATGTAAGCTGACAGTGGTGGTGTGTAATGATATGTTAGGTAAGCTGACAGTGGGTGGTGTGTAATGATATGGTATGTAAGCTGACAGTGGGTGGTGTGTAATGATATGGTATGTAAGCTGAAAGTGGGTGGTGTGTAATGATATGGTATGTAAGCTGACAGTGGGTGGTGTGTAATGATATGGTATGTAAGCTGACAGTGGGTGGTGTGTAATGATATGGTATGTAAGCTGACAGTGGGTGGTGTGTAATGATATGGTATGTAAGCTGACAGTGGGTGGTGTGTAATGATATGGTATGTAAGCTGACAGTGGGTGGTGTGTAATGATATGGTAGGTAAGCTGACAGTGGGTGGTGTGTAATGATATGGTATGTAAGTTGACAGTGGGTGGTGTGTAATGATATGGTATGTAAGCTGACAGTGGGTGGTGTGTAATGATATGTTAGGTAAGCTGACAGTGGGTGATACGTAATGACATGGTATGTAAGCTGACAGTGGGTGGTGTGTAATGATATGGTAGGTAAGCTGACAGTGGGTGGTGTGTAATGATATGGTAGGTAAGCTGACAGTGGGTGGTGATATGTAATGATATGGTATGTAAGCTGACAGTGGGTGGTGTGTAATGATATGGTATGTAAGCTGACAGTGGGTGGTGTGTAATGATATGTTAGGTAAGCTGACAGTGGGTGGTGTGTAATGATATGGTATGTAAGCTGACAGTGGGTGGTGTGTAATGATATGGTAGGTAAGCTGACAGTGGGTGGTGTGTAATGACATGGTATGTAAGCTGACAGTGGGTGGTGATGTAATGATATGGTATGTAAGCTGACAGTGGGTGGTGTGTAATGACATGGTATGTAAGCTGACAGTGGGTGGTGATATGTAATGACATGGTATGTAAGCTGACAGTGGGTGATATGTTATGATATGGTAGGTAAGCTGACAGTGGGTGGTGTGTAATGACATGGTATGTAAGTTGACAGTGGTTGGTGTGTAATGACATGGTAGGTAAGCTGACATTGGGTGATGTGTAATGATATGGTAAGTAAGCTGACAGTGGGTTATATGTAATGATATGGTATGTAAGCTGACAGTGGGTGGCGTGTAATGACATGGTATGTAAGCTGACAGTGGGTGGTGTGTAATGACATGGTATGTAAGCTGACAGTGGGTGGTGTGTAATGACATGGTAGGTAAGCTGACAGTGGGTGGTGTGTAATGACATGGTATGTAAGCTGACAGTGGGTGGTGTGTAATGATATGGTAGGTAAGCTGACACTGGGTGGTGTGTTATGATATGGTATGTAAGCTGACACTGGGTGGTGTGTTATGATATGGTATGTAAACTGACAGTGGGTGGTGTGTTATGATATGGTATGTAAACTGACAGTGGGTGCTGTGTAATGACATGGTATGTAAGCTGACAGTGGGTGGTGTGTTATGATATGGTATGTAAACTGACAGTGGGTGGTGTGTAATGACATGGTATGTAAACTGACACTGGGTGGTATGTAATGATATGGTATGTAAGCTGACAGTGGGTGGTGTGTAATGGTATGGTATGTAAGCTGACAGTGGGTGGTGTGTAATGACATGGTATGTAAGCTGACAGTGGGTGGTGTGTAATGACATGGTATGTAAGCTGACAGTGGGTGGTGTGTAATGACATGGTATGTAAGCTGACAGTGGGTGGTGTGTAATGATATGGTATGTAAGCTGGCAGTGGGTGGTGATATGTAATGATATGGTATGTAAGCTGACAGTGGGTGGTGATATGTAATGACATGGTATGTAAGCTGACAGTGGGTGATATGTAATGACATGGTATGTAAGCTGACAGTGGATGGTGTGTAATGATATGGTATGTAAGCTGACAGTGGATGGTGTGTAATGATATGGTATGTAAGCTGACAGTGGGTGATATGTAATGATATGGTATGTAAGCTGACAGTGGGTGGTGATATGTAATGGTATGGTATGTAAGCTGACAGTGGGTGGTGTGTAATGACATGGTATGTAAGCTGACAGTGGGTGATATGTAATGACATGGTATGTAAGCTGACAGTGGGTGGTGTGTAATGATATGGTATGTAAGCTGACTGTGGGTGGTGTCTAATGGTATGGTATGTAACCTGACAGTGAGTGGTGTGTAATGACATGGTAGGTAAGCTGACAGTGGGTGATGTGTAATGACATGGTATGTAAGCTGACAGTGGGTGGTGTGTAATGACATGGTAGGTAAGCTGACAGTGGGTGGTGATATGTAATGATACGGTATGTAAGCTGACAGTGGGTGGTGTGTTTTGCAGAATGCCAGAATAAGAAATCACTTTTTTTCAGGATCACCTCCGGACTAAATTATCGGAAACCTTATTCAACAGTTTCGTTGTTTGTCTGTTCAAAAAAACACATTTACATTTAAATAATCAAACCTATTAATAAATTGTATATTTCAGCGCAGACATCGTCATGGTGGTGAAGCAATTATTGAATTTTGTCATGCGAAAGTGATTGAGCACACCGCCTGGTGCCCCATCATGTATGTAAACATTAAACAGCGGTGATGACAGTGGAGCGATGGCGAGATACAATCTATATACCATATGTATAATTGATTAACGGCGCAATCCGGCCATTAGTCGCAGTTTCATCGAGTAAATTCGTAAATGGAAACAAAAGTGATTCCATTTCGAAGTGTTCATTATTCACTGAAAATGAATTGTTGGCAATACGACCTGTGTTATTAAAGCACTGAAAACAGCTCATTCGGCTGTAAGTGTAATAGACCAAGAGAGATACCATGCGACATGGCACTGATGTCAGTATAATGGACCGTGACATTTCAATGAAGTATCACTATAAAATGACCATTGACTAGTCCTATTTAAATAAACGACTTCTGTAAATACCATTTTGACAGTTAGTGTAGGGTACTGTAGGGTACCGGAATCTGCCGACGTTTGCCGAATGCGCTGGTATGACAGTCAATGCTTGACGGATACGTTCTGGACATGTTACCCTGTAAACACTAGATACTGAATTTTAGCAGTAAACAAATTGCCAATTGATTTCTATTGTTTCAAGTACTTGTAATTAAATATGTTAATGAGAACAGTACCAACTATTGGCCTGAAAAAGCTTAATTATTTTCTTCGTATTAATACGTTTCAAGTAAAATGAATGCCATACTTTATACGTATATGTTTTTTTCTAATTACAAGTATTCGAAACAATAAAAAATAGATCATTTATTTTAACTTGCTCATATCTATTAATGGTTGTTTGGAGATCATGGATCAAGTCTGGTACAAACCCCTTAAATAGAAATATACGGGGTTTTTTTTATTCCCAAGGGAAATTAAAGAAACAGTGATGATATAGACTAAAACATGTAACCTGACGAGTACCCACGACAACCTCAACAAGGTGTGGATAGTCTCGGAGGGATCATTGATGTCCTACATATGCAGTGGCGTAGGAAGCGGGGGGGCAGGGGGGGCAATTGCCCCCCCCCCCCCCCCCCCCCCCACACACACACACACACACACCCACACACACACACACACACACACACACACACTTTTTCAGTGGGGGGGGGCAAACATATCTTTTTGCCCCCCCCACTTTTTGACATCCAAAATCTAAAAAACACGAATTTATATATTCATTTCGAGAAATATCTGTATATTTTCGAACCGATAATGTTTTCTTGAAGGCAACGATAAAAACTGTATCTTGTACATCCGGAACATTCCGACTTTTATACTAGTATATCAATCCTCAGACCAATCGGAACCCCTCGTCACGTTCGCAGACGGAGGCGAGGTGTTCCGATTGATCCTCAGACCTGTGTGTCGGTCGTCTGCAATAGCCTGGTAAGTCAATATTTATATCTTAATACGAAATTTTGCTTAACTTCATCACATAGATTCAATAAGTTGATGATAATTTGTGAAGTTAATTGAGTTCATAATGAGAACAAGACAGAAACACAACATGAATAGGAATGCGCGGTTTTAACGTGAATAGAGTGATACTAATTACCGACAGGTACGAGGAAATACAAAAAAAAATTCAGATCGCGCCTACGGCGCTCGCTTTATCACTAAATTACTGCCCCCCCCCCTTTCGATTGCAGATCCACAGGGGGGCTTCGCCACCCTGGGACCCGCTGGGCGGCCCCCAGACCTCTCGCAAAAAGGGGAAAAAAATCGGCTCGCGCCTACGGCACTCGCATGATCACTTAATTACTGGACCCCCCTTTCGAAAACTCCTGGATCCGCGCCTGATCCCGAATTATTGGAAATGTGCTATATTCATTTTCCGCGGAGGGCTTAGACCCCCTTGAACCCCCTATCAGGGCGCTGCCCTGGACCCGCTGGGCGGCCCCTCAGACCCCTCGTAAAAAAAAAAGCAAAAAAAAGCAAAAAAATCGGCTCGCGCCTACGGCGCGAGCATTATTACTAAATTACTGGACCACCCGCCCTTTCCAAAATCCTGGCCGGGCCTGGTGATTCATGTTTTGCCATAAATAATATATCCTGATTTGCGTTAATAACTTAATTTGTACTACATAAATTATCAAAATTATCATGGGATGTTGAAATGATAATTATTGCCTAATTTTGCGGAGATGGCATACGATTTGTTTAGTGCGTAAAATTTAAGGTTAAAAAAAATTTTGCCCCCCCCCACTTTTTGACGACTTCCTACGCCACTGATATGGTGATAGGTTAATACCATTATTAGATATATTTCATTTTCCTCGAATGTTGATATAACTCATATAGATCATCGCTATAACACTAAAATTTATATTCAATTTTGGGCGTTTCTGTCGAACCCCACCGTAGGATGACTGACATCATTTAGCGTTAACGGTCTTGTAATACAATTATTGTAAAATACATAAAGCTACACTATCGGGTTAATCCCTCTGTCTATAAGTTAAGCAATCTATTATCAACTGGAAATGTTAAAGAATTAAGTAATCTGGGCAAGTTTATATATCACACATATTTACTATGTTCTACTCTGCTGGCTTCTAGTAACTAGTAGTTTGATTCAAACAATGCCTTTAACGTTTTTGAAACATACATAGAGAGAGAGAGGTGTTTTTACTACCTGGGCTGACGTGAAATGTATTTTATGCATTTGCATCATGAATGTAATATCGATGAGATTTATAGATTAATAAGAAATATTATGATAATCATCTTTAGATTAGGTGTTATTATAACATTCTTTTGGAATTCTTTGCGCCCTCAAATCAGCGATTGGGAAATAAGAAATCGCAGTCGACACAATAACGTCAGATAACAAATTGGCCGAACAGCTGCCTTTGTAGTTATAGGATTACTGATTCTATAAGTGCCCAGTATGTTTGGGAGTGGCACAAATTAAACGTTAACCAATATTAAACTTAAACCTGTCGAAAGTAAAATAGTCTATCATATTAATAACATATTTTTCACTTGTATGGCCGATATTTTCACCTATGCTTCGCATTCGTAAAATTACAGATGTAAGCGTGTCTTGATGAGGTATCTATTGACAATTTAAATGCAAGAAATTTGCAAGCAAACATCAATTAATGCTTATATAACCGTTTCCGTGGTCTCTTTTACAAAATATTGCACGTGAATGATTAAAATGAAATAACATGGGATTTTTTACCAGTGGAATGATTAAACAACTTGATTATCTTTCCCTCAAAGAAAATCTTTTTTTTTTTCGAATCGTTACTCGGAACAATACACGGTTGAGCCGCAGTTTGCATACAAACACCTCTATTTTGGAATTGAAAGTGTAGTTGGAAACGTTTGAATATTGTCCCCTGCATGTACATTGTAGGACCTGATGACAGTTGATAGTTGCTACAACAGCTCGGTTTCTGACACTATGCCAGGAACAGTTACCTACATTGTCTATGCTAGGTTGCTAGGACCTGTTAACGCCTCAATATAAACAAAATGTTATACGTTTCGATTCCCCTAAAAACAACCGTAAAAGTCATGAAAAATTAAACCGAAATTATCATTAAATATGATTGTTCTACTTGACTCTAGGGAAAGGCATTCAGAAAAAAAATTCAAATCAGATTCTGGAAAAGATATAATAATATTAAATAAGCACAGTGATTGTCGCCATTCTTGCGAACATACAGAGAATATTGCATGGTTGCATATTCAATATAACATATATTTCACGAGTGGGATAAAATAGGTACATGTGCACTAACTTGATCTATTTCCAGTCTATGAGAGTATGACTGACACCCAAATCGTGACATCATTCAATTTGTATGAACATATTTTATTTATGCGCAACAGAGCCATAATCGAAATTTCTGGACGTATCGATTGTTGAAATCAAATGAATCAGACCTGTCACACTTTACAATGGGCCCAAGTAAACTCAGAATCTTTCGTGGTCCATATGCCTGTTGCTTTGTTAATCCTTAGAACGGATACTGGTTAGGCAAAGACTATGTACCATTTCGGTAATGTACCTATACTGTACATACACAACAAAAACTAATTACACGATGGAATGAAAATATAGATCATTTATCAACAGTTAGCTCACCAACATTGAATTTATTGTATATATATTGTATACATTGTGTATATTTGTTATATAGTTTGTATATTATACAATTATAGCATCTTGATAAGGTTGATAAATGGTTATATTAACCGAAGAAAAAAATGTCGACCGAGTTTCTTAGTTCGTTTTGTCGACGTCAGATACTCCCTTAGTAATTTCACGGCTGTTATTGTGGCCCTTTGGTATTGGCTGAATCCGACTTATCCAACATAGATTCAATTTCCTTTCCACTGTCACTGAGCGAGGGGAGTCGTTATGTTTTCGGCCGTTTGTTAACCTTACATCGGTTTCCTCCATTTTGCCAAAAGAGCGTCCCTTCGTAACTAGGTCTTTAGAGCGCTTGACTTTGAAGGACTTAGTGCACCATTAAAACGAAAAATCAAGAAAAATAATAAAAAGTATAAATTTGCCTGGAAATAAATTCTACTTTAATACACACCTATCACATGATCTTAGTATTTCAGGACAAAACAGTGATGATATTGTTTTTACTATGTTTCTGCTAATCTGCGTATCTTTCGCTATTGTTTTGCCAAAATAAATGTTCAGTAGCCTTCGATTTAAATCAATGTAGTTTATACTATCAGTTCTTGCCTGACTGTAAATGTTATACAACGTGATATATATGTACTAAAGTTTACAACATGTTTTATTTAATTTTCTCCATAAGATGTTTTATAACTATTTTGATATATTTAAATATCTTATGAAGAATAATATTTTCACGAGACTGACAACTTCCCCCGTTGTTACGTCACATCCGGATCCATTTTCATTCAGCGTGGTTTTAGGAGGAAAGTAACATGCAGGACTGCCATAAACGCCCAGGCCTCAATATTTAACACACCAGTATATGTAATTTATATTTGAAATCTACAATGTGTTCCCGTTATCACTGTCTGTCATATCCGATCGAATCCCCAATGGTGTTTATTTTCGCTAAGGTCCGGTTACAGCGGCGAGTGTTTATGGATGTAATTTACTTTATCCCCCATTCATGAGTCTTAAATATTATACGTTTTACTTTTCCCATGAGTTTATGTTTTGTCATTCAAATAATGTCAGAATAAAATGTAAAATTCAACATTAAATACTGTGAGTTATCCTCATTGTAAATTATCTCATATTCGATCCAGACATACGGGTACAGTGACTTCATAATATGACATATGAATATGGTAAATTTCATCTTAAAGCTATTTTGACATGCTCACATCATCATCAATTGTTTTTATTTTCGGTCATGTACATTCATTTCATCATTTATGTTATAAGGGAAAAGACGGATTACAAGTTTTATACTTGTGTCTAATCCCATTTGTGTTTTGACAAATAAATACGTTTAAATCAAAAAAGCTATCCTCAGATGACGTCATAACTTGGCTTATTTTCGTAAGCAATAGTTACTTGGACTGAGGTATGTGTCAGTTCATCTTGTCTTTATAAAGTGTTCGTAAAGGTGAAAACGCAAGTTAGGCACTGGTTAAAGAATTAAGCCTTTGTCTACGATAGGTAATTACATGTATATTAACATTTCACGTGTTTTTGGTCTACATTGTGTAGAGATCAAATACAATTCTATTGTTATTTTCATGTACACCTAATTAAACACTTAATACTTCAATAAATCTGGACTGTGTTATTGCGTCTTTAAATGGCGGCGAGGAGAGTAGCTGAAAAGCTTGGAGTCTCAAGTCTCCATGACAGCTACACAGGATGTCTTCATTGATCACGGAACGACTATATCAATTCTGTCCAGTCACTTCCGATATTTTTATATACTACGGAATATCGTGAAATGTTATCAGAATATCATGAAATGTTATCAGATTTTTATGAAATGGTATCAGAATATTATGAAATATAAAATATCAATCACTGCACGTCCGTACTTCTGACGGAAACTATTTTTTGTCCGGAAGTCTCTTTCTTCATTTTCCAAACAGTCTCTTTAAAAATACCTGTACTGTTTGGTTTTCTGAGCGGCATTTTATTTCAACAATATTTGTAATTTCCCAACAATGAGCAGTCTTAACCGATCAAAAAGAATAATTTGTTTTTTAACCAAATGTAATTTTTAACACCAGAACGGAAGTTAGAGCTCCGCGGATGGTTTGTATACCACAAGGATGTCTAAGTCTAAATCTCACACCATAATGTACGTCAGAAAGAATATCGTCATTTACCATGTGTCTATTCGACCACCAAACCTTGCTGAAATGTGTACACTGTTTATAGTCAATTATTACAGGAAATCACTTTGAATTTTGAAACATTAAACTTTTATCAAGTCAGAAAATATATTTCTAAATACACCCATTTCTAACTGTGCCAGCTATAATATATGTTGGCATTTATTAAGTTACGAAATATGTCTAATAATCAACATGACAATAAGGGTTGGCCTGATGAGCTCGCGTCATCTTTACACATGTAATACACAAGTCCCTTCTATTGATTATGTACAGATGTAATACACAAGTCCCCTCTATTGATTGTGTACAGATGTAACGCGCCACGCTTTCTGCCTCCTATGTACGTTTGGACACGCCTATATGTAGCTATGATACTGAAGGACACGTGTTCAGCTTGGTATTTGACAGGATGCAGGACAACTTCACACATTAGTATCCTTCCGTGTACCTATAAAATAACAATTTAAAATTTACAGCAAGTTCGTTTTTGGAATGAACGGTTTGAGAGACATTATATTCTGAAATGTTGACTTTTTATTACGACTTATAGATACGACAGATATCATTTATTGTATAAAGGAAAATATAACTTGTCTCGTCATAATGCAATGTAATGCATAGAACGATTGAAAAGACGGAGACGTTTTTGCTTACTGTAGGTGATCACGTTCAACGAAATATGAAAAAGACTTATGGATTACCTTACCTAAGGACCGCAACAATACCACAACACGTCTAAAGACTGAAACCGTTCAAGCATTGTTTTAAGATTGGCGACAGGCTTGATACATGTTTTATCATGAAATAGCAGGAAGCAAATGAATGTTGCTGCCCAGATTGAAGTCGATGGCGCCATGCTGAATACATTATTGTGAATATGAACTATCCAACTATATGCATGAACTTTTATAGTGAAAATTAAAGTAAGAAGTGTGTTTCCAGTATGGCCAAACTAAAAAGCTTCTATATAACATTTGCTAATACGAATGGAGTTTGTTATTCTGGGAAGGAGCTCGAAGGAGCCGTAGTATTAGACCTGACAACCAAATACAAAGTGAAAGGTAAGTCATTACGATATTCAGTTATCGAGTACAATGTCCAGCCGCAGGGTCTAATCTCAGGTATTGATGTAAATGCTGATCCCTTTACAAACAAGCATGATGTAGCACCGTTTAGTTATATTGATTGGTAGCATGAGGTAATGCATTTGACTAAATAGTCCTTATTTCCTGATGTCGCCCTCAGACAAAAATTTTTGTACATCAAGGGCCTTTCTTTAGGTGCCGCCCGAGCCAAAACTTCCATCTAGTGCCTTTTCCGGGTGCGCCTTCAGCGAAAAGTCCATCAAGTGCCTTTTTTATGTGCCACCCATAGCCAAAACGTCCATCTAGTGCTATTTCCGGTTCCGACCGTTGATAAAAAAATCATCTCGTCCCTTTTTCAGGTGCGACCTTAGACAAAACGCTCAATAAATTTCTTTTTTATATGGTGAATGCTGACAGACTAGTGCCTTTGTGTTGTGTTGTGGTCTTACGGTACCATTCATAGACAAAATGATATCACGATCCTGTTCGTAGACGAAATGACTTTGTTATGCTCGTGTTTTCCAATGATACACGAAATGACTTAATGTCATGCTCTTGTCCGTTAGGAGAATAAACGTCCACTTACTGTGTTGTGTGTATCTGACATTTCATCAATCTGTTGTAATTGATTTGTAGTAGTGACCATGTTTGTATTATACAGACGATAGATATTAGTTCCGCACGACATTTAATGTTACGCGCGTCCCTCTGGCAGTGTCTATGCACGAACGTTTAACAATTGCAATCAATGACGCCTACCCATGTTTACGGCTGAGCGCCAAGGTATTGCAACCATTCAACGGATCGTATATTACATGGAAGATGCATGTGACTTGATCACAGGGTCATCAAGTGTTTCAAAACAAAGTGTTTGACAACAACAATTTACTATGATGTAATACTCTTTAATTTCTATTTGACAATAAACTTGTTCTAGTGAACCTACCAGAGTACTGATATGATGTCTACTATTTATATATAAATAATATCCAGTCAATATAAATACAATGTATATAATCTACAGTGGTAACACACTTACCTTTCACTTAGGCGACCGGGGTTTGATTCCTCCGTCGAACGTGAAAAGGTATGGGTCACCTATCCCACCACTTAAATCTTCTCTGGGTTCTCATTAGTATTAAGAGTAAGTTAGACCACTCGCGCTCTTCCGTCCGGGCCTAACACAATGCTTAATATAAGGTAGTATAACTTGCTGCACAATTGTTAATATGAATGAAATTTACTCTTAAATTGTCTACTACACGCATGTATTATATTATCTTAACTGCTGTATACCTTGATCATGGGAGACAACTAATCATAAGCCATTTTGGTGTCATTTCCATGGTTTAATATATTTCATATAGGGTGGTTGTTGGTTGTTAATATCGTCGAAAGCAATCTACGTCAGATGAAGGTTTCACGTTTTTCTGATCATATTCTATTATTTTTACTTTCAAATTTGATTTTACCATGAATCATCGACACATCTGTGTCCAAAAATCAATAACAAAATAATTATTTTATTTTAAGGTCAGATTCGGGATACAAAGAAACTGGCGATGCATACAAGCCATCCATACAAGACAAATATATTATGTATACGATAACGCAATAAAAATTAATAAACTAATTGATAATGAGGTCAGCACTACCATTTCGAATGATACAAAATTTCTGAAAACCTTTATCTAATCCGCTTCAAATCTGTTCAGTTACGTCAACAATTCAGTGGGTTTATCAAATGCAGAGAAGTTGCACTGTCTTTTGATTTTCACGTTAACCTATCTTTAATTGATGTCTAGCAGTCTCACGTTGAGTGTGTAAGTCGTAGATAACGGTGTGATTTTATCCACTTCTCGTCTTAACGAGTGGGTCAGGATGGATCCTTATCTTTCCCATCGTCTCTTAATCATGGAATAGTAAAATCGTTATGTAAAGGAGAAGACGAAAGACCAGAACTGAACCCCTACATTGACATAACCCCGTTCATCATAAACTTTTTGAAAACGTTCTATATATTTCACAAAATAAGAGCAATTCCGATCAACGGAATACCGCTAATGTCTCTCTTTATGTTATATTTGTGAAATATTTTTCACAAACGCCATTTGCATTTCAAGGTCACAATTTAATATATATCATTCATACTAAACTGATTAATCTTATTCCTAATTTAATTGATATTTTTACGTATATATAATCAAATCCAGTCAAACAAACGTCCATATAGCGTGCTATATATTTTTGTAAGCATAACAGCATGATTATTTTTATCTGGTTTGATTGCATTTGTGTGACATATGAATTTTAATTATCTCTGCTGAAACTTACCACAAGGTAACTCTACAGATAATATATATATAGCACAATATTCATGATTTTGACAAACTAAATGTCCAGAGAACATTTTGGTATATTACCTGACTACTTTTGTGCACATTTGTTAATATGTGTTTGTTTTAATAATTCCACATTATTTTCCTATATAGATTACCCTTAAGATGGAGGGTATATCATCGCATAATTAACGTAATGAATAACATCTACTGAGTAGTAATAGAAATAATGCTCAGTAACCAAGGTAAAACCAATCCTGTGTCCTGAAAATAAATACAGCTTGTTTGTCTTATTAGTATTCAACTATTGATTGAAATGAATAATTAATTTTCAAATTCCTATTTCAAGTCAACCGTATCAAAATCAATTCCAGCTGTAAGGCCTTGACTGATTTAAATCCCTAGTCTACCGGGAAGTTTTTTTTAACAATTTGTATATATAATTAGCAATTAAGCTGATATATCATTACTATTCTCAATACACCGCTCGGATAGCGAGAACTTCTCTTCAAGTAAAAGTTGATATCTATTAAATGATTCAGCACTGCCATAACCTTAATTGCAATATGTAAAGTGGGGTCTGGGAACTTTCGGTTGTATTAAGTCAGTGTTTCGCTTGAAATTCCCATTTGCAGAAAAGTTATGAGATCGTACCATGTCCCAGTGTGTGCTATCATGCGTAGATAAGTAATAGGTATGTATATTGAAATGCTTACAAAGATACTAGACCAAGGTCAAAATTAGTGGCAACTGTGGATATGTTATTAAGATAGGATCATTAATGAGATTAATGCTACCTAAGGGAGATATTTTAATTTGTTTTGTAGCACGCCATCAGTTCAGTATATATGGTCCAATTAGTTTCTTTCGTGTCCTAAGATAACATTGGACGAAATACGTTTACCAATCACGCATGAGAAACATACATTTCTGTCTCTGTTACATGCAGTTATGTTGGCTCTTTGTTTATTTAATTAAAGTGATCTTTGGAAAATATTGATCTTGGACAGTAGTTTATGATTACAATGTATATAATGTGATGCCTTTCTACTTGTCAAATCATGACGAGGAAGGGTTTCCAAACGTCAACCTATAATACTGTAAAATAGAACTGCTAGCTATACAAAGCACAGCTTGAATATACCCAGAATATCTAGATTTAGTTAAATTGGCGGTGACAGATAAATTCTATGATATGTGAAGTGATAACTGGGAATTGGGATTGAAGTGTTCCTGGTTTACGTATTTACTTCTGAAGTCGTTAATAGCATGCGTCAACAGAACAACCTGAAATGCCACGTTGTTTGTTCAACTTTCTTTAGGCGGTATGTAGTGTGTTGAAGTAGACTGTTTTTGTCTTGTACTACTAGGATAAGATTTGGGCGAACATCAATCCTATATTTGATCATTCAGTCTATGTATCCGTGACTTTCTAATGTCCTAGTGTCTATTACCACCCAGAACACCATTTTCTACAATATTGATGTGTGTACCTTGTATATATTTTGATGTCAAGGCAAACATTAGTATTTTAACCGTGTAGATATGATGCAACTCAGTCACGCCAATTGCGTTGTAAAGATGATAATGATATAATCGCTTGTTTGAGACGCTTTAAGGAGTGGATGTTCAAATGACCAAGATTTATCCGAAGCTGTGCTTTCACATTCCACTTCTTGAGTAAACATTGCCCCCAATACGACTGCAGGCCTGACTTGCAACAATATCAAAATGGTAGTAAGATGTTGGTCTATAGGTGCAGTTCAAACCATTAAAACACTATTGTGACATCATCCATTGTTATTTACGTACCATATCCAGAAGAGATTATAGGCATCACCTGCAGTTGTCCAATTAGTTACCTGTATCTGTCCAATAAGTACAGCTACAGATAAGATTTTGAATGAGGACATCATTATGCTAGATAAAACGAAAAATGAATAGTAATATCAACAAAGGAATGACATGTAAATCAAGAATAAATGTAAAAATAATATTTATTAAATGTAACACAGAGTTTAGGTATTCATAAAATTACATCCGTTACAAGTGGTATTTGCATTCTCATAATCAGATTTCCCATGCACTATATTTTTTCTTTAATATATTTACAAGAAGGTTTTAACACGAAGCATTCGTTTTACATTACGCTTTTCCAAACACGTAACTGAGAGAAACACAAGCATTGATTATACTTTCCCTCGAATTCGTAATTTTGCCAAAAATAGTTTGGAGTAGCAGTTGAAATCTTGCGTTTTCCCTACAATTTATTTGCACTAAATTTCTTTCGTATCACCCTTCAGAGATTCGTCTATAACCCCTTATTTATATTCATAATATATATTGGATGAAAACATTTTGAGATGCTTTCTTTTCATTCTCTCGAAAATACATTTCGAACAATACATTGTGATCACTTTCCTTAATAAATCAATCACATTATTTCAATTTAATTCATTTCAATACTGAATGCTGGTGATAAAAATGATCTGTACATGGACTATGTTAGTAATACACCTTCACTGTTAGACGACATTATTCAAATGAGACCAATATCTACTCGGGCGTATTCCAAACACTCTGATATTGTATCAAAAGCATTCGTGGTTGACTGCACATACTCAACAAATATTAAAACAGTCCAATATTAACACAATGAGTGATTTGTTTTAAGTAAGATGTAAGCGGAATGTAAAATAGACTGAGGAGCGCAATATTGTACATAATAGAGAGTTTTCGGCTTTTATTGACAAAAAACTAAATAACATAACAATGTCTAAACATTACAGAGCAGATGGCACGTATAAATGTAGATTGCACAATATAGTATCTCGTACTTATCGATCGTACTATCCATGTAATACCCCTCCCCACATGATCTCATAGACAGCACCGATTAACCCCGTTGATATAGCTACGGCAAACACCTACGATGGCCCGTATCAGCCGACAAATTACAACTACGTTAATGAATTTGTACACATGAAAACTTGACAAAGTGTACATGTCAACTTACTCATTCAAATAGTTGTACATGAGTAACTTGACAAAGTGTGCATGGCCGTTTTCGGTGTGCAGGACAAGCGAAAATGTTACAACATTGGACCGCAAACACCGTTGATAGTGTCGAATTTGGCTGTATTTGGGGCATATAAATACTGACATGTATGCATTGTGTAAGTAAAAATGACACCATGTAGTCATCTACCTGTTAGTATAGTAATGTGTAAAACAACTTCAGTTACGTAGTTGTAATTTATCGGCTGATACTGGCCATCTTACACACCTGATACTCTGACCCAGTCCACTACTTCCTAGCCTAACTTACACTACGCCCTAATGTTTCCTTACGTAGGTGTGTGCTCTTCCTTGCTCGGAAGGGTATCCTCCTCTGGATGTTGGCCGACTATCTAGTCATGCAAGTCCCCGTTATTCTCTTTACATCCCTTTTATACCCCAGCCCCTGGTCCTATGTGCAACCAACATACCTGCATCGTACACCCATTCTGATTGGACGAATCTATGGTATATTCGCAGAGATTATATACCTATACTGTTATACCTATACTGTTATACCTATGCCTGCCCTCTATATATTTGTTTTAATCATCAATAGCAACTCACCTATATTTGTGACTATATTTAAGGCATTTCTTTTCAGAACTCCGCTTACGTTTCCGTGGCTACGCCTTAGTCCATTGGACAGAGCACCACTCCAGCGGTCAAGGAAAGAGTAAACGGACAGTGACCAAGCACTATACTGGCGAAGAACTATACTTTGACCACACGGTCATATTGTTTGGTAAGCGCTTTTCTTGGCTGAATCAAATAGCGAAGAACCATACGTTGACTGAATTGAAAAAAAAGTTACTTCATATTTTCATGTTTTGTTATTTTGTCAGTTAATCATAACGTAATGTAGAGATGTGTTACCGAGATCTTTCGATTTGTATGTGATACTCTTTTGTCTGCATTGGAAGCTGATGGTATATTAACTTTCAACATCACAGGATATCTGTCCGAGCCACCAAGTTTATTTTAAAGGTTACACAGCCAGTGGTTATTTATATTATATCTCTTTCACTCGATAATGTTTTTTAATTAAAAAAAAAGAAACACTTTTTCCGAGAATGAATTGATCCGCGTGTACTTTGTTAAATGTATTGGATATGACCTGTAGTGTTATGCTGGTAATTGATATGACAAAACTTATTAAGCATACATGCTGTGTTACGCTACCGCAAGTGTCGGCCAATCAAATCGTCATGAACCTCATGATAAAGTATATCTAGTCAAAGTTCACCTTTCAAGCCAATCAAATTTCATTTGCAATTTGTTTAAACCGTAGTGGCTATGATTAATTGATGCGTTGGGAGTTGAATAACACTCATCTGTTGTGGTAGAGACTAGATTGATATGCATAATATTTTCGTAAAATGCGTCGTCATTCTAAACATAATTGATTGATTGTATTAGCTAGACTATGTGCCAGGCATACAGTTTTATCGGGAGTCATGCGTGACGACTCAATTTCTATGATGTTAGTATCTCAGATAATTTGCTAGATACTACATTGTAAGTTTCAAAAGAAAAATCGCTTTTTATTATGAATAATCGCTCTCACGAAGAGTATACCACTCTTCGCAGGCATATTTACACTTAAAAAACCATATTTACAGCTTGTGGTACATGTATAAATGGTCTTATATGAAAAAGATAAAGAGAATATTTCTAACTTTATATCATTAAAATATTGCGACAGGATGGAAATGAGCCCGGACCGCAACGGGGATTCCTGTCATCAAGATCAATGATATATTGATCGGACCGTGGAGTATTTACATAGCAGAACTTACCGACTTATCACTTATTCACGAACAGCCTAATGAATCATCTGAATGTGTGTCAATAGATATAGATCAGGAAATGTCCCGGCCATTCGGATGTCATATAGCATCACTTGTCAGCTAAACCAGTCACAGATTTATTATACAGTACACATAACATACATGATAGTGATATGCCATACCATATATTGGTTATTTACGAGGGAACAACAACAGAGGGACATTGAAATTATCTTATTTGTTTAAGTAATCATTCAATGATGAGTCAAATATCCTATTCAACTATTACGTTGCTGGTTATATATCATCGATTGCGTATCCATTTGTCATCGGTGGATATGCAAAAATATGCATGTACCTTTAGTTTTCGATTGTGGTGGTGGTGGTGATGACGACATAAATTGCAAGTAGTGCAGCATAACTTGCTGTCTCCGTATGATTTCGTCCACCACGTTTTGAATTTAAAAACTTTAAAGTTTTTTTCTCTGAATTATATGGTAAAGCAAAACAGTTTCCACCTCAGCCTTAGTACCAAAACCTTTAAAAACTTATATCCATAAAGTGTTGGCGCCATTGCGTATGGACTACACTGTAATACAGAATACTTTGATATAGTGAGTGCGAATTTCAAATACATTTAAATTCTTCTTTAAAAAAAAGTTATTTTTATTTCAGATAATCATGATTATTTCCTTATATTGCTTCCTTTGGTAACCGATATTTGATTTACCAGATATTTGATTCCATTTACAAGTCGACATGGTAGGAGTCAGATTGTGTTCGTATTCCGATACAAGCTGAAATAGAACCTTATTCATGTCATGCCTATTCGTCCTGGATGACTGCAGCCACAATAGATACGCGTCATGTAGCGTAACCAGGGCTCAGTCATTCAAAAGGTGATTAGCATAATTACTTGATTAATGAAAATCTCATTTTTTCTTTACTTCAAAACCTGAGTGTGTGTGTTTTCCTTAAAATAGGCAGGTCTCATACTGATGAGTATTATAGTTTCATAAAATATTGTCAAAGTTTCAGCAGAAATGATTTAATCGGGATTTTGAAATTGTTGCTAAACTATGAATAGCCTAATCACCTTTAGAACAACTAGGCTCAGGTCTCAAACTGATAACGTCACGAGTACATACAACGGGACGTTCAAGATGGCGGGGTGAATATTTTTCACAATGGCTTACAATTTGTTACTTTTTAGAGTATGTAAGAAAATAATCTCACATTGGTCTGTTCCGTGGACAGGGATATCGCAATCTTAGTGTAAGTGACACATACATATGTCAATTGTTTTAAGTCCTCATTCATGTCTTTCCTCAATTATGTAGATTTGCATATTAGGTGGCCTAATGACGATGATATACTCTTAAGAAAGTAGTGATACAAATATGAAACTACTTAAGTTCGAAATGTTCACTGCTAGAAATCTTGAGCCAACGTATATACAGCAGGACAACTAAAGAACCTAATTGACACATTATTTATGCAAAACAAAGGTATTATACCTATCGCATGTACATGGAATACTATGGACATGCCAGGGGTTACACTACAGTTAAGTTCAGTTAACTACAGTTGAAGTGTAACTTTTTATTGTAGCATGATAATGGTATACATAATTAGGTGATTTCTGTTACAATATTCACCTCAGAAAACTATAAGGCTAGCCTGTTGTAATAAGCTGTTACCTGTACGAAGCTATTTTGGGATTAAGACTATATTCTTTACAGGTCAACTGTATAAATGTACGTTTTCAATGTACCAATAATATTGACCATGTTTTGTATTTGATGTTTTCAGCGTCCGGTGGTGACTTCTGTGAAACATTAACAGCAGGAGAGCACAAATATCCGTTTGAGTTCCAGGTGCCCTCGACATGTCCAACTTCCCACGAGGGCACATGGGGTCGAGTCAGATATGAAGCTGTGGCTACTGTAGAAAAAATGTTTGGTGTTGGTCTTTCTACCATCTGCGGTTTCACCGTAATCAGTCCATTCGATTTAAATGAAGATCCCCGAGCACGAGTAAGTATTAAACGTGCCCCTCTAAGATAATCAAAAGGGGTTCTCTCAGATGACAGAACCTGTACTTCTCAGATGATCAAAAAGGTTCCTCTCAGATGACCAAAAGGGTTCCTCTCAGATGATATAATGTGTTCTTCTAAGATGGTCAACGGTGTTTCTCTCAGACGATCAAAAATATTCCTCTCAATGAAAAGTATTGCTACATTATCAAATGTTAAACAGTAAACGTTAGTATCCGGCTGTTATTGGCTATCAAACAGAATATATCATCTATAAAGATGAAGCAATAAAGGTAGGAATCAGCTTCCTTTGACCTGGTTTCCACGCCATGAAATTTTACATCAGGAACATTACATTACATCATTCGTCATACCAATGTTCAAACTTTCCAAACCACAACAGGAAGAAATAACTCTAAGCTGTCACATGACTTAGTTGGTTTTACATTCATACGCTAATGCTAATCAATTTATCTTCTAATTGAGAACACTTGTTATTACAACTTGCTAAGGAAGGTCATCAAATAACTTCCTGTCAAATGGGGTTGATGTGCGATATTGATTATTAAACATTTCCGATTTTCCTGTAGACGAACTGCGTACAGGAAATCTTACTCTGACAACTTTTGAATAAGATATTAAAACGTGGTTAATAACAGAAAGTTTCCAAAAGGAAGTCCAACGCGTTTCATTCAACCCAGAGGCGACAGTTTTTAGGTCCTTTCTTCGAAAATACATGATTGGTTTCATTGGTATAATTTTAATTGTGAGGCTGAATGGAATTATGACTTGTAGCAAGACGGTGAGAAATTGATTTATTGTGATCGTTTTTGAGAGATTAGATTGATAGAGAGTCGACCTCTGCTGTTGGCAGACAGTCATTCAGTAATTCTTTCCGTCTCGTATATCGTACCGTCATACTCCTTTCCTTGCGTCTCGCCACGCTTCTTTCCTGCCACACTCCTTTTCGTCCCGTCTGGTAACGCGCTCTCCTTACCATCCCGTCCCGTTTCGTCCCTTAATTTTCCTTTCTGACCCGTCCCGTCACGAAAAGCTCCATTCTTACCAGTCCCGTCACGAAGCGCTCCTTTCCGTCCCGTCCCAGTCCGTAACGCTATTTCCCTCCCCGTCCCGTCACGCCCATTCGCGTTGCTTCTGCATCTTGTCCGCTTCAAATCAATCACCAACTACGAACATATTTCTTTATACCATGGTATCATATCATCATATTTTATACCTGATCATACTGGTGGTCATAGGTCAATGTTAAATGATCAAATAGGATTGTGTATCCGTTCTCATTGAACGAATTGTTCAGAGTTAATGTCATTTTTTACAATATGATAATTACACATTCTTAGAGACATTTAATGCTTTTAATATAATCATCGCCTATACAAACTCATGGAATAGTTAAAGACGAGCCGAAAAGTCCAAAATAGTTTGCGTCTGAGTCTGTGTACGCATTATATCAACCTGAAGATCGGAAATGACTGTGATGATAGAATCTAAACGGAAATATGTAGATCGGGGAATATATAATTTGAAAGAAACATTTGATATGATTTGTTAAAATGACTTTTTTGTACCGTCAGGAGAGCATCACAGCAGAGAATGAGATGTCCCTGTGCTGTCTGTGCTGTAAGTCCGGTCCCATATCCGCATCTCTCTTCCTGGACAGTGTCGGATTTGTTCCGGGTGAGGGAATCCCAATCAGAGCGGAAATAGCAAACCACAGCAACAGAAAGATAGCTGACATGACAGCATCATTGCAGATGGTACAACTTGTTATTGTTAAAATTTACTGAGACTTTGTTTACAGTGTGTTAGCTCATGTTAACAATATTGATGTATATAGTTTTGTCAATACTAGAGCTAATTGAAATCAATGTTAAATTTAACTCCGTACGAATATTCACGCGCAATAATACATCGAATTATAATTAGATTGGTAAGTACATTGACACATTAATATTATACGGACAAACAAAACAAGTAAACACAATCATTCCAGGCAAATAATAGTTTGTTTAAGATATCAAATGCATTTACGTATAAATGTTGATGTCTGTGGAGCCTATTATAAATCATCTCTTCCATCTGAAGAGAAAACGAATGACTGATTACTTGAGATTGTGCATTAATCAATCACATAAATCATGACTATTGAATCAACATATATTGTTTGATTCACTTGTAACACAGTAATTATGAGATGTGATGTAAGATTTACTTACTTTGGTATATTGAATCTGAATGATGAATGCTCCTCAAGTATTCTATCATTCTATAATGACTGCTTCATGTTTTCTTCACATTTGTAATAATTTTTCTTGTTAGTAAAGGTAATTGTATCCTTCGTTTTTTATAATATATATATATATTATTGCAAAATGGCCAGTTTTCCATGCCACACGCCCTTGTCATAAATACCGCAAGATCAAAGTGTGCTGTTGTGCACTATTGTGACGTCATGAATAAATGGCGGCACATGGTTATCTCAAAATGTCTACTTATTGAGAAATTGATATTTTTGTCTGGTAATAAATATGAGTTAATTCATTAATCTGTGTCCGGTGCATGTAATTCTGTTGAGTATGGAACTAAATGCTTGTGATATGTATAAAACTATCTAAGTTCAATAAATTAAATTGTATTACACTGACACGCATCAAAGTTCCTCGAACATTTTATTAAAATGATATCATAAACTACTTCATTCTATTTCACTGACGCCTTTCCTCTTGTATGGCATTTCACAATAACAATTTTATTTTTCAATAAGGCGTAATTTAATAGAAATCAACAATATCAGACATCTATATGAAATGATGACGTATACAGAAAAATACGTGTTGATAAAACGTTCATTGTGATAGCTACATGTACATGTATGAACTAGCAATCCATGCTCCTTTACGAATTTACCTATGTAGTTTCTCAGCAATTAGCAATGTTTACATAGGCCTATTGCAAATACATGGAGTGACATACATGCAATGCAAATTTGTGGTAGGAACACCATTTATAATGAGTTCTGTGAAATTGTAATATAATTTCAGATATTTCATAATTATTGTTTCTGATAGTGTTACCATTCCATTTCAGCTTTAAGATAAAGAAACTATGTACAAACAACGAAATTATCGATACGCATTAGCGCTTTAATTCTACCTTTTCATAACCTAATAATATTGTTACAAAACCAATGTTCTCGATATGTCCGTCTTTCTTCAGATTGTCAAGTACTACGCTGTAAAGAAGGTGCGAACTCACACAAATATCATCGCCTCAATCACTAAGAACGATTTCGTCTCGGAAAACTCCAAGTTGGTCAAATGGTCTGGGGACAAACTCGTAGTACCCGTCGTGCCCCCGTCCTTCGTAGCCGGTTGTCATATAATCGACATCAGCTATGTGTTAGAGGTACGTACAGTCTGTAAATATTTGTCTTGATTATAACAATAGATGATACAAGAAAGTAATAGCACATTATAACAAGATGTTTCAACGTGATGTCGTCTACCTTCATGTCTTATTAGGAAGCCTAAGTGTTTGTTGAAAATAGTACAGGACCATGTATGATGAAAATAACAATGCAGTTCACCAAGGGTATGGTTTTGTTACTTCATCGGCGTTTTACGATATGTATAAAGCAGCTGAAAAATGGTGTTATTAGTTTTAATGGAAATTCTTCCAAAGTGATGTGACTTCGACTACGAGTTCCGTTATCAAATAGATATTCGTATAATTCTCTAGTTTTACTGTAAGGTTATCTCGCATGCACATGATTTTACCAAAAATATGTTGGGTGATTCGTCATCCAATTTTTTTCCAATGCACGTTCAACAAAATAAAAATGCTCTTATATCATACGATTAAGACACCTCAAACGCAGCTGTTGAACATTTCTTTCCGAAAACCATTCTTCATGCCATGTTCAGATTTCTTATGCGTGTCCAATAAGAGCATTTTTGATGTTTGACTTGCCTCCCTACATTTGTATATGCCGTATTTGAATATTTTTCACAACCACCATTTGCATTTCAAGGTCTAATTAGAATCAATGTACATTTTGTATATACATATATGAGTTTAAATCCAGTCAAACCAATGTTCCTATTGTGTGTTATAGACATTTGTGACCAAATGGCATGGTTATTTTGTACAATATATGTGATACATACGGGCTCATTGTGTCCCTCTGAAACATGCATTTCTGCATGTTTTTTATGATATTTACAAGCAGCTTATTAAATGACATGTTAACAGCAAGGCACATGGTTAACCATGACATACTATACATTGATCACTTTACTTTTATTAAATTGCACCATAGTAGGGATTAATAGGTTTTTAAATTATCACTGACTTCACAGGATTTGCTGTTTAAATGACCATTAAGTGGAACACCTAAGTTGGTTACCAAGTCATGTCACTCAATGTCGTATGAGTTACAATTTCGAGAACAGAACTATTATTCGAGTTTGATAATGTCTTCATGACAATGAGCGCAGGAAATCTCTTATCCTCGCTGTTAATTTTACTGAAATAATTTCATATTTTGGGAAACAATCATACCTTTGTTTTTATACGTGTTTACTTTTTTCATTATTTATTTAATCTCTTTAATTTCAATTTTCAATTCTTCTCAGCTGATAGTCAACCCTGCCGGTCCGTCCTTCAATCTGCCAGTCAAGATGGAAGTTATTATAGGGACCAAACCCCTAAAAGGGGCATGGGAAACGCCAGTCATATCTAAGAACATGCCCTCCCGAGTCCCCGACCCAATAGGGATAGAGGAAGACAAATATTTGGAAAAGAACGAGACACTTCCTTCTAGAATGCATGCCACTACTGACAACGTCAATACTGGAAAGTCCACAGATAGCAACGGTACTGCAAACATTGAACGTACGTATAGTTCAAATGTTCATAAAGAAAGTAGATTTATCGCTCATTTAAAGGAAATTTGGACGGACGACGGACCATGTGCGCTAACGAGGTCCATTTACCTAAGAATGCATCAAATGTCCATATAGAAAGTAAATATGAATAAATAACTTAAAAAATCAATTGTATTCTATCTGACGAAAATTAATACTAAAACTGATATTGTTTTTAACAAACGAGCTCCTATTTTGAAAATGTAAATTTAATCTTTTGGGTAAGTATTAAATAAGCCTGAAGACCTCGAAGACTTTCTAGACCTCCCTCGAATTAATTCTTAAACTTGAAGTAATCCATTTTCATGAGCGAGAAACTATTTCAATGAATAAATATAACATGTCATTACATTTTAAGAAACATATCCCATAACACCTACCGTAGTATCATTTATCTCATGCTTTTGTCTTATAATTCGATTTGCAGCAACCATGACTTATGTAGATTGTATACTCGGATCCGTAGACCTTGTGGATAACGACGAGTTCGAGGATATCCCAGGGCCCGTGAACTTCACGCCTAAGTACACCTACTACAGCCTCAGGGACAGTCAGTCCTCTTACTCCAGTCCAGCCAAAAATTGGCTAACGTGACCAGGTCTCCAAGGAGATGTAAATCAAGATGATGCTTAACACATTGGTACATCGGACTAGTTATATCCTAAATGCTGCAAATAAGTCCAGCTGCCTATAAGCATCTGGGATGTTTAGGTGTTCAACGCAACTTTGAGTTATCAAAGGATAGCACATAGGACAACTTAATAGGCTTTAATAGCACTTTTGAATATTAATGACACCACTTTGTCTTTCTATGAGTCGTTGTTGATGCCAGGAGCCAGACGTTTGGAAATTCAGAAGGAAGATAAGAGTCAAGTAATATATACATAATATATTGAATGATAAGGACAAGAGGCCCATGCGCCTGTAGCGCTCACATGGTACATATGAGATATTGAGAAGGCTATTCATTTGCAATTCTATCGTTGGTATTGAAGAACGTGTTACAGTCGATTGTATGACAGACCCAACATTTATACAAAAGATCAGCTCAGATCATTTGGACCAATCTCTGTGATTTCTTCAGAATGAGAAAGATTTTAAACAAATTGTTCAATTCTCCATATTGTACCCACAATTTTATATGAAAACAAGAGGCCTGTTTCGCTTATCGCATAATAATTTTCAAGTTCAATTCGTTAATTGCTTTATTTGTTGATGTGCAGCAATGCTTTATATGGTTAGGGGAGGTGGTTCTCAACGATTTCAAATATATAACAAAGAAAGTAAGTCCATTAGGTTGAGAAAAGACCCCATATGCCTGTTTTTACATAAGGATTGTGTTTATATAGTTATAGGGTTGGGATCTAAATGGTTTCAAATATATATCCAAGAAACTAAATCCTTCGGGATATGAAAGACTCCAAGGCTTATATTTACAACAGGATTGTGTTTGTTTGTGTCCAGCGATGCTATATATGGTTATGGTGTGTGGATCTCAAGGGTTTCAAACACATAATCAGGGGGTCAGTATCACCATTTATGCAAAAACTGTTTATCTTCTCCAAAGGAAGTGTCTGACCAAACTTGGTTCAAATTATTTCAGTACTTTGTGACAAGTAGCGATTTAAAGGGTTTACCCCTATTTCCCCTTTTGGCCCAACCCCTCTGGCCCCAGGGAGTCAGACTCGCCATTTATGCAAAATCAGTTCCGCCTCCCGTACGTATGCCTCTGGCCAAATTTAGTTCAAATTCATTGAGTACTTTGTCACAAGTAACGATTTAAAGGACTCGCCCCTCTCGCCCCGGGATCAGACTCACCATTATTCAAAATCTGTTCCCCTTCCCCTAAGGATATTTCTGACCAAACCTGGTTAAAATCTATTAAATACTTTCTAACTAGTAGCGATCTAAAGGAAATGTTGACGGACGACGTCTAATGAGGCCCATTTACCCAAGAATGCATCATACCTTTCATCAAAGGTCTGTCATTCCTGCGGAATATTGGTCCCCCGCACTTGATACCCCGAATGGGTCAAATCCAACATTTGTACAATTTCAAAACTTGATTCCCTGACCCAGGGCTACTCTAGGCCAACTTTGGATGGTGGTCTTGAAAAGGAATGGAAACAAAGGGACATGACTCTTTAATACTTGCACATCCTGCCCTGTATTTACCATGATAAATTAATTATAGATTTTTAGATATGTTTAAGACAACTGCACCTTTTGAGGTCAGGTTTCAGTATCTTGCTTCATATTTGTAATCCAAATGTCCATGAATCGAATTCCTAGCTAAGGTGTTACATATTTCTATTATCGTTTTATCTTCAACTGCCTTAAAAATTACTAAAATATCATATCAACTACCTTACGACCTATACGTAAATATATCAACTACCTTACGGCATATCCTGAAATATGATATCAACTATCTTACGACATATGCTAAAATATCATATCATTCCGTATTAAACAAGCCACATTGAAACAAATTCATGTGTTCATGAGTTCTTTCTCATTTTCAATTAGAAATGTTTTGATTGAATAGGATTGTTTTCCTCATTTTGGTGGGATCTCTGAACCTCGAATCCTAAAGTATTGACGATTGTCTAGTTTTGTGTACGTGTGATAGGTAGTAACGATTATAATAAAATACCCAGCCCGCGCTGGGGCTTACACTTGCTGCATATTGCTCTCAACAGACACCGTACTACTATGCCAATGCTTGAACTAGTAACTCATTGTCTCCACGCCCGATAATTAACGAAGTTGGTAGAGAGAGGACGACGAAAATCTGTTTATAGTAACAAAGACCTCAATTTCTGCGTGGTTGAAACGCAAACTCTTACAAGAGGTGCTGGTTGAGCGTTAGTACATGAAGTAGTCGGTAGAGTGAGGACGACCCTACGTACCAGCCTATCTCACTTACCCTCGCCGACTCCGTTGCAAGGGAGTCATAACTGATTTTTTAAGCAACAGTCGAAATAAGCATTACATGTTACTTCCGAGATTCATAGTACAGTTTTGCAAAGTTTAGCAGAATTTGATATCGCTTAAACAGACGCTATTCGATCCAGTATTCGAAAATTGGTACCAGAATAAGTTTGTATGGGACATGTCGAAAAGAAAAGGCAAAACCATAGACCATAGCACTAGTGGCTCGAGCAAAATGTATTTCAATTTGTGTGGGACGTAGAATAGATCGACCGAAGAAACCTGTTTTTCAAGTCTCGCCGATTTGTGTTTTTCTTTCTCAACAGGTTAATTGGACAGTAAATACATACATAATAATGGATTCGGTTACAAGGACAGCGAGTAAGGGGTAAGACAACAGTGGAGATACTGAGGCTGGCTGACAGGAGGGGCAGCAGAGGAAACGATTACCTACATAGGTTATAAATATCTGTTATTGTACAATAGGTTTTCTGAGTTTCTTCACAAATCAATTCCGTTGCGTGTGACGAATCGATGAGACAATAGGAACGAGACAGACAGACAGACAGACAGACATTCTTTATTTCCTCTGGTTAGAGATTTACATCAATCATGCCATTTGTTTAAATCAAATCAAAATAACAAAGTATATACATAATCATAGAAGTGTGTTCATTTCTGAAATCATTGCAGGCACCAGATCCGCAACATTCATCATCATCAAAGCCCACTTTTCGCGGTCCAAGCAAATATCATTTGAACTTCCCAGTATGAACTGACATTGTCTTTCTTCTGGTAAGTGATCAAATTTTACGTAATCAGAGACGTCTAAAACGTTTACTAAAAACTCTAACAATGTATCGCGACTTTTGAATAGTGACGGACACTGGATTAGAAAATGAACCGTTATATTGACAGATTGCTTCTTACATAGTTTACATATCATCGTATTTTTTTCATGACGGTATGATAATTTTACAAGTTCACCAAGCTTCCACGTATATTTCGGGTACTCCACACTTAATAGCCACAGTGGGTTAGGTAGGACCTTCAGTACAATTAATTGAATTGTATGTCTGTAGTCTTTCAGAAGATACCATGGCGTCTTGCCAGCTTTTATAGTATAACACTTCCGACTGTTTTTCTGCCAAAATTCTTCCAGGCTGTTCGCGAAGGACAAACACCATCGAACACATAATCCAGCAACAAAGATGCGATGTTGAATTTTTGCGCAATGATGAATATATCGTGAACAAAACTTTCTGATTTCATAATTATAGCACCGAATACAAAGGAGCACAATCTAATCGTGAAGAGAATTTTCCACACAAAATTGTTACTTGCCGAACAGAGCTTATTGAAAAAATGACTTTTCTACCTTCAACCTCGGCGTATATGTCTAATAGCCCGATGGCGCGCGTTGTAACTAAAGAAGGAGACGTTTGCTCGAAACCCTGGGACCTCTGTGCGGCATACCGTTGTACAATGTCGAGCTCCTGGCGAGATTGTTGTGTTGGATTAGCCCAGAGTTCCGATCCATAGAGAATTCGTGACTGGACCATAGATTTAACTACATGTAGCTTACAGCTTGTCAGTGGGTTCATTCCTCCACTGTGGTTGCCAACACTAATCAAAGAATTGAGTAGTTGTCTTCCCTTGGCACACGACAACTTTATGTTTTTGTCAAAGTGTACAGTTGCAGAAAAAGTTATTCCTGCGTACTCTTTGGTGGTGACCCACTGGATTGGATGTAACAGGTTAAACATATACTGAATGAGAAGCAAACACATGTATACGACGTATATTAAAGTGTTA
Source organism: Pecten maximus (assembly GCF_902652985.1). NCBI lineage: Eukaryota > Metazoa > Mollusca > Bivalvia > Pectinida > Pectinidae > Pecten > Pecten maximus. The sequence continues at coordinate 23,746,390 of NC_047023.1, read as the reverse complement.
TCTTTAATGTGTCGGTAAAGGTTATTACAAGATATCATATGCGGCAATGTTCTCTGTATATTTTAGAGTATATACAGCTCTATTACACATATATATCTATACCTAGTTCTAAATATAGTGCTCCTGATAAGCCTTGTTTCATTTTTGTGTGAAATACCATGAATAAATATAATTCAATGTTTGTAATATTGCCTTTCGGAGACACTTTACATCATACTATTGCCTTCAAACGGACGGCATTTGTCCGACTTTAAAATAAGCAGCCAGACGTGGCCGTGAACACATTCTGTCCTTGAAACTCTTGAGAGCTGGTATATAGTCGGCGCTGTTCCAGACGTCCGGGAATTGTGATTCTGTAGTTCTCAAGGCATGCATTAAACCCAGGTCCACGTAGGTCAACTTGTCTCCAAAAAGGAACCTGTGTTATAAGAATGATCATACACGTCAAACTCTCAATCTATCAGGATACTTCAGGACGATACCAACTATCACTACAAGTAAGTCAAATATACATCACGTGTTGAGTTAATTTATTGTTTGTATAAGGTACAATCATCCATATACATGTCTCCATCTACTAGCAATTTTTACATGTAACAAAATTTTATAGTTCGTCTCGTCTAAATGTTACAAAGTACTAGTCTAGGATAGAACAAGATTCATGCTGCAACCCTTATTGTATTCCGAGATTCCAGTAGTCAATATAACACACTCATACCCACCACAAAATACATGTGAAGGTAAATTTTGTCCAGGTTTATTAATTTTCTGAAATACTAATTAAGTCATCTAAGTATTTTCCTGATGTTACATGTTTATAAGTATCTAGGATACCTACCCCTTTCCTCCATTATTCGCCATCAGCACGTCCTCAAAATGTTTGAGCCATTTTGGAATTCTTTCGGTAATAAATCTTTCAATATACGGTTTAGTTTCTTCTGTCTGCTTATAATAGGTCAAGGTATGGTTGATTCCATGGAAAGCTAATCTTCCTGTAAATAATATAAAAAATATTCTTCCTGTACATAACCTAAAAGATAATCTCCCTGTACATAATATCAAAGACAATCTTCCCGTACATAATATAAAAACGTAATGCAACTGAACAGCATGATGCATTTCTAACCTAGAAACTAAAATACCAAAATCCTATGACGGCATTACGTACATGTATTAGTATCGGTAATACAGAGTCGTACCTGATAGTTCATAGTTATTCAAATCATTCCTAATGTACAACAATTCATCTCCATTTTTCTCTTCCGTTCATTTTATGGACAACACTAACCATCAATATTGCTTATATTAACCTATCGAGTGGCATCCTTAATTGTTATCCTTACACATCAATTGTTTAAAACATTTTACTCTCAGGGGCATCACCATCGTAAATAAATAAAACTAATAACCAACAGTTTATTACTTTTTACAATTGATTTAGAATGCCTTTTTCAGCTAAATGATCTAAATCATTGATATACAAACGCCAATGATATGATAGGAGCACAAAGACCTGGAGTAATTGGGAAAGTCTAAATTATAATGACCTCCTTTTAACAATTACCTGTCAAGAAGTGCATATAAATGTGATTCATCTTAACGACAAAAATACATACTGAGGTCAAACTCAAGGTGAAAGGTCAAGGTCACTAAGTCCAAAAGTCAAGGTCAAATTTTCCATCGTTTCACTAATGAACATTTTTGTTATGATATGATGAAGCAAAGTTGGTTGGAATCGAAGGAGAATTCAACTGACGACCAGAGTTCTATGTTACAGTGTCAGAGGTCAAGGTCATCTTTTTGTATTTTTTTCCCGATGAACATTTCATGCATGACACTATCAGCAATGTCGGTTGGGATTAAACATGGGGTCAACTTACCAAAAGCCAATGTCACTGCGTCAGAAGTCAAGGTCAAATATTGGGTCAAAAGGTCAAGGACAAAGTGGATCTATATCTGCCTATGACCCAGGCTCTTAGTTGGTGAGGTACTTATGGGTTAAAAAAAACAAATCAAAGCTATGGATGGAAACAAGAGTCACATCATCGTACAAGTAAAAACAATTGTATGTGATTGTTTTTTAAGTCCAAATGTTAACGTTAACCATAACGATATTAGCAGATAGCTTCCTCTGATTATGGGGATATATTGCCACGTGATGAGGCATTAGGCGATATGTCAGTGTTCTTATCTTAACTATATCAAAACATTATACACGAAACAATGTAGAATTCAGAACTACACAGTGACATTAGTTATCACTTACCTTCCGCTATATAGTCGTGGATAGTTGCGTTGAGTTGATCAGCGTGCCACTCATCTACCTCATTATCGGGGTACAGCCCAAACTTCTTCCCTAGGTATTTACATATAGTCGGAGTTTGGGAGAGATGGAAATCTCCTGTCAATTAAAAAAAACTGAATAAAACTGGTTATTCGATGGATGTGTATGTAAATAACGTATTTTTTTTTATAACGGGTCAATTGTTGGTGTAACAAGGAATATATTCACTAAAAGATAACCGACAAAGATGGCCTTATTGTGCATATCGACTTTTTTTATTTTAATTATTTCGGCAGAAGCGAACAATCACCAGGCTCGAAGATATCGGAAAATCGTCGTTTCAAACACACAGAATTTGCACGAATTCCTAACCCAAGGTCCATATATGTATTACGTATCAAGATAGTAATTCAAAAGCAAAAACCCGAAAAGGTGCGTTTGAAATAGATTGTTTAATTTACGCTACGGGTCGTTAATCCGAACTAATTATATTTACAATTAAGCGGCCAGATCAAATTGTCTAGTCTAAAATCGAGCTTTAAATGTTCAGTAGAATGAACAATTCTTATGATGACTGTCATATGCGAACGCTACAACACTTGCCGCAGATTTGATTAAATGGAATAATTATATAATTATAACTCTAATAGAACCACAAATAAAAGTCGTTAGGAATACTTTTTTTCTGCACTGTACGACGTAAATTTTGTCAAATTATCTGAAACGGTCTTGCCGAAAAAATGTTTGTTTTGTTAATTCATGGATTTATCGTCCCATGAACCGCCATGGTTATGTTCAGGAAGGGGTCTCATTGTATAGTAGATGGTGGGTATCTCATTGACAAGCATACGGGAGACCTGTCGAAATGCCATCCAAAGCAGTTAGGGTGAAGTGTCTTGTCCAAGGACACAACCAAGACAACACAGACTGGTCCGTTTCTCAGCTTCCCGAGAAACGAATAACACACTTAGGATCTTCAGCTGAGGTTACGTGGCCGATACTCTAACCGACTGAACTATCGAGCCCCCTCACTGAGGCTACGTGACCATGCAGCGCTTTAACCGACTGAGATATCGCGGCCCCCTTCACCTGAGGAGACGTGATCGGCGCTCAATCCGACTGAGCTATCGCGGCGCCCTCACCTGAGGTTACCTTATCGGCGCTCTGACCGACTAAGCTATTGCGGCCCCCTCAACTGAGATGACGTGGTCGGCGCTCTGACCGACTGAGCTATCGCGAGACCCTCACCTGAGATTACTTGACCGGTTTTCAAATCGACTGAGCTATCGAGGCCCCCTCACTGAAACTGCGTGACCGGCGCTCAAACTTACTGAGCTATCGCGGCCTCCCTCACGTGAGGTGACGTGACCAGCACTCGAACGGACCGAGAAATCGCGGCCTCCTCGTCTGAGGTTAAGGTGGCCAGCCGACTGAGCTATCGCGAAAAACGACAACACACAACACGCTTATAGCAAATATGTATTGGTGAAATCGAGAAACTGACAATGAAACATCAGATGACTTACCGTTACAAACAACTGGAGGGAACATGACAGGGAATCCTCCTAACTTCCCCTCCTTTACCTGTTCGCGTACAACTGTCCAATCGTCGGTGTCCTTAAACTCAATACCCTTCTCCACAAACATCAATCGGACGTATTCACCCCTCCCAGCTAAAGGCCAGTACAGCACCTCCCAGTTATCAGCCATGTTGAGTAATCACGCTGAATTAAAAATGCCCAGAACCATTAAAACAAAGACAAAACGGACAACAACACGAAAAGAGTTCGGATCCAAATATTAATATAAGAGAATGGAAGTTTATATATACTTAGATAACAAAACATTTACAAGCGGAGAGATCGAGTGTCGCTAAATTCTAATTAACAGTTAACACGCAGACATCAACATAGACTTGAGGGGAAATGTTGATGGATCTATAGATTACTCTCCAATATAATCTAGTTAAATAAGTTCAGACTTAACATTTAAATCAACAGGTAGACAGGAAGGACAGAAATATATTACAAGTGCTTTACATACACACATTTCTATTTCACAAACATTTAAGGGTTAACTGTAATATTTTTTACATTATTGAGCAATAACACAAAAAACTGGGGTGTACACTTTTCATAAACCGCTTCGTGGTTTATTCAAAGTACACCCCAGTTTTTTGTGTTATTGCTCAATAACGTAAAAAAAATATTACAGTTAACCCTTATAATTTAATTAACCAACGATAACGAACACATTTTCATTAGTGTTAACATGTTTATTTTGCTCCAGATATTAAAAACACATCGATAAAATAATATAAATCCCGTGAACAACGATTACTCCGCTGACCGTCACAGTTTTATTTTTTTATGTTATGAGATGATAACATAATTTTTTTAGCCAATGAAAATGCTTGTTACAAGCAAAATTAAATTATACCCTTATTTCCTACACATATATATCAATTCTTACTTCACACACACATATTTCTAAATCATCACACACATAGGCCACGGACACACACACAGGCCGAAGCCACACACAAGAGAGCCGACTTACACACACAAGGCCGACGGACACACACAGTATGGCCTACGAACACACAAATATAGGCCACGGACACACACATAGGCCGACGAACACACACATAGAGGCCGACGGACACACACACAGCCTAAGCCACACACAAACAGAGGGCCGACCACACACACATATTCCTACTTACACACACATATTCCTACTTACACACACATATTCCTACTTACACACACATATTCCTACTTACACACACATATTCCTACTTACACACACATATTCCTACTTACACACACATATTCCTACTTACACACACATATTCCTACTAACACACACATATTCCTAATCCACACACACCCTTTCCTACTTCACACACATATTCCTACTTTACACACATATTCCTACTCTATACACACATATTCCTACTAACACACACATATTCCTAATCCACACACACATATTCCTACTTCACACACATATTCCTACTCTATACACACATATTCCTACTAACACACATATTCCTAATCCACACACACATATTCCTACTTTACACACACATATTCCTACTTGCACACACACATATTCCTACTTGCATATATTTCTACTTACACACACATATTCCTAATCCACACACACATATTTCTACTTACATCCACACATTCCTACTTACTCACACATATTCCTACTTACACATATTCCTACTACATCCACACATCCCTACTTACACACACACATCCCCTACTACTTACACACCATTTCCTGCATTACAACATACCTTCATACACTTAAAATCTGCCAGACATACGTATGCAGTCTTTGTTATTTCCTCACCTCTTCACAGTAATATTTGACAACATACCAGATATTACTGAGAAATGTTCTAATTCTTGACTTCACACAGAATGTGTTTCTGTATTATAGGTAGATGTATTTACTAGACGTCAGGGTATACCAGACGTTATGTTGGTATACAAGATCTACTGAAACTGTGTACTAGTATCATTAAGATATTTTTGCCCGTTATTTTGATTTAGGATGTCATCTTACCTGAATCCGTCTTCACAGCCCTGTAGGTACATGTACTAGTAAGTGCACATACGTGTACCGGTCACCTATACATGCGTGTTAATCTATAAATAGCACAGCAGCGTCGTCCCCCGCCCCAGATCGGTTAAGATTTGGAACATTGATCAACAGACCCACTTCAGATTGCACAGCGTCGTAGGAATGATGATGGAAAACTTAGTAGCATTGTAGATAGCTATTTATTTATAGAAAGAATTACCGGAACATTGTTTGTCCGTGGTATTCACTTAATTTGTACAGTACCCACTGCAAACCCGAGTTTCCTCTGATTCTAACATCAAACTTCGACATTTTGACAGATAGACGTCTGGTCCAAGTTTGGTGTCAGGGTCATAATTTGGGCTACTACCGCAATATTGCACGGTAGACGCGGGGAAATTGTAGATTTTATTTGGTGGAACTGACGATCACTACCCGAAGGTACCAATAATCTCCTACTGATTCTGTCTGGTCTGTTAGCCTGGTATATAGTATCATTGTATCAGGAAACAGTTTAGTCATTATGGCATACCAATGTATACCCGTACTCAATGTATTCTGTTGAATCCAATAAACAGAACAACGAGATTTATTGGGTTATGGAGCTTTTGTATCCTCTATCTATCTTGACATTTACTTTTAGCATTTTTGGTTTTCTCTGTTGCTTCCCTCGCTGAGTGATAGATAGAAGGACGAAATACCGTGATGTAGTTTCATTCATTTTGGCATTAATGTATCAAACTCTCAATTTGTATTGTAGGACGATACTCCTGTGTCTCTATAGTCGTTCCCAGAATGGTTAGAGCGGACAGAGATATAACTTCCGCGAAAAGAGACATTGGATCAATCCAGAATAAAATGTTGAACTCCTCTAGTAAAAATCGTATAGTAATTGATATAGAAAACTAACAGGTTGGAGTTGACAATGAACTCTGGTTTACACAACAAATGTACTAGGCGATTTTGTAAAAAAAAAAAAAAAAAAAAACCCGAGATGTGATTATACTATACACTGTACAGGACATGTCTGATATGGTTTATCTAATGCATGATCACGGATTGCACAGATATCTAAACGATTTTGATAAACTACGCCAATGATATTTCTGATCAACGCAATAATGATGGCACTCGGTCGCTGTATCTGGGTGTGAGAGTCGGTAAAACACAAATTGCTGAGTAAATGTGTTACCGTGTAGCAAGTAGCGAGTCCTGTTGATTTAATACGATATGTCAAAAACCTTGAGGTAGCGGACTTTTTTTATTTTAACGTATTGTATTGTATCTTAATATATACATGGGAATTGGGCACAAGTTATCAAACTTATATTAAGCCCTTTCCCTATATAATTTTACATACATATAATACATGTATTAGCGGACTTTGATCTACCCTTCTCCGGCACCATTATAGACGATGTTAAAACGTTCTATGTGAATTTCAAGAGTTAACGAGCTCCACAATTATTTCAAACCACGTACTGCTAATTAATTAGAGGATGATGACGTACCAGATTTTAACCATGATGTATAAACGGTTGTATACACGTGGGAGAAAAATGTTGAAGAATTTGAAAATATCTGGTAACAGGAAGTCCATGGAGTCATACAGTTACAAAAGTCTTAAACATGTACATTGTACATACAATGTCTTCTTACCAGTTTCGACAGTCCAGCTGCATTAAATTTCACTCCATTCCCAGGGGGAGCCATGAAGTACAGGGGGTAAACAATTCTAGCTTCAGTATTATTAAAGCACTTCCGAATCCTGAATATTTTTAGCATATCTGTTTCGTTTAATTCAAACATATAATAATGTCAAACAAGGCTGATTTGATTTTAACAGAAAAAATACCCTTCTATCATTTTCACCTCCCTTCCTACTATATTGTCCCTATGCTTTACATATGTCCCTAGGAACTTTTGCCCCTATACCCCTATGAAGTTCCCAGGGGAAAATGTAAAGCATTGGGGCAATATAGTTCACAATTTTGAAGGTGTACATAGTGTATACCTAAAGACCCTTCCAACAATGAAAAGGATGTATTACCAATATATCTGACACTAGAGAGGATTGTTGAAATCAAAGCCAAGTTCACAATATTACTGATACTTGATATTACCCTTTCCTTTTGGTAAATGGATGTTTTTCAAATTGAAAAATCTCAAATTATCCAGGGATTATCTCCCCTTAGTTGACACCTGAGCTGAGCCAATAGATGTGGCATAAATAGTATTAGTTTATCAACATGAAGATGTTAACCATTACTATACAATGACCCATATGGAGGCCCTACGGGGCAGAGTCTGGCTTTCCGTACCAGGCCTCGGTTTAATCAACGTTCCTAACTTAAGGGAACTCTTTAACTTAAAAGTTCCCATAGGAAAGCATCAATTTTTGGATTCAACCTTCAATATGCTTTCCTATAGGGAAAATGTAGGTTAAGGAAGTGTTGATGAAACCAAGGAATCTCGTATTTCATAGTTATAAATAAAGAACCGTTTTAAGTTCCCTGTGGCGGGAATAGTCTCACTATCCCTGGTAGTATTGTGTTTGGCTTTTTAAGGTTAGAACTTTGGGTATACAGTTTAGTTTAGCTATATTTATTAAACACATTACATATATTATACATTGTATATTATTGTATTAATTGCAAAGAAACACAAAGAACGGGAGACCACAGTACAATTTTTAACCTTGACCTGACCGGGCCTTGAACTCTGGTCAAAATATCTTAAATTGTCACCACTACGCCAGGTAGACAGTCGTTAAAGATGATTTGATGTCGTGGCGATAATCAACAGGAAAGCCTGACGTGGTAGGAAAGAAACTCGGAAAGGTGACCAAACGTCAAAATATCAACGTATACGACGTTAGGTTGATATGTAAATGATTAAATTATTTAACTGCTAGAGAGGCGACAAGAATATCATGGTTAAACATTACATCTCAGTATTTTGAGCTTGACCTTTGACTGATTGCTTTAGCCAATCAAATATTACTTCCATGAAGCTAAACTATTTCGTCAAACGATAAGCATTGTTTATATTTGACAATATATAACTATATAGGCTTTAGGTAAGCTCTACAGGAAATTTTACTGATGACCAAATAATAATGCTTTTAAAATCATTAAGTACGAAGTTTGTGTTATGGTTATTGGAAAGACTTTGCTGCACGCATGCAATTTGACCTTTAGTTACGGATCCCAATATTTTATGTGATTTTCACCATCATTACCAAACTTTTCGGCGTATAAGAACAGGAAGTGGCTGTAACATTTCCGCAAAAACATCTATCTGAAAATTCGAATATAGCTTAATATTGAATATTGTACAATGTATTTGAGCTAATTATTTAAGCAAGAACTCGTTACATTGACTGTAAGTACTGCTGGAACAAAGCAAGCCCCTACCCCCACCACTCCCCATGTAACTGTGAATAGGTGCGCTTGTTTTGTGCACCGCCAAATTACGGTAGATCCGTTAGGGTTCAGATCCGACTTGAGAATGGCCAACGTATAGATTTGTACGTGGTGTGTAGCCGCTCATATCCGTCGGTACATGTAAATCATAGCTAATGAGACAATGCTTTAATTTAATATTGAAAAGGGCTGTATTATTCAATAACACAGGATTATATTTCCTTGGATCAATGCATTCTTGGGGCATTTACGGGGACTCAACTTGATTTCTATTGTTATAGGCAGTATAAAAAAAAACTAATTAAATAACGTTTCGAAACCTTAGAAAAAGCCGTACAGATTTTAATGTACATGATTGCCAAGCGGATTATGTAGAAGTTGGGGTCAAAAGCTACTAAACAATTGCGTTGATCTGCGCGAGTCGTGTGCCATTTGTGGGTAGTAGAGCGTTCCTACCCGTCATTGTGTGGAGCCGGTGTATCAACACGTACCTTACCGTCCTCAATACACGCTGGTAACAGTAGTTGGGACTTTAACAGACATATGCCTGATCAAATACCACCGACATAGATAGCGATACACAAGACACAGATTTAATGTCGGAACCCTTCTCGACGTATACGGGACTCTTCGGAAGTTATTTTATAAAATGGAAGAGCGAATAGTGTCTTTTCCGACTCTTCTACAATACCTGTGTGTACTTGAAGATAGACGGGTAGTTTTACTTACAGGTAAGTTATATATATTTTATAAGTTATGTACCACTGTAGTTCTTTACATAGTATGTTTTATAATATGGCATTAACTTGACAGGTAGGGTGGCGTGTATGTGTATGCGATAGAGACCCGATAACTATAGCTATACTTACAGATAACGCCCAGTCGACTGCTGTCAACCTTATGTACTTTATATAAAATAGTTTATATAGAATAGCCTAGTCGTGTGAACATTTCTGGTCAATACCTCACTTTTCAGACATTACAACACTACTTTAGACTGTAGTATTTAAATGTGTATATTCGTCAGTATTTAGTGTGATCCACTTGAGTTAAATTCGTATTGGTCGTAAATCCGTTTTTTCACTTACATGTATGAACAAGACATCAACCGCTTCCACAAAGGGAATTGTTATTACCCTACACAATGTCAAACACTAACGTTAAATATTTCAGTTGAGTACCATATCTAATTCGGTAAATTCCCTTTACTTGACGCCACTATCGGCGGAGTAGATCTCGGTGAAACGACTCTATTATAAATATACGTATATGAAATATACACTAATGTTTAATTAAATGTGCAGTAATACTACACTCTGACGATCTGTTCAGACAGGGCTACTCTGTATGACTCGAGCATGCTTGAACATTTGAATTAAATGAAACAATGAATATGTTAACATATATTATGTATGTATACTTTTCTAATTGACCAAAACATAAGTAAATGATCACCAGCTGACGTCAGTGAACATGTGTATGGGGACACGCCAGTAACAGTACTACGGGACGTCCAAATCAACATTCGTCTTTTCCAGATTTCATTTTGAGATTTTTTGTTTATTTGTTTGGTGATAACAGCTATATGATATTAAATAAAATGTGATCATATGCCCTTGAGTCATAATGTAACGTACTCGTGGAATATGGCATTATCCAGCTAGCTCGATGAATTACAGACTACACCCATGTGAGATCCCTTGTATTGCGCCTACCCCGTGTTTTAATCCCCATTTATGTTAAAGTGATATACCTACCTGAATGATTTACTGTCATATCTGACTACAACCCAGGTTTAAAGGATTATGTTCCTAGACGTGATGTTTTACACCTAATCGTTACTAGTTTACGTTTATACGTGTATTTACTTGTCGTGTTGTGGTTTATCATCACTTAGTTGTGTTAATCTGACCACACTTTCATCAATACTCCTTAAGGAAACTTACATACGTAAGCATTACAGAATTAAATGTTAGCTCCTTAGCTAAGATTTTTCCTGAAATCAAATACTTCTAATTTTTCCTTTTGTATTTTTTTTTCTCGTTAAGGAGTTAGCTTAGGTTAAGGAGCGTTGATAAAAGTGGGATCGTTTCAGAGGAGTAAAGATACATTCTAGACTACAAGACAATAACATGACGTCATTTTAGTGTTGACCTACGTCAAATAACAGGCGTTTGCTTCTGGTTAGTATTAATAGAAAAAATATTAGTCTATAATCCTGGTGCTGACATTGTTTTATATTAATACTAACCAGAAGCAAACGCTTGTGTTGTAGGTCTCCTCTGTTTAAAATAGGATAATGTTTTCTGTAACTGGGCACACGAGAATAATCCATAATATAATTTAGACATTTGAAGGATTAAACTACTAAAGTATCTTGGTCCTCTGTGTAGTTAAGTATGACTATATTGAAAATCTTTATTTGACGTTCAAATCTTTTACACCAGCGTATGCCATTCGTTAGTTCTTTTAGACAGCAGTCCATATATCAACCAATGAGAGAGAGTGTCAAGAAGATAATAGGAAGAAGAAAGTAGAAAAGAAAAAAGAGAAAAGATAATATCTCAAATTTAATCCCCTCTTACGAATTGGGTACAACAGGTCCTTACGCCTTAACTGCAGGAAGAGGAGGGGAAGAATTAACTCACTTTTCCCATGTATTCTACGTTCGATGACAAATAACAGCATAATTGAAGAGAAATATATTCCCATTTTCTTGCCGTGTTCCCGTTTCTTCAAATTTTCATCTAAGTTTTCTGTTATTTCTTGATAGTCAAATATCATTTCTGTATGTTTTGGTATACCAAATATCATTTCTGTATGTTTTGGTATACCAAATATCATTTCTATATGTTTTGGTATACCAAATATCATTTTTATATGTTTTGGTATACCAAATATCATTTCTGTATGTTTTGGTATACCAAATATCATTTTTATATGTTTTGGTATACCAAATATCATTTCTGTATGTTTTGGTATACCAAATATCATTTCTGTATGTTATGGTATACCAAATATCACGTTTGTGTGTTATGGTATACCAAATATCACGTTTGTGTGTTATGGTATACCAAATATAACGTTTGTGTGTCATGGGTATACCAAATATCACGTTTATGTGTTATGGTATACCAAATATCACTTTGTGTGTTATGGTATACCAAATATCACGTTTATGTGTTATGGTATACCAAATATCACGTTTATGTGTTATGGTATACCAAATATCACGTCTGTATGTGTTATATGTATATCAAATATCACGTTTGTGTGTTATGGTATACCAAATATAATTTATGTATGCTATGGGTATACCAAATATCATTTCTGTATGTTATGGTATACCAAATATCATTTCTGTATGTTATGGTATAAAAATATCACGTTTGTGTGTTATGGTATACCAAATATCACGTTTGTGTGTTATGGTATACCAAATATCACATTTATGTGTTATATGTATATCAAATATCACGTTTGTGTGTTATGGGTATACCAAATATAATTTATGTATGCTATGGGTATACCAAATATCATTTCTGTATGTTATGGTATAAAAATATCACGTTTGTGTGTTACGGTATACCAAATATCACGTTTGTGTGTTATGGTATACCAAATACCACATATGTGTGTTATGGGTATACCATATATCACGTTTTTGTGTTATGGTATACCAAATATCACGTTTATGTGTTATGATATACCAAATATCACATTGTGTGTTATGGGTATACCAAATATCACGTTTGTATGTTAGGGGTATACCAAATATCACATTAGTGTGTTAAAAGAATATCAACTTTCTCTTTTGTGTGTTTTGGTATCCAAAATATTACGGCAGTAAATTATGTTATAATGGGTATACCAAATACTTATTTTTGTACATTTTGGGTATACCAGTTGTTACTTTGGTGTGTTTTGGTAAACCAGTGGTTACTTTGGTGTTTGGGTATACTAGTTGTTACTTTGGAATATTTGGTATACCAGTGGTTACTTTGGTATGTTTGGGTATACCAGTGGTTACTTTGGTATGTTGGGGTATACTAGTTGTTACGTTGTAATATTTGGTATACCAGTGGTTACTTTAGTATGTTTGGGTATACCAGTTGTTACTTTGGAATATTTGGTATACTAGTTGTTACTGTGGTATGTTTTGGTATACCAGTGGTTACTTTGGTATGTTTGGGTATACCAGTTGTTACTTTGGTATGTTTGGGTATACCATTTGTTACTTTGGTATGTTTGAGTATACTAGTTGTTACTTTGGTATGTTTGGGTATACTAGTTGTTACTTTGGTATGTTTTGATATACCAGTGGTTGCTTTGGTATGTTGGGGTATACTAGTTGTTACTTTGGTGTCTTTTGGTATACCAGTGGTTACTTTGGTATGTTTGGGTATACCAGGTGTTACTTTGGAATATTTGGTATACCAGTGGTTACTTTGGTATGTTTGGGTATACCAGTTGTTACTTTGGTATGTTTGGGTATACCAGTGGTTACTTTGGAATATTTGGTATACCAGTGGTTACTTTGGTATGTTTTGGTATACCAGTGGTTACTTTGGTATGTTTTGGTATACTTGTTGTTACTTTGGTATGTTTGGGTATACCAGTTGTTACTTTGGAATATTTGGTATACCAGTGGTTACTTTGGTATGTTTGGGTATACTAGTTGTTACTTTGGTATGTTTGGGTATACCAGTTGTTACTTTGGTATGATGGGTATACCAGTTGTTACTTTGGTATGTTTGGGTATACTAGTTGTTACTTTGGTATGTTTGGGTATACTAGTTGTTACTTTGGTATGTTTGGGTATACTTGTTGTTACTTTGGTATGTTTGGGTATACCAGTTGTTACTTTGGTATGTTTGGGTATACCAGTTGTTACTTTGGTATGTTTGGGTATACTAGTTGTTACTTTGGTATGTTTGGGTATACCAGTTGTTACTTTGGTATGTTTTGGTATACCAGTGGTTACTATGGAATATTTGGTTTACCCGGTGTTACTTTGGTATATTTGGTATACCAGTTCCAGTTGTTACTTTGGAATATTTGGTATACCAGTTGTTACTTTGGTATGTTTGAGTATACCAGTTGTTACTTTGGTATGTTTGGGTATACCAGTGGTTACTTTGGTATGTTTGAGTATACCAGTTGTTACTTTGGTATGTTTGGGTATACCGGTTGTTACTTTGGTCTGTTCTGAGTATATCAGTTTTATCCGTTGTATATCGTTGTCCATTTCTGTCTTCAGTATACAGTGGAAAACCACGTGTAACCTGCAACAAAGCGGAAACATGACACTGGTAAGGGGTCACGTGATGTGCTAGCTAGACCACTGTACGAGGTGTACTAATGGGCCGAGTCATATTCAAATGATATTTTAAATGTATATTTTAAATGTATATTTTACACAATATCGTATACATTGTACAGAGGACTCGGTGGTCACAAAGACACTGAAGACTGAATTAGGCTATTAGATTACAAAAAATACCGACGGTATACAGGTAATTATAACTAGTTCGAAATGTAACAGGGAATCTGATTGGCCTGTGAAGATTAATTTGAGATATAGTATAAGGATTGTACAAAGTCAAACAAGTGAACAGCTCATCTAAACCTAAATTTAGTAATGTATTAAGTCATCGTACATTCCGAATAATGGGTATAAATTACATCGTACATACGACTTTTTTGTCCTAGGCCATGTCAGTGAGGCTAGAAACGAAACGTATAGAAATTCCGAACGAATGTCGAGAAGATTCAGATCGGCCTTAAGTGTTGTTACCCTTGTTTTATCGGTGTGGAGTTAAATGTTATGTTATTGTTTACTGTTAGTACGTTGAGGAAAATATGACGCACCAGTATCCTTTCTTTCTAAACAATTTACCTTTCTAGTATGTTGGGTGGCACCGCCTCACTTTTTGCCTTGAATTGAACGTTCGCCTCTGTGAGGTTCTGTCCTGTGGTCGAGACATACCAGAGTATATGACCAGATATGGTGCCCTATTGGTGGGCCTCGGCAGTACGTGTCAGTGAGGTAGCACTATAAAGCCGGCATCAGTTTCGCTCTGTCACAAGGAGACAAACACGAACAAAAACTACAGACCCCCACAACACACGCACACACTTCACACACATGGAGCTCGAGTGAAAAGAAAACAAGTAAAATTTCTTCAAATATCGTTTACCATGAAAATATATATATTATACTGCATGGTTTTCTAATGAATGTCACACAAAGAAGAAACATAAGAAAACGTATAATACGTTTATTATACAAGATGTATGATGTTCGTTAGACAATGGATATCGCACAATGAAAAAAGAACAATAGCCATTTGCATGTGTTAATATTCAAAACAATCCTGAAAATAGTAATTATCAATAACATCAGTCAATATTGATTGTACTATCCGATTCATGTTCAGTGCTTTTGAGCCTTTAAAGAATGTTTGTTGATTTTATTCATAACCGACCTGAGCGATCGAACCTAGTATATAGATTAGTGTATCTCCACAAACACCTATACACGTAACTCGCTAGGCTAAGTACAGTTTCTTTGTGTGAGAAGACGCTTGAGTGTGTCACCATATCTTCAGTGACGAGTCTATATATACCCAGTAATGGATACCGTATCTAAGATTGAATGTATATGAATGCACTGTAGATCCCTTATATCTACCCGGTACAACAATGCCAACGTAACACAATGGTTCCAACTGGTAAACAATGACGATAACAAAGCTTCCACAATCCGCTTATATTTATGCGCTTCAAACGATTTACAACGTGGAGTAACCCCGACCGAGCGAGAGAAAAAAGTCCTAGCTAACTGTAAACCGATTTAATTATTGTTAAATAGTGTTTACGTGTTTTTCGTAATATTGTATGCCAATAGTGAAAACTAATGTCATGAAATATACGATTAATTCAGTACTAAATCTAGTTCAAAACAAAAATTAACAATACATGCATTATACCATTCAATGATATGTGTACAATATCCTTCATACGAAGAGTTGTTTAAACACTTAACAAGTCATATCTATCAAAGACATTTCTAGTGGACATCTACACTGGATAACATTGATTTTGCTGACCGGAAGTCCACCCTTGTACAGGTACAGCAGTACGATACAATGAACATATGGCTATTTACTGTAGGTCTGTGCCGTTAACTTTCTACACTGAAGCATTGTTCTTCAAATTGATATATTTTATTTTGTTGTATTTTGTATTGTTGTATTTTATATTGTTGTATTTTATATTGTTGTATTTCATATTGTTGTATTTCATATTGTTGTATTTTGAGCAGTTATATGTTATACGGATTTTGTCCTTGTAATAATAACGATATTACGCGTTTGGATTAATAAGGTTTGTATACAACAGAACTCTTTCCAGGACCAAGTGTCATATTGTAACTTACTTATCAATGAATACAAACTAGTGGAATTTGACAAATCTAATAGCACAAATTGAATCTTATAGGCATTATTTATCGCCATTATATCGCTGTCGGCTGTCTTTTTCATAGTATCATAACGACTTCACTATCGAAAACTGTAGCAGCCGGGTAACGTTTCCAAGACATTTAATAAGAAATCAATGACTTGTGTCAATATCACAGGTAGTTCATTTATATGGCTTCCGCCATCGTGCGGTCCTCACTTTATTTTAATAAGCAGTTGTACTGTAGTAATACAGCTTTATGAATGACCGTGCTAAACCATAGCGGAATCGTTCAGTGGCTCTCGCTCTTCGGCTCACATATCGGGCTTTGTACAGTGATATTCAAGTGCGTGTCTGAAAAAAATCAATCATACATTTATTTTCATTTGAGTCAATATATAGATGTAGAATACGCCCGTTTGTATAGATCATGGAGCCAAACATAAGCCGACTGCTTCCGCTAAACACTCGTCGTTATGACACTTAAAGACTTGTCGTAAATAAGATTATGCAAAATGATGGACATGCATTCATGTAATGGAGCAACTATATTAAAACATTATTCTCTGTTATCTTGTAGGATGAGGAACTCGACACCACCTTCTCCATTATTGGACAAAACGGATGTGTTTATAACTGTGGCTGTTTTTTAACTGTTTATTTATTCACTGAGTGAGATAACATAACGTCAGGATGGCTACGATAGACAAAAAGAAAACTTTCGACTTTCGAATGTCGAAAAAAGTCGCGGAATTGACTCAGGTCGTTCATATGCTTTTCACAAGGAACCATGAGAAAGAGGTTGAGATAGAAGCGATAAAGGACGCGTATGAGTTTGAATTATCGTTAGTATTGGAGGACGCCGAGGGTAGAATAGCTTCATTGGATCAGAAACGGAAAGATCTGGAGGCGTTGTTAGATAAGGAACGGTTAGCGGGTAGAGAGCGAGTAAAAGAGGCCATCCAAGAACAAGCCGACGCAAGGGAGGAACAGTGGAAACAACAAATTCAAGTTCTAGAAAAACAGTTGTCCGAGGAAAAATCGGACAGTCAGAATTTACGAGACTTGTTGATAAATGCCCAGAAAGACATCGAAAAATTAAGGGAAGGAGTTGCGGAACAGCTGAAAATCAAAAATGAGGAGATTCAAAGCAAAAACAGAGAACTTGAGAGGTTACGGCGGTTGTTAGCCGAGCTCGAGAAAAGTTCATCGGATAAAGAGGTCCAGTATCAAGAGGCAATAAAAGAGCTGGAAAGGACCAATGAGAAACTGGAGCGAGAGTTAGCTCAGCTCCAGGCTCTACTTGAGGAAACACATAGAAATAAGATTCAGTTGGAGGCGAAAAATGTGAAATTAGAGACAGATTTGAAAAATCTGAAGAAAGACTTCGGTAGGAAGGTAGCAGAGGTTGTAGCAACTCAACAACGGCAGCAAAATCAACAACAGAACAATTTGCCTCCTCCACGGAGTGCGACCAACTTCACCGTAAGTATCCCTAGTTGTTTTAATAGATGGATATTTGTTAGTTTTTTGTTCCGAACTTACATTAGACCATCATTCCAGTATACATTTATATGCAAAATGGCATTTGGGTCAACTATATCCTTACTTTGACGTACTCGAATTTTAGCGTATCGTCAAATCATGAACAATATGCGCAAGCACATAATTGTACATCTACTTAGAAGAGTTACTTGCATACTGGATATGTCATATTCACACAAGAACATCACACCATCAAGTCTTGTATATGATAACATTTTAGTGGTATTCTGTCAAGGTAAAAGGTCAAAGTTGGCACTTGACCAGTTTTAAAACAAATATTCCCACAAAAACATCACAACATTAAGTTATAGACTTCGTTAGATGGCAATGGTCATTGGCCAAGGTGAAAGGTCAAAGATCACACTTGACCAATTTTGAAACAAATACATTCAAACTATAACACTTGGCGCGATTAAATGTTATTGCACTAAATCATGATAGTGAATGTTTGGTTTTGTTTTCTATTACATTGCTTGTGTGCCAATTCATCATTATCTTGATTTTTAAAAACTTTATCATACACAACCTGCATACCTTTACCGCATTTTTGGTATTCTATTATGATGATATATCGTTATCATATCGCTGGTTATAAAGACGTATTTGTAATCTTCAATCTTTCCCATTCTCACTTTGTCACTAGAAAATAAAAATACCATATCATCCATAACTATGTGAATTAATTACACATAGAAATCAATAAGACATTTTATTAAGAACTATATCCTATAATCGTCCATCTGAAGTATGTATCACGTGAGTCATTATTACACTTTGACACAGTGGTCTGCCATTGATGTGCTATTTATAACGACAACATGGCGAATCATTTTATAGCTATTAGCCACACTTTTGTTCGAGTCAATAGTCCCATTAAGGGTTCTTCCTTGTACATAGGTAAATATTAGCTATTGAAGTAAACATCCCCAGCACTATTGACAAACAATGCTAATAAGCCAATGGTCAGGTATTGAAAATCGATGTTATGATAATATTATTTTTAAATTTTTAATAACGGTTGTGGAAAATACCTCTAATATAAAGCTTTAATCAGCAACCGATACACTGTAAAGTGTGCTATACAATTTCATAAATACGTATTGAAATATAGGTATTGAACATGGAGATTGTTAAACAGACCTGTAACGAAAATTAAAACGAAAAAAAATAATGGTCATTGAATTGGTAAACTCATGATTCTCAAAGAAGTATAACGATAATCTTTGTACAGGGTGCATGATGTTTAAGGGTGATGTTAATCTTTATACAGGGTGATGTCAATCTCTATACCATACAGGGTGATGTCAATATATATACCATACAGGGTGATGTCAATCTCTATACCATACAGGGTGATGTCAATCTCTATACAGGGTGATGTCAATCTCTATACCATACAGGGTGATGTCAATCTCTATACAGGGTGATGTCAATCTCTATACAGGGTGATGTCAATCTCTATACAGGGTGATGTCATTCTCTATACCATACAGGGTGATGTCAATCTCTATACCATACAGGGTGATGTCAATATCTATACCATACAGGGTGATGTCAATCTCTATACAGGGTGATGTCAATCTCTATACCATACAGGGTGATGTCAATCTCTATACAGGGTGATGTCAATCTCTATACCATACAGGGTAATGTCAATCTCTATACCATACAGGGTGATGTCAATCTCTATACCATACAGGGTGATGTCAATCTCTATACCATACAGGTGATGTCAATCTCTATACAGGGTGATGTCAATCTCTATACAGGGTGATGTCAATCTCTATACAGGGTGATGTTAATCTTTGTACAGGGTGATGTCAATCTCTATACCATACAGGGTGATGTCAATCTCTATACCATACAGGGTGATGTCAATCTCTATACCATACAGGGTGATGTCAATCTCTATACAGGGTGATGTCAATCTCTATACAGGGTGATGTTAATCTTTGTACCATACAGGGTGATGTCAATCTCTATACCATACAGGGTGATGTCAATCTCTATACCATACAGGGTGATGTCAATCTCTATACGATACAGGGTGATGTCAATCTCTATACAGGGTGATGTTAATCTCTATACCATACAGGGTGATGTCAATCTCTATACCATACAGGGTGATGTCAATCTCTATACCATACAGGGTAATGTCAATCTCTATACAGGGTGATGTCAATCTCTATACCATACAGGGTGATGTCAATCTCTATACCATACAGGGTGATGTCAATCTCTATACCATACAGGGTGATGTCAATCTCTATACCATACATGGTGATGTCAAGCTTTATACCATACAGGGTGATGTCAATCTCTATACAGGGTGATGTCAATCTCTATACGATACAGGGTGATGTCAATCTCTATACGATACAGGGTGATGTCAATCTCTATACGATACAGGGTGATGTCAATCTCTATACAGGGTGATGTCAATCTCTATACAGGGTGATGTCAATCTCTATACGATACAGGGTGATGTCAATCTCTATACGATACAGGGTGATGTCAATCTCTATACCATACAGGATGATGTCAATCCCCTTACCATACAGGGTGATGTCAATCTCTATACAGGGTGATGTCAATCTCTATACAGGGTGATGTCAATCTCTATACAGGGTGATGTCAATCTCTATACAGGGTGATGTCAATCTCTATACGATACAGGGTGATGTCAATCTCTATACGATACAGGGTGATGTCAATCTCTATACAGGGTGATGTCAATCTCTATACAGGGTGATGTCAATCTCTATAAAGGGTGATGTCAATCTCTATACCATACAGGGTGATGTCAATCTCTATACAGGGTGATGTCAATCTCTATACAGGGTGATGTCAATCTCTATACAGGGTGATGTCAATCTCTATACAGGGTGATGTCAATCTCTATACAGAGTGATGTCAATCTCTATACCATACAGGGTGATGTCAATCTTTATACCATACAGGGTGATGTCAATCTCTATACCATACAGGGTGATGTCAATCTCTATACGATACAGGGTGATGTCAATCTCTATACAGGGTGATGTCAATCTCTATACAGGGTGATGTCAATCTCTATACCATACAGGGTGATGTCAATCTCTATACAGGGTGATGTCAATCTCTATACAGGGTGATGTCAATCTCTATACGATACAGGGTGATGTCAATCTCTATACCATACAGGGTGATGTCAATCTCTATACGATACAGGGTGATGTCAATCTCTATACCATACAGGGTGATGTCAATCTTTATACCATACAGGGTGATGTCAATCTCTATACAGGGTGATGTCAATCTCTATACAGGGTGATGTCAATCTCTATACCATACAGGGTGATGTCAATCTCTATACCATACAGGGTGATGTCAATCTCTATACAGGGTGATGTCAATCTCTATACAGGGTGATGTCAATCTCTATACGATACAGGGTGATGTCAATCTCTATACCATACAGAGTGATGTCAATCTCTATACAGAGTGATGTCAATCTCTATAACATACAGGGTGATGTCAATCTCTATACCATACAGGGTGATGTCAATCTCTATACAGGGTGATGTCAATCTCTATACAGGGTGATGTCAATCTCTATACAGAGTGATGTCAATCTCTATAACATACAGGGTGATGTCAATCTCTATACCATACAGGTGATGTCAATCTCTATACAGGGTGATGTCAATCTCTATACAGAGTGATGTCAATCTCTATAACATACAGGGTGATGTCAATCTCTATTCAGGGTGATGTTTAAGGATGATGTTAATGCATATCAAGGATGTTGTCGATCTCTATACAGGGTGATGCTAATCTGTATACAGGGTGATGTTTAAGTGTGAAGTTAATCTCTATGCAGGGTTATGTTAACCTCCGAAGACTTTCAATAAAGGTTGCTTTTCGCTAATGATAACTTTCAATTTCTTCCCCTATAACATTTCTCCAAATTCAGCAGAACAGTTAATAAGGAGTCATGTCAATATCAGAATTCTTTTTAAACGATATATATATCTATGTATATACTTGGATATTCCATATACATGTACTCCGAATATCATCACTGTAAGACCTGGAATATATCGTCATTTGAAGATTAACAAAGTGTGAAATCTGAATATGTTATATAACATATATATATATAATATATGTATAGTATATACGTCATCTATCATATGTATGCTTTCAGCAGGACAAAAATTGCTCAAAAAATCACCAGGTAAATCTTCTGATTACCCGAATGAATATAGAACCAATATCGGATGATGTAAAGCAAGTTAGTTTATATTCGTGTACCTTATTATTCATTTATTTATTTGCATGGTTTTTATTATTCCAAATTATCTACTTAATTCTAACGCACGCACATCCTGGTGCAGGTTTATAATTTATGCTCGCGTTGAAAACATGTTAATGCATATATTTAATTACCAAACTTTTAATATTAGGAATGTCCTTATCTGCCCTTACGCATGCACACCTGTTATTTAGATTTATAGGATCTACGGCATTTACTCACAAAAACATTGTCTGTTTTCACATGTATTACTGTATGGTGTGTAAGGGGGGAATGTATGAAACTTTCTTTTACCTTAAATATTATGTGAGAAATACGATTTGTGCATGTTGAGAATCAGTGGGCGTTGGTGGAAAACAAGCATCGATATCTCCTTGATTACGATTATGATGGTAAAAACTCAACCATGTTAGTTGTTATTCTTTAAATCTGTTTATTAACCTTAAGAGTTGTTTCCATGACAACTGGATGACATATTCATAATGCCGTAGATCCTATATGACTTTTAAACCCTTTTGACATTCCGAACATTACATCATAATTCAAACCCAATCATATTCCTAATGGTTTGTCCAATCCTATACTGATCAACAATTATGGTGGAAAGCAACTTTCCATGTTTTAAACGAAGGCAGGTGTCCGTAAGAATGTTAAAATCTTATCTTTATATAGCAACTACATTTTCGGAAAATTAGCAATATTCCAACGATATGTATTGTTTGACATCACAATATAAATAATGTTTATTTCGATTGATACGCAATCCTTATATTTAAGCACATCTGTAAATATGGAAAGTATAAAATAATCCCAGAAATGTTAATAATCAATGATTTAAAAAGTAATGCAAATATTAACGGAAAACGCATTGTGCCCTATTCGGAAATTAAATTCCCAATGCGAGTTCCTCGATTTGAGGTTCTCGTATCTCGATTTGACCTGTTTATAAAGGTTTAAAATTAAGACTGCATTGTTTTGATACTTCTATTGATTTGATATGTTTATCTATTATTGATACTTTTATTCCACGTTTTATATCTTTTTTACTTTAATAATGGTTTTTGGAATGAATTTTTGTTTTCAAATATTTTCTTCCTTTTTTGCAGTTATCATGATCTCATTTATCATATTCTCCGTTGTGTTTGAGTTAAAGTTATGCTTTCGTTAGTGTATGTCGGTATTCTTTGTTATTTTTGCAACATGGATTTACTATATCTACATAATGTGACTTGTTATCATTGCAAAAAGTACAAGTGACCCCTTATTGAACTTATTGTTCAAAGTGAAAATAACATGTCTGCCTGACCTGACCTTTCAGAAAATACAGATGCCCAGCACACCCAAAGATAAGGTAACATTTGTAGTGAATATGCATTCACTACCAGACAGCATACCACGTGTGACATCTTCACCTTCACGGGAATCTTGGTCTCTGTGTATATCTGTTTTCTTCTCAATATTAAATATTTACGCTTTTTGTAGATTTCTTTAGTACGTATATCTCAGATAGTGACCTAAAGAACCTGTTAGGAATAATCTGTTTATCAAAGGCAAATTACAAGTACCAGAAAGGTTGTTATATTTGACGAGTTATATTTTCTAGGATGGAAAAAATCGCGATGAAAGATACATTGAAAGTGATTTTAAAGAGAAACTTAATTGACAAAATTACAATTAACGTGGAAAATCAGAACATTTTATTTTAACCTGGTGGCACAATCGTGTAATTTAACCACTGTATAACACAACATTCACATTAATTCAAACGATATTTGATATCAGTCGATTTGATCCTTCATTCGGCTCCAATATGTTTCCAGTGTGAATTAACAGTCACATTCACCTTCTTTGTGTACTCATTGATTACCTATTGAACATGGATGGAAGAGTATCATTGCTTTTAGACACAGTTTTAATAATTGATGTAAGTTATTAAAGGTGAAGATAATTGAAGCGGTCAATACATACATCCCATACATTCCAGCAAACCATCTACTTGTAATATTGGTATGACACAATTTTATAGCATAGATATTGCTAGTGTATGACGTATAGCTAGTATAAACTGGTATTCCTCAATCAGCTAGTATAACGTGATATTCCTAGATCAGTTATGGACAATCCTGTATCGGCCTCATCATGCTGGCACTTTTACACCATTTATTGCATGGCTATTTTTTTCTATTTTGATAATTCATTTTACATTGTATATTAATCAACCTGCTTATAATTGCCTTCGTTCCCTTTACCATTCTCCACAGATATATCCCATGTATCGCATTATATATCATATCATAAAATCAACATATTGTAATTAATCAACTCTTATCTGTAATGAAACTTATTTTTATTAGATTTAGGTTTCATCTTGTTCATCTTCTACCATATCAAAAACCATCTACATTTTATGTATTCATATCAAAATGAGAAATATTGCTAGGACCTTTGTCTTTTCTTCTAATAGTATGTACAAAACATGAATATGGTTGATCACGTGTGCTGTGCAATAATAAAAAGGAAGGAAGCTCGATATTTTATCTATTTCCTACAATAAACTCTTTAGTTTATTCTACACGTGCAGTCAAACCTCGTTATCTGGAAGTCAGTGGAGTATCCGAGGTAACCGAGTATGTTTTATATAGAACTTTTTAATTTTACTTCGAGTTAAACAGTCTTCGGTTATCGGAGCTTGAAATAACGAAGTTTGACTATAGATATATATTGTTCTTTATGTTGTTAATATCATATGCTGCAGTTTGCAATCAAAACTGTACAATAAGCATTATTTCTGTATGTAGTTAATATGGCAATGCATTCATTGAGTCTCATGCATTTTACAGGATTATAACGACGAAGTAGAGAAGCTCCGAAAAGAAGTACAAAGATACCGAATGGAACTGTCTAATCGTGACGGAAACTTTAACCGGATGTTCAGCAATAGTCAGCCGATGGTTGTTGATCCCAGAGCAGGGAAAATAGGGGTCAGTCAAAACCAGATCCTGTCTGGAAACTCCGCCACATACACGGAGACGATAGGACTGCCGGTCAGGGAAAAGTCATTCTCGTATGCATTTGTACAATCAATTGATGACGTAAGTGATTTAAAGGCTAAGGGGCGTGGTGTGACATCGAATAACAAAATGGCTATGATGGTGTTCAGTGGTTTGATCCTGTTATATTCTATGCTGCATGCTGCCACAAAAGTGCATTGTTTGTATCCTAAACAAATCATGGTGTGCCTATAAACGTAATCTTCAAAACACAATTGCTATTTACTTCTTTTGTTGGTGTAATCAGTACTGTAAGCCGTCTTATAGGATAAGTAAACATACCTACACAACAATGATTCGGAGTCCAAAAGTTTGGCAAACGCAGGAACGACAACTTAGGGTAATATATGTACCTCAACAACTAGCGTAGTCGTACCTCGATACTGCAGGAGTGTTTGATAAATAACCGATCTTACAAGAGTGGCAATGCGATAAAAAGCGTTAAAATATTAAAAGAACACAATAAGCAGAAATGTCAGGAATCCGTAGTATACTGACACGAGTAAGAGATTGTATCTACTAGTTTCCCGGAACTCCTACTCCGTAGTATACTGACACGAGTAAGAGATTTTATCTACTAGTTTCCCGGAACTCCTACTCCGTAGTATAATGACACGAGTAAGAGATTTTATCTACTAGTTTCCCGGAACTCCTACTCCGTAGTATACTGACACGAGTAAGAGATTGTATCTACTAGTTTCCCGGAACTCCTACTCCGTAGTATAATGACACGAGTAAGAGATTTTATCTACTAGTTTCCCGGAACTCCTACTCCGTAGTATACTGACACGAGTAAGAGATTGTATCTACTAGTTTCCCGGAACTCCTACTCCGTAGTATACTGACACGAGTAAGAGATTTTATCTACTAGTTTCCCGGAACTCCTACTCCGTAGTATACTGACACGAGTAAGAGATTTTATCTACTAGTTTCCCCGGAACTCCTACTCCGTAGTATACTGACACGAGTAAGAGATTGTATCTACTAGTTTCCCGGAACTCCTACTCGCGTGAACATCAGTGATATCCACTAAATTCTTTCCTCTTTGACAATCGTGCGTCGTCATTCATGTTTCATGTCACTTGGCTACATGTGTGATGTCATACTTGTGTATCACACCACAGAACAGTCGAGTTTGATCATAAATCCACAAGTGTCACAGGCGGTTGCATTTGAAACGACTAAGGTCATTTGAATTTTATAACAATAAGTGTTATGTTAGCAACGTCACGATTGGCGTTACCCGACATTCCCGGAATCACATACACCATTTAATAGACATGTGTTTCAGCTGCCAGACTCTGTATTGTTTTTGTTTTTGTTTTTGGGTTCCACGCTAAAGCGTAAGCGACAATTTTCAGCTATACAGTGTGCTATTTCCATGTCATTTTGAAAAATCAGATGTTCATCAAGCCAATAGAGTCATGTCTATACCGCCAAGCTTTTTGTCTTTAATTCGCTTACTTGCATAATTAATACCTATTATTTGTGTTTGTATATTGATTTGTTGTGAAAAGAATATCATCTGTAACTTTGATATGTGCTGCTTTTCATGTTTGATGTTTTATATAGCATAGATTAATATAATATTAATAACAATTTCATATTACATGAATATTCATTATCATTTGCCAATGACCTTATGCGTTCAACTTTTCCTTAATTTCTTTAAAACTCTTCTTCTGCTACAAGAATGGCATGATTTTATCCAATTTTAACTGAAGATTTTGGTTGAAGGGTAACAAATTCTGTATCACTGGTGGGTCTTGCCACCGTGTGGCTCAAGGATGGGGCTCAATAGGGATGATATAAGAACATGTCTAAAATTCCTCATTCGATTTAAAGATAGACAAGTTATTGTCCTATTTGATCTGAAGCACCCTAGGGTGAAGGAACCCAATTTTTGTATAGACGGGAGTCTAGTGCCCTAGAACTTGAAGGACGGGGCTCAATAGGGGAAATATAGCAAATTCTGTATTTTTTTCTCCGATGATAGGACTGACAGAATTACCCCTAAAGTTGGTCAGAAGCATCCTTGAGTGAAATAAAACAAATTTGGGTATGATCCCCTTGGGTCTGAGAGGTGGAGGGACACGTTAGATGAAATATAATACATTTAGAATAATTCTTACTGAAGGAATGACTGAGCTTTGTCCAAATCTAATCAAGTGATTTTTTTTGTGGTTCTTCAACTGTTTGTTTTATTCCAGCTTGATTAAAGTATATTTGGGTGACTGGAACTTTTTTGTATAAACAGTAGGTCATTATTGAGATAAGAAGACGCGGTGCTGTATAAACGGTGAGACTCGGGCGAAGGGACGGGGTCCAGTAGAGGAAATCATCTTTGTTTTTTTTTTTATGGAATTTTATCAAATTAGGATCATATTGGGTGAAAGAGGCTTATTGTTGTATAAATGGAATACCTTCCTCAGGGAGCAGAGGGGGCAGGACCGAATAAGGGAATTTTTGAAAGCCTTTTTCTTCTGCAAGGATAATAGAATTTCGATCGAATTGGTCTGCATAATTTTTTGTAACAGGAACTGAATTTTTGATAACTTAAAAGTTTATCTCCCTGAAGGCGGAGGATGGGGTCCAATAGAGGAGGTAGGAATTGGTTATCAAAGTTGACTATTTTACAACCGAATTTCATTGCAAATATCTTTGGCACCAGAAAACTAAATCTTACGTTTAGGAGAATGTTGACCATAAATGGAGCCAAGACCAAAATGAGAAATTATTATTAGTTTGAATGTTTCCCATGATCGTTGAAATATCCATGTGAAAGATGTTGGCCCCTTGGGCCTCTTGTTTGTATTTATAGTTAAGATATTGTTTAGTCTATAGCTTCATTTGATTCTTTTATATATATATATTGTTTCTGTATTTTATACACATGCAGAAGCAAAGGCCGGCGAGCTCCCGTATTTCCTCGGCTACAGCGAGACTCCCTTCACTGACACAGGAGCAAAGGTCAAGGTTGACCAAACTGATGAAACCACGCCCTCTTCCCAAAGAGATGCTCTACGGCAAATGACATGAGGAGAAGCCAGGCTCAGACGCAATGTAAACAGACAAATGGACGTAAATAAGTGCCAATATATTCAAACTGGACGATCGAAACAGAACATTGATTTTTTTCTGTGTGAAATGTATTTTATTTTTGCTTTCTGTCCTATTGGAATGTTTGAATGATGGTAGCTGAAATTTATGGCCGTATCCATTGGGTAGGTGATGTATTGATTTTTGCCGTACTGTATGAGGCAATGATAATGCATTGACGACAACACTTCTATCGAATGTGTACCTGTTGACAAGACTATCCTCAACCTGTTGTGTTAACTGGTTTCTCCAATTATATAATGGAAACCGCGAATGATAATGCTAATTTGCTTTGCAAAGCAGCAATCTATGGCCAGGAAGGATTGCCACAGGTTGAGGGCAAGGTAGGGACAAAAGTAATGTCGAGTCTGGCTTCGTGTACTGGTAGTCCAGTGTGTCATATATATGTTCAAATGATGATCGTTAATATGAGAGCTCAATCTTGTCATATAGGAAGAATTAGAAACATGATATTAACTTCAAGACTAAATCATCATGTTTCTCTTATTTAATCGCAAAATTGATTATGATTTGTATGATATCGTATGAAATATATGTACTAATTGTTTTATGATTGTAGAATTTATATATACTTGATATAACACATTTTAACTTTCAAAATGAGACATGAGAATAAATGCTATAATGATAAATTTTCGTCCTATTTTCTCGGGTTGATAAAATCCGATATCGAAACTATCAAAATGCTATAATTGTAAATTGTTGAAAACCTTGTATAACGTCATTGATAGTAGTAGATGGGTCGGGGAACGTTAAAAGATTAGTTAGTAAAATATGATACGTGTGATGTTCTAGTGTAAGTTAATCACGTTCCATATATTCATGAGTCATTTGTTTCGTGGTTTCCATGGATATCGCGATCTGTTGATGCTTGTGATTTTGAGGTATGCTGGAGATTTGTATTTATTCATTGTGTTAATGTACAATGAAGTCATTCAATCCCAGAAAATAAAAACACAAAAGTTTTATCCTACACAGTTTAATTAATATACACAATATACAGTACTACGGATGTGACGTCAGCGCAGGACGGTAAATATTCGCACTAATTGAAATATATACAAAATGTACTGTGTTTGTATGTGTCCGCATTTATATACGAGTAATATTCCGTCCATATACGCCTACATTGTTGTTTAAAATGTGCCAAACAATGTGAACATGTGATTGAAAAATAATAAATGTGGAAGCTACATCAGTGTGTATTTGTTTATCATTTAAACTTCAAATCCAAATGAAACAACAGACCTTAATGCCGCCTGTTCAATCTTAATTGATCCAAGGAAACGATGAAATTTGTTATTTTACATAATTTGATCTTCTGAGTCTACTGCACAACAAATTTATATACCTCTGTGGATACACAAATAAAGTTACCAAAATAATCATCATTTCATAGTGACATCTTTTCCATGGTGCGTCCGGGCAATTTGACAGAAGTATATTTATCAATTGTTAATATATGTCACTGATGATCAAGGGACTTGCTTTGACAAGTGATCTGCTGATTTGTTATAATTTCGGCAAAACATGTGAAACGATATGATTATGGGGAGCCTTATCAGCTCCACTTGTATTGCATCAAACAATCATTCCATTGTGTGTCTTTAAGATGCAGTAGGATAATTTATTTGATCAGGTATGTCTCTCAATGCTTACAACTCGATTCTGTTTAGACTTTGAATGCAAATGGCGGCTGTAAATAATATCGCACAAATATAACAACATAAATATGTATTTCAATTAGCAAAAATGCTCTTATAAATAGACTCTATTAAGAACTCTGAACAGAGAAAGGAGATTTTTTTAGAGGAGGGGGGGGGGGGGGTACTTAAACGAGTATGAGGTAAACAAAATCAGATTTATGATAAAAAACAAGCCCTACAGTTAAACTATTTGTCTTGTCCTCTTGCCATCCCCAGAAGTATTAATAGGATATTTGTAATAACTGTGTGCCTTGTTGGTGTAATACTACCACAGCTGTTAAATGCATTTCAAGTTCCATACAAAATCGATGTGTACGTCTTTATAGAAACATAGCTGGTAACCAAGGCCCTCATTGCATCATATACCTGGTAGGCATTTCCAGGGCATACCGCCATAGTTGTTTTGTGCAAAATATGTTATCCGCGAGAGCAGTACATGTACTCCTGAACCGTGCATTTCCCTCACATTTCGACAAAATTGCCAAACACTTTCAGAAGACAAAACATGATATGTGGGTAGATATGATCATTCAAGACAAGATTGAGCTGAAGCCCACTGGTGCAATACATCCAATATATATTGGAAGTATTGACAGACGAGGCTAGGACCTGTGATTGGACTCCCATCGATGCTATGTGGATTTCGTCATATTTATGAAATATGTATATTTCTAGTGTACAATTTTTTATATCGGCAGTATTTTAAATGTCTGTCATGTTTCTTCATCACATCGCGATAATTCCCATGGAACATTCCCGTCAATTAATGTCCCACACATTTGTGTTCCTACGTTTTTCATTGAATTGACAGTGTTTTCTACATTTGATCAGGACCATTATTAGATATTTGTTAACTTTTGTTAGAAGTAACTCCTCGCAGAAATTCATTATGTGTTACCGATGAATGGCCTTCATGTAACTTGACCGTTTCGGTGATTTTTTTCGCACGACACATTAGAGCATTTCACTATCAACTGCTTTAAACCACACAAACTCTTTATTGCTAGAGATAAATAAGCTTTGCCAACAATGTCTATCTCGGGGTAAACTCTTCGACAAACTTAGAAAGAAATGACGCCTGAACCATTTTTTTCGGCATAGCCGTCTAATTTTGTTTTGGCCCCGGATATGACGCGACAGGTGGCGTTACTGGTCAAGATGAAGTATGTGATTGGTCAATGTAGCGGTCAATGCAAAATGTAGATATACAGTTAAAAACGAAACAAAGTTAAGGGACCTCACGGTAAACCAATATTTATTTTGTATTTTTCGGCATAGCCGTTTAATATTCTTTTGGCCCCGGATATGACGCGACAGGTGGCGTTACTGGTCAAGATGAAGTATGTGATTGGTCAATGTAGCGGTAAATGCAAAATGCAGATATGCAGTCAAAAACGAAACAAAGTTAAGATCGAATGCAAGCTGAATAAGTGAATGTATCTTTTTAAATGACACATTAATAAAATTATATTCCTGATTCAAATGCAGTCTTATTTTCACCAAAAATGATTCAAACTGATATTATTTTGATATC
Organism: Pecten maximus; assembly: GCF_902652985.1. Lineage (NCBI taxonomy): Eukaryota > Metazoa > Mollusca > Bivalvia > Pectinida > Pectinidae > Pecten > Pecten maximus. The sequence goes on along the minus strand of NC_047023.1, from coordinate 23,714,365 downwards.
CATGCTGAAACGCATTCAATTCGTTAATTTATTTCACCAGCAGTTTTACATTATAACCACCAGCATTAAAACTATGCCGTTTATCTTTTTTTAAGATATTTCTTGTTTTATCATATTATTGGGTATATCTTTTAAAAAAATAACCTTCTGAACAATAACCATTCGAATTTGATGATGTATGTGAAAATTTTGTGACATATACGATAAACGCATGCGCACAACAAACTAAAACACATGGAAACAAAAATGGCTTCCAATGTGAATCGACTGCGGTTGAAAACGATAACAGCTTCCGCAATGAAGAGAATAATAGGAAAATGGGCCAACACAATCCTAGAATTAAACTTGGGAAGCAGAACAATAGATTGTAACAGTTCAAACATGAAAACAGCAGTAATACGGACGCCGCTCGTATTCTGCTTGATTGTTTGATAGTAGGTCATGACAATCTCGGTAATATTTACACAAACTCGGTAATATTAACACAAACTCGGTAATAGTTCCACAAACTCGGTAATATTTATACAGTCTGTACCAGTACTGAACAGTGTTTAAACGTATTTACACATAAATATGTGTGCCGTAATATATACAGAACGTGTTATTTAACATTTAAACCACTGTATAATATCGTTATCCAACTAACCCAGATGGAATATAGATATCGCCTTGTAAACTATCGTGTGTTTGTGTTGCCACGATTTCAAAACAGTCACGTAATGATTTAAAAATAATTTCCGCGCTAAATTTAGAGGGGGTTTCCCAACTAAATCGAGTGGTCAAGCTGGACATAGGGATTGACTGTGAACATTGGGACAGCACAGAAACATAACTGGAAAGGAACAAAACGCGTACATTCAGTGAAAATTGCAACGTTTTTACCGTGATGTCCCTTTTAAATTGAATGCAAGCTGAATAAGTGGATGCATCTATTCAAATGACACATTTGCAGTCTTATTATCACCAAAAATGATCAAACTGATATAATGTTGTTATCCGTGCTGAAACTGCGCATTTATTAATTACAATGTAGTTCGTTAATATATATATTTCACCAGTAGTTTTACATTATAACCACCAGCATTAAAACTATGCCGTTTATCTTTTTTAAAGATATTTCTTGTTTCAATTTAAGTTTCAAATAAAGGAACAATCAGAGATTTCATTTCCTGGTTGCAACTTAAAAACTGTGAGTCTAAAAACCGCATTCGACAGGTGAGGGCCATTTTATCAACCCGCGGGGTTATAGCAACGAAAACGTTTCAAGGGGAGTGTGTAGGAGTTACTTCCCTTTGTCCAACTCGTTGCTGATTTATGCAATTCTCAGCAATAAAGTAGATACTATGATTTTAAAATTTTCCCCACAATATATGTATCTTAAACAGACGTTTTCAATCATTCAATCATATAAAAGCAAGAATCTTATCATGAAATAACAAGTACTTTGGGGAAGACAAAAATGTATTGTTTTCTTTTTTTTTATTTGAAGAAATTATTCGGTCCCATCCTGAACTCATCAGGTATTATAGAAAATGCAACAGTAGATTTTCCGATGATTTCCGAATTACTTTGTCCTCGTCGAAAACTGCTATTGGTATTGTGCTGGAGCACAGCAAGTAAAATAACAACAGTCATTTTCCTTTCCTTAACACCCCACTAAAGTTCAGCTCAGTGGCACAACTCAGTCTACTTCAGCTAGCTGAAGCAGAGACCTATATTAATATAGGTCTCTGGCTGAAGGTCTCTGACTTTTTTTTTTGGTTCTGACGCCAACCGACACACGGCGCCTGTCCCAAGTTTATCGCCGTGTCACCCTCTAACATTGTTGGAGTTAACTTAATCTGGAGAAAGTTGAAGTTGGCGGTCATCTTGGATCTAGGATCGACCCGAAAAATGACAACACTTTGTCGCGACCGTTTCGTGGTCATTCAAAGCAACATTGAGCAAAATCAATACAGAGATGAAACTTGAGATGTCTGAAATGTTGAAAGTGTACTGAGGAGCAAGGCGCAAGACAATAAGATCACCCGACCCTACAGGTCAGATGACCTAAAACAAATCATTTATCAAACATAATTCCAAACGAAATAGTTCTGTATAATATATCTTTTATTTTGAGGATTTTAAGACACATTGGATGAACTCTTAATGTCAATATTCAAAATACATATACAAGACAAACAATTAAAACTACATTATAAAGATCATTGTCATTATAGCACGTGTTACTACATCCCCATAACAACTGTAACGAAACAAAGTTTATATCATCTCCTGAATTAATATGCAATCCTAGCACATAACAGTATAAATATATTTCCGGTAAGAGATTCAAACATGAGACAAGAGTACTATGACCTACCGTACACTGTTTTACTTTCTATACCTGTATCACGAGTACCGTGTCAATCCTACCTTCGTCCTCAGACAGCATTTAATAAAAGATTTGGCTTTTATTTGACAGAACGGAAGGAGTAACACGGATAAAAACATTCAAAACAACTGTTTTATGAAAGAACATTTATATTTCTGGAATGTACAACTAACTCACTAGATGTTTTACCAAAACTTCTCCTTTTTTCTATAGTGCTGCAATATTATCTTTAACTTTGGATTGTTTCCAGGGTAACATACATTTGTATATATATCCATTTCACTAGAAAAGTCATTAATCATAAAATTTCCAGGCTCATGCCTTTTCTCACTGTTTCACTAAGAAAATGGGTCGAGCCTACATCGCTAGATATTGGAAAACATTTCCCCATTTATGGAGCCACCTCTCTGCACCTTGCAAGGAAATCAACATATTCAAATGATTTTTAATTTAGATGAAATCTCACTAATATTTACAATTGTGACTTCCTCTATTGGACCCCACCTCCCTACTTCCATTACTATAGATAATATACAACATTCAGCTTTCAGGTTTTCCAAAGAATCCTGCATGCCGAAGTCAAAAAAATCATTCCTTCCATACAGATGGATTAAGACTTCGAAACAATTTTCTTTCCCTATGGGGCCTCCTCTGACACCAGGAGAGCCAGACCTGACATTTATATAATATTCGACCTCCTTTACCAGTAATGCTCCAGAGCAAATTTGATTAAAAAATCATTCAGTAGTTAAGGACTAGTAGCAATTCAAAGGATTTCACTCTATTTTCCCTTATAATAGGCCCTGCTTCTCTGACCCAAGGGGAGACACGTCCTCCATACAAAACATAATAGTCACTGCCCAGTAATGCTCCTGCCCTTATTTCCCGTATTGTAACAAGACGTCCATTAATAATATGACATTTGATTTCTTCTCTCCAATAATGCTCCACACCAAATTTTGAAATATGCATTCTGAGAGTATCTATTGCTTAATCAAAACATGTCCCCTACCGGCCCCCGCATGTCAGATATACCAAATGATGATATTTACAAAAAAATGAAATATTGTCGACATCCTAATACAGTTATTAAGCGAATAGCGAGTCATTTCAAAACTTGAACCATCACTTAAACATGATGATTCTGACAAAAAATTTGGTGAATGATTGTCCAAACATGCCAAAAATAGGGTAACAAGAAATATCTTCAAACAAGAGGCCCACGAGCCTTAACGGCCATTTTTCTATAAAGGCCCTAATACTAGTGTAGTATACATACTCACTAGCAGTAAAGAGGTACTGAAAATAATTGGAATTCCATGTGGGAATCTGGACCCATTCAAAAAATACTAACACTTCATCAGTACCATCATAGGATCATTCCTGGCAAGTTTCAACTAAATCCAGCAATGGAATTTTAGAATATAATTTGGATCTTGGATTTAAGGCCGATCCAAAAAATTACAACACCAAAGCAGGACAATCGCACGATCATTTGAGGCAAGTTTGAGCTGAATCCCAAAGGGGAAACGTGAGAAGAAGTTTGAAATGTGTATTATGCAAAAATAACTTCTTTAGTGATATATACATGTATGACTGAAGTTTTGGGGTATACTCAGCATTAGCCTAATAACTTTGCAACAGTTCATGTGCAACTTACGAGCAGCAAACTTAGTCAGCTAAACATATAACCTCTGGTATATAAAATTACTACAATCTTTCATTCTTTTCAGAGTTTAAATAGATATCTTCATACAAATCCAGGTATTACATTAGTTAAAACTCAGAGTCTACGATATTCAGGTGAAAATACATATCCAGTTTTCAGGTAAACGACTATGAATTAAAAATATCGTCCATTGGTTTGCTTTTACTCTCATAAACAAAATTAGAAATATTGGTGATTGTTCTCCGCGAACCCAATGTTACTGTTTTGATGATAATTACCTACTGATTTTCAACACACAAAAATGGAATTTCTTGCGTAATACTCTGGGTAAAAGAAACTTTTGTATGTTTTTTTTTTCATTACACTTTATATAGTTATATCAATTGATATATTTTATCCATATCTTTGATATAAAACGTCTTTCATTACGAGAGCTTAAGTATATATTCAACACATAGTAAAATTGTCCCCAATTGGTCTCTTCTTGAAAGGTACTTAACTTGTGCAGACCTAAACAATATACAGTTGTATATACATGTATCAGAAACATATGAAAACATTCCCAAATGTTAGGCCATTATATGCATAACCAAAAAAATGTTGATGAATGGACGTTTAAACATGAACTATAAATTATACATGTACAGTCATTCTGAACACAATGACCTAAAAACTTATTTACAAGTTCTCAATATTAGTTTGAGATCAAACCGTCATGGAAATCAACATATGGTATTTTTTCAACTGGGATTTAATGTATAATAGTAAAATATCATTTAAAGCCATATGATCTACGATATTCTTGTCAAAAATATATGTCCAGTTTTAAGGGAAAATGAATTAATTTAAAACCTGCCTTACAATGTTTTGTTTTCAATCTCATAATCGTAATTAAAGAGATATCAACGACTGTTTCCTCCAACTCATCACTATGATTGTGATAATAATTACCTACAGATTTTCAACATCCCATTTCTCCTGTAATATTCAAGATCAAAAAAAATCCACACATTATTTAGTTATGCCAATTAAATCTGACAATGTTTTGTGAGGATTAAATACCGTAGATCATATGTGTTTAGTGTATTTTTTATATTCGAGATTCGATGAACGTAAGCAGATTCAATTCTTGCCAGTGGAATTCAAATGTACAGATATTCACAAAAAAAGATATGACAGATAAAATAAAAATGTAATTCGCGTATAACTTATTTATCAAAACAAACAAAAAATCACACAAATCCTTCTTCAGTATAACATATGAACTTCAGAAGTCAAAGGAAAAAAGGATTAAGTTTTTAAATTATTACACAAAACACACTCCAATTTGTTATATCATAAATTATCACAAAATTAGAACTAGTCAAGAGATATGTTGACACAAATACCTTTTCATGCCTTTTTGTCAATTATTTTAGACAGAAATAGTTTGATTATCATCGCAAATTGTATATCATATCATAGTCGAATCTGCTCAATAGACCATCACTATTAAAATGGGTCCTCTGCCCTAAAATCTTAACATGACACACAAACTGACGCCGGGTAAAACATTTTGCTCCGGAGTCATGCGATGACATAAAAATCAAAACCAAGATGTCTATATATAAAGACTAAATGTCTAATATATTTGGATTACTAAATAGGGGTTCAAAAGATATCTTGTAAAAAAAAATACTTCTTTTTTTGGTGTCAAATGTGACAGACTGACAGATAGTGTTCCAATCTTCACAAACCATCCCAAATGTGATCCTGGCTGTTTTAATAGCCACATACAATATCTGAATGAATTTCAAGTTTATCTGGTCGAACCAATCATTCTGCTACCAAGCCAAAGGATATTATATTTTGTATTATGGCTAAAATTATGTATAAATATATACATATATATCAACTGTTCAAAGCAAGGTTATGTAGTTTTTAGACAAAATCAGAAAGTGACAATAATATTGGCGAAAAAATATGACCTCTTCAAAATAACAACCTTAACATTTAACATGGAATTCTGCCCAAAAACAGTTGTAGACCCAGCTAAGGCTTGAAAATCCTTCCTTAACTTACATGTACCATTCTCCAGCTTGATACAGAACCAGTATGTGATATAAATGAACAGAAACAAAATATAAATTTGGTTTCATCATCACATAACACTCCATTAGGAGTTTTATTGCCTTTTCTATGTAAGTAAAACACAAGTTTAATTTGAATGGCTTCATAACTTTGAACTAAATTCTGCCTGCTCTGCAATCACCTAACCTGACTACTGACCAATCACAATCACCTAACCTGATTACTGACCAATCACAATCACCTAACCTGACTACTGACCAATCACAATCACCTAACCTGATTACTGACCAATCACAATCACTAAACCTCACTACTGACCAATCACAATCACCTACCCTCACTAATGACAAATCACCATCACCTACCCTTTCTACTGACCCTATCACAAAATATCTTTGGTTAAAATCACATTTCATAACGCATCACATTTCAAACTTGAACAATACCGCCAACCCTTTGCCTGAAAACATAGTAAATTCCATTTTTCTTTCAGTGTAGGCAATGTGACTTACAGTATTACATAATTGCAGTCACATTGACTATAATCTTCATTGAAACAAGCCTATAAGATATCTTGATAAAGACGATGCAAACCAACTTATAATTTTAGACTTTTATGCATAGAGCTATGAATTATGATTGAAATGAATTCTATTTCTATTAATATTAAAAGATGTGGGTGTGCCAATTCATCATCACGCGAACCTCTCAACTTAAGAAAATGAGATTTAATGGAAATTGCACCAAATCTAAATGTGCAGGTATTTACGAAAATGACAAAAATTCACCAGGTCCGTCTTTATTTCATAAACGAACAACTCTGGTCCAACCAGTCCAAACATTTGGACCGCAATAAACGAAAACGGCCATGGCATGGTCACCAAAATGTTGACTATAATCATGATCATCAAAACGTTTTATATAATCATAATCACCAAAATGTTTCATCTAATCATGACCACCAAATGTTTAGTATAGACTGAGGCTGTATTCTCTATTAAGTTCAAATTAACCGGCTCATTGCTGCAGATACCCAACCCCAGTGGTTGTTCCTCAATAATATCCTTTCATTTTACCATCCTTCCTTCTATTACCTTATTGCATTAGCATCAAAGACTCTCAGCACCATCCATAGTGATATTACAAAGTCATAACATGTTGTATACTGTATTATGATTGTAACAAGTAAGAATCACCCCTTTTGATTTCAATGAGATATTTCAAATAAAAAATATGGCAATCACAATATCAGCTCACAAATGCCTTGGCATTGTGAGCGAAAACAATACATTTACAAAAATATATGTCAATGACACTATTACAATAACAAACAAGAGCCTTAACCTTTTCAACCCTATTAAACTTCAGTGGACTCTGCCTTTCATTTATCATTTGAAGTCCAATATGGTAAGTAGGGGTGAAAGAGTTAATGGTCATCTGACTCTGGTATATACTCACTAGCAGTATATTGGTACTGAAAACAATTGGGACTCCATGTGGTAAGTTGGACCAGTTTGAAAGATAACAGCACTTTCCCTGGTTAAGAGAAACATCTGTACAGGGCAAGAGAAACACATGTACAGGGTAAGAGAAACACCTGTACAGGATAAGAGAAACACCTGTACAGGGTACGAGAAACACCTGTACAGGGTACGAGAAACACCTGTACAAGGTAAGAGAAACACCTGTACAGGGTATGAGAAACACCTGTACAGAGTAAGAGAAACACCTGTATAGGGTAAGAGAAACACCTGTCCAGGGTAAGAGAAACAACTGTCCAGGGTAAGAGAAACACCTGTACAGGGTAAGAGAAACACCTGTCCAGGGTAGGAGAAATACCTGTCCAGGGTAAGAGAACACCTGTACAGGGTAAGAGAAACCTTTACTGAAAAGCTCACTAATTTTGATAATTGCAGCACACTTTACCAAAATTAAAGTTTTTCTCCCTTTTTTTTTTGAAATCACCATTCACCATAACATTTACCGCTTAAATTATAAATGATAATCTTTTTCATTCAAGTTCAACAACTTCATGGCATAAAGTTATCAATAGCTTTCTACATAAATCTCAAAAATATATCCTGTTTTACTTTCCCTATTTAATCAAATGCAAACACCGGTAACATTCTAGAAGTAAAATCATTATTAAATAGGGTGGTTGGGTGGCACAGTGGTAACACATCTGCCTTTCACCTAGGGGTCCGGGGTTTGACTCCCTGACTGGATGTGAAATAGAAAGGAGTTACCTGCCCGACCAGGTAGGTTTCTACAGGTACTCAAGTTTCCTCCCATAGGCCGACAAGAGTGATTTATATTAGTTGGTATGACTTGTTTTGCAATTGTTGTAAAATAAATAAAGTCTACATAATTTATATATATACATGTATAATTAATTACTGAATATCGTTATGTACTACCATTTCCAATTGACTTATACACACCAATGAGAACTCCATATTTAATCTGTTTATATATACAATGTACCTTGCGTGTTGTTATTATTTTCTGTGTTCTCTTGGTAATACATTAAATCATCTTACAAAAGTTGCCCACTCTTATCTTTGCCTGAGGAAGAGAAGTACATTTTGTAGTAGTTTAAAAGCTAGGGTATTTTCAGTGAGCATTGTAAGGTTGTATATATATTTCCCCTTTTAGGGATTCCAAAATAGTACTTATTTTTCACAAGCTTCATATCATACAGTAAACAATCTCTTTAAAATATCATAGCACTTTATAGGAAAATCACAGTAATATTATCACAATCTCTGTATCTATTCCCAAGAGTCATGGTTTAGCTATCAAATGTACACATGATTACATGTAATAACTATCCATGTGTTATTCTTCCGTATCGTACCAAATTTATTCTGTAATTAGCCCTAGGGTCAAAATTTCAATAAACCTTTACTCAAAGCAGGAGACGGACTATTTGCAGGACAAAGAAAAAACATTTTTTAGTGTTTCTTGTGGACCACAACAGAATTGATGTACTTTTTATCAGGTATTAGCCGACTGACAATTTAACATTACCTTACCTGTTTGTAATTAAATCTTATTAAAGTATTACTTTTTCAAAATGGCAACAATCTTGGATTTTGGACTGACCTGAAAATAACACTTGGTCAGGATAATATTATTTATGACAAGATTCATTCAAATCCTACTGGTGGAAATTGAGAAACTTAAAATATAAAATTGTGTGGTAATCAGACAACACACCTGTTTTTGGGTCATATACAAGATACAAGAATTTTTTTTCACAGCCGAATATGTTGTATTGGAAAATTAGCTCTGTAGCGCTATTGTTACGTCAAATGACATAAAAATGCACAAATGTCATATTTTTCACAATATTTGTATCCTTTAAGTCAATTCTACCCATTTTAACCCTGCCCTTCCTCCCCCTGGGTGGGCAAATGTTCAAAATAATCATTAGATCAAAATGCCATCTCAGACTTAATATTTCTAATTCAAAACGTACTAAATTTCCCGGAAATATCCTTTTCCAAATTACTATAGCAACCTTCAGCCCTCCCCAGAAGCACATGTGAAGGCTGGGGTGAAACTCACTACTTTTATAAAGCACCTAAGGTTGTTTCACTTGTTTGTAGCATATCTGGATCTTAAGACTGTTGAAAGTTAAGCCAATTTGAAATCTTAGATTAGAATACTGAAATGAAAAGCATAAATCTTTCAATAAGTTATACAAATGATATTACTGTTATTCTAACAAATCAGAATATGGCTAAGGAAAGCACTACTGTATATCAGGATTATTTCAAGTTTCAAGGAGATTGATTGAAAATTGTAGGCAGAGATCTTCAGGCACATAAAAGTCTTTCCCCAACGTAATTACAGGATCTTTATATGGTATATATACATAGGAACTTTAATTTGTTTTTATTCCATGAAAGATTTTATGAAGCTTATCAAGTTTTGAAAGTTTTTACTTTTATGAGCCTTGGTGAGCAAAAATTAAACCTTTGAGACAAATTTTATAAAATTTGATATGAACTGAAAACAAATTTCAGATATTTTTTATCACATAACTCAAAACAATTAACAGGATAAAAAGTCAAAATGTGGAGGGCAAATTCAAATGGAGGCAGCCATTTTGTGGAGCCATATACAATTCATGATGTAACATCATTTGTCTACATTATGATGTTACAATCATTTTCTGGAGCAGCCAACAAAAAGTACTCCAAGGAATATTACACTATAGTGACATATACGAAAATACCACATGGGCAAATTCACTGGATAACAGACCAATTATGAAATGAAAATGTGTTGGTAATTTCACAGAACTACAATATACATGAGTGAGTTTGTTACAGGTGTGGGCTTATTGCCAGATATGGAAGTTACCAAGTAGGGATATATATATTGAATAATGCTTGCTATTTCGTGCTGAAAACCATTCTGATATAGTCTTGAGCTGTGTATTCTCACACTGGTATAACTGACATGGACGTATGTCTGATGCCGACAACTCTTCTCTAATACTTACTCAATATCAACATCAATTAACATTGACTTGACTTGCAATGTAGACAATTGTCAACTCATTCTTTAGTTAAACTTATAGTCAAATAGACTTGTTTGAAACTGTATGGTTAATTGTCTTTCAAATCACGCTATAGTCAAATAGACTTGTTTGAAACCGTATGGTAAATGTCTTTCATATCACCATATAGTCAAATAGACTTGTTTGAAACCGTATGGTTAATTGTCTTTCAAATCATGCTATAGTCAAATAGACTTGTTTGAAACCGTATGGTTAATTGTCTTAAAATCACGCTATAGTCAAATAGACTTGTGTGAAACCGTATGGTTAATTGTCTTTCAAATCACACTATAGTCAATAAGACTTGCGTGAAACCTTTTGTTTGTCTCTCAAACAACGCTTGAACTCGAAGCCAAGCGATCCCCGCCATCACTTTTTGTTGATTCGTGCTTCACTGCCTGACGGATACGCTTCAACATGCCTTCTTCAAACTCGGGGTGGCGACGAGCATGTTTGTTCAGATGGTCACTCCTCATAAACCTTTTCTCACAAAGGGGACATTGGAACTTCTTCTCACCTACAACAATAGTAATGCTTGGATACAAATAAAATTTCACATTTATATAGCTACAATGTATTTGTATGAAGTGTAAAACTAGATGTAAAATGAACCAACTCTATTCAGTATACATTTGTATACTAAAACATGAAAGGGGAAAGATTTTTTTACTTTATCTACATATACCAAGCATGATTAAAAAGGCGCTCTTTGATAAAAAACAAGAGGCCCAGGGGCCTTAACGGTCATCTGACTCTAAATTAAAAACCTTCTATTATTGTAGTATGTATTCTCTGTAGCAAGTATATAGTGGCAGTGTTGGCCATGGTGGCCATCTTGGATTTCTGACCGATCCAATAAATAACAACACTTGGCCAGAACCATCTCAGGATCATTTCTGGTAAGTTACAGCTGAATCCCACTGATGGAATTTGAGAAGAAGTTTGAAATAGGTGTTGTTCAGGAAAAACCATGATTGCGCAATCATGTTACAAAATGGCCACCGTGGCTACCATGTCGAAGCTTTTACGAAGCCAAAAAATAACCACACTTTGTTGCCTCTCCTTCCTTAACATCCTCACCAATTTCCAGCTCAATCGCACCAGTGGAACTGGAGAAGAAGTTTAAAACGTGTTTTTCAAGATGGTTGCCATGGCGGCCATCTTGGATTTCTGACCGACTTGAAAAATAACAACACTTGGTCAGGACCATCACAAAATCATTTCTGGTAAGTAAGAGCTCAATCCCACTGGTGGAATTTGAGAAGAAGTTTGATATAGGTGTTGTTTAGAAGAACCATGATTGCGCAATCATTTTACAAAATGGCTGCCGTGGCTGCAATGTCAAAGTTTTTACGAGGCCGAAAAAATAACAACACTTTATTGGCTCTCCTTCCTTAACATCCTCACCAATTTTCAGCTCAATCGCACCAGTGGAACTGGAGAAGTTTAAAATGTGTTTTTCAAGATGGTTGCCATGGCGGCCATCTTGGATTTCTGACCGACTTGAAAAATAACAACACTTGGTCAAGACCATCTCAGGATCATTTCTGCTTAGTAAGAGCTGAATCCCACTGGTGGAATTTGAGAAGAAGTTTGATATAGGTGTTGTTCAGAAGAACAATGATTGCGCAATCATGTTACAAATGGCTGCCGTGGCTGCCATGTCAAAGTTTTTACGAGGCTGAAAAATAACAACACTTTGTTGCCTCTCCTTCCTTAACATCCTCACCAATTTCCAGCTCAATCGCACCAGTGGAACTGGAGAAGAAGTTTAAAACATGTTTTTCAAGATGGTTGCCATGGCGGCCATCTTGGATTTCTGACCGACTTGAAAAATAACAACACTTGGTCAGGACCATCTCAGGATCATTTCTGGTTAGTTAAAGCTGAATCCCACTGATGGAATTTGAGAAGAAGTTTGAAATAGGTGTTGTTCAGAAGAACAATGATTGCGCAATCATGTTACAAAATGGCTGCCGTGGCTGCCATGTCAAAGTTTTTACGAAGCCGAAAAATAACAACACTTTGTTGCCTCTCCTTCCTTAACATCCTCACCAATTTCCAGCTCAATCACACCAGTGTAACTGGAGAAGAAGTTTAAAATGTGTTTTTCAAGATGGTTGCCATGGCGGCCATCTTGGATTTCTGACCGACCTGAAAAATAACAACACTTCCTCAGGATCATCCCAGGATCATTTCAGGCAAGTTTCAGCTCAATCTCACCAGTGGAACTTGAGAAGAAGTTTCAAATGTGTTTTCAAAATGGCGGCAATTGCGGCCATCTTGGATTTCGGACCGACCCGAAAATTAACAACACTTGGTCAGGACCATCCCAGCATCATTTCAGGCAAGTTTCAGCTCAATCCCACTGGTGGAACTTGAGAAGAAGTTTAAAATGTGAAAAGTTTACGCACGGCGGACGGCGCACGGCAGACGGCGCACGGCGCACGACGACGGACGAAGCATGATGACTATAGGTCATCCTGACCCTTCGGGTCAGATGACCTAACAAGAGGCCCAGGGGCCTTAACGGTCATCTGACTCTAAATTAAAGACCCTTATAATATTGTAGTATACATTCTCTGCAGGTTAAGTGGCACTGTTGGCCATGGTGGCCATCTTGGATTTCTGACCTACCTTAAAAATAATAACACTTGGCCATGACCATCTCAGGATCATTTCTGGTAAGTTAGAGCCAAATCCCACAGGTGGAATTTTAGAAGAAGTTTGAAATATGTGTTGTTCAGGAAAAACATGATTGCGCAATCATGTTACAAAATGGCCACCATGGCTGCCATGTCAAAGTTTTTACGAGGCCGAAAAATAACAACACTTTGTTACCTCTCTTTCCTTAACATCCTCACCAATTTCCAGCTCAATGGCACCAGTGGAACTGGAGAAGAAGTTTAAAATGTGTTTTTCAAGATGGTTGCCATGATGGCCATCTTGGATTTCTGTTCGACTTGAAAAATAACAACACTTGGTCAGGACTATCTCAGGATCATTTCTGGTAAGTTAGAGCTGAATCCCACTGGTGGAATTTGAGAAGAAGTTTGAAATAGGTGTTGTTCAGAAGAACCATGATTGCGCAATCATTTTACAAAATGGCTGCCGTGGCTGCAATGTCGAAGTTTTTACGAAGCCGAAAAATAACAACACTTTATTGGCTCTCCTTCCTTAACATCCTCACCAATTTCCAGCTCAATCGCACCAGTGGAACTGGAGAAGAAGTTTAAAATGTGTTTTTCAAGATGGTTGCCATAGCGGCCACCTTGGATTTCTGACCGACTTGAAAAATAACAACACTTGGTCAGGACCATCCCAGGATCATTTCTGGTAAGTTACAGCTGAATCCCACTGGTGGAATTTGAGAAGAAGTTTGAAATAGGTGTTATTAAGAAGAACATGATTGCGCAATCATTTTACAAAATGGCTGCCGTGGCTGCAATGTCGAAGTTTTTACGAAGCCGAAAAATAACAACACTTTATTGGCTCTCCTTCCTTAACATCCTCACCAATTTCCAGCTCAATCGCACCAGTGGAACTGGAGAAGAAGTTTAAAATGTGTTTTTCAAGATGGTTTCCATAGCGGCCATCTTGGATTTCTGACCGACTTGAAAAATAACAACACTTGGTCAGGACCATCCCAGGATCATTTCTGGTAAGTTAGAGCTGAATCCCACTGGTGGAATTTGAGAAGAAGTTTGAAATAGGTGTTATTAAGAAGAACATGATTGCGCAATCATTTTACAAAATGGCTGCCGTGGCTGCAATGTCGAAGTTTTTACGAAGCCGAAAAATAACAACACTTTATCGGCTCTCCTTCCTTAACATCCTCACCAATTTCCAGCTCAATCGCACCAGTGGAACTGGAGAAGAAGTTTAAAATGTGTTTTTCAAGATGGTTGCCATAGCGGCCATCTTGGATTTCTGACCGACTTGAAAAATAACAACACTTGGTCAGGACCATCCCAGGATCATTTCTGGTAAGTTAGAGCTGAATCCCACTGATGGAATTTGAGAAGAAGTTTGAAATAGGTGTTGCTCAGAAGAACCATGATTGCGCAATCATGTTACAAAATGGCTGCCGTGGCTGCCATGTCAAAGTTTTCACGAAGCCGAAAAATAACAACACTTTATTGGCTTTCCTTCCTTAACATCCTCACCAATTTCTAGCTCAATCGCACCAGTGGAACTGGAGAAGAAGTTTAAAATGTATTTTTCAAGATGGTTGCCATGGCGGCCATCTTGGATTTCTGACTGACCTGAAAAATAACAACACTTCCTCAGGACCATCCCAGGATCATTTCAGGCAAGTTTCAGCTCAATCTCACCAGTGGAACTTGAGAAGAAGTTTCAAATGTGTTTTCAAAATGGCGGCCATGGCGGCCATCTTGGATTTCAGACTGACCCGAAAAATAACAACACTTGGTCAGGACCATCCAAGCATCATTTCAGGCAAGTTTCAGCTCAATCCCACTGGTGGAACTTGAGAAGAAGTTTGAAATGTGAAAAGTTTACGCACGGCGGACGGCGCACGGCGCACGGCGCACGACGACGGACGAAACATGATGACTATAGGTCATCCTGACCCTTCGGGTCAGATGACCTAAAAATGCATATGTATGTCATACTACATCAAAAAATGACCTCCCTTTCCTTCTTTTAACTTTTACTACAATCAATAATTCATAATAAATATCAAAAGTTTTCAGTAATAGTTTAATCATTTATACAATTATACAAATAAACAAACATATCTCTAGAGCCCCAAATTCTCAGCTTCGAAGCCTTTGGCTAGGGACCACTAGTAATCATTTATCTGATTTTTAAAACATTCAATCTGGCTAGGGAACACTAGTAATCATTTATCTGATTTTTAAAACATTCAAATTACTAAATATCATAAAATTTCAGGAGGAAGACATCAGTCTATGTATATATATGTTGTATGATACTTTTATCACACACAATAATAACCTGCTGAGTGGGCTGGGTAATTTACTATCATGCCAGGTTCCTATCTTAATCAATTCTCACTACACATACTATACAGTGTATATGTAATATAAGTCAGCAAGATCTCGCATAGATATATCCCCCACCACTTCATCATTCAAAAATAAATCTGTCCAGAGGTTCCAGATGTAGGTGTCTTGTACACCATCTACTAAGTATTTATTTTAAAAGTGTTAAAGTGCAACCTTTGACCTTAAATCTCAACAGATCAAAACATTTGACCTTTAATCTTAACAGATCACAACCTTTGACCTCTAATCTTAACAGATCACAACCTTTGACCTTTAATCTTAACAGATCAATACCTTTGAATTTTAATCTTAACAGATCACAACAGAAACCTGATCAGGTGAGGAACTTGATGGTATGATGACATGTGGAGTATATGAACTGAATCTATCAAAGAGTTCAAGAAATATCATGTACACAAACATTTTATTTCAAAAGTGGTCATGTGTGTCTTTTGACCTAACTAAATGGGAGTTCAGCGGTTCATGAGAATCAGAGATATCATGTACACAAACTTTTTATTTCAAAATTAATCAAGTGTGACATATCTGATCTTTAATCTTGACTTAATATGCAATGACCACCAAACTTGGGGTGAATTATGTTCACAAGATATGTTGTACACATAAGTTTATTTCAATAGTGGTCGTGTGACCTTTGACTTGTGTAACCTTGACCAATAACCACCAAAATTCAATCGGGTCACAAGGTGTATAATTTGATTATGTTATGTATTTGAACTAAATCTGGCATGAGGATCATGAGATATCATGTACATAAGTTTTTCATTTCAAAAGTCATCGTCAAGTGTGACCTTTGACCTTGAATTAGCTTTGACCAGTGACCAAAAATTTTAATCAGGTGTGAATATGTACTAAAGTTGATGGGTTCATAAGTGATTTTGTGTACACAAACATATCACAGATGGACGGATAGACAGACACACTGACAAAGTGATAACTATATACAAATTACTCACCTTTACTTACTGAGGGTTAATTAACTATATACAGGTATACCATATATATATATCTCACCTGTGTGTGTCCTTATATGTCGAGCCAACTCATCTGATCTAGCAAATCTTTTTTCACAGGCTGGCCAGCTGCATGGGAAAGGACGCTCACCTGAACAAACAATGAGAACATCAACACACTGTTATCTTTTGGTAAAACTTTTTTGTACAGTGTTTCATTTCAGATGAAAGTTATATGTACAATCAGGTCATTATGATCCATAATTATACGACTTGATTCATTTGTTAATGTTATATTCTGCCCAATGCGAGTTCCTTATGGTAAACATCCTTACTAATCCAGGGATTTTCCTACAATTTTTCAACTGGGTCCAGGGTCAATTGAATTAATGGGAATTTCTACGTAACAAAATGTGACATTGGGAAAAATGAAACATAGTGAAATTCATACAAATTTCAGTTTTTCTTTGATGAATATTGACTTTATATTATCTTTTATTTCATTTTGTTATCTGTAGCTGTTTTTTTATTTTTTCAAAGTTCCCTTAATATAGGTCTTTGTATATAAAACATACGGCACTTAATCATTCAAAGGTGACTTCAAAATTGGAATATTTTTAGTGGCAAATTTGGAATTTTCACAAGATTTTTTTAGGGACAAGTCCTTTTAACGGGTTAGGGTTTTTTTTCTATCAGGTAAAAACTGGACACCACAAGAGACCATTTAAGGGAACAGTGCAACCTACAAATGAAGTTTGAGAAATGTCCTAGTACTTCTCGAGAAATATGGTGGACGACAAACCACAATATTGACCATGCACGGGCGACAGATAACCATGGATATACATTGTACAAGTAGCTCACATTCTTATGACAGTGGGCTAAAAAATTATGTAAAAGGTGCTATTATACACCGACAACCTGGCAGTCATGTGACATGAGATCCCAAAATGATTATGTTTAATACGTATGTTTCAAATCTTCTGATGAGTCTCAAAACCGAACATACACAATACCGTGAAATTAAAGACTGATGAAATACTAATCCAAACAGAAACCATATAACTGTCAACAATTCTGCTGAGTCTCAAAATTCAACATGCAAATTTAAAAACTTGGGCCCATAAATTAGGATCCTGTTATTTTCGGCAATCAGTTTGATTTCGTATTTTCGGCAATCAGTTTAATTGCGTACATTGTTCAACAATGTTTGTCACTTGCTTTAATTGTTGTTTATACATTTTGTATATAAAGTTCAGTCCCAATAAAATTAGCTTGATATTTTTTTCCAGGGACTTCATGTAGGATAAACCAAGTGTATACAGTATACTTTATATATTTGAATTATTTTGGCGAATTTATTTCTTGACATTAATAAAATTAATTAACTGGGACTTGTCTTAATTGAACCAAAATATTATTGTATTTTAAAGCACAGTTGTACCAAAAACAAGTGAAGTGCATCATCAAGAATAATAATTGACTTGCAATGTTGAATTAATACTTTAAATTATTCGTATTTTCTATTTTTTTCTGACTTCATTCATGGGTACTTTAATTTAATTTTGTTTTTAAAAAGAAATATCTAGTGATTCCTATGAGTTTCCTTGTAATTTACAGACTGTGTATATGTTGGAAATTAAGGCATTATTAACAAACAAATAAATTTCCCACAGCATTTTGTTCTTTCTTACGGTTACCAAATTATTGTCAAAATAGCAAGGGGAAAATTCCTTGTTATAAATAAATTTTGATTTCTCTAGTAGTCCAAATAGCAATGGAAATGAGAATATTATGAAAAGAAATTAATGTGTGTAAAGTTTTCATCCTAGCAACGTATTCTGGCAAATTAATTATTCATTGAAAAAAAAGGTTTACACTTTTATATTATACAGTAGGCCTAGAATGACTGATTTAGTTAATTCATTGTTGGCATAGATCTATATATATAAATGTTATACGATAGATTGCTGTTTCCATATTTAGCATTACAGTGTAGGCCTATATATGTTCTAGATCTAAAAATAAACACTTATGAAACGCATGTCATTGATTTTAACTATGATTTTATTAAATAAATTTAAATGAAGGTTTAGATCATTGTAATTGTTTTACAACTAAAGTAGACACCGTGTGTCTAAATGTTTAAAATAGGCTATAAATGATGATTTCCTTACATCACCACGCCCAATATTTCATACCGTACATGTGCTCACCTCAATCAAACAAAGAAACTCTTATTTCAATTTAGTCATATTTACCTGTATGTGTCCGAAGATGTGCCTTAAGATGTGAACTTTTCCCATACACCTTTCCACATCCTTTAAAAGAACATTTGTGTACTTTTTTGGATCCACCAGAACGTCCTTTATTGTAACTGTGATCTTCAGTGTTACAGTCAGTGGGCGTGGTGCCATGTTTTGAGCGCTTTCGTTTTCGGGGCGCGTTTGTGTCCAAGAAATTCTCGTCATTTGGCACCGATCGGTAATTATAACTCTGCAACTCATTGTTGATATAATCATGATCTATTGGTTCTTGTTTAAATTTACTCAAGTCCGTCAGTATTCGCGCCAACATAACCAAAGAATTCGGGTCTGTTGTAGTTACGTCGTTAGCTTCATAAGAGGCCATTTTACAATCAGCTGGTTTCGCCGCAACAGCACACGGATTTGACATTGCCACTAAACACTGTGCAGCCAGATCTGTATCAGAATCTCTTCTAGTTACTTCTTGTAAAGCCATATTTCGTCACGTACACAGCTTTATCCAGTGACTGTAAACACGAATTGTCGATAAAAATAGGGCACCGTAATGTTTATATTCTTCCTTTGTCTGTTTGTTGTGTTTCACAACCAAACGAAACAAAAAGTGCTACTGTGTGAGAGTAGTAATGGATAAGCACACGACGAATTGAATGGTAAACATAGTCCTGTTTTAGAAATACTCATCAATGATGTCGTCTGCCTGAATTGTCACCTGAAAGCTCGATAAGATTCATTGAAGTGTGTTCAAAGCTTCGGTATTCGGGTTCTGACCGCGTGCAGTGGGCGTAACCTCTCGTATAGGAAATGACGTTGGTGGAGGTGAAATCTTGTACGCCGTTCTCTAACACGACCCACTTTCCTGGTCCCGGAGTGTTAAACATATTTTTACTCGACAACGATTTTATTGATAATTTCCCATTTTTCTGCCAGTGTCCCATTAAAGATGTTACATATTCGAAAAAAAGTTTTTGTCAGTTGCACATTCTACAATTAAATTACCGGTGTTGGCACGTAGAATATATTAAAAACATAATTTTAGAATACTATTGATTTTAGTACAATGATGTCCAATTTCTATTATTTTGTTAAAAACAGAATAAGATGCCCATGAACCTTAACGGTCACCTGAGTTTTGATATCAAAGTTGATTAAATTGACCCTTTTTGGCCCCGCTCATCAGTCCAGATGGTCAGTGAGGCCAACATATGCATACCATCGAGCAAATGATAACTGGAAACTTTCAGATACTTACTCAAAATTTCGACTTACTAACCCGAAATTTTGAAAATACTAACTACTGTATTTTAGATGGTCTTCAAAATCTCTTAATTTTACATACCAGTTATTATACTAGTCCAGTCAATATACTCAAAATATAGCCCAAAGTGGGACATCATTGTAACAGAATTTATTTCTAGGTTTTTGGAATGGTGGGTCCTACATTATAACAAGGAAAGTCTACCAAAATCGACCTTTAGGAAAATGCCTTTTAGGCCATCAAGGAAATAAGAGAAGATCACGTTTTTACCTTCTTTGAAATGTAATATAATTTATCTTTTGTGTAATACATTATTACAAATTTGTCTGGCACATGTTCTTACATCTTGCCAGGTAGCACTGTCGGACGGGAGGTACACATGGAGGCATAGGTTCTGAAGGAGATAGTGGCTTGTATCGACTGCGCCAGACGGAAGAGACAGGCTTTATCCAAAGGGTCAAAATTCGTCACCTTCGTGAAGTCTGGAGCAGGAGCGAGAAGCAGCATGGGAGCAGGAGAGTGGTAAATGAGGACAGATATTTTCCAGAGGATGCTTTTTTTTTTCCAACACCGCTCCGCCCAGACATATTGTGGTCCCATAGCTCCAAGCAAGTAGTGATACTTGAATTACCAGTGCCATGGGAAGATAGGATGGAGGAAGACAACGAAATGAAGCAAAAGTACCAGCAGCTAGTAGAGGAGTGTCAACTGCCCGAGGTGATGCAGCAGGTGACAAGATGTTGTGGAAACAGCAACACGCCGCAGTACCAGCAAGCGGTAGCTAGAACCGACCGGTCTCTGGGCCTGATCAACCCAGCCGGGACACTCCTGGAGAAGGCCGTGGAAAGCGCCGAAACGCCTGAGGAAGGGTCATCCACCTGATGATGGGACCGGCCAGCATTGGATTCAGTTATCCAGCATACTTAAGGTATCCGACTCCCCAATTTGTCTTGAAATGTGAGTATACTTAAGGTATCCGACTCCCCAATTTGTCTTGAAATGTGAGTATACTTAAGGTATCCGACTCCCCAATTTGTCTTGAAATGCGAGTATACTTAAGGTATCCGACTCCCCAATTTGTCTTGAAATGCGAGTATACTTAAGGTATCCGACTCCCCAATTTGTCTTGAAATGTGCTAATACATGTACATTTTGTATCTTGTTTTTTGTACAATCATTTGATATTGCATATGGTAGATATTGCAGAACTGTTTGTAACTTGCTTACCATGTTTTAATTCATTAGAACATGGTAATACGAATCAGAATATACACTTGTCGACTTTGAAGCAGCAAGGTGAGAGGCAAGGCAAGCAAAATTACCTATATCTATATATGATGTGCAAGGGTTGAGGGAATGTTTCAGTGATTCACTGTCTGAAGCTTTCAGTATAATTCCCTGCTGAATGTGCAAAAACTCGCAGACGGTGTCGATACCTATGCTGAATTCGCTATGTGTGCGAGCATTTTCTTCAAATATATCTGTTTTACGTGCTTGTAGAATATAATTTCAGCACCGTAGGAAGAAATAAATACAGTGTACTTGCTTATATATTACAAGTAATTATTTCATGTGAATGTCACTTTTAAGCTCTAAAATGATATTTTCATCGCCAAAAATGTATGTGGGCACTGGGGTTACGGTTTAAGAGAGCAATGAAGTTTCCTTAAATCGTTGATTCATGTATAATTATATTGTATTGTAGCACCAAACACAATACCAGTAAGATGGTAACAATACAGACAAGGCTAGACAATGCTAAACCTAAATATGTTTTACTTAAAAACAGCCTAAGGCACATACTCATCACAGTCTATTAGAAAATGAAGATTAGAAAATTGATTGCACTACACAATATATCAATGGTAACACCACAGCCATCCTAAATGTATCATATGTACAATACTATACCAACACACATAAGGTTAACATGTATCACCCTCTCACAGGCTACAAGTAGTACTCGGGCCCTATCTTCGTTAATATGATTCCAAATAATTACATACATGTATATGGTTCATCACAGACTGGTTCATGGTGTTACTAATGCTTGAGATGTTACTCAGATGTCCAAAGTACGTGTTACCATCACAAAAATAACTGAAAATTAATCTAATGAAAGCAAAATGAAGCTTGTTTGTTTGCTGGGTTTATCACCCCGTGAAAGCCAGGGTCATTTTGTAGTAGTTGGTGACTACCTCACCTAACAAATGCCATTCAGAGCAATCGGGGTAAAGTGACTTGCCAGAGAAAATAGCCACAACAGCACAGACTTCCGGGGACACACAAACCGATACAGGACGGGAGCATCCAACCACTCACGTCGGATCTTCACACAAGATTACATGGTCGACTCTCAAACCAGCTTGAGCTACGGCGGCAAAATAAAACTATTTTTCTTGTAATAATTACCTGTTGTATGGTATATCTATAATAATGATGACAATATTGTTTAAAAAATAAATAATGAACAAGGGCCCAATGGGCCCAAATCGCTCACCTGCAATGCAGTGATCTTTTCATATATGGATCCTGCAGTTATTTGAAAGCATGCTACATGACCAATATAATGTCTCTCGGCACTTAAGCTATTCACTAAAAGTCATTTAAAGATTTAAGCATACTTGATCGACGTGACCTTGAATGTGAGTCAGGGTCATTCATTTGAACAAAGTTGGTAGCCCTTCACCCCAGCATGCTACAGACCAAATATCAAATCCCTTAGACGCTTGGTTATTGAGAGGAAGTCGCTTAAAGATTTTAGCCTTTTTGACTGCTGTGACCTTGAATGAAGGGCAAGGTCATTCATTTCAACAAACTTGAGAGCCCTTTACCCCAGTATTCTACAGACCCAATAACAACTCCCTGGGACTCTTGGTTATTGAGAAGAAGTCATTTAAAGATTTTAGCCTTTTTGACTCCTGTGACATTGAATGAAGGTCAAGGTCATTCATTTGAACAAACTTGGTAGCCCTTTACCCTAGCATTCTACAGACCCAATATCAACTCCCTGGGACTCTTGGTTATTTAGAAGAAGTCGTTTAAAGATTTTAGCCCTTTTGACTCCTGTGACCTTGAATGAAGGTCAAGGTCATTCATTTGAACAAACTTGGTAGCCCTTCACCCCAGCATGCTACAGACCCAATATCAACTCCCTGGGACTCTTGGTTATTGAGAAGAAGTTGTTTAAAGATTTTAGCCTTTTTGACTCCTGTGACCTTGAATGAAGGTCAAGGCCATTCATTTGAACAAACTTGGGAGCCCTTCACCCCAGCATGCTACAGGCCAAATATTAGGTCTCTTGGACTCTTGGTTATTGAGAAGAAGCCGTTTAAAGATTTTAGCCCTTTTGACTCCTGTGACCTTGAATGAAGGTCGAGGTCATTCATTTGAACAAACTTGGTAGCCCTTCACCCCAGCATGCTACAGGCCAAATATTAGGTCTCTGGGACTCTTGGTTATTGACAAGAAGTTGTTTAAAGATTTTAGCCTTTTTGACTCCTGTGACATTGAATGAAGGTCAAGGTCATTCATTTGAACAAACTTGGTAGCCCTTCACCCCAGCATGCTACAGACCCAATATCAACTCCCTGGGACTCTTGGTTATTGAGAAGAAGTTGTTTAAAGATATTAGCCTTTTTGACTCCTGTGACCTTGAATGAAGGTCAAGGTCATTCATTTGAACAAACTTGGTAGCCCTTCACCCCAGCATGCCACAGACCCAATATCAACTCCCTGGGACTCTTGGTTATTGAGAAGAAGTTGTTTAAAGATTTTAGCCTTTTTGACTCCTGTGACCTTGAATGAAGGTCAAGGTCATTCATTTGAATAAACTTGGTAGCCCTTTACCCCAGCATGCTACAGGCCAAATATTAGGTCTCTGGGACTCTTGGTTATTGAGAAGAAGTCGTTTAAAGATTTTAGCCTTTTTGACTCCTGTGAGCTTGAATGAAGGTCAAGGTCATTCATTTGAACAAACTTGGTAGCCCTTCACCCCAGCATGCTACAGACCCAATATCAAGTCCCTGGGACTCTTGGTTATTTAGAAGAAGTCGTTTAAAGATTTTTAAGCATATTTGACCCCTGTGACCTTGAATGATAGTCAGTCATTCATTTGAACAAACTTGGTAGCCCTTCACCCCAGCATGCTACAGACCCAATATCAACTCCCTGGGACTCTTGGTTATTGAGAAGAAGTCGTTTAAAGATTTTAGCCTTTTTGACCCCTGTGACCTTGAATGAAGGTCAACTTTATTCATTTGAACAAACTTGGTAGCCCTTCACCCCAGCATGCTACAGGCCCAATATTAGGTCTCTGGGCCTTTTGGTTATTGAGAAGAAGTTGCTTGAATGGAAAAGTTGACGCCGGACGGACGGCCGGACGACGGACGCCGCGCCACGGCATAAGCTCACTTGCCCTTCGGGCAGGTGAGCTAAAAAATAGCTTGATTTTTGAGAAATAAACTACATCTTCAATTTAACCATTTGGGTCAGAGGTGTGTTATTGAATTTCGCATTTTCAAATTTGATTTAACCAAGCTTAACTACATCAAATTATAAAAGGTTAAACCTATATGGTGTGAAAATCAATTTCCGTAATGTATTTTATACCTGTACCAACAGTAATTACGTAGATTCTGGAAACATCTTGGATTCTTATGGAATTAATAGTTTTATTCAGATTTTTTAAGCACAAGCACATGACAAAACAGGAATGATAAGTTTTCAAATTATGGTAGAAGTTATAACTACATAAAATACTCATCCTACAGATTTCATACACACACAACAAACTTCATAAATTTTTCACAGTCGCTGCAAATCATTCAAATATATCTCTTAGCATATCAGTTACCTGATAAACAGTAAAATAAAATGTTTAAAATGTATATCATCATCAATTTCAAATTGATAATTATTGATAATTAATATTTGTTAGAGTTTAGTTAGGCACTTTCCATCACTAAATCTAATCATTTACACAGTACATAAATATTAGTGATAAGTCTGGTGAGAAGTCATTATCACTTTAAAGTCTTTGAAACTCTGAGATAACAATTAAATGGGATACAAAAATCACAACTAGTACAAGTTTTAAACTATATTATATATAGTAGATTCTGGACTTCACATAGGATATACCCTTCGGTATGCACATGTATGACAGTTTAAGCTTCAGAGATGCCTAAAAGTCAAAGGTTAGGAAGTACTAAATGTGACTTGAAAAGAAAAAGAGTTTGTTGTTAAAATATGGGGGTAAACTTTGTACCGAAACCATTGGAATTCTGTATTTTTGTAACAATGGAAGGTAACCTTGAATATTTAACTAAGCCCATGAATCATTAAGTTTTAGTGCTATTTTTGAAAAAAATATTATTGAAATCTTTGGAGGCATTTCTATTTTTCAGGAATAATTCAATATTCTTCCATTTGGTAAAA
The DNA here is from genome assembly GCF_902652985.1 of Pecten maximus. NCBI lineage: Eukaryota > Metazoa > Mollusca > Bivalvia > Pectinida > Pectinidae > Pecten > Pecten maximus. The sequence goes on along the minus strand of NC_047023.1, from coordinate 23,688,717 downwards.
GAGGACATGGTAGTTTTAGTTTTAATTTATAGTTACATGAACATGCTTAATATTTTTGCCATCAAAAATCCAAAAAATACTGATTTCTGACCAACAATTATGTCTCTGTTAAACCATAATGACATTTTTAGCCTACCACCATCAGATAGCAGGCTATTGCTCTACCTCCATGGTCCATCGTTCTCCACAAAAAATCCATGTTATCTCTTTAACTTGAGAAGTACATGTACTGGAAGGAGGGGATACTTCTCAAACTTCCTATGTTCATTTTTTCCACTTCCCAAAGGATGCTTATGACCAAATTAAAAGAGATTTAAAGGAATTTCCCCCATTTGGCCCCGCCCTTCCAGACCCAGAGGACACCAGAGTCACCATTTATACAAAAATCTTTGTACCAGTGAACTAAAAACTTTTGTTTTCATACATGACCAGGTGGTGAAACAATCTAAATGATAGGGTAAGGTTTAGTGTTAGGTGTCTTATACACTAGGATATATCTGGTTACTCCAAGTATATCTTCACTTCAAAAGGGTAGGTATCAAAGTCATCATTTTTCTGCCGGAAGAGCTGTGTGTGTTGCCAAGCAACATCTCCTTTTCCGCCACTGAGGTTTGCTGTCAAAGTCATGCTGTTCACGCCATTAAGGTCACTTACAGATTTGAGGTCATCTGTACCTGTTGGAAAGAAATTAACAACTGTTACAGAAAAATGTTACATTAAGTCACAGGGGCTTGACACATTCATATGACCCAGAATGAAAATTTAACCCCAGAGTCCGACCCGTAGTGATCTGGATCAAAGGAACATGTCAAGCCCCTGTGCATTAAATTTGAAGTATATGTGGTTAACAAAACAAGATTATTACAAATAAGCTAAATGTCCATTACTACTATTGGTAAAACAGACATCAATAAAGAAATGTAAATTGTATTGTAAACGAGAGGCCCAGGAGCCTTTACGGTAATCTGACTATAAAACACCAAGTCTACTGTAATACTGAAAAACAAAACAATTCAGCAAATTACAGTCCACAATGGAATGTGAAGTTATATGCCAAGAGTGCACATATGTTAAATAAATCTGATGGATATTTACCAATAAGAGGTGTCTTTTTACCATGAAATTGGATCTGGTGACATCTATTTATCATATATATATATATATATCAATTGCATTTGGTGGTATGAATTTTAGTTATATTACTAATCTAATATCAGGATTCAGATAGAGATAAAAAATTCAAAGAGGCAATATGAATAATTTGATCAAACGAAAGTGCTTATTTGAACTGATACTATAACTGACCTAATTTTGGTATGCGACGCTCTGACTATTTTAGGTGAACCCATGTCCCAAGTATGAAGTACAAGGGTTAAGAAGTGTAGGAGATAGAGCCCAGACAACATTTTTCTTTGATGAAAGTCAAAAGTCAAAATGTAGGTCAGAATGACCTACTTTTCGTATGCAACACACAGCCTCAGTTGGGGGAGCCCATGCCCAAGTATGAAGTGCCAATGTGGAAAAGTATAGGAGATAGAGCCTGGAGACAAGATAATGTGCAGAAGGCTGGAAGGACAGCCGGACACAACACAAAACGCTCCCATGAATAGAATCTAATTTAAATGTTTCTGCTAAAACACCATGGGAAAGTCACTATGGCCATATTAGAGTTCATTTTTGGGGATTGGAATTAAGATATCACATGCAAAAAACTATGTTAAAGATAACAATCATTTTTAAATGCAGTTAGCTTGACAAGTGTACGACCAGTTAACAACGACAAGTGTACGACCAGTTAACAACGACAAGTGTACGACCAGTTAACAACGACAAGTGTACGACCAGTTAACAACGACAAGTGTACGACCAGTTAACAACGACAAGTGTACGACCAGTTAACAACGACAAGTGTACGACCAGTTAACAACGACAAGTGTACGACCAGTTAACGACAAGTGTACGACCAGTTAACAACGACAAGTGTACGACCAGTTAACAACGACAAGTGTACGACCAGTTAACAACGACAAGTGTACGACCAGTTAGCTTGACAAGTGTACGACCAGTTAACTTGACAAGTGTACGACCAGTTAACAACGACAAGTGTACGACCAGTTAACAGTGTACGACCAGTTAACAGTGTACGACCAGTTAACAATGACAAGTGTACGACCAGTTAACAATGACAAGTGTACGACCAGTTAACAATGACAAGTGTACGACCAGTTAACAATGACAAGTGTACGACCAGTTAACAATGACAAGTGTACGACCAGTTAACAATGACAAGTGTACGACCAGTTAACAACTGTCTCAACATGAACATTAGCTGTCCTGGGCATCTGGCATTTTTCGCGACACACAACTTACAGGTGGCATACGATTCTTCAGATGAAATAGCAATTAATTTTGTCAGTGAACTGTCACAGTCCTGACGACTGGCTAAGGTTAAAATACCATAATACTATAGACATGTAACGGATCTCATTTAAAATCTTTTTAATAACATATTAACTTCTTTTAAATTAGTTGAAACATTATTGTTTGTCATACAAATTTACATATCAATGTGTCACTGCCTTACCTTTAAGTATCGCACAATGATCATCACTGCACAGTCTCCATGACACAACACCATTCTCGTACGTTGCGCTCTTGACACAAATTTCAATGTTTCTGACTTTTAATCCGGAATCTGTTGGCAGAAAAAAGGTAAAATAGTAACAATGTAATACTGTGAGTATACACGAAACCTCTCATAGCTGAAACCCTTATATAGCAGACACCTGTCCATAACGGACAGTACAAGGAGTTCTCAATAAAAATCTCTGTACATGTATAAATATCATGTATACAGTATATGTAGTGGACACCTATCTAAAGCAGATGGTGGACAATTATTTTTTGTCCAGAATTTGTAAAAATTAATAATATCTGACAAGCGCATAGTTTTCAGCAGAACTTTTCTTTGTGTACAGTATATAGCTATAGTAAATGGCTGAACCAGAAAACAGTAAATCCAGACTTATGTAGCTGTTTTTTCCCCAATGCATCGTAATATAAGAATAAAACCACTAAATGTACACGGACTTCAGAAAATATATCTTAAACGTTGTTAGGAACTAAAATTATCAGAGGTAAGAGAAAATTAAATATTTCAAACATAAATTTTTTTTTTTTTAATTTGCCTGTTCTCTCAGTACGTAGTAAACAATTTAGTAAGAATTCTCTCAGTATGTAGTAAACAATTTAGTGAGAATTCTCTCAGTACGTAGTAAACAATTTAGTAAGAATTCTCTCAGTACGTAGTAAACAATTTAGTGAGAATTCTCTCAGTACGTAGTAAACAATTTAGTGAGAATTCTCTCAGTACGTAGTAAACAATTTAGTAAGAATTCTCTCAGTACGTAGTAAACAATTTAGTGAGAATTCTCTCAGTACGTAGTAAACAATTTAGTAAGAATTACCTCTATTGATATTACCTTTACTTTCTTTTACATTTAGTATACTTCTGAATTAGCTAAACCTATAGTTTGATATTGTGAGGAATCATTTTGAAACTGTTACTTTTAAATATCCGAACAAAACTTTAGATTTTGTGTATATGATATGTAATGTACTGCAACAAAACTTGATTCTCACTTGGTTCTTCATTTATAATGAAGGACATAACTTACTGAACAAAGTTATCTTCTATTAAGGTCTTTTAAGGACACATCTCTATATATAAAGGACACTTTTGCCTTTTCTCTTGGGTGTCCTTTATATACAGACTTGACTTATTCATGTATTAAGTCCTATTATCTATTATGAAGTTTATAATATTTGGCTTATAATGTCAAAATTGATTTTGAACATGAGGGTCACGGCTACCATTGTGAATCTTACTTTCACTTAAAAATATAGAAATACATTGTACTATATTTGGTCAGGACCTTTAACTAGTCATTCAAAGCAACTTTCATCAATATTTGTTGATTAAAGTTTATGAACATTGCATGACAGACAAATTATACCTTTAAAATCAAACTTCCAAGACAGGGCAGCAATGGGCAGTTCCTTATTTCGAGCAAGGTAAACCATTTTCCAGTCGTGTTCTTCCTTGCGGAACATGTTAGTGCACTTGGACAAGCAGGAGACAAATCCAGATGTTTTCTCATTCCCATTGGTGACTCGAGTATACTCATCTTTAGCACAATTATACCTATCAAAATATATCATCCTTAGTTAATAATTACCTAGACGTGATGCAATCAACATATAAAATAATTCATTGCCTACATACAAGTCTTTCCATTTCGCATGTTACCGTTCACTCCTTTGCCCTCCCTACCCATGGCAGTTTGTGTTTCTCGTGAAACTGAGAAACAGACCGTGTGTGGTGTTGTGGCTGTGTCCATGGACATGACACTTTACCTCTATTGCTCAACAACTTAACAATATACAATGGCCAGTTTATTTGCAAGATGGAAGATCGGAGGCTTTGACAATTAATATTGACCAATGACCACCAAAGCTAAATCAAGTGTAGTTTAACTAGATGTTGTAATTAAGGTATTTGGTGTTAATCAAATGATCTTATATTAAATCTGTTCAGCAGTTCAAGAGATATCCTGTGTGGTTTCTTTAAAAGTATGAGGTCAAGTATGACCTTTAACCTGGATGGATGACCACCAAAATTCTAAAATATACAAACACACCCTCCATATGATGAATACTCCTGCAATAGATAATTAGCTATAGGGGCAATAGCCATCACCAGCTTTTACCTGTTAATTATAATCTGCTACCTGCAGACAGGATTTGAACTAGACCTGTAGACCTGTACGATATGTTTCACTGATAAAGCAGAAGATTTCCTTCCTGTCAGAGCACCTGGTCTTTTACTCTTTGTACTTTTTCAGGCATCTCCATGAAAATTTGTATTTTTCTTTTTCTTTGATATTTGTCTCATTTTTATCAATTTTTTGAATGATGATACTGTTATAATGTGGGTATCATTTGTTGTTTGTCATCACAAATTGACTCTATGTTTTTAATTACCTGGTAATTGGGGATAATAAATTGTTGCACTTTTTACTTCTCTAGACTCAACCACACCCTGACAAAGTTTATCCCTATCATTCTATAACCATGCATACACATGTACTGTTTGAACTTAATATGCCAAAAACCTATAAACTATGGTTTTATACTTACCAGACATGTAAAAAATTATTGATTTTAAGTCTCTATGGTTGTACCTACCTGAATGTAATAATTTATTGTTTTCACTGTCTATGATTTTACCTACCTGACATGTAATAATTTATTCTGTTTTTCACTGTCTGCTGGTGTAAAGACAAATGGAACATTGCTAGCCTGTGGTGAGCTTCCCGTTTCCCCACGAGCTAATCTCCAAGCTAGTGACCCAGTGGTTCGTCCTGATAGATCATTTTCATCTTTTTTCTTCTGGGTAATGAATTCCACGACTTCCACTATACATCTTTTCTCCATTTCCTTACGTCTTTCTTCTGAAACTACTTTGTTTTTTTCATTCCATAGGCGGAAGCAAACCTGACCTAACCAGTTTTCCCGCACTTCCTGTCTGCGACTCATCATTTCCTTGAAATTAGAGCTGTACCTCCAGCTGACATCTTGAACCTCATCCTTTGAGAACGCTAACACATAGGTCAGTTTCTTTCCCCACCCACATTCATACAGAAGTGGTTTATCACAGGCATTTTCACACGGATCACAGTGCAGCCACCTTTTTTGACTGGTTGAGTACACTTCTGTCCACACATGATCAGTCCAGTCTAGAACATACCTGGCTTCAAAACCCACAGCCCTGCAACAGAGCGTGAAACAGTTCGCCCACTCCCCACACCGACCCCGTCTAGTATCTAAAAGTCTACCTGGGTCATTGTAGCGAGGAAAGCGCACAGATTTATTACACCTGTCACACCTGTAGTTCTCTACACGTGACGCTCCCCAATTCAAGTCTTCTTGACTTGATTCTGCCATTCCTATGCTGCGTGTCGTACCCTTGCAAATATCACACTCGGGAGCATCCACCCACTTGAAGAAAGAATTCTTAAACCAGGCCAGAAGAGACAAGAGAAAGCAGTCCTGAACCCCCACAGCAGAGGTATCTTTATCAGCTGCCTGTAAAGCACTGAAACTGTTTCTTGCCTTTTTGTTTAACTCTTCCATTGGAATAAGCGACCTCGCCTTAATCTGCAAATCTCTCTTTTCATAGCTCAGCACATGTACCAAATTTGATTCAATCTTTCTGAAAAATTGCCTTTCTGCTTGCTGAAATATAAACATACATTTTGTATTTACATGTATATAAACATTTCTACAAATATACCATACTATCCACATGTCAGAAAGGACCCCACAATGTATGTACCAGTACAAATTACAATGACAATGAATTACTGCTTGATCTTTTGTCAACTTTCCCCCTTCATCATAAAAGCATATGGAACCTACATGATTATTTAATCAGAGAAAGAATAATTAAGAAATTTGAGAGAAATAACTTTAAGCAAGTTTGTTATCACTATTCTTGAGTGGAAATGGAAGGACATTTCTCAATATATATGGCCTCATGTAGTTTGAGAAAAGTCCTTCCAGTTCCTCTCAAGAATAGTGATAACAAACTTCAAACAAAATCCAAAATAGCTGTTTGTCGGCCATTTCGTTTCCCCAATCAGTCTCAAAATTGAATGTGCATAACCAGAGACTGAGGGGAACCTTAAATTACTTCTCAACTAATTGCGATAACAAACTTCAACTTTCAAAATTCAAGATGGCTGCCTATAGACCATTTTGTTTTCCCGATCAAACTTAAATTGAACAGGCACAACTAGATTCCAAGGACAGCGTTCACATTTTGAGAATTGCTCTTGAAGACTTCTTAAGAAATAGTGATAACAAGGATTGTGGCTTACAGATGGACAATAGGGTGATCATGAATAACCCACCAATAGGACAATCATCGAACAGGGGGTTAAACACCTTAACATTTGTAGCTATATAAAGTAAAACTGTGTCAGCTGTACCTGCATAGCTTGGGGTGACCTTTGGACAACCTGTCTTGCTGGAGGAGTGACTGATGGCTGTTGGATCCTTGGTGTTGCCTGCCCTGTTGACGGTCCTCCAGTCGAAGACCTGACAAGCTGTATAGCAGTGTGCAGTTCATTCCTTACTTGTATCAGAGTGAGAGTTGGAGGAATGTTGGTAGGAAATGTCAGAAACTCACCATCCTGTAAACACACATGCATCTTTTTAAATTATGAAAGATTTAGTGCTAAGTAATTAAACTTAGTTTTAAATTTTCTTATTACCTGGTAATGACATAATGGAATATTTATAAATTAGCAGATACATCTGTATCTATTTTTGAATTTTTATAGCCACCCTATACCTTATCATATACTAATGGCAGTAGAGAGTAATCATTTCAAACTTGGAGTCTTTGTTTTTGGAAAAAGGATATTGTTCAAAGACAATCAGGAAATTGTCCACAGACACAATGGGCATCACTTAATTACCGACGTGTAGTGGACATTGTACACAGGTACATAAACGTCGTACAGCAGACATTATCTACAGTCGAGGAAATTGTCTGCATAGTTTTCTAATACTGTCTTACAACCACTTTCAAAAGTCACTCGCACAGTAGTTGTTTATTTGTAGGGGCATATTTGTTTTACTCACATGTTATACATTGTGAACTTTTGTTTTTCTTTTTTTCTGTTTTTTTTTTTCAAACACAATCCAACTTTAGCAGAACTGGACGCTAATGGCCACATAGCTCAAATGGTTAGAGCATCTACACATAAAAATGTTACTTTGACACACAGTATAGACATATTACAAAAATTGGGGAAAATATGTAATGCAGTTAAACATGTCTTGTCGCCGACTAATGTAGTGAATGTCATTCTTGGTTCAGTTTTGGTTAATGCAAATTGATGTGTTTCAGCTCCGATTCAATGAATATACTGCTTTTATATAATGTCATAGTTTGAAGTTCCATGCGTATGTCTGCGAGTTAAAAATGCCAGATCGGGATTCGAACCCGGGACCTCCGAACAGATGCTCTACCAATTGAGCTACCTTGTCACCGATGATTGACCCAGTCCAATCCCCCTACACACCTTCATTTTTTCGCCCTCAAAGACACAAGACACTCTTATACCACCACTGTGGGTATTTTTTTAGTTGGGCGCCAATTTTGCAACAGGAGAGGAGAAAATGTAGCGGCCAGAACAGGGTTCGAACCCGGGACCTACGATCACTAGCCGGATGCTCTACCAATTGAGCTACCTGGTCACCGATGATCGACCCAGTCCAGTCCCGCTACAAGAACAAGGAGAACCTGCAGAATGAAGTTGAAGTTATGTAATGACATCACTTCTCTTGCATAATCATTATAAGCGATAAAAACCTTCAAAACCCATTCATAACCTGATTCAGGTCTATTTATGTACAGTGTATTTAGGAGGACCCCTCCCAACATCATACATGTCCCAGTTATATTGTCCCTGTGGGTCGGGTGAGTTTTCAGAAGTCATGTAGTGCTTTGAGGTAGCATTTTTACTTTGCCGGTCCCCAGAAACTTCTGGCGACCGGCAAAGTAAAAACAACCCGCTTTGAGATACATGCACGTTTCATTAATATATACGTCAAATAGGACATGTCGAACACATGTACAGTTGCCACATGTACTTGGCCTATGGAACATGTTTAGGGGGAAATAACTTGAGACCATTTGAAGTTACAGTACCTCTATAAATCCCATCTCAAACAAACATTCCAATGCACCAGACACTGGCAATAATTTGTTTTCGATTGTAGGGTTCGCAAGTCGTATTTTTCTATACTTTGGATCATTTGGATGGTTGATGATGTTATCGGCAAACTTAAGGAGAATCTCTGATGCCGTGAGAAACTCATCTTTCCCATTATCATTGATTAGTTGTTTGACAGTGTTGTGAATCTCTGCCATCGTGGAAGCGGAAGTTTACTATCGGTATTCCGCAAAATATATAGACCGGAATATTTGTATTTATTACGAAACGCAACTGATACCCACAAGTATCTGACATGACACTATATATGGGTCGGGCGAGTTATACATACATATGTTTCATTAGGCTTAATGTCAAAAATAGGATATGTCGAACCCAGTGGTCACATGTTTTAGGGCGCCAAACTGCATTCTACTGTTAGTAGTAGCCTACTGTACAGTAATGTACGGCATAACTAGTACTGTTACGGGGTTTCACACGCAATCAATTTGGATTATGTGGTCAGGATCAGGCTCCCTCCCCAACCATTTCGTCCCACTTTTTAAAGAACAGAAGTGCTTTAATGACCTTTTTTTCAATACGGCTTCGTAAGTCGTCGTCCGTCGTTAGGCTTAGTTAACATTTCCACATTTCACATTTCAACTTGTAAAAAAATTCCTCAACTTTTTTTGATGAAATTTTCCTGAAACCTTCCTTAGCTAAATGTCTGTCGAAATTGTAAAGTATATAATATTATATAAGTCCGTTAACCTTCTCCACTGTGTATATATGGTCCCTACCCCTGAGAGGTGTGGCTAAAATGAGTCAAATTGACCATCAAAAATCTTCTCAAGACCCAGATATATGGCAGAATGATATACTATTCATGGATGGAAGGTTCTTTATCAAAATTGTAAATTTCATGACCCTTGAGTAACACTTTTACTATAGTTTATAAAGGAACTCAACATATTGTAGCATACTTTAAGTTTTCATTGGAAATCGGTTAGAATTTGGCCAGGGCTAACCATTTTCAATGACATGTTATTAGAGAATGTGTCAAGGCCAAGGCCTTGCTATAGGGTCAAAAGTAGGTCAATAATATCGCATATGAAACAGAATATGGAAGTTGTATGATCGTCAGATAAACAATTAGAGAATTTTAGTTACTAGTATGGCACTTTTGGGAAAAAAAGTTTTTCCCGCCAAAAATTCAAAAATCATCCAAAATTGCAGATAAAAAGGTTTCTGCTCCTTTAACTATACACATGAAAGCTTGATGTGTGACATATCGATAGCATGTATTGCTGGCTACAAATGTTATGCTTTTTGTTGACCTTGACGTTGGCCTTCATTCAAGGTCACAGTAAATTATTTGGGTCACATTTTAAAGAGCCTGCCCCGATGAAGGTGTTTGCAACATTTCAAGGTCAAATCATCAAAAATGACGCAGATATGGCACTTTTTCAGCCAAAATACAAAATTGTCCAAAAATTGCAATTCAAATGTTTTCTTTCATTAGTATGACACATATACACTTGATAATCATCGCATGTTGAGCACGAGTTGCTGGCTGCAATAATTGTGCAGATAGTTGACCTTGTCCATCAAAGTTCAAGGTCATAGTAATCAAATGATCGGTTAAAGAACGAAAGTGAAAAGAAAACAAAGAGAAATATAGGTAAAGCGGAAAAATGATCATCAGATCTATTACATATGTTTTGGGTCAAATCGACTGGATTTTTTCTTTAAGGCCCAGATTTAGTAGAATTAAATACTCTTCATGGATGGAAAGGGCTGAAGGTGATTTATCAAAAAAATCATGGCCTCTATGTTTTATGTTTCTCCCTGGAGTGGTGCTTAAATTTTCACACTGGCAATAATTTGTTTTCGATTGTAGGGTTCGCAAGTCGTATTTTTCTATACTTTGGATCATTTGGATGGTTGATGATGTTATCGGCAAACTTAAGGAGAATCTCTGATGCCGTGAGAAACTCATCTTTCCCATTATCATTGATTAGTTGTTTGACAGTGTTGTGAATCTCTGCCATCGTGGAAGCGGAAGTTTACTATCGGTATTCCGCAAAATATATAGACCGGAATATTTGTATTTATTACGAAACGCAACTGATACCCACAAGTTTCTGACATGACATATATGGGTCGGGTACGATGGCCGATAGCGGCCGTACATATAATACACCTAATTATACATACATATGTGCTAAATGACAAGTTTCATTAGGTACATTTAAAACTTTCAAAAAGAAAATATGTACAGAATGAAAAATGTACAGAATGAATTATGTACAGAATGAATTATGTACAAATAATACTTTTAAAAAGAAAATATGTACAGAATGAAAAAATGTACAGAATGAATTATGTACAAATAATACTTTCAAAAAGAAAATATGTACAGAATGAAAAATGTACAAAATGAATTATGTATAAAAGTTGATGTAAAATAGAAGCGAGGATCAATGAGAATCTGAGGATTAAGTGAGGATCGATAACGATCCATGAGGATCCTAGTGAGGATCTGAGGATTTTATGAGGATCTTGTGAGGATTTGAGAAATCCTGACCTTAAAGCTTTGTAGTCTACCTATGTATTTCACCAGTTCTATATTTAAATGACCTCATGCTGATACGAAATCAGGATCACTTTTAGTACGCTATAAAATAAGGACACCTATCAAAAAATTAAATATTATGGCTCAAGCTCAAATAGATTTCGTAACAAGTAAAGAGATTTTACACAAGTCAAATTGTCTGTCGGTTGGATATTACAGAACAAGTCATCATAAAGAAAGTTAAAAGTCAACTACGTCTGTCAATCAGAGAAGGTAAGTAGACTGTGCCTATATCTGGAGACTTGTTAAAAAAACTTTCACTCCTAAACATCCCTCTATGCTTCAAGTTGTCAGCCGTTTGAACACTTTTAAAGAATGGTCACGTCATATACGACATACTCCATATGACCTTGGACGTGACGGTTTTTTAACAATGGAATTAGTGACCAAGTTCAGTGTTTTATGTGTGGAGTGATTCTTAAATCATGGGACTATCTAGATATCATCGCAATGGAGAAAAATGGTCGAAAAACTATCTTTGTGTTGATTAAACGAGAGGTGTAGATTTTTATAATTTAGATAGACGCTACACTTCCACAAAATGTTAACACTACAACGTTCATGCATGAGACATTCAATCATTGATAGAGGAAAGGTATAGCAGTCTTTCAAAAGAGGTGGACATCTCTTAAATTTTTGGAAAACTTTGGACAGAAGACAACTCAATCTACACAGACTATATTATATCGTTATTCGTATTCAACGAACACATTGGTGCTGAAGTATATTCATAATGGATACAGAGTTGATTAAAGAAAAAACAACAGGAGTATTTTATCGAACGTATTGAAGAAAAAGCTTATTGGAGAATATTTAAAAATGTGTTGCGCCTTTCCTATGCGTATATCATTAAAGCTAAGATAACTGCGCTTTTCATATGTCTAGGACGTAAAGATGGTCAAGCTAATCAGCTAGGATATGCTTGTGTGATATTATCTGATGACGATATTGTGGATTTACATTTCAATGAAGCTTTGAGCTTTGTTAACCAGTTGGAAGTTGAAAAGACCTGGTGTGAATTTGCCATACAATCGTGTATTCCATTTGGGTTGTTACATTATTTAATGCAAGATAAACTTATACGAGATGAAACCCTTGTAAAAAACTCTATTGTTTTACAATTAAATAGAATGTAAAAAAATGGTGATATCGAAACACATCTGTTTATTTAATCGCGTCACTCTTCTTGCGGATGGACATTGCTACATTTCACTCAATGTAGCAACAAATGACAAGCTGTGTTGATCGCTTGATATTTTTTTCATTGGAATTGTATGCTTCGTCAAATCCCATATCAACTTACTTCCAGTGGATTTTCAACTTTTATAAGTGTAAGACAACACTCAGTTGAGAAACCAGCGCTTAAATCGTGTTATCTACGATGGCCGACCATACTCCGGAGCATTCCATGCATTCTTTCAGGATTGTTTTATGTACATAATCAATTTTGTACATATTTTCTTTTTGAAAGTATTATTTGTACATAATTCATTCTGTACATTTTTCATTCTGTACATATTTTATTTTTGAAAGTTTTAAATGTACCTAATGAAACTTGTCATTTAGTACATATTTATGTATAACTAGGTGTATTATATGTACGGCCGCTATCGGCCATCGTAGTCGGGCGAGTTATACATACATATGTTTCATTAGGCTTAATGTCAAAAATAGGATATGTCGAACCCAGTGGTCAAATGTTTTAGGGCGCCAAACTGCAGTCTACTGTTAGTAGTAGCCTACTGTACAGTAATGTACGGCATAACTGTTAGGGGGTTTCACACGCAATCGATTTGGATTATGTGTGGTAAGGATCAGGCTCCCTCCCCAACCATTTCGTCCCACTTTTTAAAGAACAGAAGTGCTTTAATGACCTTTTTCAATACGGCTTCGTAAGTCGTCGTCCGTCGTTAGGCTTAGTTAACATTTCCACATTTCACATTTCAACTTCTAAAAAAATTCCTCAACTTTTTTTGATGAAATTTTCCTGAAACCTTCCTTAGCTAAATGTCTGCCGAAATTGTAAAGTATATATATAAGTCCGTTAACCTTCTCCACGGTGTATATGGTCCCTACCCCTGAGAGGTGTGGCTAAAATGAGTCAAATTGACCTTCAAAAATCTTCTTAAAACCCAGATATATGGCAGAATGATATACTATTCATGGATGGAAGGTTCTTTATCAAAATTGTAAATTCCATGAACCTTGAGTAACACTTTTACTATAGTTTATAAAGGAACTCAACATATTGTAGCATACTTTGTTAAGTTTTCATTGGAAATCGGTTAGAATTTGGTCAATGACATGTTATTAGAGAATGTGTCAAGGCCAAGGCCTTGCTATAGGGTCAAAAGTAGGTCAATAATATCGCATATGAAACAGAATATGTAAGTTGTATGATCGTCAGATAAACAATAACAGAGAATTTTAGTTACTAGTATGGCACTTTGAAAAAAAAAGTTTTTCCCGCCAAAAATTCAAAAATCATCCATAATTGCAGATAAAAAGGTTTCTGCTCCTTTAACTATACACATGAAAGCTTGATGTGTGACATATCGATAGCATGTATTGCTGGCTACAAATGTTATGCTTTTTGTTGACCATGACGGCCTTCATTCAAGGTCACAGTAAATTATTTGGGTCACATTTTAAAGAGCCTGCCCCGATGAAGGTGTTTGCAACATTTCAAGGTCAAATCATCAAAAATGACGCAGATATGGCACTTTTGTTTTCCAGCCAAAATTCAAAATTATCCAAAAATTTCAATTCAAATATTTTCTTTCATTAGTATGACACATATACACTTGATAATCATCGCATGTTGAGCACGAGTTGCTGGCTGCAATAATTGTGCAAATAGTTGACCTTGTCCATCAAAGTTCAAGGTCATAGTAATCAAATGATCGGTTAAAGAATGAAAGTGAAGAGAAAACAAAGAGAAATATAGGTAAAGCGGACAAAATGATCATCAGATCGATTACATGTTTGGGTCAAATCGACTGGATTTTTTCTTTAAGGCCCAGATTTAGTAGAATTAAATACTCTACATGGATGGAAAGGGCTGAAGGTGATTTATCAAAAAAAAATCATGGCCTCTATGTTTTATGTTTCTCCCTGGAGTGGTGCTTAAATTTACTAAGGTTTATGTAGGAAAGCTTGATTTTAATGGAAATGATTCAAAATTATGAGGATGGGTGAAACTATACTACAATTTTATATATAAACTGTTTAGAAATACATTATAAGTACATAGAAGATAATTATATTTACGCCAAGTGCCCCCGATACTAACAAAATTCCTGCTGGCATGAAGCACAAATAATTGAGGCTCACTTCCTGGAAAGGTAATTTTGAACTCGCACCAGACGCAACATCTTGCTCATATCCCATAAAGTTATGAGTACTGGGATTTAGGACAATTAAATTAATTGAAATAAATGACACTGACCAAGTGTCTAATGTAGTAAATAAGTTGTTTAAAAATAATAAGATGATACAAACTTCAAGGTCATTGATCTGAGCAAATTTGATAGCGCTCCATGCAAGCATGCTACTGACTAACAATCACAAGTGGTAAATGATGTTTTCACTTTCAAACCATATGACCTTGAAAGTACTAGCTGGTAGGTCAATAATGTTCATTTGAACAAAAATCTAATTAAAACTAGAAATTGTTGGCTAACAATAAGAATTTGAAAGGCTTTTCACCTACTTAGCATAAATGACCTAAAGGCTTGGTTTTTACAAACGTAAAACACTATTTTAGAACACTTGATAGGTCATCCACTTTATTTTGAATTAATCTGGCATCCTGAGATATAACGTTTTCAACAAAGAAGTTGGACGAGGGGAGATAACTCGTACAGCACATTGTACGAGTTACCTCCCCTCGTCCAACTCCTTTGTTGAAACGTTATATCTCAGATGCCAGATTAATTCAAAATGGCGTACCGCGTTAATGGCAAATGTTACCGAAACACTAAAGACATCAAAATCATCAGAATAACATGCTGCATTATACTAATAATTTTTTATGGAAAAAGATTGAAAAATGAAGATTTTCTAAAAATAGACTTATTTGACCCCTTAGAGCACTTTTTTATTTGACCTCTGACCTAAAACGTTTTGTTGGAAAAAGTTAGCCCTAGACAGTATCTACAAATAATACAATTACATGACCTCTGTATAATTAAAACTTCTTTAGTTGTGGCAATCTAAAACTTTTTACGTATGACGTCATGGCGGCCATATTGGATTTCGGACCGTGGTAAATGATTTTTACACGTTCAAACCATATGACCTTGAAAATACTATCTGGTAGGTCAGACGATGCGGTACTCTACGATACACTGCAATACAATGGCAAGCAAGTGATATGTGCAGCGTTTTTGTTGTGACAATAAACTCAAATAATGGGTCCTTTTCCCACACACAAAAATGAACTTGCATAGTCACACAAACATATGCCATGTAAACGAAATGTGTGGCATGATTATATATTGGAGAAATTGCTACAGATTAAGTAGCAAGATATGACAAATGTACAACTTACTGATAAATCATCTATTATGGTCTGATGAGGTAATATTTAGTTTTAATGTCTGTGGTTTAATCGTCAGCACGGTAGCAAGTGAAGTGTTAACTTGAGCACAACTTCATTACCAATCTGTCAGGCTATCGAATAATCTCATTCGACTTGACTGTCATGGCCTCCTGGAAGAGAGTGCTCTTCCATCCTTCCATCTGACTGCCGATATTTGTACGACTATTTATGATGCTCGCTGTCTTGTTGTGTCCTCATTTTCTTGCCAATTCCATTTTCAGTGACCCATTACGTATACCTAATCACTACCACGGGGATAAGGTGTCCGTCATTTTCAGTTGTGTTCGTGAACATGTATGCACATACACATATTGATAGTCGTTGGAGGCAATTATTTTCATACTTCAGGTCGAAATTTTATTTTCAAAAATGTAATTCTTTTAGAACTTTGGGTTATCTTTGGACTTTGAGTGTCTTGCTAAAGTACAGTTTATAACTTTTGACTAGGTGAGAAAAATACAAGATTCACATTTGCTTTTATTTGTATAGCATGCAATGATTTCAATGACAGAATGTCAATAAAAAGAGAAAATGGCAACAAACAATGCTTCACCACAACATGTTAGCTCACTTACCCTAATGTTTATTATTGATAATAATAAAGGGTTTATTCAAAATAACAACCTCTGAAAGATAGGGTGCATATTATATACTTTATTCAAATCAAAATGAAAACAAAATCTAAAATATTAAAGAAATATTGCTATCACCACACACTAAATGAAAATAAGATGCACAATGAGTCTGCATCACCCTACTGTATTGTACTGAATTTACTTTAGTAAACACCAAACTGGTCAAAAAATATATTTCTTCTTACAATCTTTTCACAAACTTTTCACAATCTTATTGGTCTGAAGCATCTGTACAGAGAGTCATCATTATAATGAATCCCTCAGTCACAATTTGTGATGCAGGTATGTCTAGGGGAGACTTATAAACCCCTCACCAGTCACATATGGTGATGATCTGTCTAGGGGAGCTGTTACTGTAACAAACCCCTCACCAGTCACCCTCACCAGTCACACATGGTGATGATCTGTCTAGGGGAGACTTATAAACCCCTCACCAGTCAAAGTTAAGATCTAGAGTAGCTGTCACTATAACAAACACCTCACCAGTCACACATGGTGATGATCTGTCTAGGGGAGCTGTCACTATAACAAACACCTCACCAGTCACACATGGTGATGATCTGTCTAGGGGAGCTGTCACTATAACAAACACCTCACCAGTCACACTTGGTGATGGTCTGTCTAGGGGAGCTGTCACTGTAACAAACCCCTCACCAGTCACATATGGTGATGATCTGTCTAGGGGAGCTGTTACTGTAACAAACCCCTCACCAGTCACACATGGTGATGGTCTGTCTAGGGGATCTGTCACTGTAACAAACCCCTCACCAGTCACACATGGTGATGGTCTGTCTAGGGGAGCTGTCACTATAACAAACACCTCACCAGTCACACATGGTGATGATCTGTCTAGGGGAGCTGTTACTGTAACAAACCCCTCACCAGTCACACATGGTCATCTGTCTAGGGGAGCTGTCACTGTAACAAACCCCTCACCAGTCACACATGGTGATGATCTGTCTAGGGGAGCTGTCACTGTAACAAACCCCTCACCAGTCACACATGGTGATGATCTGTCTAGGGGAGCTGTCACTGTAACAAACCCCTCACCAGTCACACATGGTGATGATCTGTCTAGGGGAGCTGTCACCGTAACAAACCCCTCACCAGTCACACTTGGTGATGGTCTGTCTAGGGGAGCTGTCACTGTAACAAACCCCTCACCAGTCACACATGGTGATGGTCTGTCTAGGGGAGCTGTCACTGTAACAAACCCCTCACCAGTCACACATGGTGATGATCTGTCTAGGGGAGCTGTCACTGTAACAAACCCCTCACCAGTCACACATGGTGATGATCTTTCTAGGGGATCTGTCACCGTAACAAACCCCTCACCAGTCACACATGGTGATGATCTGTCTAGGGGAGCTGTCACTGTAACAAACCCCTCACCAGTCACACTTGGTGATGGTCTGTCTAGGGGAGCTGTCACTGTAACAAACCCCTCACCAGTCACACTTGGTGATGATCTGTCTAGGGGAGCTGTCACCGTAACAAACCCCTCACCAGTCACACATGGTGATGATCTGTCTAGGGGAGCTGTCACTGTAACAAACCCCTCACCAGTCACATATGGTGATGATCTGTCTAGGGGAGCTGTCACCGTAACAAACCCCTCACCAGTCACATATGGTGATGATCTGTCTAGGGGAGCTGTCACTGTAACAAACCCCTCACCAGTCACACATGGTGATGATCTGTCTAGGGGAGCTGTCACTGTAACAAACCCCTCACCAGTCACACATGGTGATGATCTGTCTAGGGGAGCTGTCACTGTAACAAACCCCACACTAGTCACACTTGGTGATGATCTGTCTAGGGGATCTGTCACTGTAACAAACCCCTCACCAGTCACACATGGTGATGATCTGTCTAGGGGAGCTGTCACTGTAACAAACCCCTCACCAGTCACACATGGTGATGGTCTGTCTAGGGGAGCTGTCACCGTAACAAACCCCTCACCAGTCACACATGGTGATGATCTGTCTAGGGGAGCTGTCACCGTAACAAACCCCTCACCAGTCACACATGGTGATGATCTGTCTAGGGGAGCTGTCACTGTAACAAACCCCTCACCAGTCACACATGGTGATGATCTGTCTAGGGGATCTGTCACTGTAACAAACCCCTCACCAGTCACACATGGTGATGATCTGTCTAGGGGAGCTGTCACTGTAACAAACCCCTCACCAGTCACACATGGTGATGATCTGTCTAGGGGAGCTGTCACCGTAACAAACCCCTCACAAGTCACATATGGTGATGGTCTGTGTAGGGGAGCTGTCACCGTAACAAACCCCTCACCAGTCACACTTGGTCATCTGTCTAGGGGAGCTGTCACCGTAACAAACCCCTCACCAGTCACATATGGTGATGATCTGTCTAGGGGAGCTGTCACTGTAACAAACCCCTCACCAGTCACACATGGTGATGATCTGTCTAGGGGAGCTGTCACTATAACAAACCCCTCACCAGTCACATATGGTGATGATCTGTCTAGGGGAGCTGTCACCGTAACAAACCTCTCACCAGTCACACATGGTGATTATCTGTCTAGGGGAGCTGTCACTGTAACAAACCCCTCACCAGTCACACTTGGTCATCTGTTTAGAGGAGCCATTAATGTTAGAATCTCTGATAAAGTCATGATTTCATCACAATTTCCATATTATTGATGATTGATTATTGATGATTGATTATTGATAAAACATGAAGAAAACAGGAAATAGCGACATTCACCAAAATGAGGAAAACATGGTGGATAGTTTTATGGTATTAAGCTGTCTTAAAATTTTGCTTTGATACATTTTGATAGAAATTGATCAATATTTTTTTGTTCATTTAATCAATTTTCAAGTGCATTATCAATCTCAACAACTTCTGAAAGTTTCCATGTTATAGTCATGATAGATCACAGAAAATAATGATCAATTATTCATAGTAAGTGGTAAAATGACTCGTCATCGTTTAATAAGATAAAACGGAACACCACTAGGAGCAGTTACTGTAACAAGTTCCACACCAGTCCTAGTATCAGTACACTGTAAATAGATTTAGGGAGCTGTCATTGTAACAAGCTCCACACCAGTCCTAGTATCAGTACACTGTAAATAGATTTAGGGAGCTGTCATTGTAACAAGCTCCACACCAGTCCTAGTATCAGTACACTGTAAATAGATTTAGGGAGCTGTCATTGTAACAAGCTCCACATCAGTCCTAGTATTAGTACACTGTAAATAGATTTAGGGAGCTGTCATTGTAACAAGCTCCACACCAGTCCTAGTATCAGTTCATTGTAAATAGATTTAGGGAGCGGTCATTGTAACAAGCTCCACACCAGTCCTAGTATCAGTACACTGTAAATAGATTTAGGGAGCTGTCATTGTAACAAGCTCCACACCAGTCCTAGTATCAGTACACTATAAATAGATTTAGGAGGCTGTCATTGTAACAACCTCCACACCAGTCCTAGTATCAGTACAATGTAAATAGATTTAGGGAGCTGTCATTGTAACAAGCTCCACACCAGTCCTAGTATCAGTACACTATAAATAGATTTAGGGAGCTGTCATTGTAACAAGCTCCACACCAGTCCTAGTATCAGTACAATGTAAATAGATTTAGGGAGCTGTCATTGTAACAAGCTCCACACCAGTCCTAGTATCAGTACACTGTAAATATATTTAGGGAGCTGTCATTGCAACAAGCTCCACACCAGTCCTAGTATCAGTACATTGTAAATAGATTTAGGGAGCTGTCATTGTAACACGCTCCACACCAGTCCTTGTATCAGTTCATTGTAAATAGATTTAGGGAGCTGTCATTGTAACAAGCTCCACACCAGTCCTAGTATCAGTTCATTGTAAATAGATTAAGGGAGCAGTCATTGTAACAAGCTCCACAACAGTCCTAGTATCAGTACATTGTAAATAGAGTTAGGGAGCAGTCATTGTATCATCTATCTCACATCTGTCATCCTTTGTTAAGATCCATTTACGAGGCCTGTGTTTCTTGTTTCCTTTTTGCGTCTCCATCACCACCATTATCAGTCTGAAAAATAAAAGAAATCTCCTCTATAACTCTAGATGGAAACCTTATCTTGACAGTAAATATTTATGATGCCAGTGTATATGGATTGAAAGTTTAATGCTTTCTGGTAAGATAAAATAGGCAGGATCTCTTTGTAGTATTTGGTGACTACCTCACTGAACATCATATAGGAGTATTTTGGGCAAAGTGTCTTGCCAAAGGACACAACCACAATAGCACAGATTGGCCCGACCCGTTTATCGGCTTCCCAAGAATCACAAAACACCATGGGCAGGGAGCATCGAACCACACACCAAAGATTGTCACCTGAGATTACGTGGCTGGTGTTCCAACCAACGAAGTTATTGTGGCCCCATCCATTCATCAAGCTACACAACTAAGTATGAAACCTTACAGCTTTATGCAACAAGAAATGTAAGCTTTTTCCATAATACCCCAGCAACTACATAAAATAATTTGTAAAAATATCATTAATAGACATGAATCCTAGAAAAAATCATCCACATATTAAAGAAATAAACTTAAAAAATAAAACCTTCATTAACTATCAATGATCATGTGTACCAATATTAATGAAATTGGTTGAGAGAGTAGGAAGGTATCACTCCAGACAAGCTTCAGTCTACAGAAGGAGACATCTATAGGCACTCTGGTTCCAGTATTCTTACCTAACTTTGTTTTGGCCGTTTACTAATTCTCTAATTCACAAACATATCACAAATGTTGGAGTAACATTGTGACACAATATTAAATATCTTTAAATGATTTAACATTACACCGGGAATTTGGTATCAATGTTAATATCAGCAAATGCTGTGAAAATGTACACAAAATTTAAACATTACAACTTGTAAAAAATCTAACAAATCATAAAATCTACAGACTACATCAGTGCTACAGTTCTATATATAGAAACCAATTAATTAAAATGTTAGATAATTAATGAACATTTAGTAATCCTTTACACATCTGATGACATTTGATTTTTAGGGAGATACCAATGAATTTGTGATAAATAATTGACTATTACTTACTTCCTGATTCTTCTTCCTCTTTCCCTGAAGTTTTATCCTCTTGTCTACCATAGATTCAACAGCATCAACGTCAGATTTTTTAGCCCTTGGCTTTGGCCCCCAAAACTTTTCAGGA
The DNA here is from genome assembly GCF_902652985.1 of Pecten maximus. Lineage (NCBI taxonomy): Eukaryota > Metazoa > Mollusca > Bivalvia > Pectinida > Pectinidae > Pecten > Pecten maximus. The sequence continues at coordinate 23,666,859 of NC_047023.1, read as the reverse complement.
TTCTGTGGGTATCGTGACAACCCCCGTTTCTTTGATTCTTGTTTGGCTCCAGGATGGAGATCAAACGAAACCTTGAGGATTGGCTCCTTTGACAGTATAATGGCCGTGACAGATCCTGGAACACGGCGCTTCTCGGTTACAGGATGTGTTTTCTCCCATGATCGAACAATATCCTGAAATGGCAAGTGATCAACATGGAAAGAATAGCAATGACAGAAACTCACATGGTTCCTTATTAATTAACTCAAAAACATCCTGAAACTGTAAGTGATCAACATGGAGCAGAACAGCTATGACAGAAACTCACATGGTTCCTTAACTCAAAAACATCCTGAAACTGCAAGTGATCAAAATGGAGCAGAACAGCTATGAAAGAAACTCACATGGTTCCTTAACTCAAAAACATCCTAAAACTGCAAGTGATCAAAATGGAGCAGAACAGCTATGAAAGAAACTCACACGGTTCCTTTACTGTCAGCAGGCAAACTGCTTCATAACTTCAAACCATTGGTCCTGAGTATAGCTCAAGAATACTGTTTCATACCTTCTTTATTCTTTATCTAATACAAAATCTGAAGATTTGTCCATGTATTGGTTATATCGGATCATCTGATGAATCATACATAATTCACCACAACCCTGTAGAAAATCTTACCCAGATGTCCCTGTTAGATGCATTTGTCTTGATAGAATTCTGTTCAGCATGAGACATGGATACCTCAAAGCCAGCATTCAACAGAGCAGACCTAGAGAAGTAAAAATCAGGAAAATTATAATAACCATCACATGTCCAGGAATATGCACCATTTCAGGGATCAATCTAGCCCCATTTCTTCAATGATTGTAGGTTAATTTCCCCATTAAAAATTGTTTTTCCCTGACCTAGAAAATTTCCCTTCAAGCTAGTAAAAATTCACCAAATGACTAGTTATTTTGCCAATAATCTGTAGTATTTAGGCATGACAACTTTGTTTGTATATTTTTTTCAACCACATTTGACAAATACCAAATCATCAAATTTATCAATTGTGATTTACATGTCTGGATTATGTGTGCTTACAATTTGGAAAATAACTGGAAAACCTTTAAATCACATTCTCCTTGGAATTATGTTATTTCCCCTATATAACAAATTGTATATTCCCAAATACACCAAATGGATGTACACAGCGTTTGCAGCATGATAACAATGGACACTGTCCAGACCTAATAACTCAGAAACTTGCTGATGTCTAAACAATTGATCTTTTCTACATGTAACACTGGGAGATTTGTTTAAGCTACCTGAGATATTCAAATTAACATAAACTACATGTCCTTTAGATTATTAAGATCAAACACAATAACTAGTATTTCGAGAGGATGCCAGGAGCAATGGGTATTCAATTGTGAATTGGTTTCTGTAGTGATTTTGAAAAATATGTTGTTAAAATATTATGTGCAACAGGTTTTGGAAAAGATATCACAGAAAACAGTAAAACAAGCACTCAATGACCTTACATGAATGTTTCCTGGTTAAAGGATGAGAGGTGGACCTGCTGGCAGACATCATCAATTACATAGTACATAGGACAGTCTCTGAGTTCTTCACTGACGAGGCTAAGCATGCCGATTATTCTCTTATGAGTCTGAAAGTCAGCTTGTTTCACCTGAACATACTTGATGACCCTTTTAACAAAATCAGTGTCATGAAGTCTGTCCGCCCACACTGGACCAACAACATAATGTTTGTGTTGACAATGTTCACATATATCTGTGACAGGAGGTCCATGTGCTGCAGCCATTTTGAAGTTATCACCTTTTGTGGGTATTTTTCTTGCCAGTTTCTGAATGGTAAAAGCTCCACATCCTGAACAGTGGTAAACATTTGCCAGCTTCAGAGATGAGAGTTTAACCTTTGCTGCACCTGTGAAAACTCTCACAAAAACTCGGATGTAGAAGTCAGCACTAATTGATATCATGGGAACGATGTATCGTGAGTACCTATTGGCAGTAGTCTCAAGAGATTGCAGGAGGATACGGAGTGCCATTTCCTTACAGTATGCTGACCTGTAGGACATGGTTCCGTACCTAGCCCGACAACTTTCTGGTGTGTTACCACACAGAAGGGCCATGTCTGTACATGTCACACAAAGTAAACCTCCCTCACCAACAGACTGCACTGCTGCATCCAGAAACTGGGATGCACCGCCATAAGGGTCAAGGTCGATCACATCAAAAGCGGCATCTGTTCCTTTACTCATGTACATTACCATAGAAGCATCTCCAAAGCTGGAGGTCACAAGGTGATCAAGTTTATTCCTCTCAATGTTCTTTTGTATTATTTCTACAGCAGTTTTATCAAAATCATTTGTCACAATCCGCTGAACACCTGGAATCTCCAACCCAAACCTGATAGACCGAAGTCCAGATGCTGCTAGACCTTCCAAAATTGATATTCCATCTTCACACTTCTTTCCTGCATCTACATCATCATCACATATCTTCTCCTGTAATTCCTTAACATCATTTAATTCAATATCCTCACTTGAATCTGATGCTTTTTTATCTTTTTTTGATTTCTCTTGCTCTTTATTCTTCCTTGTATTTTCATTTTTCTCCTTTCGATGTATTTGTGCAAAGTTTGATATAACAGCTACAGTGAGATCTCTGTTGAACTCCTGAACAGGATTGTAGAACACAGATTTAGGCTGGAGTATGTCTGCCTTGCCTTCTTTTACGATATTGTACTCAGACACCTCATCTTCAGTCCTGGAACTCATCCTGGAACTTAACTTGTTTAAAATTGAAGGAATGAAAGTTTCTTTAAGGCAAAGGCCCCTGATTACGACAGTATCAGTTCTGGTTCAACCTGGAAAAGAATAAAACAGGGGAGTTAATATGTGTATCTTTAAAATATATGATGAAAGCTTGTATGCAAAGTTCACAACCTGGAAAATAGTAAAACAGCAGGGTTATAAATATCCCTGAAATATGTTGAAAACCTGTTTGCAAAGTTTCTGCGACTATCATTGATAGTTTCAATTTTTGTTTCCAGTCCCCAACATATGCCCTGAAGAACAGTCTTGTACAGTATTAGTCATGGTAGAGATTTGGGGAATCTAAAGAAAAACAAATGAAGTATGGTAGAAAATGTGGGCCATCGTGGCCTCATAAAATGTTTTGTCACTCCGCTGGCATAGGCATTGTTCTTCTTTGATTCAGTTAATATACATATATCTTATGCAAGGCTGAAGAGAACAGATTTATATTCCTATTGGAAAATTCAAGTACTTATTTCTACAGTAAAACAGCTGTAAAATGTACAAAGCATACCGAGTACCTCTCATCCATTCACTATATTATCCTTTTGTAGTTGTATAGTAATTTAAAACAAATGACAATATCTTCTATAAAAATCAAGCAATATATAAAAAATTTCAGATGCCATCAAATTTAAAACAGAATATGAAAGTCTTAACCATTTACTAAATACACAAATCTTTTTGATAGTCAGGTTAATCTTGTATTTTAAACAAAATACATCTCAATGTCTCAACAACATTCAAATCGTCATATTTCCCGTCATTAAGTAGATAACAATCACAGGAACTTTTGATTACCTTCGACAAATCCTGCAAGTGCAACGAAGACAGCAGAAAGACGAATTCTGATATTTGGAGATTGCACAACTTTTACTAAGATTTCAACCCTGCGTCAGGTCTACACCACACCATAACATTCTGCCATATGAATAAAACGATCTACATAATTCGAATTTACATGCAAGCATATTTTAACTTGTTATTTACCTGTATGCTATAATGTGCAGATCACACGTGGAATAAAGACTTCGGTCAAACCAAAAGTATGAACAGGACTTTCTTACCTCCGACAGAGGAGAAGCTTCCGGTACAGTTAACGTTTGTTGACAGAAGTTAAAGCAACACGTGCTGTTAGTGCAGATATTATTGTGTTGGTGTGCGACAGATAATTTCACGTGACATGTTGAAACATTCGACACTAAATGATGTCACAGATTTGTGTAAATGTCTGTCCAGTATATCTGTTAAAAATGCGGACGAGACCAAAGAAGCTCGGACAAGTTTCAAACTCGAGTGCCTGACAACTTGTTATAAATGGTTCCGGAGTAAAGAACCTTCTAATTTAGAGAATACGTCAGAAAGTTCTGCAACGCTGTTATATTTGGTGGTAAATATATTGTAATTCAGTATGATTTGCTTAAGCTTATGACAGTAATTATAATTAACATATTTAATTATTATGTATATTGATAGATTTTTCATGCCCAGGTCTGCTGGTCTCCAATCTTCATGTCTACTAGTCTCTAGGTTCTGATCCCCATGTCTGCTGGTCTCTTTACAGGTGTGGATCCAAGATTTTCGAAAGGGGGGAGGAGTAGTGATAATGCGAGCACCATAGGCGCGAGCAGTTTTTTTGGGGGAGGGTCTACTAGCGGGTCCAGGGCAGCACCCTGGTAGAGGGTTCCAGGAAAATGAATAAAGCAAATTTGCAATCATCGTCTACTGGTCTCCAGACTCCAATCTCCAGGTCTGCTGGTCTCCAGACTCCAATCACCAGGTCTGCTGGTCTCCAGACTCCAATCCCCAGGTCTGCTGGTCTCCAGACTCCAATTCCCAGGTGTGCTGGTCTCCAGTCTCCAATCCCCAGGTCTACTGGTCTCCAGACTCCATTCCCCAGGTCTGCTGGTCTCCAGACTCCAACCCCCAGGTCTGCTGGTCTCCAGACTCAAATCCCCAGGTCTGCTGGTCTCCAGACTCAAATCCCCAGGTCTGCTGGTCTCCAGACTCAAATCCCCAGGTCTGCTGGTCTCCAGGCTCCAATCTACAGGAGTGCTGGTCTCCAGACTCCAATCACCAGGTCTGTTGGTCTCCAGGCTCCAATCCCCAGGTCTACTGGTCTCCAGACTTCAATCACCAGGTCTGTTGGTCTCCAGGCTCCAATCCCCAGGTCTGCTGGTCTCCAGACTCCATGGAATCCACAGGTCAGCTGGTCTCAAGACTCAAATCCCCAGGTCTGCTGGTCTCCAGACTCCAATTCCCAGGTCAGCTGGTCTCGAGACTCAAATCCCCAGGTCTGCTGGTCTCCAGACTCCAATCCCCAGGTGTGCTGGTCTCCAGTCTCCAATCCCCAGGTCTACTGGTCTCCAGACTCCAATCCCCAGGTCTGCTGGTCTCCAGTCTCCAATCCCCAGGTCTACTGGTCTCCAGACTCCAATCCCCAGGTCTGCTGGTCTCCAGACTCCAATTCCCAGGTCTGCTGGTCTCCAGACTCCAATCTCCAGGTCTGCTGGTCTCCAGTCTCCAATCCCCAGGTCTACTGGTCTCCAGACTCCAATCCCCAGGTCTGTTGGTCTCCAGACTCCAATCCCCAGGTGTGCTGGTCTCCAGACTCAAATCACTAGGTCTGTTGGTCTCCAGGCTCCACAATCCCCAGGTCTGCTGGTCTCCAGGCTCCAATCCCCAGGTGTGCTGGTCTCCAGACTCAAGTCTGTTGGTCTCTAGGTTCTGAATAACATAGGTATACTGGTTCCCAGGTCTTCTGCCTTGTCTCTAGGTTCTGATACTATTTTTTTCACTTGTACTCAGATTCTAAAGTTTCAAGGTTCAAAGTAGTCTTTTTACTTTGACCAGTTACCCTCTCTGGAATGTTAATTTCCACATGCCTAGAGATTAAATGTTTTCTAGCTTTGTATAAATCTTCCCTTCCTAGGTTGACCTTATACAGACGGATGCTGACCCTTTTGTGCTGTATGCTGCTCGCAAAGCATTGGTTGTGCTGTTGGACCATCAAAGTTGTAAGGTATTTGGATCTTACTTACCTAAATAGTATCATATAAGCATGATAATCTCATAGACTTATGTTTACAGAATACGCACACTATCTCATGCTCCAAAAGTATGTTGAATGTCACTCAAACATTGCTGTTTGGTGTAGATTTATTTCCAGGGTTTTGTGATTGCATTAAATTAAGTAATCGATAGAAGTAGAGTAAATAGGGGCAGTTAAATACATGTACATTGATCATACATTTTGGTTAATTTTCAATGAATCTCAATATTTTTTTATTAATAAGAAAGATATTTAATATTGAGTTATTTTCATATATGTTGCAGATTTGAATTAAATTTATAACCAAAATACCAAAGTAATTTTAAGCCACCTGCTTGTTTGTTGAAATTCACATATCCTTCTGCTTTTAAAATAGACAGAAATCACAGAATGCCTCCATGGAATATTAGACTGCCTTGGGAGTAAAGACATTGGTACATCCAACAAAACCACAGTATTGGAGATTATTTCTGACCTCCTTCAACGAGAGTTCGCAGTCTCTGTTCTGGATGTGATAAAACAGAGATTTCTATGGCTTGTAGAAAATGTGCTCACATTTCCATTTCAAGAGGATGAATCTATTTTACTGACAGCATTCATTATTTTGTGGAGAAAGTCAGCAAAGAAATGTCATGACCTTCAGTTGGATTTGTGTTGGATTATGAAATATGATATTCTTCTACAGACTCTTAATGAGATCAATGTAACAGAGAAACATGTCTATTCTAGACAAGTGATCCATCTGTTTAAAACATTTTACTGCTACGGACAAAGTCTGTGTTTGAAGACATCTGTTGAACCTATCTATTTACAACTAGGAACAGCAATTCTTCAATGGGCCCTTGATAGAGGAATATCATATCTACATGATAACTCTGCTTCTGGGTTTGGAGGCAAACTTATCACAGGGGCCTGTAAATCACAGATCAACACGGAGTTTGGAAATGTATCTTCTCTACGACAGTTGGCAGCTTTACTATTGTCTGTGGCCGCTACCATTGTTCGTTTTATTCAAAATTCAGGTACTGTATGACATTTCCTTTAATATCAACCCATTATGACATTTCCTTTAATATCAACCCTTGTCCCATATTACCCCTTCACAAGTACATGTACTAAATATAAACTAAAACTACAGTATCTGGACAACTTAAAACCACCATTGGCAACAATATCCAAACAATGATGGTATTATCACTACAAATTCTACGATGGAAGTGAAATCAGGGTAAAAAAATTGGACCATATATATTCATTTTTATGCAATAAGATGTATGTTAGACTATTTCTATTAAAATGTGTTTAAAAGAACATGTCGTACAGTTTAGTTTTTGGCTCTGGAGTCTTAACTCCAATGAAATTTCAATTCAAATAAAATCCTAATCCAAAGGTTTCTGATGTTTAATCGGCCTTTTACAAATCTGATATAGGGCATTGGTTAGCCTTTTGTCAGCCCATATAAGATTTTTAAAAGGTCAATAAAACATCAGAAACCTTCAGATTAATAAAAACTTTGATAAAAACTGTAATGTTTTAACCCTGTGTATTTTCCCTTCTTTTTCCAATACAAAAGTTTCAATATTTCTGACTTTCATTTCTATGCAGAAGTGAACCCAGCCTTGTTAAATCTGTCTACATGTCTTCTCCAACTGAATGACCATGCCACTGTAACTGTACACAGTAATGACCACAGGAGTCAACCATTTGACTGGATGACATCTGTGTTTGGTGACCAGGATGACACACTGATGGAAGCTTTACTGGAAGTGTTGGACATCTACACTATCACCAGGAAGAGGTAATTATATGTATATCTTATGTATATCAGTATTCAGTCCAAAATAATCACCTATCTGTATTACCAGAAACAGGTATGATGTTGTAAATAAAGTTTTCAGTCCAAATCAATTACACCACTGTAATTAATAAAGTTTTTGGTCCAAATCAATTACATCACTGTAATTACCAGGAAGAGGTTTTCAGTCAAGATTAATTATAACTTAATGATGTATCACCTTTTCTAACTTTTGAAAACTTTGTTCCTTGTCTTGTATTGATGTGATGATTTTATATTTGAAATTTTTTGAAAATGTGCCCCATAATTTTCAATATTTTTTATGGAACCAATTGACATAGGTTAATATTTGTATGTTATTCTGTACCTTATACTGTAATGAGATGACAATATGATGATTTTGTATTTAGGCTGGATACACTCGGACCATATCTGGAGAAACTTGTGATAATGATAAACCCACACAGACAATTTTACATGCTGTTACAAATGACCGGTTTCGACCACAGTGTACTGGTTGACCTTTTGACCTCTCCCGAAACCTGTGCTCTTCTGTATCTTACACGCTACTTGAAATGTGTAGTCAATGAATGGGACATTTTTCTAGAAACCCTGGACTCTCTTTGTGACAGGGAGACAGATTTCTTGGAACAAATACACAGGAAGTCTGATTCAGGACATCATTTCACAGAGAATCAAGGCGAAAACTTGACGGAAAATGTACAGACTGATGTCCAAAAGTCTTCAGGAGTATCATATAAACAAACCAAACAAAACTGTGATGAAAGAAAGACAAAAGGATTGGAGGAAAAGTTGAATGCTAGATCCATACAAGATAACCCAGCTCCCAAAGAATCTATAACAAAATGTGAGAGTGAAACGGAATGTGTTTCTGGTGAAGAACACCGTCAAGGATTTATTGCAGACAAAATGCTGTCAGCATGCAGTGAATCTGGTAGTAAGCCAGAGTACACCAAATCTGGAACAGAAGTAAGTGTGGCAGGGACAAAGTCAGAGGGCCTTACCCTGTTGGGACAGTACAGCAGTGATGAGGATGAGGAGGATGTATCTCAATATCAATCTGATCATGGCTTTTCTGATCATGTTTCTCAATATCAATCTGATCATGTATCTCAATATCAATCGGAAGCAGACAATTCTCAAATTGTTTCCAAGATGGAGACCATGGATATAGAATCAAGTTTGTCTGGTGAGGATTTTCAGTGCAGAAAACCAGTGAGTGAGATAACAATACAGTCAGAGTATATCGAAGCCATCGAAATCTGTGACAATAAACTGCAGGTTAACAGATGTCTTGATGAAACCATGGCAACACTCATACGACTGAGGCTCAAGATGGAGAGTTTGTGTGAAGGCGGCCTCCTAATGTACCACCCGGGCCCTCTGGTTCGACTCCTAACCCAGTGTGAGGCACTGTATGAACAGTAATATGAAAGAAAGAAATAGCCAAGATGGCTTTATCATAAAACAATATTCTCTGGCATTTGCATGCAGACATGGCAATACTTTACAAAATATAAACAAAATTTCAAGACGTATTATATGATGAACTGTGAGTTCTGTAACTATATGGTTTACAATACTGAATGTTTTATGAACTTTGGTGACTTAATTGAGATAAAAGATATGAAACTGATACATAATAAAGACATCTCAAAAGGACACAAATTCTTTAAGAGCTATTTTTCTGCATTTCAATGTATTGTAAGAATGAGCTTAACCAAAGATAGAGTTGCCTTTTTTTTATTTTCTCTTGTAATGCATATCATAAAACAGCATTACAATATGATTCAATCGTACCTTGACATTATCATTTTTCACATTTTTTCATTAATTAATATCTCATTTTTGCAAAATATTGAAACATTACCACATTCTTCTACACCATACAGATTCTGCTAGATCCACACCCTTAACAACTTCCGCAAGATCCACGCGTACATGTACACATTAACAACTTCCACTAGTTCCACATGTACACACAAACAACTTCCACTAGTTCCACATGTACACACTAACAACTTCCACTCAATCCACATACTTAACAGCTTCCGCTAGCTGGAGTTAGGTCCACACGTACACTATGTACCTATACAGTTGGTGTAACAACTCCAACTAAATTTACATACTTAACAGCTTCTACACACATCAAACATAATTTTCTCATTACATACTCTGTCATACAGAGATAAATCACAGAGTTTACTCAGTATATATATACAGTAGAAATGCTGTGACTATTACTTCCCTGTATTTGTACACCACTGTTTCTCACCTCTTCCTTCCACTGTTGTTCAAAGATTACCTTTGAGATTATTGATCGAAACACACGCTGAAAGTGTGGCTTTGTTTATGTTAAGTAGAGTGTACTGAGTAGTGTACAACAACTGTAGATATTCTCTGTCCTGACTCCATGTTATATTTATAAATTTATTTCCTAGATCAGAAATATGTGTCCTCATCTCCTGTATCTGTAACGCTTAAAATGGAACCACAGTTGGAAGATGTTGTTTTGAAACTGGCACCGAAATCCATGTTTGTAGGAATATTCCCATTCTCTGTTTACAATTTTGAAGGCAATATCCTGAAAGAAAGAAATGTAAACATATTTACACACACTTTATATCAATACTGATTTCCATCAATAATTCTGATTATATTTCAAATCACATAATTAAATCTAATTGTGGCCGCCAAATATCACAAAAAGAAAAGAAACATTTGTTTATCTTCCACAGTTAAAGTTTTTTGAGAAAACATTGTGTAATCTAAATCTGACATTTTCTGAAGAGAAAAAAAAAATCAAAAATATTTTAAGGAATAATGCATCTGTCCAATTCAGACAGTACAAATCAGGTTAATTGATTGGGATGCTTAAACAACTTTATGATATACATGGACTATATTATTGTTTTCTCTAACCATAATTCAGTTTCCATGTATCAACCGATGGTGCAACACCAAAAGTGGTTTAACCACCACAAACAGATGACTGACTAACACATATTGTGTGGATAACATTCCAATTCCTTTGTTCATTCATTACCATTATTAGCACTTACCGCTACCAAGGTATGAAGAAAACAACTCCCGACCCAATACAAGAAGGGGTGAGACCCTTTCATCATTTTACAGAAGAGTATAGCAGGAGTCCCCGTCCACATTCACAACATTAATTCAGTAGAGAAACGCCTAGTTTAACCCTAGGCAGCTAACATTGTAGTCACCCAGATAAAGATGAAACATTTCTTCTTACCCTTATATGTGTAAAGCTACTGAAGTATAAAATCTACATCAGATTCAGTAGAGGTACCCTAGCTGTGTCATTGAGGAAAATATAATGTATATACTATGTACTGATATGACAGACAATTCTCCCTCCCAGAAACACAACCCCCCCCCCCCAAAAAAAAATTTGTCAATGATGAAAAATAACTTACCTCATAAGGGGGACCAGCATGAAATTTGAGTGTAGCAAAGTCTTTATCTCCTTCGATAGGTGTCTGTAACAAGTAACAAAAGTGAAACATACCAGCAACAGTGAACAAAGCCAACATGAAAGGTAGCATAATCACTAATGTTTGCAACATCTTAATGACTGCAAATATTACCAACTAACCAGTAAATGGGGCGATGAAACCTATAGATAGGGTAGTGGAGATAGAGTCAAGAGAGGATACTGACCAGAAATCACATAGAAGTCTAGGTTTAGAGGATACTGACCAGAAATCACATACAAGTCTAGGTTTAGAGGATACTGACCAGAAATCACATACAAGTCTAGGTTTAGAGGATACTGTCAGACAAGAAATCACATAGAAGTCTAGGTTTAGAGGATGCTGACCAGAAATCACACAGAAGTCTAGGTTTAGAGGATGCTGACCAGAAATTACATACAAGTCTAGGTTTAGAGGATGCTGACAAGAAATCACATACAAGTCTTGGTTTAGAGGATGCTGACCAGAAATCACATACAAGTCTAGGTTTATGTCTACTTACCAGAAATCACATACAAGTCTAGGTTTAGAGGATGCTGACCAGAAATCACATACAAGTCTAGGTTTAGAGGATGCTGACCAGAAATCACACAGAAGTCTAGGTTTAGAGGATACTGACCAGAAATCACATACAAGTCTAGGTTTAGAGGATACTGACCAGAAATCACATACAAGTCTAGGTTTAGAGGATGCTGACCAGAAATCACACAGAAGTCTAGGTTTAGAGGATACTGACCAGAAATCACATACAAGTCTAGGTTTAGAGGATACTGACCAGAAATCACATAGAAGTCTAGGTTTAGAGGATACTGACCAGAAATCACACAGAAGTCTAGGTTTATGTCTACTTACCAGAGTGTACTGGGGAGTCTCGGTCTTATCTATCAGATCAGGGTAGAAAATCTACAACAGACAAAACAAAAGCGGTTAGTATAGAAATGTCATACTATGGAGGAAAAATACATGTACATTTAATAGTGAGATATGGCAAAATTTGAATGCTGCATTTTATCATTGATACACTGCCTTAATACACATGTATTAAATAAGTTTACTATATTAACAACCATCAGGGTCCTTAATCTACTGGATATAACTTCCGTTATAAAAAGCACAGATATGTAAGATGACTACTGTTTTTATTAACATGGTAACACTTACATTGAACTTGTAACCTTGAACAATCTTTGGAGGCGGGTTGTCAATGTCGTAATGAGTCTGGTTGTATTTGTTCCATTCAAAGCCCTAGAAAATAAATCAATAGATATGGAACTTATACTTGATGGTGCACAAAATGTCATTAAAACTTGCTCTGACAGTAAATCTTGTGAATGGTTGTTATTTTGTTCACATTTTGAGAAAAAAACATTGAGCATATTTCAAAATACAATGTACATGAAAACTACCAAACATTTCGATCAATGCTTAATAACTTTTGATGTACAAATATGAAGTACATGTAGTGATACTCCAATATGGTGATCTTATATTATAACCAATGTTTAAGTTTTAATATCAAATTTTGGAAATTGTTGTCTGCCGATATTCTTAATTTCACATCAGTACAGTCCCAGCTATATATATAGCTAGCTGATCCTAGATACACCATCAAGAGTGGAAGTTGATGTCTAACTTACCGTATGAACTCTGTTGAAGAAGCGAGGTTTACGAGGCCTGTACTTGTCTGACCAAAGGAAGGCCTGCTGGTCAAGGGCCACCTCCACACTGAACTGAGCCTCCTCATCATTCATCCCCTCCCTAGCTTTCTTTTCAAACTCCGTCTCTCCATCCAACTGAAATACATGATAATGACTGTAGTGAAAAAGTATCACCTTAATATGGTAACAAAACTGATGAATACAATAATATGTACAATGATTTCATGCCACTTCACTGAGTGGGGGAGATGTCTTATGGAAATTTCAATATTACAGTTTAGTATAACACACTAAATAGGGAGAGGGTTTGTATAGGTATAGCCTGATACTGAATTCTTATTAAACCTTATTTATGAGACAAGTTTATAATCAGAGGTAAGTCACATAGATTAACAGACCTTATTACCCTGTGTTATTCTGTATGAATTATAATTTGATAAAATATTTGAAATGAAATAACGAACAAAATTTTGGCTGCAAATGTATAGAGGATATCTAACAGTGTCTTCAGTAATACCAAATATATTTCACGAGTGGGGCTAATATTTTGATATTTTTCACGAGTGCGCAGCACGAGTGAAAAATATCAAAAAATTAGCCTCACGAGTGAAATATATTTGGTATTACTGAAGACACTGTTAGATATTCTGTTTATTACATTTTTTATCAACGAAAAACCTACCCCGTATGCTAACTAGGCCTAATGTAAACAAAAAAAGTAGTTCCCCCTGTCCAGGTGCTGACATATATGTCGGGCTTTCTGATTGGTCAATTATTTTAGTATTTTCTAATCATTAATTTGATTTGTCAAATCAGCAAAAGTGATATTTTTCACTAGTGAAAAATATCACTTTTATAGAATGAATAATTTTTGATATTTCACTGGTAAAAATGTAATAAAACCCGCTATTCTCATAGGTTGGAAGTCAGCCTTTGTTAAAGACATTTAGTCCTCAAATAAGATTTTCAAGTACAGATGCAGGTGATTACGGTTCATATCAGAATGCAGGTGATTCTTATGACCCAAAAGTCATGAAATAGTGGGATTCATAGGTAAATTTTGTAGGTCAGTTAGCACGGTTATACCATATGTTTATAACTTGAGGTACACAACATAGATTAACACAAACTAATACACTGTAAACTATTACACTGAACTATTACACTGTAAACTATTACACTGAACTATTACACTGTTAACTATAACACTGTAAACTATTACACTGTAAACTATTACACTGTTAACTATTACACTGTTAACTATTACACTGTAAACTATTACACCACGATTACACTGTAAACTGTAATTACACTAAAAACTATAATTACACTATAAACTATTACACTGTAACTATTACACTAAACTATTACACTGTAAACTATTACACCACTATTACACTGAACTATTACACTGTTAACTATAACACTGTAAACTATTACACTGTAAACTATTACACTGAACTATTACACTGTAAACTATTACACCACGATTACACTGTAAACTATTACACCACTATTACACTGAACTATTACACTGTTAACTATAACACTATAAACTATTACACTGTAACTATTACACTAAACTATTACACTGTAAACTATTACACCACTATTACACTGTTAACTATTACACTGTAAACTATTATACTGTAAACAATTATATTTTAAACTATTACACTCTAACTACTACACTGTAAACTATTACACTGTAAACTATTACACTGTTAACTATTACACTGTAAACTATTACACTGTAAACTATTACACTGTTAACTATTACACTGTAAACTATTACACTGTAAACTATTACACTGTAAACTATTACACTTAACTATTACACTGTAAACTATTACACTGTAAACTATTACACTGTAAACTATTACACTTAACTATTACACTGTAAACTATTACACTGTAAACTATTACACTGTAAACTATTACACTGTAAACTATTACACTGTAACTAGTACACTGTAAACTATTACACTGTAAACTATTATAATACTGTAAACTATTATATTTTAAACTATTACACTGTATTGTACTGTCTAAATAATCACTACTCTAACTATAAGTTACCCAAGTGAACGATTTAACCTGCCATAAAGGCCATCTCTATATATCGCCAAAAAAAGCAATCTGTTTTGGCGTCATGCCTTATATTTTTCTATAAAAACCGCTTTCGTATACTTCCTTGAATGGTCTTATGGGAAAGTAACCTACCCTAACTTGACCCATGTTTGAGTACAAGAACAGGAACCTACTCTAACCTTGACCCTGTGACATGTGTTGGAGTATGAGAACAGGAACCTATCCTAACTTGACCCTGTGACATGTGTTGGAGTATGAGTACAGGAACCTATCCTAACTTGACCCTGTGATCTGTGTTGGAGTATGAGTACAGGAACCTACCCTAACTTGACCCTGTGATCTGTGTTGGAGTATGAGTACAGGAACCTACCCTAACTTGACCCTGTGACATGTGTTGGAGTACGAGAACAGGAACCTACCCTAACTTGACCCTGTGGTCTGTGTTGGAGTACGAGAACAGGAACCTACCCTAACTTGACCCTGTGTTCTGTGTTTTAGTATGAGAACAGGAACCTACCCTATCTTGACCCTGTGTTCTGTGTTTTAGTATGAGAACAGGAACCTACCCTAACTTGACCCTGTGTTCTGTGTTTTAGTATGAGAACAGGAACCTACCCTAACTTGACCCTGTGTTCTGTGTTTTAGTATGAGAACAGGAACCTACCCTATCTTGACCCTGTGTTCTGTGTTTTAGTATGAGAACAGGAACCTACCCTAACTTGACCCTGTGTTCTGTGTTTTAGTATGAGAACAGGAACCTACCCTAACTTGACCCTGTGATCTGTGTTGGAGTATGAGTACAGGAACCTACCCTAACTTGACCCTGTGATCTGTGTTGGAGTATGAGAACAGGAACCTACCCTAACTTGACCCTGTAATCTGTATTGAAGTACGAGAACAGGAACCTACCCTAACTTGACCCTGTGATCTGTGTTGGAGTATGAGTACAGGAACCTATCCTAACTTGACCCTGTGATCTGTGTTGGAGTACGAGAACAGGAACCTACCCTAACTTGACCCAGTGATCTGTGTTGGAGTACGACAACAGGAACCTACCCTAACTTGACCCAGTGATCTGTGTTGGAGTATGACAACAGGAACCCACCCTAACTTGACCCTGTGATCTGTGTTGGAGTACGAGAACAGGAACCTACCCTAACTTGACCCTGTGATCTGTGTTGGAGTATGACAACAGGAACCTACCCTAACTTGACCCTGTGATCTGTGTTGGAGTATGAGAACAGGAACCTACCCTAACTTGACCCTGTGATCTGTGTTGGAGTATATGTACAGGAACCTACCCTAACTTGACCCTGTGATCTGTGTTGGAGTATGAGAACAGGAACCTACCCTAACTTGACCCAGTGTTCTGTGTTGGAGTATGAGAACAGGAACCTACCCTAACTTGACCCAGTGATCTGTGTTGGAGTATGACAACAGGAACCTACCCTAACTTGACCCTGTGATCTGTGTTGGAGTATGAGAACAGGAACCTACCCTAACTTGACCCTGTGATCTGTGTTGGAGTATGAGTACAGGAACCTACCCTAACTTGACCCTGTGACATGTGTTGGAGTATGAGAACAGGAACCTACCCTAAATTGACCCTGTGATCTGTGTTGGAGTATGAGAACTGGAACCTATCCTAACTTGATCCTGTGATCTGTGTTGGGAGTATGAGTACAGGAACCTACCCTAACTTGACCCAGTGTTCTGACTTGCTGTCTGGCCAATTCCAGTTTCTTCATGTCGTCAGTAGGATCATACACAACTGTATCAATCTCCAGATCATTAAATCGTAGGAGTTTAGGCGAGTACTTCCCTGCCTCGTAATCTACATAAGCCTGCTCTTCCAAGTCCTCCTCAGTGATAACAGCCTCATCATCCTCACTGTCAACAAGCAATATAATCTTACTGTAATACAAGAGGAACATCAGGAATGTAATAAAAAAAACATCATTATTTTGTATTTCATTTGTTGTTATTAGTGAACCCATGTAGTGACCTTTTGATCATCTTGGAATTTTACCATTTTTATAGTGCAGAAGAAAAAGAATCTAAGCCGAACTTATCACCCAGTTAAACATTAACACCAGTGTATGCCTCCACAAATAGAGTTCAATGGTTCCATGTTCTGATGTTTTTAACTAATTACACCCATAGACCACATTGAACATGAAGTATCAGATCTTTGGTAAGATCTAGATCTAGAATTATATCTCGGCTGTAGTTACCCGATATCTTTAATTAATTTACAAAAGTCACAGAACTAGAAGACATTCCTATGAATGGTATGTTTTGACATAAAAGACAAAGAGATGTAGCTATTCCATGAATTATTATCGAATCCCAGTTGCCATCCCCTCATTACACATACTTCTCCCCCTCATCCTCCTCATCTTCATCTGCTGCCTCCCCACTAGGGCCAGCTTCAGACTCCTCTTGTATCTCTTCCTGTTTTACTTTCACTTCAGGTGGTGCCATTGTAGTCTCAGGACGCGGAGTGCTTTCCCTTGATGCAGAACTCTCCGTACCAGTGGCAGAAGGAAATAGGGGTTGGGATTCTATTCCTTGCTACAAAGGAAATTTTAACAAAAAATCAAGTGACATATGTAAACTAGCATTTAAGAGATTTTGTCATACTGGTATGTACCCATGGTATACACTGATATTCTAATTTAAACATGAGTGAAACGTACATCCCTGCTTCCCTGATGGAATGAACAGAGTCTAACTGAAGTTCAAATCATGTCCGAAATTTGAAATACTTGTTATTGGTATTTATATCAATATTTAGATCAAAATACAACAATGTATCATTATTCTAAAATAAATACATTTGTATCTTAGAAAAAAACCTGAATGCAAAGTCCAACCAGAGTGTTACAGACATGGAAAGAGTAATTATTTAATACCGAGACCTATTTCAAGTAAGTAAATCTAAATAGAAATTTCCACACCAGTACAAATTACCACATATAAAAAATGTATAGTAATTCTACAGCGATAGTGTGAAATTCATATGGATCAATATGTAATATAGTATGTCAAACTCTCTTGCTTTTGTTTGTTACTCTGTCAGCATGTACCTCCTGTTTGAGCTTGAAGAGCTTCTGTCTCAGAACATCCTGGTGACGCTCCCGCAGCCTCGTTCTCGCTATGTGAGCTTTAAGTTGCTGAAGCAGGGATTCCCAGTAACCTTAAATAAAAACATTAAGTATGATTTACCCTGTATACAACTGTCTTGAAATGAAGTTACGTTTTACTGTAATTATTCAACTATATACCAAATTTGTTTGAAATCAGACAGTAATTTACAAATCAAAGTCGCAGTAGTAGAAATTATTGTCTGCTCTCAGATTTGTTTAAAATCAAAAACACAGGCTGAAATTCTGTGGCTGATCTATTCTAAATTCATTTACTGGGTATTTAGGGAATTATAGCCCTACCACTCTCCTCTGTGGAGCATTTAGGAGGATTAGCATTTGAAGGAAAAATATCTTGCATCATGCACAACAAAGAACAAAGCTTGATAGCAATAGGTCATCTGACATGACTTCATGACGATACTGGTATGTCCAGTAGGTCATCTGACATGACTTCATGACGATACTGGTATATCCAGGTCATCTGACATGACTTCATGATGATACTGGTATATCCAGTAGATCATCTAACATGACTTCATGACGATACTGATATGTCCAGTAGGTCATCTGACATGATGTTGTGACGATACTAGTATGTCCAGTAGGTCATCTGACATGACTTCATGACGATACTGGTATGTCCAGTAGATCATCTGACATGACGTTGTGACGATACTGGTATGTCCAGTAGATCATCTGACATGACTTCATGACGATACTGGTATGTCCAGTAGATCATCTGACATGACTTCATGACGATACTAGTATGTCCAGTAGGTCATCTGACATGACTTCATGACGATACTGGTATGTCACTCCAGTAGATCATCTGACATGACTTCATGACGATACTGGTATGTCACTCCAGTAGATCATCTGACATGACTTCATGACGATACTGGTATGTCCAGTAGATCATCTGAAATGACGTGACGATACTGATATGTCCAGTAGGTCATCTGACATGATGTTGTGACGATACTGGTATATCCAGTAGATCATCTGACATGACGTTGTGACGATAATGGTATGTCTAGTAGATCATCTGACATGACGTTTTGACGATACTGATAAGCTCAGTATGTTTACTAACTGGACGATGTTGTACTTCACATCAATAGCATTACTATAGATGTTACAATTGTATTATACATCTTGTAATAAAGAATGTGGGTATACAGACCTACGTCTACACCCTCGCCTCCCTTCAGTTTGTTTTTCATCTGAACCTCTAGAGCTACCAGCTGATTAGTTGTCTTGCCTTTGAAGATACCAGCCACTTCTACATTGACCGATTCATTGATGCCCTCACGTCTGTCATGAAATTCTGTCCGGAAAAAATTATACTAATTTAGTACCAAATCACACATTATCTCTTGTAATGCTTCACATCAACCAGAGGAAGTGATGCCAACCAACATCATTATTAATTATCAGAACACCTCTCATAAACGATTATTAGATTGATTAAAACCGAATATCCCCCCTGGTAATTCGGTCATATTAATAACTTATCATTCAAGTTGGAATTTCCAATTGGTATTTTACAATGTAAAGTCAAAGGTTAACTAGCATGACACTTCAAATTCTATTTTTATGAAAAATATATATATACATGTACTACAAAGTATAGAAAAAAAAACAGGAAAAAATATTCTTTGATTATTACGGTATTGTATTCAAATGCTTCATGTATTTACAAACAAATATTTCAAAATTTGATTTGAACATCTGCAATGATACTGGCTCCTGAATATAATGATAATTTAATGTGTGAACCCCAAAGAATTAAACATTTTGTTGGATTAAACAGATTTTGGAAATAATCACCTCTCTGACTTGTATCAAGTTTCTTCAGTTTACTGAGTTCATCTTTTGTGACTGTGATGATGTCACGCCAGTAGTCAGCATTCTTCCCTTCCTCCAACTCCAGGTATACCTTGATGTCCTCCAGGAGATCATCAAGGTCAGGGATTGTTAGGCCCTAAATAAATAACAAAGTCAAGGTTATTCGTGCCCTGTATAGATAGCAAGGTCAATGTTAGTCAGGTCCAGTATTGATAGCAAGGTCAAGGTTAGTCAGGCCCTGTACAGATAGCAAGGTCAAGGTAAGTCAGTCCCTGTACAGATAGCAATGTCAAGGTTAGTCAGGCCCTGTATAGATAGCAAGGTCAAGGTTAGTCAGGCCCTGCATAGATAGCTAGGTCACGGTTAGTCAGGTCCTGTATAGATAGCAAGGTCAAGGTTAGTCAGGTCCTGTATAAATAGCTAGGTCAAGGTTAATCAGGCCCTGTATAGATAGCAAGGTCACGGTTAGTCAGGCCCTGTATAAATAGCTAGGTCAAGGTTAATCAGGCCCTGTATAGATAGCAAGGTCAAGGTTAGTCAGGCTCTGTATAGATAGCAAGGTCAAGGTTAATCAGGCCCTGTATCAATAACAAGGTAAAGCTAACGTTAGGCTATAGACAAGGTAGATATGTACAGTCTGAGGAAGTATACTTACATAGAGGTAGGTATAAGGCTCGTGCATTTCAATTGCCAGATCATCATCTTCTGCATTGATATACTTGGCCAGCAAGTCAATGGGTTTGGCTGTCAAGTATAAGGTAGTTCAGATTTTAAACATTTAATCATGATATTAAAAATCAAAACCTTATGTCAAGTATTTAACCAGAATGATAACTAAAAACTCAATCAGTTTAGCCTAACTAGTGATTTCATAAGAGATCCTTATTAAATGCAAATATAAAATCAAACATAAAAACTCCATTGTACATAACAAGAAATATTGATGTGTTGTTTCAATAGATGTCTACTCTATCTTTGTGTCTATCCAAAAAAGTATTTAAAACATACCTCGTCCATCCTGAATCCTGATCTTGGATCTCATCTTTGCTTGGTTCAAGTGAAACTAGAAAAGAAACAATTTAACTATTAATTGTTGTTTGTTAGTCTTCAGGATATATAAACATCATGTGAAGTAAAATTTTAATTTTATCAAGCATGTCACTTCAAATTACAACAAACAGTTATTGTTTCTACAACAAAAATCTCAAGAAAAGTTTGAAAAATTATATACTAATGATAATTTGAAGAGTGCGAGAGTGAAGACCAGCCACATTATTTTGTAAGGGATGAATACATACATTGTCTTCCTGTTTCTCCCATTCTCTGAAGTATTCCACTTCCTTTTCTCTCTGCATCATCTCCTAAAAACAACAAGAAATACACACATCAAATTCCCAAGATAATTTGAAGAAAAACAGCAATGTATATTCAATAATTCAAAGTGTATCAACCAGAGCATGGGAGCCTCACATATTGGCATTAATCTGCAAAATTCTTCACAAATTCAAGTATTAAATTGAAATTTGAATGGAAAATGAATGTCTATCACATAAAAACGAAGATATTGTACCTATATCAGATGTTTACATGAGGTCATGAAACGTTATGTTTTCATAGTAAGATTTTCAGCCCCTCTTTATTTTAGACAAGATCTCTTTCCCTCAGTCTATTAGACCCTAATTAGATATATAAGTTACCAAAATGTTTCTGCTTCTGGCGTATTCACAAAAAGGATTGACTCTACATCAGTTTTTCATAATCACTATCAGAAGGTATTCCTAAACCTTTAAAGCTTATCAAGGTAGATAACTCTTTGACATAAAACCAGTTGATCTTTATCGATATTAAAAACTTACTCTCTCTTTTTCCCTTTCTTCATCTTCTTTTTCCCTTTCCAGTCTTCTTTTCTTCACCTTTTCGAGTTCACGCTGAAATGAAATAAAAATAATGTAATGTTTATTGCTTGTTTTCCAGAAGTAAGGAAGAAATAAACTTTTCGAAAGTGATTTCCCTACTATATGTATCCAGGGGATAGAGGATTACACAGAATTGTTACAGACAATGCACAGTTACTTGTATTCTTACGTTAATCGTTTGTAAATATCATTTTTTTCTTTGATTGATCAGTAACAGTTTGAGTGTGCACTGACTTGAGAAAATGTCAATACATGTATGTACCAATAAAGCATTCTGTAATTATAAGAGAAGCATTACTTATGAAGACAACCACTACTGTAATTACAGAAAAGTTCATTATACATATATATTAAGAAAGCACCTGTTATTATCCAAAAATCTGTTAAATTTCAATTCTAAAATTCTACATACTCTACTCTCCTCCATTTTCTGTTTGTGAAGGTGCTGAATTTCATCCTTTGTCAGATTTTTCTTTCCTTCCTTTTCCAATTTCTTTCCCCAAGTGAATGTATCAAGTAAGTGTTCGTCTCCAAATGGATTGTCAGCATTGGTGTAACCCTGAAGTATACAGAAATCAGTAACAATAAGGCAACCATAGTGAGATCAATGATGAGTCTAATGTACAAACTGACAAGGTGACCACACAGGACAGGGATCAATGGTGAGTCTACTGTACAAACTGACAAGGTGACCACACAGGACAGGGGTCAATGATGAGTCTAATGTACAAACTGACAAGGTGACCACACAGGATAGAGATCAATGGTGAGTCTACTGTACAAACTGACCACACAGGACACAGATCAATGGTGAGTCTACTGTACAAACTGACAAGGTGACCACACAGGACAGAGATCAATGGTGAGTCTACTGTACAAACTGACCACACAGGACAGGGGTCAATGGTGAGTCTACTGTACAATCTGACCACACAGGGCAGAGATCAATGGTGAGTCTACTACTGTAAACGTACTTATATTAGCGCACTCATATTTTTGCGCAAACCACCACCAGCGACATATTCGCGCAATCATGAATTAGCGCATCTACGCTTTTCTGGAATCGACTGTACTTTGGGAAAACACCCTGTTACTAAAAATAGATTTGTACATTGTCAGCGATAGGGCCTGGCAGGTCGCACTGACTACAGTTTAATTGTGAGTTGTTTTTACTGAATAAATCTATAGATACATTGTATACTAGTTGTATTGGTGTGTTTGGTCAGTTTATAACTATCTATCATGCTGAAACGTTGGTTAATATCCGCTGTGGATTCGCCACCTCTGTCGTCGATGTTACCCGATCCACGGTTAGCAAACTGTCAGGCCGATGCAGAAAATATTGTATTAGCCAACAATGAGATTACTAAAACTCCACCAAGTTCTCAAAAAAGAAAACGTGTATTCGGTATGTCCCTGCATCTTGTACGGGGGAATTACAACCGTTAGACGTTTCCGGAAACAATGACTTTAAAAGATCTGTAAAAACGTGTTTTCAAAACTGGTACGCGGACAGTGTGGATGGTTTGCTCAAGACTGGTGGACCGATCGATTCAGTAAATGTGGATCTCAAGCTTACCACCCTGAAACCCCTCCATGCTGGTTGGATGGTTTCGTCCTTTCAGTCGGTGAAGAAAGATGCAGTCATGCGTGGTTGGGACAAAAGCGGCATACTGGGAGCTATTCATAAAATCCGTGACTGAACTGTAGGCCCTATAGCCTTGCGGCTTATACCCTAATTACTGCCATATGAACTGTTAACAGAGACAGTGTTTGCGTAGTGTTGTATTTATCATTTTGTGTTTTTGTGAATAAAATAAACATCGATTGATAAGCATTGTACGTTGTGTTTGATGTCAAATAACTGGTTCACACCACGGGAGATAGATCGTATTGGATTACTAGCAAAACATAGCTAGTTATTTCACGTAATGTATGCACACTTACTAGATACAAAATTTAGCACTGCACATATATTAGCGCTGCACATAAATTCGCGCACTAATGCTAGCGCGAAAAGCGCTAAAATATGATTACCGCTAAAATAAGTACGTTTACAGTATACAAACTGACCACACAGGACAGAGATCAATGGTGAGTCTACTGTACAAACTGACCACACAGGACAGAGATCAATGATGAGTCTACTGTACAAACTGACAAGGTGACCACACAGGACAGAGATCAATGGTGAGTCTACTGTACAAACTGACCACACAGGACAGAGATCAATGATGAGTCTACTGTACAAACTGACCACACAGGACATTTATTTTACCAGGTAATCTTTGTCCCAGCCCATTTTTTCCTTCCGTCTTCTCTCCTTAGCCTCTTTTTTACCCAGTCTCCGAGCTCGTTTCTCCTCTGGAGTTTCTAGAGCCTTTATCAATTCCTTCTGTTGTCTACAACAAGAAAAGTCAGTAACATAAAGCCAGTATATTTTTTTCTTTTATGGTTTCTAGAACCTTGAAAACCATATCTATTATATCATAAACTATGACCTAGAGTTTCAAGTAGAAAAAAGACTCAATGAGGTACTTGCATTGTAGATTTAGTAACATTTTTTATTTGCTCAATAGTTTTGATAGCCGGGGACTTACAGACTAGGTGATAGGGGTGAAACAGTTTACCGCGGTGTAACTGAACTGCAATACTTTTCTTTTGGTTAGGTAGACAGTATAGCAACGGCAAATAATGGTATGCAATGCGAGTGGTACATTTTTATATGGGTGCCTATTTCACTATGCGCCGGCGGTAGGTTGACCGACGATATTATGTAAAAGCTGATTTTTGATTGGTCAAGGAAATCTGATGAGTCCCAATCAGAAGAGGCCTTACATTTAAGAGATGTTTTTTACAGGGAAAATGGCACTAGTGCTAAGAGATTCCCCAGCTTACTATCAATCTTCTGTATAGAAACATTTTGGTTTCCGATAAAGGATGCAACAGCAGCTACTTGCCGAATTAGTTTTACATATATTCCACATCAGCTATTCATCTATTTGTATTTTGGTTTATATATCTTAAAATAAACTGAACGGTCAACACTATAACAGCAATATGTACCGAACCGTGCTGAAAGTGTACTGTTTCACCTCTACTAGGTGATTCATGAAGATATGGCTTTTCCCAACTTTTCCCATATGATCTGACATCTTTGACTATGGTCATAGAGTCGCAAATAATTTTGGAACAACTATAGTATTTTTATTCTTATACATCTAGTTAACAACTGTGATAGATAAGACACTAAAGAAAATTTACTACTAAATGTAAATTGTTAATATTTTGTTGACCAATTCCTAGTTGAATAATATCAGGTTAATATCCTGTATTTTATACAGTATTCAAGTTTTCATAAAGATGTGACAAATTTATACTGTGGAGCTATTTGATAGATTCTTGAGAATACCTCTTTTCCTCCTCTATTTCTGCTGCATCTCTCTCCTTTTTCTTTGAACTCTTTGAAGATTTTTTTTCATATTTTTTCTTTGACTTTGACGATGATGAGCGTTTATCAGACGAGGAATCAGAATCTGAAGAGTATTTCCTACTGCGATATTTTGGTGACCTTGACCGTCTCTGGTGCCGTGGTGACCTCGACCTTTCCCTGTATCTGGGTGACCTGGATCGTGACCTAGAATCATCAGATGAATCTGATGGTGAATCTTCATCTGACGAGTCTGAATCATCCCTCCTGCAACACACAAAATAAAAATTACATGATAAGGGGTATATATGGCTTCACTAAACTCAGTATAGTATTTGAGGTGACCATGCTTTGTGATATTTGTGAGAACTACCTCTAACATGTGCACTTATGTACCTACGGTAGCTACCTAAAGCTAATGACAGGTAGTACTGTCTTTCAGCACACACATTACACAATGTACATGTGACAGGCTAGGTAGTTCACACAAAGCATAATCACCTAAACTACTATTGTAATATAAAGGAAGGAGTAATGAATTCGAAGAATACCCACACTGGGGCTCAAACAAGCGACCCTTCATTAGCAAGGCAAACATCAGTACCACTAGGCTTCTTCTTCCGTTTAAGGAATAGACTCTTAGGAAAGTCTGTATAACATCTCTCCTGGGCACATTTGCAGAAAAGTTTATATTTTTGGGGGAATTTTTTCTTATATATAAAATAGTCAGCTGGTACAATTTAAAAAGAAGAGGATAGACTTTTCTTAACTATAGAGGCTGGCGAACATGTTTAACTAGTCTGCTTTGGAAAGAAGATAGAGTGTTGGTAGCGGCTATGTCAGTTCAGAGATAATTCTAGTCAATGATGCTGGTGGAAAGTACATGTATTTAAAGAGGTCTGTACGTGTTTGTATTTGTTCAAATTTATGTGATCCTTGTGTTCTTCTGTCAGATTGTGTTAAAATATGTTCTGTGGGAATAGACACATGGGAGGGTTTTATTTTGTACAAGAGTGTTAGACGAGCTATTGTGTGTCTGTTTTCTAGAGAATCCAAGTGCAATGACTTTAACATGTTGTTAAAAGTGCCTGGAGATCTGTTTGTGTAATTGTTGAAGATGTAGCGAGCTGATTTGCGTTGGATTGTTTCAAGCTGGTCTTTGTGTGCTTGTTTGTGTGGATCTCATGCAGGTGATGCTTCTCTAACTGTGGTCATACCAATGTGGTGTAACAGTATGACGAGTATGTACAATGACTTCATATTATGTCAGAGAAACCTAGTGTCCTATTTGCTTTTGCTGTGGTTGAATTTATGCGTTCCCCTCAGTCTAAGTTTTCATGTACAGTGTTAATTCTAGTATTTGCTGTGAGAGATGTTTACAAGTTGTTGGTTATGAGGAGTGTATGTGTGAATATTGGTGTTCTTTTTCTTTGATAGATGATAAGGAAAGTACATGTAGTACATATAGAGGTGTCAAATTCCATTTGCCATAGATTTTCCCATTAAACTTGTCCAAGTATTTCACATTTTTCAGTATCCCTGTCATTTTTAATATTTCTGAAAATTAAAAATGGCATGGATACACTGGCTAAAGGGAAATATTCCCACTAGCCTGAGCTAGTAAGGGGACCTTATACTTTCTACTTTTACACTACTCCCTCCTTCACAAAGGTTTTGATTTGACCCTTAAGAAATCCACAATCCAGGTCCTATAGTTTACACTTGAAGTGGTCACCAGCACCAAATCTATTTTTACACTACATTTTTGTATTTTGGATAATTATATAAGATACCACCAAAATTTACTAGAATATTTTGTGAAATAGGAGTAATTGTATGTGCATTCCTGTAAAGTTACATATGATGCTCATGTTATTTTCAGGAATTGTGCCTTTGAAAAAGTCATGTTTGTGCATTTTTTAACTTTAACTAATGGTAACAACTTGGATTTTTAAAATTATTTTTCCCTTTTTTCGCCCTAAATGATGCTTTTCATGTAGAGCAATGGAGGGTATTATCGTCAGGCTGTAGTTATCATCAGTTTTTACAAAAGTTTTGAATATTTCATTAAATGTTGAAGTCAAATTGCTGTAGTTTTCATTGAACAAATACAGTAATTTTTTAGAACGTTTCTGGCCTTATTTTCATTCAGACAAAGTTTCCAAACAGATAATATTTAAGTTTAGATATTTTAATAATCTTCACGTCATAATTTTCTGATGTTCTTACGTCACTTAATAAGGTAAGTGCATCATCTTTCTCCTTTCAATATCCAAATCGCGAAAGCAAACATTGGAATGTTTTTGATATATGTGAAGTTCCGCCGCGTCTGCTAAGTTGACCCGCGTTGTATGTACATCCGGGCTTCTTCGATGCCGTAAATCGGCCTGATGATAATTGCCACAATTTGGTACACTGGAGGCAGTTATTGTCAGTTTTGCATAATCAAAATAAATAACCTAGTCTTTAAGAAGACCCAATTGTTTGTTCTAAATTTAAGATTTAATTTTAAAAGATCAGTATTTGATCTGTGTCTTCCAAGTTTCATCTGATATTTATTGATATCGTAATATTGTATTATCAGACGTAACATCAATGCTGAATGTAATGTTCACTGTTGCAAAGTGCTTGAAAGCTCGGGCAGCACATGCAGAAACCCAAAACATTTCCGACAATGATATTTGCACGGATGCAACGGTTTAAATGCATTTTTTTGTTGATCAATGCATGTTCTTTAAACGTAGACATATTTTTTGTGTTTATAACAAGAAACATTTCAAAACGCATGAAAATATTGACGGTGACGTCGATAACTGCCTCCACCTGACGATAACTGGCCTCTGTTCGGCCGGAAATACAAATAAAGTATGTTCCCTCGTATAAGTGATAAACGCTCAACAAGTCAGACTCAGGTAAACACAACACTAGCCTAAACTTAACCTACAACAGTTATTTTATTTTTATGAACAGTATTCACTGGTAATGAAGCAGTCATACTTAACCTGACGATAATACCCTCCATTGCTCTATATCTTTCCAAAACAGTAGCCTGCACACTAGGTTAGCGAATTCGTAGAAATACTATTGTTGCTTATATTCGCTATTTTTCATTAATATTGACATGTCAAAATTCCAAGATGGACCGGACGTGCATTAGCCCTTAAATGCCGACATTATGACATGTAAGTCAGCATATATATTAGCTTAAGTGTCTGATTCAATCGTCCATCGATAGAAAATCTCAAGTGCGTTAATATATTTTAGTAGCCTACCGTCAGTCGACTAGACTAAAACAGAACGTAGTGCTGAAAGTCATATGATAACCCGACATTACAATAGATTAACTCGTAATGTTACACGGAACAAAATAGTACCTCTTCCGTTTACCAGAACCGTGTGCATGTCGATCACGATGTCTTTCTTTCTTCTTTTTCTTTTCCTTTCCCATGTTGTTTATTGAAAAGCGTTTTCGGACGTTTAATGAATGAGAGCTCTTTACAAGGGAGATAACTACATTATATGTATTTTAAGGTTGCACACTACTAAATTATCAACGGAATTGGTTAAATCATGGACGTACTTTACTACATATAATTATATATATAGTTCACTGGGTAAATCAATCAATCATTCAGCTTTATTATGTTTATGATCAGATATCAGAAGGATCTCCATGCGAACCACCTAAGACAGGGACGTACATGTCGTGGTAAGTATATATATATATGTTGTGTATTACACTGCGTACCGGATCTAACAGGCGATTAATAGATTATATATCAGCTTAATGACCATCAGCGTGTTTTAATATCTGAATTTGATGCTAAACCTAACGTGAATTCGTAGAAGATTCAAACATCTTTATTTAGTGTCGTCTATGGCACAATAATGCAAACACTTATAGCTCAGTGGAGCTATATATATTATTACGACAACAAAAATGTCATTTCAAACAAAGTAACAACAAAGTAAAAGCATACATAGATTAAAGCAACACAAAACGGTAAAATGTACATATATGTATTTATATTCTGAGTGTTGATTCTTTATATGAACATGCCAAGTGAAAAAAAATGACCTTAAAAACACTATGAATACAGTATGAAAATGATCGTTTCGCGCGCTGGAAAATTAGTCCCCGTTTCATTCCGTAAATTGTGATTTCATTGTCATCTATTCACATAAAACTCTTTTTTTTTTAACAAAAGATATTGTATTTGATGTCCTTTTCTTTTGAATAAAAAGCAGCAACAACAGCAACAACAACAACAAAAAAGAAATTAAGAAACAATACAACTGGAAACTACGGAAGGACCCGGTAATGGACTCGCACAACTAAATCAGCCAATCATTTGGTGTTTTCCCCTGAACCAAGTACATGAGGAAACTGTGTTTGATAGGTCTGTAGCTGTTTTTCCTGAGTAAATAACATATGAAATGGGTACTTTCTACATACACGAGAATAAAGAGTAGGGTCTTGAGATTTGTAAAATAAAAAAATACACTTCTACTGAAAATAGAATGACGTACGTAGGATTCGAGGTATAAAAGGGCGGGAATTCCCCAGGTGGGGGTTCCACAGTGCACTGGTTTACTGTCTTTCGAGTACCCGTGTGCTCTGATATGCCAATTAACCTATACAATAATAACATTAATCCGATAGAAAAAACTTCAAAGTTTAATTTGATATAAATTTCTTATCATTTGAACTTCAAACGAGCGAAGTCACTAGTAATAACATATAGTAAATTATTTAGCTCTGCAAGTCCTAAACGATGAAGGTGCATTGGCGGGATAACTATCTGTTCCAATAATTTTGCATCTTTTCTTACAGTATAAAGCTAACCGAAGCTAAAAATAAAATACAAAAAATGACACTGTTCTTTATGTCCTTATTCCAAAATAGTCTAATGCAATTAAGTAATTGAATGATATCTTAATTACGGTTGACTATGGCAAGCCAAATTGTCATTTAGCCATGAAGCAATATTGATATATAAGATATTTTATAAAGAAAAGTGAATATCACATTTATCACATAACTGGCCCGTTCTGCCATGTCATACGGCCATGTCATAAATGCCGTAAGACACATGCGTAATAACACTATTGTGACGTCATAATACATCATGTGACGTCGCATTATAGTATCTGGGTAGACGGAAACGTCTCATCCTAGCCGGATTTCGACTGTCTTATATAGAAACGAAAATTGCAAGTTTTTTGCTGATATTATCATTAAAGATAATGATATAATGAATATAATTTTACACTCGTGGCTATGTCATATGATTTATTAATCTCAGAATTTACACTCAATCGTTGACTTTATTTACAATTACAAATATATCTATAGTGTGTGTAAGATCAAATCATTTCACGTAACTATATGTGTGTGATTTAAGAACTGTTTTGCCATCTATAGTTTGCCATAATCCCGACACATATGGTCACGGCGACATTCCAACATCAAAATGGCTGTTCAATCTATCTAGAGAGATTCTCCAATCTACCAAATTCAGAATCTACGTCAGAGAAAAAGACATAGTCTAGATATATATAAGCAATCAAGAGAGCTAGCGGCAATAAGAGCTCTGTCATTTATAGCGACTATGATTACAATAGTGTGACTAATACAATATTTCATCCACGTGGGGGTGAGACAGGGAAATCTCAACCCAAGGGGAAGATTCTTAAGTTGCCAAACACGAGGCCTACGAGGCTTGCCGAGTGTTTGGCAGCTTAATTATCTTACCCCGAGGGTTGAGATCCCCCTGTCTCACTTCCATGGGGGTGAATGATGTGAATGTTTTTCTCTTACCCTGTTTACCCTCTAAGTTATATATCTAATATTGACGTTACATCAATGCAAGGAAATGTTGACCTGGTGTGATTGAATTGTCGACGTGACGTCATTGTATTGTTGCCGTGACGTCATGGTATCGTTGACGTGACGAAATACAATTTGTTGAGAACGTGAGAAGAGCACGTGTAGCCTGTCTTTTCCCTAGGGTGAGATAAGAAAATCTCAACCCGGTAAAACTGCGGATATCCCTGTTCAGGGTAAGAGAAAAACAATGTCTCTACAGGCCATAGACTGGCCCCCTGTCTCTAGAATATCAAAATTATAAATAAAATTGAGCTTTATGATTTTGATCCCTAGGATATGTCTGATTCTAGATTCTAGATCCAAAGTTTCAAACTAGGGGCAGATAATCTGGTATTAGAATTTAGCTTGGCAATTCATTAGCAAAAAAACTTAGGGTCTGGTGGCCAGTCTATACAGGCCACAGTAACTCGTGTTTTCACTTGTCTGGTGTACATTGTGACGTCACAGTCATGTTGTATTGTGATGACATGTAATTATGACGTCACGTATATTGTCAATCGAAATAAACCGGAAGCTATCGCCCTGTGAAGGACAAAAGCTACTACTATGAAAGTCATTCATCTAAAAAAAATTCTGTTTGTTTTTCTGTTTTGTTGTTGTTGTCTTTTCCATATTTAAAAATACACAAACTCTTTCGGGATACGAATACAGATCGTTACAACGTCACTAGGGGAACACAAAAACATGTGCTCTAAAGTTGTATGCAAGAAGTAATTAAAAGTAAATTAAAACATCAGTGATTTAATGAAATTTCAAAGGAATTTATTTGTTCTTAATCGTAAATAACATCAATGTCAACTGGTATATCCATTTAAATGTTAATTTACATACTAGTACATGCTTTTCATTAATTATTATGAAATATCTAATTAAGCCTCCTTTCTTAGAATTTCCATGCACACATATATACCTATATATATTAATACATACGTATTATTGCAACAATGATTGATTGGTTATGTCTTTAATGTATTCCACAGTTATGTGTTTCCGAGTGCTACCGGATTCGCAGCCTGATGCGAGGAACGATCCGTAAAGTCCGTTAAAGATGGTGGTCGGATAAAAAATCCCCATGTCTTTGTCGGGCTGTAACTGGACTTCCGGGTCCAGCCGAACCCCACGTCTCCATTGAACATCCCCAGTTTACACTTTACATGCAGGTCTGGAAAAAAAGGCAAAATATAACTTACTATGCATCGCACTGAACCGGGACAAAATTGTTACTCGATTCAAAATTAATGCTAATAGAACAACAATCAACATTAAACATCGATTGATACTTAATTTACCATTACGTTCTTTTAGTGGTCGCGTTCTAGACTTACAGCATGATAGTTAAGTAGAGCGGTGATACGTAC
Source organism: Pecten maximus (assembly GCF_902652985.1). NCBI lineage: Eukaryota > Metazoa > Mollusca > Bivalvia > Pectinida > Pectinidae > Pecten > Pecten maximus. The sequence goes on along the minus strand of NC_047023.1, from coordinate 23,634,353 downwards.
ATTTTTGTGTAATGGCAGCGTTTGGGGAATCAAGAAAATAAAGAAAGATGGGATTCAGACGTAAATTACTTCATGTATAGAGAACTACCATGTGCATGTTGAGAATCGGACGTTAATATTTTCATTTCTTTACCTTTATTTAAGTGGAAGAATCCTGGAATTACAGAGGAGGCATCAGTTCGCCCGGATATCTTCAGGTGGTAGCCATTCAGATTGCCAGATAAACGAAGGGTTCCGACAACTATGTAAAATGAAAAGGAAATTTGTTTGTTCTTAAGAACAGAACCAATGAATAATCTCAGAAAACACACCTACACTACAAGATATTTGTTTTAGAGTCGTGTTCTATGAACCCTGACCCTGGACTGACTCAGCCACACACTGATTAGTGTTATTAGCATTATTTTCCCATAGTTTGCTATTTCGCAAAGAGTCCAATCATATGGTGGATGATTTTGGCCAGGTCACACTGTTACAATCAAGAGTGTCAGTGCGCCATGCGACAAACATGCAACAATTGATGATAAATATGGCGCTTTGGCGGGGTACATTTTTCACATGGGCGCATTGTCGCTCTTTGTATGGCGCATGGTCGACCTATTGCGTTGGGCGCCAATGTGACAGTGCGCCATGCCAAATCAGTCAGCATACCAGTTCGATGTTAACGTATTTAACCTACCTGTTTTAGAGTTCGGATGAGTACAACCCCTCCCAATTTTTTCATCAATGTGAACTGCAGGAAGTTTTGGTGTTTCTCTCATGTAAACAGGGTACTCCTAGAACAGTAAACACGTCACTGAGATGTTTGGAATATTACACAATACTACTTAAACCAGAACTTTACTCTCCAAAAAAACATCAAGCTTGTGAAACTCAATTCCTCCATTTCAGATTATTTTATGTTTGATAATAACATTGCACTCTATCTCGGTGAGGTTCGACCTTGACTTTTAATCTTGTCCACTGACCTTGCCTAGGTTGTACGTTTGACATCATTACATATGTTGCACATTGATATTTTATCTAAATTAGGTTAAATCATTACTAATTACTTAAATAATTAATTGTCAATCGCCGTTATCCAATTTAATTGTAAATATATATAACAAACGGACTTTTAGCATTCATCAACTTAATTAACTGACATTGTGACCTTGACATTTGACCTTCCGCTTTTGAGACATATTTAAGATAGAAAGACAACTCGTTTATATTCATTTCTATGTCGTCGCAAAACAAATTTTATGGATGACTGCTTACAGAAGTTTTAAGTTGACTTGGCGCCCCTGTAACTTACCTTTGTATTTGGGAAGGTATAAGTCTTGGATGCTTGTTGAATCAATTCGTCCGCGACGGCACCTGTCCTCATCCTACACATGGTATGTATTACGGGAAGATGTCTATTGTTGAACACGCTGTTGGAGATACAATGCCATATGAATATCTTGTATTAATTCGAAATACATAAACATGTACAAATTCGAACATGCGCGCTAACTAATATCTCGATAATGAAATACATGTAGTTTGTCAAAAGGGACTGAGAGGGGAGGGGGGCTGATATATACTTACTGAGCATTTTGAAATCTATATACATGTACAGACTGTAAAAATGTGTATGCCTTGCCAATACAATCTGCCATCCGTCTTACTAGCATGTACTGTATGCAATTCCGGATACGATCCGATATCTAAAAGACAAAAACAATATTATCGGATTATCGAAACAGGAATACATATCAAATTGATTTTAATATGTTTTGAGTATATGAGTCCGGAACATGAGTTGTAAAATAACCGATTTCTCTCGAGGTTCCAATATAACAAGTACTGTATCGAAAATAACTTTCTATTCACTAATCCCTGACTAACGGTGATTACTCAAAGATATGTCATTAAAATCTATCTAATTAATATGTCTTAGAAGCATGGTTATGACATGCCATATATTTTAATTGCATAGGCCGCCTTATAATACAGAAACACGTATACAGATGGGCTTGGTCTGTGACACGCCCCTGTGACCTCGTCGAGTAAGATTTCTGACATTTTGTTAAATATTCAGGAGAAACCGCAAAAAAAAGGTCCATATGCAGGTTGCTACACAATACACCCTAGGAGAGACTGGGCCGTTACCTGGAGCATGCTGACTTTACAGTGACTACACAATACACTCTAGGAGAGACTGGGCCGTTACCTGGAACATGTTGACTTTACACTGACTACACAATACACTCTAGGAGAGACTGGGCCGTTACCTGGAACATGTTGACTTTACAGTGACTACACAATACACTCTAGGAGAGACTGGGCCGTTACCTGGAGCCTGCTGACTTTACAGTGACTACACAATACACTCTAGGAGAGACTGGGCCGTTACCTGGAGCATGTTGACTTTACAGTGACTACACAATACACTCTAGGAGAGACTGGGCCGTTACCTGGAACATGTTGACTTTACAGTGACTACACAATACACTCTAGGAGAGACTGGGCCGTTACCTGGAGCATGCTGACTTTACAGTGACTACACAATACACCCTGGGAGAGACTGGGCCGTTACCTGGAACATGCTGACTTTACAGTGACTACACAATACACTCTAGGAGAGACTGGGCCGTTACCTGGAGCATGTTGACTTTACAGTGACTACACAATACACTCTAGGAGAGACTGGGCCGTTACCTGGAGCATGCTGACTTTACAGTGACTACACAATACACTCTAGGAGAGACTGGGCCGTTACCTGGAGCATGTTCACTTTACAGTGACTACACAATACACCCTGGGATAGACTGGGCCGTTACCTGGAGCCTGCTGACTTTACAGTGACTACACAATACACTCTAGGAGAGACTGGGCCGTTACCTGGAACATGTTGACTTTACAGTGACTACACAATACACTCTAGGAGAGACTGGGCCGTTACCTGGAGCCTGCTGACTTTACAGTGACTACACAATACACTCTAGGAGAGACTGGGCCGTTACCTGGAGCATGTTGACTTTACAGTGACTACACAATACACCCTGGGATAGACTGGGCCGTTACCTGGAGCCTGCTGACTTTACAGTGACTACACAATACACCCTGGGAGAGACTGGGCCGTTACCTGGAGCATGTTGACTTTACAGTGACTACACAATACACTCTAGGAGAGACTGGGCCGTTACCTGGAGCCTGCTGACTTTACAGTGACTACACAATACACTCTAGGAGAGACTGGGCCGTTACCTGGAGCATGCTGACTTTACAGTGACTACACAATACACTCTAGGAGAGACTGGGCCGTTACCTGGAACATGCTGACTTTAATGTTGGTCTCCTTTTCCAACATCTCGCAGTACATTATTTGGTTCCTGGTGACGTCATCCTGCGCATCCCACATTTCGTCAGACAGCTGCTGTAGCTTTCCTCTCAGCTTCTGTGGCGCGTTACCGCCACCCAGTTCGACAGCATACTTCTTCTCGAAGGCCTCTACAAGGCTGTGCTTGTACGCTGATTTTGAACTCAAGTCCCAACAAATCTGAGAGGACAATGAAATATACTTATACTTGTGATGTTTCATCATGCATTTGGTGTTCTAATAGTAATTTGCCATGTTCGATCCTACATAGAAGAATTATTTATAATGTTTTAATTCTGTATTGATATACAATGTAATATATGAATGTCATTTGGAATGTTTTAAACCATGTTCCACAGACTATATAGTTAAGTTTATTGTAACAACGGGTGCCTCTGATTAGTCGAAATCTAGAAACTGTCAGATTATAGTGAAAATTAGAACACAGGAGTTATGAGATACGGCGAACAACATAGTAAAACCTCAATTGCTATGGTTTAATTTAAAAATGTATATATACATGGGCTGTGAGGGATGATGAACATAATGATACAACTGTGGGGGAGTTTGGGGGACATCTGTAATGGTCCCCACTACAATCAGTACTTGTTTTTATTGAAAGAAGTGTTTATATTCATTATGTAAAACATTACTGAAAGTGGCTATTGTAGGTAGCAATATGCCCATTCCTTTTGTAATAAAATATGTTTGAATTAAAATAAGACCAACCCGTTGTTGCTGTCGTAGGTCTGCTATGGCCCTTTTATGGCTGCCGATGACCTTGATGAGTTCAACCGTTGACCTTCTTAATCCTTCTACTTTATCGTCGTTAAAACTACATTGGAAAATTAATTAAGTAATTGATCAGTATGCATCGTGTTTCAAGAAAAAAACGTTTTTAAAAGGTGGCAATGTCATAGCAAATCCGGAATAGTGGCAATATCACAGTATCTCTGGTATAGTGGCAATATCATAACAAATCTGGTATAGTGGCAATATCATAACAAATCTGGTATAGTGGCAATATCATAACAAATCTGGTATAGTGGCAATATCATAGTAAATCTGGAATAGTGGCAATAGCATAGTTAATCTGGAATAGTGGCAATGTCATAGTAAATCTGGAATAGTGGCAATATCATAGTTAATCTGGAATAGTGGCAATATCATAGTAAATATGGAATTTTGGCGATTTCAGAAAAAAAATCTCCTGTGATAACAAGATCGGATTAGCAAGTTACGTTTTGATAGGGGCCTGTCTGGATGTCGGGTGGCTCACATCAGCACGTGGCCACATTCCGTATAGGCATGCGACATCGGCCACCAGCGAGATGAACTTCTTGGTCTCCGCGCCACCTGTGGTAGAGAAAGGACAGAAACCTGTATATCGATGTTATACTGGTTTACACACATTCATCTATACACCGAATAAAGATATATATAACGACGATTCGGATTACCGTGACAGAGCGCATGATTAACCAGATTTAAACCACGGCTTCCGCTAGGGATCGAACACAGGTCCTCTGGCTTACTACGATCTCTCTAGCCGCTCGGTATATTGCGGCTACTATTTACCTATAGGTTACATTATGTCACCATAAGGTTGTTACCGCTTTTTGATGGTAAGTCTGTCGGTAAATGATTTGTTTACGGTATCATTTGAGGATTATTTATCGATCAATAATATAAATCAATTTATTCCGCATTTTTAAATATATCACATGTACACCTATTACTGTATCTACTTACCAAAGTCGACAATGGCGTCTTGCTTGTAGGCGAGTTCCTTGAGGATGTATATGGGAACCGGCATGTCCTGTATGACCAGAGTTAATTTTTCGTTGTGTGTAAGGTTTTCTATGTACTGGGTTAGTTCCCCGCAATCAGACATGTATCCATCAAATCTGGGGTAGAATGGAAATATTTTAGTTGAAATCGATGGTTGCAGAAGTTTTCAAAGCCCAGATAATATATTTTCATCGCGTTTTGTACTGAAAACACCGGAATCGATACACATAAACTGTTGTGTATTGTTTTCTCTTATAGCTATTAACCATACCGAAAATTTCAATGAAATGTCAAACTCCCAAATCAAACCGCTTCAATGTGGTGCTGGAAATGTCATGTTCAAGAATAGAATTATGTATAGAATTATTATGTACAAGTACAGCGTGTTACAAAACGAAGGTCAAGGAGAGTAAAATATGACCAACTACAAAACGAAGGTCAAGGAGAGTAAAACATGACTAACTACAAAACGAAGGTCAATCAGATTAAAACTGACTATACAGGACGTTTAAGGTATGGCTTTAACACAATACGTACTCGTCGGTAAGTCGACACAGTGTGTCCACGTCAGGAACATAGATCATTTCCATCTTGGAGTCGAGCGAACATTCATTGTACTTGGTAGTCGCGAGGCCGTAACTAGGCATAATTGTTCACGAGAGCATGCGAGAGTGATGACGGTGTGGTGACAATGACGTCATAATAACGTTTATCCCCATTCGCTCCCTCAGGCGGGTTTCGTTTGTGTTATTATGTACCTAATAAATCAGAATGTTTACTCAATGTGGACCAGAGGAATGCTATTAACCGAGAGAATATTATCATATAATCACCGAAAATAAAGTACTTAATTCATTTAAAGTCGTTCATGATGGAAAATCAGAAAGATACGTCTGAAACTCTGAAACTATTCTGTGACTGGTTATCATTTAGAGCTTACTCATCTTTTACTTTAACAATTAATCTTAATCATTTTAATTGACATGTGACACCGTTTTGGTCCATCCGAGTTAGGGACAGTAGTCTCTATGGCTGTACGTATTCCCGTATTTGATAACTAACCCGATATAATATGTATACCTTTCTGTCTTAGACTTTATAAAGATTTGTCGTGCTCGGAATTATTTGTTCCTCCACACTACTTTCGTGTTCGCTAGAAATGATACAGATGTTCTTTTAAAAGCCTTGTATGAAATTCGTCAAGAAAAAGTATCTTGTTGTATTCCACTACATGATCGTTATTGGGTGGTCAAAGTTAGGTTCCGTGATAGGGACGATGGCTCCAGTCGAAAAATCCTACGGCTATAAAAACCGAGTCATTTACCCCGAAAACACCTTTCGCTTTATGGTTTCTCATTTCCCCTCTCTTCATTAATTCTTACCGGATAATTACAAGCTAAGTTGTGTGGGAGGTTCATACCTATACTTTACTTTAGTTGGTCCACACAGAATTACAAGTAAATTGGAAGCCAGAGAAATGTTTGATATCTAAGTTTTTATTTTTCTTAGTTCTGCCTAAATGAACTTTATAAAGTCCATCCTTTCTTCGCAATTCTTTAAAATGAGATCTTCTACGTCTTAACCTAAAAACCATAAACGAATTTCCTCGGCCAACGACATCTATTGGGGTCACAAATATTGCTTGAATATTTGATTCTGATACCAATGAATATTAAAAGTAGTCCATAGTGATCTAAATTCAGAAATGTCTGAATGAATAATGTTAAAAGCATCCAAGAATGCCAAATGTCAAGATCATTCACAATTTTTTAAGGTCACAAGTATTGCTTGAATGTTTGATTCTGATATCAATGAATATCAAAAGTAAATCCATGAGTATCTAATGTAGTTTTTAGAATACTATACATGAGCAATTACCAAAGCACTAGCGTAAATACTTTCAAACAACAAGAACACCAACATGTGATTCAATGTTTTATATATACAAATGTCGTATTAATAATTTACAAGCACAAAACATAGCACCAAATAATACATAAAGATATACACATATATCATACAAGCTGTACCACGATACACATACGGCACATCATCTTCTCTCACTTCCGGTACACACAACACACATTTTCTCACTTCCGGTACACACAACACACATTTTCTCACTTTCGGTCCACGCACCAATATATCTCACTTCCGGTCCAAGGAACAAATATTTCTCACTGTCAGTCCATATAATTTGTTTTCTCCCTACACGACAGCTCATATTAACCAGCTCAATTTACTACAGACACGCACCTTTTTAGGTAACGGATTTTGTTTTCTTTCTGTTCGAGTACCCTTTGAGTAAACACTCTGTGACGGGTCCCATAGCACGGTTAACCGTCAACACTAAACCGGAAGTCGCCATCAAAATAAATTCGTAATCTTTAATTTAGTTATCAGCACTTGGAGTAAATACAGAATAATATCATCTGTCACATCATACTGTTGTCGTCAGCTTGGGGGACGGAGATTGTGGCGATGAACTTGGCGAGGATTCCACGGGAGAAGACATTGTAGGTGATGTGGTGTCTTGTTCTAGGTGATTGGAAATCTGTAACCGAAGTAAACATTGAAGTGATGAATTATGATATCAATGATAATATAATAATCTATTGAAATGATATTGATAAATGTTACCAATTCCATTGGTATTTCTAGAAGGGCTTCAGAAAATGCAATAAAAAATCGCGAAATATTGGTGGCACGCGCAATACACTAAATCAAATACATGTATAGTAAACTCCAACTAACCTTAGACAAGAGTTTCCCAGCTGTCTTGTGATGGTTATACTGCTGAGCGCCTTTCCTGATGGCAGCAACAGATCCGTTTTCAGACTTTAAACAGCGTTTGATGAAATCCCAGCACGCCACTTTAAGATCCATGAGTTTAAACTGACTTGCTCCACAAAGTAAACCTGCATCACAAAATATAGACATAAAATTAGTCTGTATACACACTCAGACATTCTCAATGTAATTTACGAATGCTATAATACCAATTTATTTCTTGGAATTTACAAGAAGTTTTCAAATTCCAAATAATTGCATCAGAAGACAAATTACTACGTCGCGTTTCTGTCACAAACTTTAGTATCAGTATTTACCTGTGACATTTTTGACAGTGACGTCAACTGTTCCACAATGGATGAACTGGACAATTTTTCGAAAATCCTCTGGCTCGTATTTCTTCACGTCAATGACGAGACGAGAACTGAATCGGGATTTCCGGGATTTTTTCGACCGATTTTCTTCTTCCTCTTTCTGTTTCTGTAGGATCAACTGGTACATAACCCTGGTAACGAAAATGATATAAATAAGAAAATGTTTTGATACAGAACAGGATTTTATCAAAATGTTCCTACTTAGTTATCAAAATAAAGACGATAAGATTTTATGATTCGAAGACGAAACTTTGTTCGTTGCAAGGTGTTCGATATCCCTGGATAATTACCAAATTGAACCAATCAGGTGTTAATTTATTTAAATAATTTGCAGTTCGCTTACCTGCTGCGAGTTCCAAGAATCGCTTTCACGCCGTAAACCGGAACTTTGGTTGGTCCAACGAGGAATGTGACGTCACATAGTTCTGGCATGGACAGGATGTATTTGAGACGATCACAGAGGGCGCTGGTACTATTGTAATTCACAGAATCCCTAACTCTGTAGTCTGGTTCTTGGTAGCTTGAATCACCTACTTCCGGTGAAGACTCTGGGTTCGATTCATACCCGGACGAGAATCCGATGTCTGTAAATAAGTTTTTAGAATGATCAGTATATTGTAATTCATGTCACATTTATTTTTAATCTAGTGTGATAGTTGTAATTTGCGTAACGCTTTATGGCATGCCTGAATGTCATTTATCAAGGGAGCAATTTCGATCCAGTATTATGTGAACTATCTTATAAAAGTCATGCGATATTTATCATAAAGTTTTAGTTATAAGTTATTCTAAAAAAAATATTTCATAAAATGATATAAAATATTATATAAATATATATGATATCTTGTGTTATCATTAAGTATCGACATTGCTCCCCGAATAATTTAGGCTACCATTCACAGATGTATATTGTTGTAATTAGATGATGGCGTTACCACAATGCGTCAGGTGAAATAAGATATGTTAACACACGAATCATAGATTTATCATTTCCTATTGGAACACGGAACATTTATCTCTGTCGTGATCACAGAAGATACAACAGTGAATGTCATTCTTTATCCCCAGTACATCTTATAGTTTAAATACAGCGGGCACTTGTTCTATACAAGAACACACTAACCACAGCTAAAATGACTGGTCAGCTTAATTTTATAACATACAATATTTTAAAACTATACGAAAAATGCATTATCTTCTGTTATTTTTAAATTTATGAATACATTTTGTTGTAAAATCAATAAAAAATTCTCCCCCCCCCCCCCCTTTTTTTTAAATTTGAATTTCAAGTATTATCATTCAATCTTTAAATATGTTTTAAGAAATGTCACTTTTTGTATTATGATTATATACAACTATATAACTTTGAAATTTAAAGCTGATATAACAATTTCATTTTGTATATCAAAATATTTTACATACGAATGGCTACCGGTCGAATATTTAGCATTTAAAAGTTATAAAGTATTATGTTTATTGACCGTGTAAATCAATTTTCTGCTGTAGGTAAACCACGAACAACCACCCAGACTGTCAAATGAAGTTTATATAAAAAGTGTTTTATGAAAATTAAATCTATTGAAGCGGTCTCCCGTCAAGTAGCCATTTATTCAGATTTTAATGTATTTTTTCAGGGTTTGTTCCCTAGCTACTTAACACTGAGACCCTTGTAGTCGAGATAAACATCATATCATTATACTCATTTTAAAGCTAACTGAATTATTGGTTCGTTTTCGAAAAGATGTATTTAAGCAAAAAAAAAAAAAAAAATACAAAAAAATACCGTATTTTCTCTACGAAATTGTCTGTCAAATTTTGCCATTCTATTGCTCTTTTCCCCCTATGTATCACACATGTTTATATAACAACCTACACGATGTAGACGAATCAATAGGCCTCGGGAAAGAGGCCCGTGTTCCTAAAAGTAGCTGTTAAAAATGTGGGGATACGTATAGAACAAATATGACCGTTCTTTCTTTTACAAATAAGTTTACCGGTATTGCCGCTTATTTAAATCCCTGTATACCTCTGAACCGGCTGACAAGATGATCCAAATGTCGCTAACGTGGTTTGAAGTTGTATCTTATCTCTATAAATGGTTTATCAAGTTTCTTGACTTCTCCGTGACCTTGGAGTCGATTAGTGACTGAGGCCCTTTACAAGTACAATTACCTAATACAGTGGCACGAAGAGACACATACGAATCCCTTTCCTCATATAACATGTATTTAAAAAAGAAAGAAATTTAACCAGACAGACAAACCTCAAAAGTGTATGTAAAAATATGTCTGTCAAAAGAATTTTAATCTTTTGGAGAAGCGCCCACGGCAGATGATGTTTATATATTAAATTAAAAGTAAATATTGTCGGGTAGAGGACGGGAGTCGTTGATCTTTAATGCCTGGGTGTAATACAGACACATCTTTATCATAGCATTTTGACTTGTATATTTTTAAATAATTGTTGAACATTTGAATGTTATTGGATTTTTACGATATACATTATAGAATTATCATCTATATCAACAATAATGACAAAATATAACCTTCCCAAACTACAAACCGTGCCAAAGTTAAAATAAGATGATAGTACTAGGTATGTATACTATTGGTTTGATAAATCTAGTAAATGCCAGAAATTTAGACCTAATTTTGTTGCATTTGTTCCTAAAAATGTAATTTATAGCACATATATGGTTCAACATTCCAAGAGTTATGATTATATTAGTTTGACTTACCGTCGTTGTCTAGATTTTCTGTGGTCAAGATATCCAGTTCGTCATTCTGGACAAGAAGTGCTTTAGAATCCGACTTCTCCATGGTCAAGCAAAGAGTTGTAAGTAAGGTATAATTTCGATGTAGTGAACTTTGAGAGACAAATCTCAGAATGCTAATTCAGGCCGTTAACCATGACTTTTTATACACACCCAAAGAAATATCCAATCATCTTAAACAACTCTAATGGCGAGTTAATTCTGCCAGGTAGGTGACATATTACTGAAGGTGTCATATTGGTCAGTCAACTACTGTCATGGTAATCAACATTTCCTCGCGTGTGAAAACACTGGGCTATCCACAGAGTCTCGGCGCCACCCGGAATACCGACTTCAGGTAAGTTTAAAAATTTGGTTTGTGATTTTAACACGACCTGTCAAAACCAGCTCGCGAGCACGAGGAGGCGGGCCGTTAAAATTAGGTTAGTTGTTTACACTAGTATGATTGGTATGTGTTTCTATAGACCGACGATCAAGTCCATCAAAAACAACAATAACCTATTGTAACGGTACCTGTCCAACGAGAAACAGTTGATTGGGTGAGAAAACGCTGATATAAGGTTTTGATAGGTACATGTGAACAGGTAGCTATTGTTACACCTGTACCTCTATTGGATTTTTATTTTTACCGAACAATAAAGCACCTAAACTTTCACATTAGTTTACGTAATGAACCAATTACGTCTTTTGTATCCTAATCTCCTTTACCTCGGTAACTCGACTGATATCAGTTTATCACCTGTAATTAAATATGATGGATACTTTTACCTGTGGTAATTCATGCCATAAATCGCTCTAATTTGGATACAAATGTAACTTAACTTACCGGTATATCAATGTTTAATTTTCTCTAGATTTAACTCAGTGGAGTCCTGGGTATTAAATTCGTCCATTTATACGGGCGGACTGAGTTTACACATACCCGACAATGTAAGAAATGCAATAGAATTAAACGCGAAATTTTAATCGGAAAGGTCAAGAAATAAATGAATACTAACCTTATCAAATCTAAATTATAATATACAACTTCATGCCAGAAATTTTTCAAAATCAAGGTCGAATCATATGTCTCATTTTTTTTTTTTTAATTCAATTAATAAATGAAATTATATATGTTTAAATATATCTTAATGGGTGAAGTGTCCTGACACAATTTCTGATTCTTTAATAGTTAGACAATTTAACTTGCATTAGTAGTTTCTCTGAATTAGCGTCCCTATAATTGTCTCCACGTGGGGGAATAAAGTTTGTGAAGGATTCCCAACCGCGGCCCATTTTCGTATTAGGAATATCAAGTCCTTTGTCACATTTAATGTTACTCGAGCGGCTTTATTGCACATCCGATCACTCGGAGTACCACATATATAATTTGTTGACCATTTTTTATCGTTTTGCATTTTACTTGGCAATAAAAAAAATCAAGATGTGTTGAAATTCTATAATATAATTAACTAGATTCTGATTTTTTAAACCCATTAATTGTATGTGTCCGTTTAATTGGTTGACGTACGCCTTGTTTGAGGGCTTTACTGGTGTCAGACTGTAATGGTTTTGTTTTCTATGTAAATATGTAATTGTTTTATTGAGGGTAAGAGTTATATCAATTATTCGCATTTAAATATGTCTTTTGGAACATGTGTCTTTTGAGGTGCATAAATTATAGATGTTTGGGGTGTCGAAAGCAAAATTGGAATACACACACTTTGAAGTATATTGACTGACGTCAAATTAAGAACCATTTCGGTTCATTATTTTCTCCTTTAGAATATCTTCAGATTATTAATACATATTCAATTCTTCTTTCTTGCTAACCGTGAAAATTCCAATAACTCTGACACGTGGTGTTCGTGATAGAAAGTAATGAAATGCCGTCATCGAACTTTAACGCAAGAACGGGTACATGGCGGGTGTTTCCTGTTCCGACGGCCTATAGATAAATCCTGTTTGTTTACATAATTAACTTATTGTTTACAAGGAACTGATACCCGACTAGATTACCTCTTTCTGAGACAATCAGAACCTATGTCAACAACTCATAAGCTGGCACGGTCACTTTTGTATCCGTTATCAAAACAGATCAACAGGAGTTAAACACACACGTCAAGTTGTCACGCGACGACTGCACGTGTCCGAGACAGCGGTCACGTCGACAGTGAGGGGAGGTGACCAATTCTGATCTACTCCATGTCACCGTTTTCCTTAATTGTCAAAATCTGTATAAAAACCGCAAACGCCCAGTCACATTCATCAAATTCATCTTTCAATATTCTACAATACAAAGCAAGTAACCGCATATCTAAACGATGGAAAGAGCAGAGTCTACAGTCAAACTTGTCGACAATGATCAACTGGACCTCCTCAGTAATCAGACCGAGTCCGAAGGTAAATTATGATATTTTTGTTTTTATATCGAAAGCTAATCCCACGAGGCGGGGCAAAATATTCCAATGACTTAGATATAGCTATCAATGTACAAGATCAGTTACAAATACAAGAACAAATTATCAAAGTCCCTAATAAGATATCGATTAAAAATAATTGTTCATGTTATACAGAAATCTATCAATACAATTTGATTTGTGTTAGAGTTACCTCCCTGTAGAACACTACCTTACATTATACTAAGATTTGAGTTCGGTTTATGGACACATGGTATGTAATACATATGTCCATACAATACACATTGAGATATAAACCTATGTATACTATATGTTACCTTACGCATTAACCATGTACATGTATATAATTTAAATATAGGAATAAGAAATAAGGGTATATGCTACATTGTTTCATTATACATTAGCCCAATGATTTTAATAAGAGTTAAGGGTATATGCTACCTTACACATTACACTTGGATTTATGTTTGGCTAGGTTTTATGCTATCCCACATCCAAGTCCTGGGATTAGTATAAGAGTTAAGGGTATATGCTACATTACACAACATTTTTATGCAACATCAACGAATTTGATAATATCACAAGTGAGTGAATTACATTACCATTCGCACTTTAGGAAATGAACTGGTTTCTTGAAGAACAATATTACCGTTCGTAAAGACATTGTAATTCACGAACTGAATTTTTATTCACATACTTTTAATGTAGATCTACTATTAATTAATTAGAATTTTATTCAGGTTTCTCGTCTGGTTACGACTCTACCGACGTATCGGACTCCGAATCAACTACTCAACACGAGGATGACAACAACGATGATGTCGATGACGGTGTGGACTTACAATGTGATGTCAGTGGTAGCCACATTAAGTACCAGAACACCAGCGCCCTCTGTGATCACCTAAAGTACATCTTGTCCATGCCAGAACTTTGTGACGTCACATTCCTTGTAGGACCAACCAAAGTCCCCGTCCATGGAGTAAAAGCAATTCTATCAACTCGAAGCAGGTAAATTGAACAAAATCTAGATAGAGAATTAATATTAAGTGAAGTTAAGTTTTAACTACGTTCACAAAGTAGGAAACTCTTGGATCCTATAGGTAGATATTAAAAGAAGGAATCACTCATCGCCTTCTGATATATTTTACGAGCCAATGTACAGCAAAGGTTATTTAGTTTTAACTACATAGATTTAACCATACTTGCTAGACACGCCAAAGTATAGCAGAGCCCTATGTCTCTGAGGCGTATCTCATAATTGCTTTTAAGAAATAATCGACATTTTTTTCTGATGCATCATCAAATGACTATTCTAAAATGATTTGCGTAATGTTGCAGAGTTATGTACCAGCTGATCTTGAAGAACGAACGCGGTGTGGCGGAAACCAAGAAGTCCAGAAAGACCCGACAGTCCCGTCTGACCATCGAAGTAAACAAGTACCAGCCCGAGGACTTCCGCAAGATAGTGCAGTTCATCCACTGTGGTTCTGTGGATGTAGACTCCAGAAGTGTTGCCGGTAAGTTTTGGTTTACATTCCAATTTTTCTCCTTTTATAGAACAATGTACAGCCATCTAATAACTTTAACTAAGATTATAATTCTGACAATACGGTTAAACCAAATGTGGGTTTGGTACGCCTCCTATGTGAGAAACACTACTTTTTGATAACATCAATATCTTTTAATTAAATATGTTCCACTCCGAAATGAAGCATTTATATATATTTTATACTGTACTATCACGCCCTATAATAATTATGTGATCCAACATTATATATATATATAAATTTGTTATTTTATTATCAGGCTTACTGTGCGGTGCTAGACAGTTTGGATTAGATGATTTGAAGACAGCCTGTTGGGACTATGTCAGGCGATGTGTACAGACTCGACCCCAGTCTCTGACGACCATACAAAGAGGAGCCAACCAATACATACATCACCGTTACGGCATCAAGCTTTTCACGAAGGTAGGCACAACTCTCTCTGTACATGTTTATATCAATATTGTAAATCAAAGTACCATCTCAATTTGCGAAGACAATACAGAACAAAGAAGTTCATTTTTCCTTGAATGTCTACAAAGTTTGCCAATAACTAGATTTATATAGAAGGGAGATAACTCTAAAACAAAATCAAGCCAATTTTAATAGACTATAAGTACTAAATTATATTGATAATAATTTATCATTTTTTCTATTACTTGTAGATACAGCATTTGATGACATCATCTACTAAGAGGGCGGCTGCGGAGACAGCAGTGTGAGATACACAACACCAGGATTTCCCTTGTAGTGCTATTGATACCTAAAGTGCTAGAGACTCTCGCTAAAAACATCAATGACTGATAACTTACACATGTGTCGGGGGCCAAAGACAATGGGCCACACACATCTTATGCAGCTCCGGACAACGTTTCCAGATCGTGTATGAACTGCGACACATATCCATAATGTTACTGTGCTATTTTATTACCGATTTCAATTATAACTGTGCTAATATATGTGCTGTAAATATCAAATATTTATGTCATGTAAATAATAAAACAAACCGAAAATATTATCTCAATTTTTATTATTTACTTTTTTTTCTGTGAACTTGTGTCATTAGTGATGTTGTAACCACACACATTCCACTATAAGACACCTTGCTACAACACACAGTGTTACCTTTCATTACCACTAACGACATACACTCTCAAAAAGGAATTTCAATACTGCAAGAAAAAGTCCATACCGGATTGGTACAATACTAGTAATCCTTCACATTATTACATGTCTGCTGATTTGAAAAGAGCTTTTCAAATTAACTGACTACATGACTGATTAGCAACTAAAACAACATTAAATGATGTCCTGTACATGATTTCTTAACAGACTTCATTCTCATGTCTTCAAGTGTACAAAACACCACAGGGAATATTTGACAAGGAACGAGAGTGACGATGTTTTTCCCTAAAAGATGAAATAATGCATGGAGATCAGCTGCCGTACAAAACAATGTTTGTTAAAAACGTCATGAAACCCTGTCACGAAGGCTAATAGCTTTTTGCCTTCTGTGAATAGGCATCTTTCATATTTGAATAACCTTTCGTGAATAAACATCTTTTACATTTGAATAGCCATAAGTTAAATACCATCAATTCTACCAAACTACACGGAAAATCAGAACAAATCTTTAAATAGATATATGCTCTTTGTTATGAAAGTAATATCTCTGCAATAGTATTTAAATAAAAATGTATTCTATTCTGAATGTACTGAATAATATTTGTAACCGGAGTGTGTCCCATCAGACCAGATCTGAGAAAATTTGCTGTTCTGACTTCTCAATGTAATAATCTACACCGGGACATCTTTATACAATGTATTCATAATCAAAAGAAACTGAAAGAAAACATGATAAAAACTAAGAATCATCAAAATACAACACTGAAATTAATCACAGGTAGTCAAGTGCATCAATGTCTCTACAAATTAAAACATTGCACAATATATCTCTGTCTAATGTTGTCAGCAAATATTTCAAACTAAATGCACAAGATTGTGAAATATATTGACAAAATATACACCAGTAAAACACTTTAGCTTAGTTTTAATACCAGTATTTATTTTGACAACAAAATAAGAGACAAAAAAATATGTGAAAAAAGCTGGAATGCACAGTTCCCTACATACTCCTGTTCCAATCCTAAACCACTACACGGCAAAGGTCCTGATATTTTGATTAAGCCAAGATGGAATACTCAGCTAGTAACTTGCATTGATGAGGAGATGAACCCTTTTCAATTCATTTTGTAGAAATTTCTACACAGCTTTGATGAATAATGTACATGTGATGTGAGATTGTCTCCGATTCATTTGGTAACAGTAAGGCTTGGTGGTGACATCAACGACGGTAGGGATGGTAGCCTTGAGCCCCGGCGGCTCCTGCTCTCTGGTAGCCCCCAGCAGCTGGTGGGGAGCCATAGGCAGGTTGTGCATCGCCTTGTCCCTGGTAACTCCCAGCAGGCTGTGCCACACCTCCAAATCCTCCAGCAGCATCACCATAACCTCCTAAAAGATGGAAAACATAAGCATGTGTAACTTTGCAGAATAACTTTGATGACTGAGCTAACAAGGTTAGACTGTATATCCTATCTCAGACATGAAGAACATGCATGTATACTTTCTACAGTTTTGACAGAATGATAGTACAAATCTCCAATATCTAATTTGTTTGCAACAGTAATATCAAAACTAGCAGAACTCAATAAGTTATCCCCACTTCTGTTGTGTATATTTTCACTTAAACTGCTGCAATAAATTGTCTACCCATACACAATAAATCACCCCCATTTGGGCCCAGATGAGACAAAGGAAAGATTCTTAACTAAATAGTGTTTGGCAGATGAAAAATCTCAGGGTTGGCATTTGTTGACATCCCATCACACCCCCAAAGGTGATAAATTATCATTTTCTCTTGACCCTCTCATAAATATTGCTTCAATGCATGAATTGTTGATGTGACTTCATACAATTGTCCTGAACAGAGAATTTCCCAGTTTTAACCCTAGAGTGAGATGAGGAAAACAGCTGCCCAAGGTAATAGAAACAAGAAAGTTCATGGCTCAAAGGTAAAAACATAGGTCACAGTGACCTACTTTTGATACACGACGCACCATGTCAACAAGGAGTAGTATGAAGTTCCTGCAATATGACCTACAGTAGGAGATAGAGTCCAGACAAACTTTTTGTTTTATGTAGGTCAAAGGTCAAAATGCAATGTCAGAGTGACCTACTTTTTGACACACTGCCTAAACAAGGTTAACCCATTCCCTGAGAATGAGTTTCAGTAAGTAAAAAGTTGTGTAGGCAATAGACCTATCAAGGTGAACCCATGCCCAAAGTATAAAGTTCCAGTGACACAAAATATAGGAGATAGAGCCTGGACAAGATAAAGGAAGCGATGACTAACAGACATTTCGCAAAACAATAGTCCCCTGGTTCCCTATCAGGACTACTAATTACAGAAAAGCAACTCTTACTCAACCCAACTGATACAAGCTCAATTTAACTTAAATGTCAGTCAAATTCACCCAAATTTTCTAATGACTGACTGCTGAGACAATGCTCAATGGCCTTAAAACCACAACGTATGATATGCACACTAGTAATATGTACCTGGAGCTGCTCCTGGTTGTGCAGGAACTCCAGCTGGGGCTGGCTGTGCGTAAGGGTCTGGTACACCTGCTGGGGCCTGAGGGGTTCCGTAGGGACTGTAACCAGCATAGGCTGGGGTAGCATTAGGTGTGGGCTGTCCAGGCTGACTAGGATCTATAATGAAACATAAGGATTGAGAAGCTATATGTTGACCAGGAATGTTGTATTTCAGTCTACCTCTATAGATAATAAAGTCTGTTTCTGTGTCATTGATACTTCAATACTCATTTCAGGATTTGCTGTAAAACAAACAAACAGATGTAGCTACAGGATAATTGCCCTTTTTCCTATCCACTTAAAATTTCATTGCCAGTTTGGGATATAAGCATTTTAAGATATGTACATATTGGTTTATAGTGTAAAATCCACTCTCCCCCTAAAACGATGCTGTTAAAATCTGCCTAGATGAGACTTTTGCCAATCTTTCACGCCTAATCAGGAAAGTATAAATTTGGGCTGCCTGTGCTTCCACCACTCTAACTACATCAAACTTGTGAGAATTAGGTTGTGCCTATAACTCACTGTAGTCACTAAATGGTTGCGAAGGAGCGACAGTGATCATCAGACTATGGGATTGAGGAGGTAATTTACCGTAAGGCTGTGCGCCTGGAGCAGCAGGAGGTTGTCCGTAGGTTCCATAGCCGGCCTGTGAGGGGGGCTGTGGCACAGCTGGAGTCTGGGCTTGGGTGGCCGGGGGCATTGATCCCCATTGTCCACCATAGCTGTTAGCTGCTGCCTGCTGTCCGTAAGCTTGCTGGGGTTGTCCTCCATATGCTGCAATGTTAAAGACAAGGTAGTTATGAAAAGGAGTTGTGTTAAAATAAAACATTGTTTGGTCTGTCATTAACTATACTTGTCATTCGCATATAACGAGGCTATGGCTTGATGATTTGTTTATGGCTTGACATTAAACAGTTACATTTTTCCTGCATTTAAACTTTTTTTGTTTTGATTTTTAGCCTTGAGTGACAAGGTTCAACATGTACATGTAAGATAAAGAGTACACTACATCTAATAACCACAAAGGAGTTTTACTTCAGAGTATTTCTTTACAATAAATGGATAGAATACATTACATTAACTGAGAAAAAATATGAAATATCATTAAATATTAATATCTAAGTCATAAAAGTGCATTATCGAAAAAAAGTGTGTATACTAGTAATTGTACACAGCACAGCAAAGTGATTGATAAACAATATCCAAAACAACACAGGCCATACAAAAACAAATTGTGAAAGCTTTATAGGATTACAATCTAACCAGAGCATTTCTCTAGTTTTCTACTTATTCTGACCATAAATTAAACATCAGCATCAGCAACAACAGAGTGCAAAGCAAAATTTCAACTAAACACATCATTCTATCTTCTCAAATGCCATTTCCTAAAACGTTGCAACAGAATGTCTAGGGTTAGCCCTACCACCCTACATTTGGTACCCAATAATAAGTACAGGTGGATGAGAATGGAATAGTTTTTATATCCCAATATTAATAAATTTGAGATGTATATTGACTGTGATTTTACTAGGAAACAACAAATGCAAGTGTACAATTTCATAGGGGAGGGAGATAGGTATTGTATGTTTTGTTTGGTTGGAGATTAAGTAACAGCCAAAGTCATATGAGTACTGGTGCCTAGGGGGCAAACTGTGAGTGGAGGGAGCAACACTCAAATAAAAAAAAGTTGATTGGAATAAATTATTTTTCTCTAATGAAAATACTTGGGACATTATCTTTTGTGGGAATACATTATTTCTCTCTAATGAAATTACTTAAACAGTAACCTTTGTGGGAATACATTATTTCTCTCTAATAAAATTACTTAAACAGTAACTTTTGTGGGAATACACTGCTTTTCTATAATTGAGTACTTGGACAGTCTTAACCTTTGTGTACTACCTGGTTTTTCCCTCAAGGACTAAGACTGTAAATCGAGGACCAGCATCATAACATTTGACCACAGAAATGTTATCTCCACACAGTTTTACAAAAGACTTAAAGGAGCAGAGATATCATAATGAGCACAATGTTCACAGGTTTACCTTCAGCTTATGCTAAGAAACAATGGTGACAATATTCATCAACCCAGAACAAAGACAGTGTAAAAAGCATGCACATGACAAGAAACAAAATAAACACAACAGCAAAGGACACAGTTCTCAAGAAGTGTTTAAAATCTACTTGTAAATAGAACATACCCCACCTCTTAAAATATACAGAATTACAATATCCCATGGCTGCTTATTATTTTCCAATGTTACCAAATGTTCTCTGTACAAATATGTACATCTTTAATTGAATAGCCAAACATGAAATCCAAGTTATTCTATTTTTTGTCCTGCTGAACAGTGTCTCTTTGGAGAGCCATCTTACTACAGCTACACCTCTACAACCTAAATGGAGCATTTAGGGGACATTTTTTAAGAAGATTTTGACCTACTTCGACAATCTAACATAAGTTTGAAGTAAGAATTTCATTTGACGTTCACCAAGACAGCATGGTGCCAGAAACAGTTTAGATTTCATTTAAGTCAGCAGAGTGAGGATATACAAAGTTCTATTTATAGTAATGGTGACATTGATTTCAACTCCACAAGTGGTTGATATACAAACTCATACAAGAGATGATGGTTGAAAACAAGTGTATGAAGTTTCATGACAATCAGCAAGTAAAGCAAGGATGTAATGGAGCCATTCAGGTAGATCCCTCTATCTCTTCCATGAGGAAGAGTCAATTAATTTGTTAGACAAATATCTAAAAACATGCATTTAATGATTTTCTACTAAAGTTCTGCTGTCACTCTAAACATGGGTAACATTTCCTGACAAGCACTGTTTTGTTAGCTATAGCTATCTAATATTTTGGCATCTAACGATAAATTACATTCAATGTTGAAAAGTTAAAAGCTATCATTTGATCAAATAGCCACACAGCAGATACTGGATATTTTTATTGCTAGCTTATTAAACCTGAACTCAATACCTACAAACCCCCAAGAGTTGAAAAACATGCTAGTAGAATGCAGCTATATACACAGGCAACTATAGACATACCAACAGGGTTGGGCAGAGGGGCCTGGGCAGGGACCTGCGTGGGAGGGGGAGGAGGACCCTGAGGTGAGCTGGGCTGGGTCGGTGCTGGTGGGGGCCAGGCACCTGTAAAATATCACGATCTTACAGCGATGTATGGCATGTAACAAAACCAGTTATACAGGATACAGCGATGTTTGTATGTGACAAAACCAGTCATAGTCAAATATCCAGTCTTACAGCGATGTATGGCAAATAACAAAACCAGTTATACAGGATAAAGCGATGTTTGTATGCGACAAAACTAGTCATACAGTCAAAATTCCACCTTAAAGCAATGTAATTGCATGTAGCAAAAACTGAGTTATACTGTAAAATATCTAAGGTAAAACATTCGTCGTCTTATAGCTATGTATTGTATGTAACACATCTAATGTACATGTTTGACAATACATTATATGTAACACCACCAGATCTTTACTGTAAAAGCTTTCAGTCTTAGCGCAATGTAATGTATGTAACACCACCAGAGTTTTCCTGTTAAATTTTCTATGTAACAGCAATGTAATGTATGTAACACAACCAAAGTTTTCCTGTTAAGTTTGTCTGTCTTACAGCAATTCATTGTATGTAACACAATCAGAGTTTTACTGTAAAATTTTCAGTCTTACAGCAATGTATTCCCTGAGGTATATTGGAAATATCTGATCTTACACCAATGTATTTCACGTGATCATGACAAAACTACAAATACATGAATATTGTAAAATATCCACTGTGTAATGTGATAATGTTAAACCACAATTGTTAGTAATTTTCGAGTAAACAGACAATTATCATTAAGTCCGTTTCAACACGGAAACATAAAACTACACATCAGAATGTGAGGAAATTTAATAAAAGACAACTGTGGATAAAACACTTGTTATATGCCATACTGCTACAATTTCTAAGATGGAGAAACCTACCCTGTTGCCCTGGTGATGCCCCTGGTTGTTGTCCCCAGCCTCCCTGCTGGAAGCCTGGTTGCTGGGGTGGCTGGGGCTGTCCTTGTGGTGGTTGTGGCTGTTGGTAAGAGTTGGGTGGGTAGTTCTGGTTGAATCCCTGCGGTGGTGACTGCTGCTGTGGGGGTTGAGGTGGAAATCCTTGCTGGTATCCTCCTTGTTGGAAATGGTCTGGGAATCCGCCTGGTCCTCCCGGCCCACCTGGTCCACCGGGTCCTGGTCTAGGTCCACCACCATTGGGGTTCCAGTTGCCCCCTGCAGGACCCCAGTCCCCTTCTGGTGGAGAGTTCATGCCCTGTCCCATCATTGGTCCTCGATGCATATGGCCACCACCCATACCCCTATCACCTCCTCCCTGACCTCCACCCCTCCCATCTCTGGGCTGGGCTCTTTTAACCTCAACCTACAGAAATAAAACACAATGTACTTGCTGCCAACATGACACGGCAGTCATAAGTTATTTAGATATACTAATCTATATATCTCTACAATAACTTCATACCTTATAGTGGTATAAAGCGTCCAGAGAGAGGAATCTCTCAGACTTATCTTACACTATTACTACAGGATGTTATCATTAAAACTTAAATTTAAATCTTAAATCTTAAATCAAATCATTACCAGTATACTGTTGCAATTAAATTTAATTATAGCTGGTAATGATTTTTTTGCTTTAGTTTAATTACTCTTAATATGTTTAAGTGACAACAAAAAATTTGCCAATAAGGCTAAATACGTACTTATGATATAGGCTAATACAGGGATCTTACTCTTACCAGTACTACACCACATTAATTTAGACCAATTATACACATTAGAAAGGATATACATGCAAATATTAAAGCTTTCTTCAAAATGTCAAGCAGGTAAGTTCAAATTTTCATTAAAGAATCATCAGTTTTCTCAATGTTTAAAATATTGTCATGCAGTTTTCTCCCAATGTTTATATCATGTGTAAAGACCACCTGTTTGACATTCCAACAGATATGTCCATCCTCTTCCTCCCCTAAGCCAGACAACCTGACAGTAAATTAAACAATACCGATGTACATGTGGTACAGCTATATTCTTTATTCTGTCCCAGTTTAATACAGGAGTGTTGGCGAGGTTGTATTATCATTAAAACTATCTCATGATTTGTTAAATCACCACCGTCCTAAAGTAAAAAGACTTCAGTACAACACAAATATCCATATCTTAATTTTGTAAAGAAAATGAAATCTAAAACTTCATGAATGTTATCGTTATATCATTATCTAGCAGTTTCCAATTTTTTTAAGTCTAACTTTCATATTCATATAAATAACAAGCCTAGGGTCTTCAGTCTTACTAAACAATTAACTATTCTTATCAGATTCTTACGAAAAAAAGATCATATATATATATATAACAGGCATATTGTTGTACCCGATTCTTACAAACAACAGATCTATACTATCAGATTTTATAAAATAACAAACCTAGGCTTATCTAGTCTAATGTCAAAATTTTATTTCATATTCTTGTGAAGCCCATATCAAAAGAATGCATGCAGTAATTTTACGAAATCATTGTCCCAACTGTGCTTAAGTTGTGCGATACAATTAAGTAAGCAGTAAAGACACAAACCATGGACATGGAAAAAGAAAACTGTTAATAATTCTAATAAAAATTCAAATGGTGTTAGTCAACGTGATAAAAATCAACCAATTCAACAAACTAACCATGGTGATAAACCATAAATAACCATGTCCAAAGGTAAATGCTACTGTCCTTGTATAACATTCTAATGTTGGACTTAAGATCGTCTTGTGATATCTACATACCAAGTAATTTTTTTTTTTTTTTTTGAAAGTGACAATATACTGTTCACAAAATTTTATCAGGAACTCTAAATTTCATCTTAAATTTCCTTACACACAATTGGTACTGGAATTTTATTTTCCAGTATTAAAATTACAAACAAAAAAAGACACCCCCCCCCCCCCCCCCCCCCCCCCAAAAAAAAAAAAACAAATGATATCAATAATTAAAATTACCATAATCATGATGGACCTTAAGAAATTGAACGTTTTACCAGCAACATGTCTAGAATGCCCAGTTAGTGATAAAAAAAATGTGTAATAAGATGGCATTACATAGTACACGTAACCTAGTAATCTAATAATTAAATATCTGTATATATATCGATCAGAAGCTAATCTTTATTGCATGTTGAATTATTAATTTTAGTACATATTGATTACATTTTATAAAATCCTTGCAAGAGACACAAGGACATATACTGTCGAGTATGTAATAATTTATAGAAGTCCTGTACCAACACCCACAGATTGGATCAGTAAGGATAGCCTTTAGAATGTCCTCACTCTGCAGATAGCCACACACAGTGATATACAGAACAATGGATTAGTACTTGGTGACCAGTGAACTACACATGTAAACATCTAGGTGGTGATGTTTAACTACACACACATATATATGTCTGGTTGATCTCACGTATCACAACTATATACACAGTACCTAGCTATTCCAACTTAACTAAATGCAAGGAATAAAAGGTAATTTTTGATAATTCAGCTTTAGATGTCTAAGTTGCATCAACATCTATATATAGCTACAGACATAATTATTCTTAATACAAATGTCAAGATTGGTTTTTTTTTCATTTTATTCAAACTTTCATGATTTTATCAACGGTCCTAAGCAAACAGGATTACTTTATTCTTTACTTGAAAGTAGCAAAAAATAAATTTATTCAGAGATGTTAAGACACCACTTAAAATCAGCACAATAACCTGTGTTTTGCAGCTGATTAGCCATGATTTTCAAGGGACTTCCATATCTTTGACAAAGAAATAAAATCTTCTTTTCCCCCCACAAATTTTGACTACGGAGCTGGTGCTTTCAAAGTTAAATGCAAAGATGAAATTTATTCATAATTTTCCTTGTCTCAAAAATCATCTCTGCAGCAGAAATTTGATTCTTGTGCCCCTTGAAAAGAATTTTTCATATAGGGTTATGGTAAAACTAATAATTCCTGAATTCTTGTTAACCTGCATTAACTGATCTTTATTGCCGTTGACACAGTACTTCAGCGACTTGCTATTACTGTGTTACATGCAGCATCAAATCCTCAATTCTCCCTAGACCTGTTGATAAAATGTTCTAGCTATAACATTACAGACAGCTTATAGGTTTTAAGCAAGCTTGTATCTAGTAGGTTTTACTATATTTTCAACAATGTATAAATTGTTAAAAGTTGTTGATAAAACTCTGCAACACTGCCAACAGCAAAGATGTTTAAACATTTTTGCACTGAATATTACAAACTACATGTATGTTAACATTAGTAGTTGTACTACAAGTGGAATAAATACTTAGTAAACATTCAAATCATATGGAAACACTGAGGTTGAGCCATCTTTTAAAAAATATCCTTTTTTTTAAATGATAGGAAACTGCAAATAGTAAATCTTATGTCTGTTAGCAGTTTTACAGTGCATTTTGCATACTCTTACAGAGAACTAGTTTATTATATAGATTTTAACTGATTCTCCAAGACTAAATAAAACCGTGAGGGAAGAGGATGGACATAAGTTACTGCAGCCATTGTTCTACAGACCAGGTAAAACTGTCATCAATCAAAATCTGGCAAATAGAAATAAGTCTCAACATGATATTACCTGAATACTCCAGTGTATGGAGCTATCTCCCTTCACTTTGTTTTACAAACCAAGTTAATTTTTTTCGTGCAATTCATATTTTTTTTAACAGAAAATAAAGTTTAACGATCTCATTTGGATTTTTTGGGGGGTCGGTACTCTCAATTTGACTGGTTATGATCATGATCATTGATACAAAAATTAATTTGGCATGAAATATATTGAGGGGAGATAACTCTGTTTCTTCTTGTCATATCTAGAATGAGTTGTGTATACTAATAACCTTCTTGCCACTGATGTTGACAAACTGTTCTCCACACACGCCTACTACACTGTCTTCGCTCTCGAATGTCAAAAACCCAAATCCTAATTAACCAAGTACAGAAAATAGCACTATTGCAGCAACATGGTAAAGGTGAAAAAAATATATGTAATTAATTATCAACATCAACACATGGCAACAACAAAATCAATAATATATTAAATACCTAGTAAGCACTATATATTAAGAATCTTATATAGATCTAATTGAACACATAATTCAATCAATATTCCTGGCAGAAGGATGATCATATAGGCAAAAATCTAATTAATGCAGGATCAAATTTAACTACAAGTCACACACACATACACACATTTAATTTGTAAATCAAATTTACAGCCTTAGTAACATCTTAAACTATATGTTAATGACTTAAATCTCCTAATTCTACAATAATTCCATCAAAGCAATTTTTTTTCATCAAAATATGCAATAAAATTGTTAAAATATTAGCCAATTAATGTTTCAGCTCAAAAAGTATCCACACATAACTGTTAAAATGCTTGAATTTAGGTAACAAATAAAGTGATATGTAATAAAAAAAAAAAATCTTCAAAAATGTAGAAGTAAATGATCTTAAACCATCTCCAATATCAGTTTTGCTACAGAGTAACCAATTGTAACAAAAACTGTACCCTGTAAAAGTCGACCTTAAAAGAGACTAACAATATACAAGATACATAGTGATGTTCTCCAATCACACATTAATTTATTATTAAAATATATATGTTTCTGAACTCTGATACTAACTACAAATAATGTGAAATGAGTTATCCCACGGAAGGATATTCTACATTTCCTTAATAAATATCAAATACATAGAAAAGGTGGAAATAACTCCAAGAGTTCCAGTGTGATCCTTGGACTGCATATCTACAGCACATAAATAATGAAACTGAAAGAGTATCCATTGTAAATGGTACTCTAAGTAAATACTTAAATCTAACTACATAACTTAAAAGTATTGTTGTAAGCTGCATGATAAAGACGTATGTAAATTACAAGTGAAAAATCCACACCATGCTGGAAAAATTACGTATCTTTAAAAAAATTTCATTGTATTTCAAATATCATGATTGACTTCTGGTAATCATATAACATGATAATTAAATATCACACCATGCAATTTCATTTTACGAAAAAATCAAAAGATTAGCAATTCAAACATATCAATCTTGAAACTGATTTTCTCTCTCCATCAAATATAAGCATTTTTCACAGACAACTATATAATTACTAATGATATTCTTATATTTACTTGAAACATTGAAACTGGTGACTCGACAAAAATCTTAACCTTTTTCTGTAATATTAATACCAAACAAAAAAACACCTAGTGTGATCTAAAACTAGTATAAACTACAGCAAAAGTCACAATACTGTATTAAAGACTCGCACTCAGATGCAAATGTGTTTAAAGTCTTATAGAATGTCAACATCTGCCAGGAATATTACTCCATCACATAAGTACATGTATAACATTACATTGCTCATGAATAGATTTGGAATAATATGTTTAACTATCTCCCCTTAAACATATAAGTTACAGAATAAAATGTGTTTTGCAAGGTAAAATATGATGTCTGTTTCAAGATAAATTCATTTTTACAGCTATTATACATAACTATTTGACCATGGTCAGTAAGGCTGAATGTGTACACAGAACTGTTTAGTAGCAGAGAGATATTTGCTTACATATCTGGTAAATGTGTACTGGTAAAAATTATTACTTGTCTGTTCTTAATCAATCTTCAGATTGCTTCTTTTAAATTTTTATTTTACCTGTACATATGTTTTGATCAGTACCAGAGAAGTAAGCTAACAAGTGTTTGTTGCTATACAAGCCCCAAACTTATATATAGAAGAAGGCCTTCAATTGGATGTTTCAATATTATTTTTGATACTCTCAGGAGTATACACAATCAAAACAAAAGCAAAATATGTGATAAACCTGATCTTCAAAAGCAAAATGGCACCATTGATGGAAACTGATCTTTATTGCCAATGTTGATCATCTTCAGCTACTTCTGAAGAAGATAAGGATTACAAAAGCAGCTGATTCGGAAATGTTTCGATATGAAACAACAATCAAATCAACTTTTACCTTGCGGTCAAAAATTGAGTGGATCAAAGAAAGTTGAAACAATATATTTCTTCAAACTTTTTTTTAAATCGGACAAAATCAGGTTTAATCAAATAACTACATTCGATGATGAATTAATCAAACACTGATTGTGTCCCTGGCTAGAATTTTTTTCTTATCAAATCCTGTATGTTCTCAACTGTCCCAATATGATGGGTAGTTGGTATGATCATTTTATGTACAGATTTACATTTCTGCCTGTGTACACAGTAAACATTTACAAGAAATATTAACTTTGCAGCCTTACTACCAGATCAATACTTGTTTGCAGAAGGTAATCAAAATACTGGTCCACTTTTGGAGTGTAGAATTATATAACAATGTGACACTTAGATAATGCTGGGGATGTGGATTAAGTAGGTGAGATTAAACTTGAAACAAACAGTTCATATTTTGATTTAGAACAGTTAACTTAAAGCTGTAAATATCAATATTGCATAAATCATTTTGAGCTTATATTATCTATCACAGGTAATATTCTTATTAAAATAAAATGATTTCTGTCAGCATAAAATATATCATCAAATTAATTATTTACTATCAAATCATGATCAAAAGATAAACTTTATAATTCAGGACTTACCTTATAGAATTAAGAATGATTACCTCTAATTTCAAATTGCAGTGGGCTGAACATTTCATTTAATAAAGAGTGTCCCAGCACTTAATGCTTTAACGAAGACAAGACTAAGGCATCTTTTTTTTTAATTTGGAGTTGCCTGCCCATCTATCATTGCCTTACATACATGTAAAATACAGCTTTCCTTTATACAAAAACAACAACTGGGATTCAGGGCCCTTTTTGATCATGATACTTGTTTTACAGCATTACTGAAAATATTTCTAAAATGTTCTGATTACCTAAAAGGGCCTACAACCCGGAATTTTCTTTATTATAAAAATAAAGAGGAGAAACAAGCTAGAGATCTGTTAAGGAGGAATTTTCCTATAAGAGCCATAGAGGCCTACATAAAGTTGAAAAGTGGTTGGACAACCATATTCTAAGCCTCTGTTAATAATTCTGAATTGAAATACAGGATACATTATTCTGATCAAACGTGAAATAAAGGACACTGTTTTTTGTCTTGAAACATTTAATATAAATCTAAACTAATGTTGTATGTAGGGTTCTCTTTGAGAACTTAGTCAATATAACTACCAAATGTCTAACATGAAATTACTACTTATTTTTTATCATAAGTTTTTCTTCACAGCTCAGAAACTTTGAGTTTGAATGAAATATGCAAATATACCAAAAAAATCTTTATTGATTCAATACACATTTTGAATAAGATCTTTTACTAATTAAACTGAGCTGCCAAGAAAGCTGAAATATGACTTCAAATTTAATACAATCTCTTAATTCTATCCTTTGATATACATACCTCGTGATTTCTGTTGAACTTGATCATACATTATGGTAACATCTTGCACCTGTATGGAAGACAAAAGCAAATTAAGTTAAAAATGCCTACTGTCTAGAGACCTTAATACCTCCAAAGAGATATAATAAGCCTTACTGATGGTGATGACTATCAGGTTTACACATTATCCAACAGAAAAGTACTCAAGTTACTCTTGATCTTCCAATAACCTTTAATAAATAACTGCAAGTTAAATCTAAACATCATGAAAATACAGTCGAATCTGTCCAAACGACCATCTCTATTTAGCGACCCTCTGTTCTAAGCGACCATTTCAATTCCTCCCGAGCGTTTTCGCTATATATTTTAACTCTATTAAGCGACCCTCTCTTTACGCGACCAGCGACCACAATTTTTCGTTCCCGTGATAAAAATAACTCTCCAATAAGCGACCAGAAGTCTCCAAAATGCCTTACATAACCATTTTCGCCTTAATAACACCCAAGTATTTTTACTTTTCGTGCAAAAGGACAGGAGATGAGGCGAAGTGACCGTCTGGAATTCTGACGATTTTCAGACGTTTTATATACGATATCAATTTGCATGCGAAATATAACAATGAAGGAATGCATAAACAGTTAACTTATTGTTAAATCGTGATTTGTTATCTTTTTTGAGACATTAAAACAGATATTTGCCAGTGAAAAAGTCGCCGTTTTTAAAGTAGGAAATGCAGGAACGTAAATAATAATCGGAGCGGAAATCCGGACCAAGATTTCAGGAATTAAAAAAAAATATATAAATAATTTGAAAGTAATCTAATTAACCAATGAAATATATTTCTCATGTTAAATCGATGTATTTTGCTATGCTGAAAGAATTTCAAAAAATACATATAGTGGTGAAAAATGAGCACAGTAATAATTATTAAAAAAAAAATACACAAAAAAAAAAAAAAAAAAATTGTTTTGTTTTTTTCAAAGTGGTGGTTCATTTTTTTGATATATATTATAAATCATTATTGCCAATTTATAAAGCGAATAAAAAGCTTATGAACATTTATTAAATTTAAGATACCATCTCTATTAAGAGACCACTCTCCATTAAGAGACCGTTTTTCAACTTCCCTTGAGTGGTCGCTTAATACAGATTCGACTGTAACATGAGTGCCTATTCTAATTAAGACCCTACAAACAAATGGTCTCAAAGTACTTACTACAAAATTCAACCTATATTGCAGCAATGGACAGATGGAAGTATGCCAACACATAAATTGCATAGGGGCATAATAACAGTTTCCTGAACTTTTTTTTAACTCATGATCAGGAAATCTTTTACAAGTGCAGTAGGTAAAGAGAAGAATTAAACAGCAGATCTGACAGGCAGTGACTCTAGGATTGTTCAAATATAATCATATACATTGTGTGAGGATATAAAAAAGTGTGAATATTAACATACTTTTCCATATTTGCCGAAGAATTCTTTCAAAAAGTTTTCATCCACATTTGGCAGTCCTCCCATGAATATTTTCCTGTTTTTATCTGGGTCTGGTCCTCCACCTCCTCGTGGGCCTCCACCACCACCACGACCACCACCACCACCACCACCACCTCCTCCTCCATCCTCTCGTGGACCTCCACCCTACAAAGAAACAAATCATAGGATATAAGTTTCAATGTTTTTTAAGACCTTAATAAAATGAAGTGTTAAAATGTATAACAATGAAAAAATATTACCAAAATTAATATCTATTTCCTTTTTCAACACAAAATAAGCTTGCTTATGATTTCAGGATGGAAAGGATGAGGATTGCAGGCATTTATGAGTTTAGAAAGGAGGGGCATTTACAATATAAATTGAAACAGAAAACAATATGTTTGGAAGAAGAAACAGAAAAAATATGTTTGGAGGAAGAAACTATCTTACTGGTTTATTTGTTCCCTTTGGATTGCAGGCTTTAGCATCCACCTGAAAAGAGGAAAGAAAACAAATCCAATACATCTGTCTTGGGTAGATGTCAGCAACAACAGACACACAAGTTTTACTTTCTACACATCATGCTTACATTATCA
This sequence comes from Pecten maximus, assembly GCF_902652985.1. Classification (NCBI taxonomy): domain Eukaryota; kingdom Metazoa; phylum Mollusca; class Bivalvia; order Pectinida; family Pectinidae; genus Pecten; species Pecten maximus. The sequence continues at coordinate 23,602,097 of NC_047023.1, read as the reverse complement.
ACAATACAGTGCTTATAATGACTAGTCTATAATAAAGTATACAACTGAACTTGTCTTTCAGCTTCACAACGGGCAGATAGCCTTAAAATCAAGATAAAATGGAGAAAAAAATATCTCACTGCTCTGAATGACAACTTAAGTAAGTTCTATACTCACCCGTCTTCCATCAATCTGGTGATACTCTACCGACAAAACCGTCTCGACACACACAGGGTCTTTGAAGGTGACAAAGCCAAAACCCCTGGACTTGCCAGTGGTCTGATTTTTCATCACCACACAGTCTATCACTTCACCATATTGGCTGAAGTGTGTCAGCAGGGTGTCTGAATAAGTGAAAACATCATATTTTTGGTTGCAAAATACATTATTTCACACAAAAGACACCTTCAAAATCCTAGGCTTAATTCTAGGTACAACTATCTACTTCATGTTTACACGGGAATATGTCAAGACAAAATCACTGACCTTCTACCTGTCGTCTTGTTGAAACAAAAACAAGTGATACAATTCAACTGGCTATGAAATGCATACATCTTATTTGTTATCTCTAGTTCACCCGATATCAAGCATAAGTACACAAATGTGGTTTCCTCATTCATATGCCACACAAGATCAAATTGGAACTGAGACATATTCCTCCAGTGCAAAAATTTTGACAGTCAGCACTTTTTGATAGGGACCTTTTCTAATCTATTGGTATTTTTACCTTGATCTGTGTCCCAACTGAGTCCTCCGATGAACAGCTTCCTACAAAACATGCAAATGCATTATGGTAACAGATAAATAAAAAGTACACTACACATATATCAGGTCATCCATTAGACCCTTGAGAGTATGTTTTTAACTCCCCAAAATTATATCTGTCTCTTTGGATTAAAGGGGCATGTCTATTTGACATATGTTTTGATCCTTCATCTTGCTGAGAAACAGTTATTTGATTTCTGAAATTGCTAAAATCCAAGGGTCAACTGGATGTCCTGTATATATAGCAGAAACATACACCATCACACAACCCAGCACATAATTAAGTAAAAGTAAAGAGTATAAGGTCACGTTTCTATCTCAGTACTATAACAGGAATTTCACTTTTGCCTGATCATGAAGAGGTGTCTGCACACTGTACTATATATAATCCCAATGCAAAATGTAACAAATTATGCAACATTACTACCACGTAAACCTTTTTTTCTTCATTAATTTTGTTTTGCAACTTTAATGTAGAGCTGTCCAAAATTTTGAAATTTGTGTTATGTTAGTTGGAGAATTTCGAGATTGCCATGATTTGTGCGGTCCCGATTTGTGTGTTTTTTCATAGGCGTCTGAAGTTCTGACAGTAAACTGAGATATAATATACCATATAAAAAATAAGAGTATCTACTATAAAAAAAAGATAGATACTCTTATTTTTTATATGGTATTATATCTCAGTTTACTGTCAGAATTTCAGACGCCTGTGGTTTTTTCTCGAATCTACACAACCCGTTCCAAGGTGGATAGTAGATTATTGATTTAATTGACTATAAATACATAGAAGTTCTGTTATTCAATAACATTCATGACCTGGCTTGTCTATCAAATTGGCATTGCTTCGCGTTTTGTTCCTTTTTTTTCACAGCTTTGAATTAATGTCTTAGTATGCTAATGAATACTTTAGGTAGTAATTACTATCGCATACGCTCGGGTTGTCGAGAGTGTCCGTTTCAGTTTACCCTTGGACTACTTCGTTAATTTATTTCATTTATATATAAGATACACAAGCCATAAATAACAATATATATTTCTTACGGCCAGCAAAGAGTTGAATTCTAACTCGATACATTATCATCGTGTACTAACCCGTGTGGCGTCTGTTTACGTTCTAAATTACCAAGATTACAGCGAAATGTTATGAACATTATTTCAAGCTGCATCGTTGAAGTGCACAAAAACACATATCAATACAACGTTCATTTACCCTGCTTCATTTCTGTTCCCTTTTTGTGACATTGTTGATGAGGATTACTCTTGTATGACGTTACAATTTGGTCCAGTTTTGTTGCTCGCGACCGACGAGGAAGAAAATATGGCCGCAAAAAGACCACGTGACGATGTGAAGGGAGTTAACTACATTTTATGCTACTTCAGGTTGCACACAACTAATATGGTAGCTAAGTGTCGAACTGCAACTAAGGCGGCTGGTATGGCTAGTATGTCTGTTTCAGTAATTTTGTAGAGATAAGCAAGTTGGAAACGTGTACAGTTGCAAGTTTTGTAGTATTACTGTTGATATCTGACTACTAGATGTCATTTTGTTCTGCTGTGGGGAAAACAGGAGATCTCAGATACATCTTGGTGCCTACCATTGTATGCTATATTATTGGATCTATGTAAAAATTATATTTTCTCCACTTTCCCGTTTTGCCTGTTAATAATTTAAAAGTAAGTGCCACCTAACAATGTAATCTGAGAAAAATCCTTTCAGTATTCGAAGAATAGCGATAACAAACTTCAACTGTCAAAATCAGAGAAGGCCACCTGTCGGCCATTGTGTTTTCCCGACCAGACTCAAAACCAAGTTTAATATCTATCCTTCCAGTGCGTCTCAAGAAATAGAGAAAAAAAAATCAACTGTCATAATCCAAGATGGTCACCTGTCGGCCATTTTGTTTTCTTGAGCAGACTTAAAATTGAATTGGCCCGACTAGGGACCAAGTGAACCTACATATGAAGTTTTAGAAATATCTTTCCAGTACTTCTCAAGAAAGAGTGATACATGCACTAAACTTCAAATATATAAATCAAAGATGGCCACCACCTGTCGGCCATTATCTCTTGAGCAAATTAAATAAGCGAAATGTCTGTGTGATTGTTGTGCGGTATAAGCTGCGGATATTTCTGGCTAGGTTCCGGGGAAAATTCCAGTGCTCCAGTGACTCCTTCTCACGGTTAGGTATAATATTGTGGGAGAAACAGGGTTACCCCGGGGGAAAACTCTAGTGGTCGGTCAGGTGACTGGTGACCCCGATACCTCTCTACGGTAACTTAGGTATAATACTGTGGGAGAAACAGGGCTAACATAAAATGACAAGACCAACTATTAGAGAAAGTGACTGGCTAAAATTCAGAGACTCGCGCAACAATAACATTGAATTGATCAGACAGAGGGAAATAATAACCACTTAAATTACAAAAAAAAGCAAAAAAAAAAAAAACCTTATCTGACGAATCCTGGTAAATAGTGGCGTATTTTAGATCCATGAACAATTTTTCTAAAAAGTCTTTGGATGTTCTTATAGTAAGCAACAATATGATAAACCTTCCCATAGATATAACATAAATTCTTTTCAAATTTAAACCTACTGCAGATGAGGCTCTGAATTTGACTTACCTCTCTTTAGTCAGCTACGTGTAACACCTATAAATCTGGAAAGAGTTTTGAATAAAGATAAAGGTGCTTTGGATGATGCTTTTACTACTGACCTATAACTATAGCTTCTTCTGTAAGTAATGCTATACATTCCGGTGTAAGCAATTATTTGACTTCCTGTGTAAGTAATGTTTTGACTTCTTGTGTAAGTAATGCTATAAATTCCGGTGTAAATAACTCCCGGTGGAAGTACAATGCTATAACTTCCGGTGTAAGTAATGCTATAACTTACTGTTTGTAAATCATGGTATAACTTTATTGCTATAACTTCCTGTGAAAGTAATGCTATAACTTCCTGTGTAAGTAAGCTATAACTACCTGTGTAAGTAATGCTATAACTTCCTGTATAAGTAATGCTATAACTACCTGTGTAAGTAAGCTATAACTACATGTACATGTGAAAGTAATGCTATAACTTCCGGTGTAAGTAATGCTATAACTTCCTGTAGCGGAAATAGCCGGGGAACTATATACTCAAAGTCCCGCAGCCCTCGGTAGGTGTCCTCGAGGTAGCATCAGACACCCGCCACAATACCCGAGTTTAGAATTAAGTAGTGTGGGTCGTCGAGAAACACAATTCAACACCGTCGTAAAGTTTCAGTCTATGTATTCAGCAACATCAGCAGTGTACAGAGCATATGTAAATGGCAACACCGCTCTCGCTTTCATCAGCATACGTAGCAACATCCAGCAAAGTAACACCTAACACTCTCTAGCTTGAACTCAACTCCATGATCTCCCTCTCTGAACTGAACTCTCCGGCTTGAACTCCACTGCACGAACTCCCTCTCTGAACTGAACTCTCCGGCTTGAACTCCACTGCACGAACTCCCTCTCTGAACTGAACTACCCCTCTGCTCTCGCTTTCACCCCTTTTATACCAAAACCTAACGGAGCGCTACCGGAGCGCCGGAGCCCTGCCGGAGCCCTGCCGGAGCGGTGCACACCTGTACCGGAGCCTTAAATGTGTAAACCACAATGTACATAACACTTAGAAAAACAATAAGCCGCGAGTAAATGTTGACCATGTGTAATAAAGATGGGGCATCGCTGGAGCTCCCAGACAGGTCCAGCCATTTGTAGTGGGTAATAGGGATGAGAGGCGATTAATACCTCTCTGACAGGGGCAATAAACATGAACAGGAGCCGGGCAGACGATTACTGCCACGGGCGTGGTGAATTGATTACTTCACGGGATATCATCCCGACGTGTCCCTCCCCATCTAATTACCAACGGTCAACAGATTGACGGACTATTAAAATTCCTAAAGCAAAGATGGTATAACAGAAAATAGAAAAATACTACACTAATATAGAAAAATACTACATTCCTGTATAAGTAATGCTATAACTACATGTGAAAGTAATGCTTTAGCTTCCGTTGTAAGAAATGCTATAACTTCTTGTTTGTCAATCATGGTAGAGCTTCCTGTGAAAGTAATTCTATATTAACTTCCTGTGTAAGTAATGCTATAACTTCCTGTGTAAGTAATGCTATAACGTCCGGTGTAAGTAATTCTATAACTACATGTGTAAGTAATGCTATAACTACCTGTGTAAGTAATGCTATAATTACCTGTGTAAGTAATGCTATAACTTCCTGTGTAAGTAATGCTATAACTTCCTGTGTAAGTAATGCTATAACTACCTGTGTAAGTAATGCTATAACTTCCTGTGTAAGTAATGCTATAACTTCCTGTGTAAGTAATGCTATAACTTCCGGTGTAAGTAATGCTATAACTTCCTGTATAAGTAATGCTATAACTTCCTGTATAAGTAATGCTATAACTACCTGTATAAGTAAGCTATAACTACCTGTGTAAGTAATGCTATAACTACCTGTGTAAGTAATGCTATAACGTCCGGTGTAAGTAATTCTATAACTACCTGTGTAAGTAATGCTATAACTACCTGTGTAAGTAATGCTATAACGTCCGGTGTAAGTAATTCTATAACTACCTGTGTAAGTAATGCTATAACTACCTGTGTAAGTAATGCTATAACTTCCTGTATAGTTAATGCTATAACTTCCTGTGTAAGTAATCCTACAACGTCCTGTATAGTTAATGCTATAACTTCCTGTGTAAGTAATGCTATAACTTCCTGTATAGTTAATGCTATAACTTCCTGTGTAAGTAATGCTATAACTTCCTGTATAGTTAATGCTATAACTTCCTGTATAAATAATGCTATAACTGCCTGTGTAAGTAATGCTATAACTTCCTGTATAAATAATGCTATAACTACCTGTATAGTTAATGCTATAACTTCCTGTATAAGTAATGCTATAACTTCCTGTATAGTTAATGCTATAACTTCCTGTATAAGTAATGCTATAACTACCTGTATAGTTAATGCTATAACTTCCTGTATAGTTAATGCTATAACTTCCTGTATAAGTAATGCTATAACTTCCTGTGTAAGTAATGCTATAACGTCCTGTGTAAGTAATGCTATAACTTCCTGTGTAAGTAATGATATAACTACCTGTGTAAGTAATGCTATAACTACCTGTATAAGTAATGCTATAACTACCGGTGTAAGCTATAACGTCCGATGTAAGTAATGCTATAACTACCTGTGTTAGTAATGCTATAACTACCGGTGTAAGCTATAACGTCCGATGTAAGTAATGCTATAACTACCTGTGTTAGTAATGCTATAACTTCCTGTATAAGTAATGCTATAACTACCGGTGTAAGCTATAACGTCCGATGTAAGTAATGCTATAACTTCCTGTGTAAGTAATGCTATAACTACCTGTGTTAGTAATGCTATAACTACCTGTGTTAGTAATGCTATAACTACCGGTGTAAGCTATAACGTCCGATGTAAGTAATGCTATAACTACCTGTGTTAGTAATGCTATAACTACCGGTGTAAGCTATAACGTCCGATGTAAGTAATGCTATAACTACCTGTGTTAGTAATGCTATAACTTCCTGTATAAGTAATGCTATAACTACCGGTGTAAGCTATAACGTCCGATGTAAGTAATGCTATAACTTCCTGTGTAAGTAATGCTATAACTTCCTGTATAGTTAATGCTATAACTTCCTGTATAAATAATGCTATAACTTCCTGTGTAAGTAATGCTATAACGTCCTGTGTAAGTAATACTACAACGTCCTGTATAGTTAATGCTATAACTTCCTGTATAGTTAATGCTATAACTTCCTGTGTAAGTAATGCTATAACTTCCTGTATAAATAATGCTATAACTACCTGTATAAGTAATGCTATAACTACCGGTGTAAGTAATGATATAACTTCCTGTGTAAGTAATGCTATAACGTCCGGTGTAAGTAATGCTAGAACGTCCGGTGTAAGTAATGCTAGAACGTCCGGTGTAAGTAATGCTATTATGTCCGGTGTAAGTAATGCTATAACTACCAGTATAAATAATGCTACGACGTCCTGTGTAAGTAAGCTATAACTGCCTGTGTAAGTAATGCTATAACTACCTGTGTAAGTAATGCTATAACTTCCTGTATAAGTAATGCTATAACTTCCGGTGTAAGTAATGCTATCACTGCCTGTGTAAGTAATGCTATAATTACCTGTGTAAGTAATGCTATAACTACATGTACATGTGTAAGCAATGCTATAACTACCTGTGTAAGTAATGCTATAACTACCTGTGTAAGTAATGCTATAACTACCTGTGTAAGTAATGCTATAACTACCTGTGTAAGTAAGCTATAACTTCCGGTGTAGGTAATGCTATAACTTCCGGTGTAAGTAATGCTATAACTACCTGTGTAAGTAATGCTATAACTGCCTGTGTAAGTAATGATATAACTACCTGTGTAAGTAATGCTATAACTTCCGGTGTAAGTAATGATATAACTACCTGTGTAAGTAATGCTATAACTTCCGGTGTAAGTAATGCTATAACTACCTGTGTAAGTAATGCTATAACTTCCGGTGTAAGTAATGCTATAACTTCCTGTATAAGTAATGCTATAACTACCTGTGTAAGTAAGCTATAACTACATGTGTAAGTAATACTATAATTACCTGTATAAGTAATGCTATAACTACCTGTGTAAGTAAGCTTTAGCTACCTGTGTAAGTAATGCTATAACTACCTGTATAATTAATGCTATAACTACCTGTGTAAGTAAGCTTTAGCTACCTGTGTAAGTAATGCTATAACGTCCTGTGTAAGTAAGCTATAACTGCCTGTGTAAGTAATGCTATAACTTCCTGTGTAAGTAATGCTATAACTACCTGTGTAAGTAATGCTATAACTACCTGTGTAAGTAATGCTATAACTACCTGTGTAAGTAATGCTATAACTACCTGTGTAAGTAATGCTATAACCTCCGGTGTAAGTAAGCTATAACTTCCTGTGTAAGTAAGCTATAACTACCTGTGTAGGTAATGCTATAACGTCCGGTGTAAGTAATGCTATAACTACCTGTGTAAGTAATGCTACAACGTACTGTGTAAGTAATGCTATACCTACCTGTATAAGTAATGCTATAATTACCTGTGTAAGTAATGCTACAACGTCCTGTGTAAGTAAGCTATAACTTCCTGTGTAAGTAATGCTATAACTACCTGTGTAAGTAATGCTATAACGTCCGGTGTAAGTAAGGCTATAACTACCTGTGTAAGTAATGCTATAACGTCCGGTGTAAGTAAGGCTATAACTACCTGTGTAAGTAATGCTATAACGTCCGGTGTAAGTAATGCTATAACTACCTGTGTAAGTAATGCTATAACTACCTGTGTAAGTAATGATATAACGTCCTGTGTAAGTAATGATATAACTTCCGGTGTAAGTAATGATATAACTTCCGGTGTAAGTAATGCTATAACTTCCTGTGTAAGTAATGCTATAACTACCTGTGTAATTAATGCTATATCTACCTGTGTAAGTAATGCTATAACTACCTGTGTAAGTAAGCTATAACTTCCGGTGAAAGTAATGCTATAACTACCTGTGTAAGTAATGCTATAACTACCTTTGTAAGTAATACTATAACGTCCTGTATAAATAATGCTATAACTTCCGGTGTAAGTAATGATATAACTACCTGTGTAAGTAATGCTATAACTTCCGGTGTAAGTAATGCTATAACTACCTGTGTAAGTAATGCTATAACTTCCGGTGTAAGTAATGCTATAACGTCCTGTATAAGTAATGCTATAACTACCTGTGTAAGTAAGCTATAACTACATGTGTAAGTAATGCTATAATTACCTGTATAAGTAATGCTATAACTACCTGTGTAAGTAAGCTTTAGCTACCTGTGTAAGTAATGCTATAACTACCTGTGTAAGTAAGCTATAACTTCCGGTGAAAGTAATGCTATAACTTCCCGTATAAGTAATGCTATAACTACCTGTGTAAGTAATGCTATAACGTCCGGTGTAAGTAATGCTATAACGTCCGGTGTAAGTAATGCTATAACTACCTGTGTAAGTAATGCTGTAACTACCTGTATAAGTAATGATATAACTTCCTGTGTAAGTAATGCTATAATTACCTGTATAAGTAATGCTATAACTACCTGTGTAAGTAATGCTATAACTACCTGTATAAGTAATGCTATAACTACCTGTATAAGTAATGCTATAACTACCTGTGTAAGTAATGCTATAACTACCTGTGTAAGTAATGCTATAACTACCTGTGTAAGTAATGCTATAACTACCTGTATAGGTAATGCTATAAATACCTGTGTAGGTAATACTATAACTACCTGTGTAAGTAATGTTATATCTTACTGTATAAGTAATTTTAAGTAAGTGTGATTTTAGCATGCGTTATAAGAAAACTTTATAAGAAAACACCATATCATCAGTGAAAACCAGTCTGTGTTTCTTCAGACAATCAGTTGTTTTCTGTATACGATTCAAATATTAACTATTTAGCTTAATGTAAAAACATAAGAAGAATTTTCTGTGATTTCAGCAAAGCATTCGACAGGGTAAGGCATAACATTTGTTTTAAAAGGTTCGAAACTTATTATATTTCAAAATATTCCGAAATAAGTTACCTTTTCTAATCCGGTCACCTAGGTTTTACAAACGAGAAATACTAGCTAATCATGCTACATTATTGTAATACTTCAAAATACGGTCTAATGAAAACGCTGTAGACCTACCTCGTTCATATTGGATTCATAAACGCCACAATAATATTCAAACTATGTTTCATTGTTGACTTCATCCGTTGCTAAAGTGAAATATTTATCTAAGCTTATTACTGCCATTCTTAATACTGTCAGGGTTGCAGTGGATAAAAAAAAACAATGTGCTTTTGATAAACTTAAACAACAGCCCTTTTAAATATCTAGACAAAGTTTCGAGAGATGCAGGTCGATGAATACTACGGGAAGTTTTATGATCGACTTGATTTCTGTTTGCGATTTGAGGTGACCAATGCTCGTTGATATGCCTGGTAGGTCCGTTGTCATCACACTGGTATTCAGATGAAGGTTGATGAAGACCCCGGAGAAATTTGATGGTCGACATGACGATCTCATGTGGAAATGTTCTATTTCGTTGTACGATACGAGGTCAGACGTGTTTGATGTTTGTTGATATGTTGAGTGGTTCCGTTGTCACCATCATTACTCTTACAGGTATCTTAGGTTGTGACTTAAACCGGATTTGACCTAGATTTGTATGGCGGGTGTCGCCGTGACCTAGATTTGTATGGCGGAGTAAGTAATGCTATAACTACCTGTGTAAGTAATGCTATAACTTCCTGTATAAGTAATGCTATAACTTCCGGTGTAAGTAATGCTATCACTGCCTGTGTAAGTAATGCTATAATTACCTGTGTAAGTAATGCTATAACTACATGTACATGTGTAAGCAATGCTATAACTACCTGTGTAAGTAATGCTATAACTACCTGTGTAAGTAATGCTATAACTACCTGTGTAAGTAATGCTATAACTACCTGTGTAAGTAAGCTATAACTTCCGGTGTAGGTAATGCTATAACTTCCGGTGTAAGTAATGCTATAACTACCTGTGTAAGTAATGCTATAACTGCCTGTGTAAGTAATGATATAACTACCTGTGTAAGTAATGCTATAACTTCCGGTGTAAGTAATGATATAACTACCTGTGTAAGTAATGCTATAACTTCCGGTGTAAGTAATGCTATAACTACCTGTGTAAGTAATGCTATAACTTCCGGTGTAAGTAATGCTATAACTTCCTGTATAAGTAATGCTATAACTACCTGTGTAAGTAAGCTATAACTACATGTGTAAGTAATACTATAATTACCTGTATAAGTAATGCTATAACTACCTGTGTAAGTAAGCTTTAGCTACCTGTGTAAGTAATGCTATAACTACCTGTATAATTAATGCTATAACTACCTGTGTAAGTAAGCTTTAGCTACCTGTGTAAGTAATGCTATAACGTCCTGTGTAAGTAAGCTATAACTGCCTGTGTAAGTAATGCTATAACTTCCTGTGTAAGTAATGCTATAACTACCTGTGTAAGTAATGCTATAACTACCTGTGTAAGTAATGCTATAACTACCTGTGTAAGTAATGCTATAACTACCTGTGTAAGTAATGCTATAACCTCCGGTGTAAGTAAGCTATAACTTCCTGTGTAAGTAAGCTATAACTACCTGTGTAGGTAATGCTATAACGTCCGGTGTAAGTAATGCTATAACTACCTGTGTAAGTAATGCTACAACGTACTGTGTAAGTAATGCTATACCTACCTGTATAAGTAATGCTATAATTACCTGTGTAAGTAATGCTACAACGTCCTGTGTAAGTAAGCTATAACTTCCTGTGTAAGTAATGCTATAACTACCTGTGTAAGTAATGCTATAACGTCCGGTGTAAGTAAGGCTATAACTACCTGTGTAAGTAATGCTATAACGTCCGGTGTAGGTAAGGCTATAACTACCTGTGTAAGTAATGCTATAACGTCCGGTGTAAGTAATGCTATAACTACCTGTGTAAGTAATGCTATAACTACCTGTGTAAGTAATGATATAACGTCCTGTGTAAGTAATGATATAACTTCCGGTGTAAGTAATGATATAACTTCCGGTGTAAGTAATGCTATAACTTCCTGTGTAAGTAATGCTATAACTACCTGTGTAATTAATGCTATATCTACCTGTGTAAGTAATGCTATAACTACCTGTGTAAGTAAGCTATAACTTCCGGTGAAAGTAATGCTATAACTACCTGTGTAAGTAATGCTATAACTACCTTTGTAAGTAATACTATAACGTCCTGTATAAATAATGCTATAACTTCCGGTGTAAGTAATGATATAACTACCTGTGTAAGTAATGCTATAACTTCCGGTGTAAGTAATGCTATAACTACCTGTGTAAGTAATGCTATAACTTCCGGTGTAAGTAATGCTATAACGTCCTGTATAAGTAATGCTATAACTACCTGTGTAAGTAAGCTATAACTACATGTGTAAGTAATGCTATAATTACCTGTATAAGTAATGCTATAACTACCTGTGTAAGTAAGCTTTAGCTACCTGTGTAAGTAATGCTATAACTACCTGTGTAAGTAAGCTATAACTTCCGGTGAAAGTAATGCTATAACTTCCCGTATAAGTAATGCTATAACTACCTGTGTAAGTAATGCTATAACGTCCGGTGTAAGTAATGCTATAACGTCCGGTGTAAGTAATGCTATAACTACCTGTGTAAGTAATGCTGTAACTACCTGTATAAGTAATGATATAACTTCCTGTGTAAGTAATGCTATAATTACCTGTATAAGTAATGCTATAACTACCTGTGTAAGTAATGCTATAACTACCTGTATAAGTAATGCTATAACTACCTGTATAAGTAATGCTATAACTACCTGTGTAAGTAATGCTATAACTACCTGTGTAAGTAATGCTATAACTACCTGTTTAAGTAATGCTATAACTACCTGTATAGGTAATGCTATAAATACCTGTGTAGGTAATACTATAACTACCTGTGTAAGTAATGTTATATCTTACTGTATAAGTAATTTTAAGTAAGTGTGATTTTAGCATGCGTTATAAGAAAACTTTATAAGAAAACACCATATCATCAGTGAAAACCAGTCTGTGTTTCTTCAGACAATCAGTTGTTTTCTGTATACGATTCAAATATTAACTATTTAGCTTAATGTAAAAACATAAGAAGAATTTTCTGTGATTTCAGCAAAGCATTCGACAGGGTAAGGCATAACATTTGTTTTAAAAGGTTCGAAACTTATTATATTTCAAAATATTCCGAAATAAGTTACCTTTTCTAATCCGGTCACCTAGGTTTTACAAACGAGAAATACTAGCTAATCATGCTACATTATTGTAATACTTCAAAATACGGTCTAATGAAAACGCTGTAGACCTACCTCGTTCATATTGGATTCATAAACGCCACAATAATATTCAAACTATGTTTCATTGTTGACTTCATCCGTTGCTAAAGTGAAATATTTATCTAAGCTTATTACTGCCATTCTTAATACTGTCAGGGTTGCAGTGGATAAAAAAAAACAATGTGCTTTTGATAAACTTAAACAACAGCCCTTTTAAATATCTAGACAAAGTTTCGAGAGATGCAGGTCGATGAATACTACGGGAAGTTTTATGATCGACTTGATTTCTGTTTGCGATTTGAGGTGACCAATGCTCGTTGATATGCCTGGTAGGTCCGTTGTCATCACACTGGTATTCAGATGAAGGTTGATGAAGACCCCGGAGAAATTTGATGGTCGACATGACGATCTCATGTGGAAATGTTCTATTTCGTTGTACGATACGAGGTCAGACGTGTTTGATGTTTGTTGATATGTTGAGTGGTTCCGTTGTCACCATCATTACTCTTACAGGTATCTTAGGTTGTGACTTAAACCGGATTTGACCTAGATTTGTATGGCGGGTGTCGCCGTGACCTAGATTTGTATGGCGGATGTCGCCGTGACCCAGATTTGTATGGCGGGTGTCGCCGTGACCTAGATTTGTATGGCGCGTCTCGTCGACGCTTACTCTTCCGGAACAACCAGTCTTATTCTCTTTGTATTTTCGTCTTCATGCAAATCTGTATATTTGTTCACATGTTCTTGTTGTTTATATTTTGCCGTCGTTTAGTCCATTTGTGTTACATTATTATGTCGGTATTCTTTGTTGTTTTTGGTTTGGTTTGTATTGTTTAACTTGTAATCTATGTGCGATATAATGTCCATATAATTATCTAGTTGCGATACCGTAGCTCTGGACGATGGACGGACGATTTCTGACAGATGGTCGACGTCCGAGAGCAGTGTAGACAGGGTATGAATATTCGCTCTAATAATGATTTTGTCCTCGTTTATCGATTTTGAGTCAGAGTTAGGATTTCGTTTGTATGTCAGAACAGACGTTTAACATTAGGCCTACACTGTAACAAAGTCTTCAAAGCCATTTGAAATAGCAAGGCGTCGGTACTTAGGGTTATCTTCAGACTTGGAGTGTTGTATTACGATAAAGTTTGTTAAGTTTACTAGTTGAAAAAATACACAAGATTCCCGTTTACTTTTATCTTTATAGCATAGACTCATTTCAACAAAGGAATGCATTTTAACACCGGCATATAATATTTTCCATCAATGTATTTATTCGTCGTGAAGGATTGCACAATAGACATACGATCAGTAACATACGAATTTATTATTTAATACAGATGTATGCACATTTCACACATATATTAACTTGGATGAACCAGACGAGAACTGTGTCGATGTTGAATCTAAACGTTTTGTCCGTTTCACACTGGGGTATATACAGCATAGGTGGACAACGAGAATGAGTTCTGGAACCGTTTACAACACAAAGAACACACCATAAACATTCATCACAAAGTTCAAAGGTCACTCTAGATCTGGAAGTTAACTTTGTCTTTATGCCGATGACACTTTGGGGTAGAAGACTTTGAAGAGGGATATCACGGACTTAGTTACACATGTTATCCAAGTCCGTGGGGATATGTACAGAATATCGGGTGATGTGTTTACTTTCTATATACATTGTATATTGGCAGTATTACTCAGCCTAAAGTTTAACAAACAAAACGTTCAGTATGCAAAAACAGGCAGAATACTGTGCCATTTGGCGACATCTACAGGCCGTGGGCGTATCATACTATTCCAATGGTCTCGTCCACGTCTGCTACAGTTGGGTCCTATCTCAACTTTGCCCACGACAAGGTCCTTTTTGTGGAATTTCCCTTTCATGATGAGGAACTCAAGTGAGTACGAGTCGAGGTTTTTGTCCACGTGGAAAAGAAAGGCTTCGTTCCACACAGCAATTCGGCCACTGGATGTGCGAGTCTTCTGTACTTCTACCACTGTCCCGTCTCGGATCAACTTTACTACCACGTAATGAGCTGTTAACATAATAAAACATAATAATAAAAGAGGCCGATACATCAGGATTTCATGTGCAATCACAGATATTCACTAACTTTTTTTCTGAAACTGAATTGATCAGTCAACATATGTCCATCCACTAACCTGTCGGGTTTTCATACTTACTATTCATCATGTAAACTGCTTTTGAGTTATCAAAGATTTGTACAATAGACACATGAGATGTTAGCGAATTCCAATACAGATTAAGAAACACAAATAAATAAAGTGCATCAAAAGTAGAAGTATAATGTTATCAGAATAAGTTACTGTATAGAATATAATGAAATAAATGCCCTAATTAGTGTTTCACCTGACGTGAGACGTACCTGGTTTGACGACCATCAGTCGGTCACTAGGGGGTAGTTGTATGGCCTTCCGTACGAACACCTTCAGTCGGTCAGCTAAGGACTGATACTGGAGGTCAACGAAAAACTCGCCCAGATTTTTGTGAAGAAGTTTTTCGGACGTACTCATCTACAAAAAAAAAATACATATCGCATTATTTCAACGTAAAATGTGGTTAAATGGGATGAGAAACAAAGCTTTCATAATTATTATACCACAAATGAAGAAAATACGGTACATTATGGAACGTATCCAAGGAACGGGTGACCATGGATGCATCGTGCTAAATGTACTACGTAAAACAGGAGTTATTGTGTATAAATTAGGACACACGTCTAATTCGATCAATTTCGGACGATAACCATTCTGAATTATTAAAACTACACGATGTTGGCGAAATCGCCTACCTCGAAACAGAAGATGGGACGAGAGAAAAAAAAGCATCATGAAATTATGAAAATGGACCAATAAAAACAGAGTATGAAAATAGACCAATTTCAAATAAAAATAAAACGATGTTGTATCCACTAAACCTATTCTAAGGCTTGTTCCGGATAACACTGGCAGAATACCTTTATAGTACTGAGATCCGTGGAATTGTTGATTAAAACTTGTGATTTTATCATACGTAACTAAAGTATTGTATATACCTATGGACTTGGAATGTTGACTCGTGAAATAATAAACATTGATTGACACATCAAATGACACTTTTCTTTGAAAATTAGTAAAGACGTAGAGAAAACATTTATGAAGTAAATGTCTCCATGTAGACCCGAAGTGCATAACGTACGATCCCTATTGAAGACGGGATATTTGATCGAGATTGAACCCTTGGATTTTAAAATGCTATGGGTGATTTGTATACATCATTGTTTGTTAAATGAATGATAAGGTAATTTATAGTAACCGAGAATGTGTCTTGCCAAACAAAAATGGTCGAGACTCGATACTAGGTCCAAACTTAATCCTCGATAGACATAACTCCGAACAGACGTTATAAATCATTATAACTTACAGTCGGTAGTGTCGGGAATGACGGGTGTCGTGAGTACCCCGACATAACGACAATAAACTACAATAATGTAGACATTTGGACAAGGGTGATAACTCGTCAAGGTCGCTGTATAATCTACATCAAAGAGTACATGTACTTTATGCGGAATTTTATTTGTGGTATGCCTCCGTCGTTTACATTTGGAATAATCGAGAGTGGGCGTTGTCCCATGTGAACAAGTGCAATCAATGATTGCGAAAGTTCAACGGCGGCAGCAATCACACTATGCATTCATTTTATGAATAAGCATGTCATTTTGAAATTTTACGTCACATAATATCGCTCCTAGACCTCTAAAGCTTTCCAAAACGTACCCCCAAAATCTTTAAAGTGGGTTTTGGTGTCAAAAAAATTATGTTCATTAAATGGTAAAATGCCAAAAAAAATCACAATTTTTTTCTGAATGATTTTGCCATAACATCACTCTTGGACCTCTAATGAATGTATAACCAAATAAGAAAGGTGTGAGGTGCATAGTTTTGGACTAACCCCCCAAACTTTAAAGTGAGTTTTAGTGCCAAAAAAGTTAAGTCCACAAAATGGTAAAAAGCGAAAAAATCGCAATTGTTTTCCGCATGATTTTACTATAACATCACTCTTAGACCTCTAATGAAAGTATAAACCAAATTAGAAGGGTGTGAGATGTATACTTTTGGACTTAGAAGTTTTCCAAAAACTGATCCCAAAAACTTTAAAGTGGGGTGGGACGCCGACGCCGACGGTACAGCATTAGCTCACGGTTACTCGTAACCGGTGAGCTAATAAAGCTATTTAGCCCAACATCCCCAGGACTCCACGGTCTGTTCTACGAATTATAACCCCAGGGTTCCATGCTCTGTTCTACGAATAACACCCCCAGCCCCCAACCCCAACCATAGATCTCCCAGGGTTCCGTGCGTTATTCTACGGAAATACATCTCCCAAAATTCAATGCTTTCTTCTACAGAAATTCTACGGAAACACGTTCCCATGGTTCCATGTTGCATCGACGGAAAATACATCTCCCAGGGTTCCATGCTTTCTTCCACAGAAATTCATCTCACAGGGTTCGATGCTTTCTTCCACAGAAATTCATCTCCCAGGGTTCAATGCTTTCTTCCACAGAAATTCATCTCCCAGGGTTTCATGCTTTGTTAAACAGAAATTCATCTCTCAGGGTTTCATGCTTTGTTAAACGGAAATTAATCTCTCAGGGTTTCATGCTTATAAATTCATCTCTCAGGGTTTCATGCTGTCACCTACAGAAACATATCTCGTCGAGTATTCTTCGCCAAAATTTGCCATGAATCTTGTTAGAGATATCATTAGATGTATCGATAAGGACTTTTTTTTATTGTTTTATGTCATTGCTCGTTCTGAAGTGATTCAGCCACTTAAAGTGTAAGTAAATACAGAAGAGGCTTGTAGAAACGTGGACGAGCTGTTACCATAAGTTGGGCAATAGTCGTAATCAATGACTATCGTACATCGGCGTGACTAACACAAAGACGTGCTATCATCTCCGTCAAATCAGCTGTTCCTTTAGGCGCGTGGCTGGAGGGATTTGAATGTACAAGCACTGCCAGCGCACGTTTGATATATCTATACCTTTCATTTAATGGACTGCAGCACGTAATAAGTAATTATAAGTATGATTGATTCTGAAAACCTTCCCTAGACCGCGACAGACCGCGTATGTAAAATAATGAATTTAATGATTAAGACAAAGTGCATTAATGGAAATCTATGAGCTGGGGATATTTATTAATAAATCTAGATCTACGTAGATAATAAAAGCTTCATTTCATATATCATAGGATCAGGAACTTAGATTATACAATTCATATCGTGATTGTAGATAACGCCATTTAACTTAAACAACCCATTCCGTTTTGTTGTCAAGTTGTCCACACTGCTCATTTCACCGCTCCCGTTTTAATTAGCTGTTCTATGGTTAAACAAATAGGCGTGATACGCAAACCAACTGATGTGACAGAAAACTATTTTATTTCTACAGTTTCTACAGTAAGTATATCAATGAGCATGGGACCTACTGTAAAGTACCTGGAGGGGAATTGATATGTATTCGATTCGTCCCGCTTGTTTGTCTATATTTCTTTTCTTCTGTCCAGGTTGACATTGTGATCTTTCTCAAAAATTTCTCTAATGTCTATATACTGCAGTTTTGATGTTGTTTTGGTAAATTCTTTTGATGAAGGGGCATCCATAATTTTCAGCCAGAAAACTTTTCACGGACACACACTATCATTCTTATCTAATAGAATAATATTCAATAATATAACCCCGATACCGAAATAAATATCCGGATGAGTCGATGAATACTTTACACATACATGTGCGTACAGCTTATGATCTGACGATTAAAAAAGTTTAGGTATTAAGAACCAACGCCGAATTTTCAAATTTCCCGACTTCTTTACACCACATACTTAGGCAAATGATGTGCAAGCCTGGACTCAAGTGCTTATATGACAGCTACACCCTTATCCTTATCAGTAAGACAGCGATATATTGAGAGTTTGATTAGATAGCGTCTGATAGAATGTTACTTGTCGATATCATACCAAGTAGACCTGTTCTAATCAGGGTAAAGAGTACCACCAAGTTATAAACATCAATTAACAAGCAATTAAATCATCGATCTTTCAAATGTTTATTTGTCTTTTTTTACTGATGTTTTCCATATCGAGACTCATACAGAATAAAAATGATTTATTTAAAGTATTTCAAGACAAAAAGATAACAGAAGAAAAAGGAAAAAGAATGATTTGTGGGAAATCTTTCGTCTGTTCATCAACGTATCAATCAAACAATATCAGAAAACAATGTCCAGCTGTAGGTTTACAACACAGGGACGTGAGAATCGGATGTACGGTATTCAGAGGTGTTCGGTTTTTAGAAGGTTCGGTTTTCGGAAGTTGCACTGTACAACAGGGAAATAATTCAACATACATCCTGTATGGGTTTGCAGGGCCCGGTGTGATCCCCATATGTCCTATATCTGAAGATGTTTGTTTTCTGTTGTATTTTGTAAATGTTGTTTGTTTGTTTTTTATGGGTGGGGGAGTTCTGGTTAATTAAAGCAAAAAATCAGAGTTCAAATAAGTACATGTTTGAAATTGGAAAAATGATAACGGATCTTTAGACTAGTGAAAACATCAACAAAATTAACTGTCGGTTTCTATGACGTAGATGTGTAGCGACCATGTTAAGGCGAACCAAGCACGTAGTGGTAGTTATCTGTAGAGGTGTGTACATACATAATTAGTAGGTAAACTTTCACTCTCGTGTTATTGATATAGCCCAAGGCTACATCTAATACGTCCGCCGTTTGCGTACAAACATTTATATTTTGAGGGTTTAATGAACTTTATGTACCCGTTTTGTGGTTTCAATTACTGAAAAAATCTAAAACTAATGTGAAAAATTGTACATAGAAAGCGAAAAATTTAAGAATTTAAGATCTTAAATATTTTTTCTGTGGGCTCTAAGTATTTCCTGAAAGAGTTCTAAACTATGTGTAAACCATCTTATCCGAGTATGATTGAAGATTGATAGAACAACGAAAAACACACACACACACATATTATATGTTGATGAGATATTAGGATACGCTAGTATTTGCGTGTATTGATGTGAGATATTAGGGTATTTGCGCATATTGATGAGACATATTTGGGTATTTGCGTGTATTGATGTGAGATATTAGGGTATTTGCGCATATTGATGAGACGTATTTGGGTATTTGCGTGTATTGATGTGAGATGATAGGGTATTTGCGCATATTGATGAGATATATTTGCGTGAATTGATGAGATATTAGGGTACTAGTATTTGCGTGCATTGATGAGGGGTACTAGGATATTTGAGCGTGATGATAAGATATATATTTGGACATTTACGTGAATTGATGACACACAAGGGTATTTGCGTGTATTGGTGTGAGATATTAGGGTATTTGCACGTAATGCTGTGATATGAGGATATTTGCGAATATTAATGAGACACATGAGGGTATTTGAGTGTAATGAAGAGATGTTGGGGTATTTGAGTGTATTGAAGATATATACGTTATTTGCGTGTATTAATGAGATATTAGGGTATTTGTGTGTATTGATGAGACATGTGAGCCGTGTGACACGGTTGCACGTTGGTGTAGTGATTCGCAACCTTGAAGAATTAAGATACAGATACGTTTGTAAAAAAATGTACAAAATACGATACCGCTGTAAAGAACAAAACAAAAACAAAAACAAAACAAAACTTACTCTGGTGAGACGTTTCCGAGGGGCATCAAGCTTGCTAAAGCGGGTCGGAATATTGCATTGCATATCTACATCCGAACACTTCAGAAAAAGTTCACCCAAAAGGCTGTCTTTTTTAGTCTTCATACTTCTTTTCTGTCGATAAATAGAAATTCTGATTGTACCGTTTTCCAAAATCCTTTTTCGCACATTGTGAAAAGTATACTGTTCTTCAAAACAAACGTTGTCGCCGACACAAGGTAGCACTTTCGTTTGTCTCTTTTCATTGGTATCTGGCATTAAACAAACTGTAGCGAATACATTACACGCCTGAGCCTTTGTCGGCAGGTTTGATACACTATGGAGATTTACTGTCAGAGTGAAGTTCCACTCGTCGTAATTAACTGTAAACGACGTTTTCACGATACCGTCGAACGCGCGGTCGTCAAAACTTAGGTCGAGGTTGTTCATCGAACACGATCGAAGCATGGTATCTGATTTGCTCGACGACTCAAGGAGGAGTAGATCAGCCATACTTTGGGTAGCGCTGCATGTGGCTAGCGACTTTCTTGGTACATTAACTGAAAGTGAAGATGACGGTCTACTTTGCCCTGACTCCTCTGAACTACTTCGAGAAAAAGGTATACGTAGGCCACACTCCTCTATTCCGAAACCAGGTTTCTCAGTCACGCCATAGCCGGGGTGTTCCATGTCCATATCTAGGGCACCAAGTCTTGTGTTTTCGTTCACGTCTTTGTCAGCTTCGATGCGCTCTTCACTGTCAGGTAGTTTAGTTTGGTTTGGAACAGAAGCTATGCTGAATGGATTGTATGCAGGCATCTCTACCAAGTTGTGCCCAAGTACTAACTTCCGGCGGAGTACCCTTTTCCGGCGGAGGCATATTGTGCACGTTACAATGAAAACGATGCAGGTAACTATGGAGATACTCGAGGCAATGATTATACCCGATGTGTCTGTGAACATAATATTGATGAAAACCTGTAGGATATAGTGTTAACGACATGTACAATAACAGTGTAAACATACTGCACAGAAGACATACAAAAAATCAGTACATTTAAAATTCAATACAAATCGATTATGCTAATGCTAACCTACACCATACATCTATTTCGTCCTTCTATGTCTCTTCAGTGATGTTAAGGTTCTAAAGTGTTGATATCTCGGAGGTGACGGAAGGAACTCAAAATAGACCGAAAGAAGTGAATGAAGGGTACATATAGCCCCAAACAGTTATACATATGGCCCCAAATAGTTATACATATAGCCCCAAACAGTTATACATATAGCCCAAAACAGTTATACATATGGCCCAAAACAGTTATACATATGGCCCAAAACAGTTATACATATGGCCCAAAACAGTTATACATATGGCCCAAAACAGTTATATATATAGCCCCAAACAGTTATATATATATAGCCCCAAACAGTTATACATATGGCCCAAAACAGTTATACATATGGCCCAAAACAGTTATACATATAGCCCCAAATAGTTATACATATAGCCCCAAATAGTTATACATATAGGCCCAAATAGTTATACATATAGCCCAAAACAGTTATACATATAGCCCCAAAACAGTTATATATATTGTCCCAAACAGTTATATATATAGCCCCAAACAGTTATATATATAGTCCCAAACAGTTATACATATAGTCCCAAACAGTTATATATATAGTCCCAAACAGTTATATATATACAGTGCAACTTCCGAAAACCGAACCTTCTAAAAACCGAACACCTCTGAATACCGAACGAATTGACATTGTACGGAATTGGTCCTTCTTTATTATAGTATTAAAAAACTTCCAAATACCGATCCCTCTGAATTCCGAACACCGGACCGATTTTGCGTCCGGTTCCTGTTAAAATATACCAAAAATTACTTCTGAAAACCGGCCTTACCTGAGCGATTATGACACGAGGTCAGGCCAGTCAACCGTGAAACAACAACTGTGACGGGTATTGTGTGAAGCCTTATTGTCTCGGGACCTACGTAGGTGATTTGTACAGGTATCCAATATATATCCCAAGGGGGCATTATTACGGATGGCCCAGTGTATAATCAACACGATAATTATGAAACAATGTCACACTTCATTGAAGCGCGTCAGTTCGTTTATCTTCTCAATGCAAGTAGAGCTAGAAGGCTGAGTTTCGCATTTAATTTAAATGAGGCCCAAAGGGGGTTGTTTTCGTAAAAGAAGCCACTGATGTTTTTTTAGACAACAGCGATGTCGGAAATACGACCAGTATCAACTGATCAATTGTAATTGATATTGAAACAAAACATTTTTACACCCTTTAATATTAGTCGATATGTAAAATATTCCGTATTGGACTATCGGCCCCATCCACATGACGGAAGCTTCACCGGATGTAACAAAATGTAGGTCGATCGTAAAGTGTAGTTGTACATGTGAAAAAACTGTTTAAAACTATAGTTAAAGTCATTTGCCTTTCTTATATATTCTGCAATATATACATGCACATTGATTAACTTTCATAATATGCATATTATTCAGACAAACCAAATATTGTCTACGTGTGTACGTGCCGGTTTGTAATCGGGTGTATTCTAATAAAAAATCGTCCGACCAATTATATCCGGAATTCGACCGGTCATTTTTCGATCAACTTCTCCAAACCGAACCCTCTGTAAACCGAACAAATAGTCATGTCCCATGCATGTTCGGTTTATAGAGGTTCCACTGTAGTCCCAAACAGTTATATATATAGTCCCAACAGTTATATATATAGTCCCAAACAGTTATATATATAGTCCCAAACAGTTATATATATAGCCCTAAACAGTTATATATATAGTCCCAAACAGTTATATATATAGCCCTAAACAGTTATATATATAGTCCCAAACAGTTATATATATAATCCCAACAGTTATATATATAGTCCCAAACAGTTATATATATAGTCCCAAACAGTTATATATATAGTCCCAAACAGTTATATATATAGTCCCAAACAAGTTATATATATAGCCCCAAACAGATATATATATAGTCCCAAACAGTTATATATATAGTCCCAAACAGTTATATATATAGCCCTAAACAGTTATATATATAGTCCCAAACAGTTATATATATAGTCCCAAACAGTTATATATATACATGTAGTCCCAAACAGTTATATATATAGTCCCAAACAGTTATATATATGGCCCAAAACAGTTATATATATGGCCCAAAACAGTTATATATATAGTCCCAAACAGTTATATATATAGTCCCAAACAGTTATATATATAGTCCAAAAACAGTTATATATATAGTCCCAAACAGTTATATATATAGTCCCAAACAGTTATATATATAGTCCCAAACAGTAGATTAAAGTTAACTATGTATACGGGACCTAGTATACGAACATTCAGAACAAATCGATTTTTTATCTACAGTTAATTTTTACACTTACCTACTCCGTCTGTCGTGTCCGGTTTCGACTTCGACAGAAGATTACCACTTTTTCCCGGAGTGGTAGCTGTTATACAAAAAAAACCAGATATCAAATCTATTACATCTTCAACACATGAAAATAAAATTTTAAAAAAGGCTGGGTTTATCGCCCCAATGAGAGGCGGTGTCATTTTGAGGCGTGGTCTCCTTGTAGTAGCTGGCGGCAACCTCAAGAAAAAAAAGTCGCACCGCTATTGAAGTAAAGGGTCTTATCCAAAGACACCATCACGACAGTTCAGGGCGGACTGTGATCTCAGCTTCCCGAGAATTACAAACCGTCCCGTGTAAGGATCGAATCACACCACACTGCTCTGACTGCCGTTTTTCAAGAGAACAGAATGTTTGAGATATGTTGTAGAAGTCTGATTTTACTAATTATCACAATTAGCCAGATACCCCATCCCCCTTTAGACTCCCCTCAATTAGCCAGATACCCCCTTCCCATCAGACTTCCCTCAATTAGTCAGATATCCCTCCCCCTTCAGACTTCCCTCAATTAGCCAGATACCCCCCCCCCCCCCTTCAGACTTCCCTCAATTAACCAGATACCCCTCCCCCTTCAGATTCCCTCAATTAACCAGATACCCCTCCCCCTTCAGACTTCCCTCAATTAACCAGATACCCTCCCTTCAGATTCCCTCAATTAGCCAGATACCCTCCCCCCCTCCCTACAGATTCCCTCAATTAACCAGATACCCCCTCCCCCTTCAGACTTCCCTCAATTAACCAGATACCCCCTCCCCCTTCAGACTTCCCTCAATTAGCTAGATACCCCCTCCCCCTTCAGACTTCCCTCAATTAGTCAGATATCCCTCCCCCTTCAGACTTCCCTCAATTAGCTAGATACCCCCTCCCCCTTCAGACTTCCCTCAATTAACCAGATACCCCCTCCCCCTTCAGACTTCCCTCAATTAGCTAGATACCCCCTCCCCCTTCAGACTTCCCTCAATTAACCAGATACCCCCTCCCCCTTCAGACTTCCCTCAATTAGCCAGATACCCCCTCCCCCTTCAGACTCCCTTCACCACACCTGGTCCCTGTTCCGTTGACTTTCCCAAACATAAAGAAACTCCTTAACTTGAACGTTTCCATAGATTTAGCACTACTTTATTAGCACTATTAGATTAGCATTATTTGGGGAAATAGTTAAGGATCTTTCCTTAGATTATGTAATGATTCCCCACGAAAAAAATTTAGTGTTTCTTTAAATTAAGAAATATTGAGGAAAACTTGGGCCTGGTCTCACAAATATGTATACATCCCCCTCTCCGACAGTTTCTTCTCACCCCCTACTAGAATAACATACAAAAACTAAATGTTGCTATAAATTATAGTAAACACGCATGTGTCTTATCTTAATTAACGTATACATTCCAAAATACATACCTTCTGTGAGATAAGTTGAATGGACATCACCTACTATATCCACATACGGCAGTAGTCCCATTTTGTTCTAAACAGCAGCAGTGCTCTGTAGGTTGGTGGTGAGTTGTGATCACACCGATACTAGCGTACCCTGTCTTATATTTCACCTGGACACGTGACTTCTCCAGAACGTGATGCGTATTTTTCACACCGCTGTACTAGTATTTACAGTTAAATAATTTAAGTACATTGTACATAAACCCAACTTTTTATACATATATCGGCGTACATGCAATGACTATGTACATGGGTATGTATTATATGCAATCATATACATGCATATTGATTTTGTTTGTATTTAAACCACTTCGCATAAAATACTCACTTTAATCCATTGCCTCACTCCTGTCCTTCTAGGCCCTATTGCGATCCACAGTTCACCTAACATCGAAGTGAGTATAATAAGTTAACCTTGGTAGCATACCTACAATCCGCGAAGTTAATTATACCTAAAGATAGTATTAACCTTTTCAAAATTTCCCGAATTCTATGATTCTAAGTCCTGCTGCAATCCATTTCATCATTCCATTGTCCCACTGTAATCCATTCCCTAACTTCTGTCCTTCTAAGTCCTAATGTAATCTATTCCCTAACTCCTGTCCTTCTAAGTCCTAATGTAACCCATTCCCTAACTTCTGTCCTTCTAAGTCCTAATATAACCAATTTCCTATCTCCTGTCCTTCTAAGTCCTAATGTAATCTATTCCCTAACTCCTGTCCTTCTAAGTCCTAATGTAACCCATTCCCTAACTTCTGTCCTTCTAAGTCCTAATATAACCAATTTCCTATCTCCTGTCCTTCTAAGTCCTAATGTAATCCATTTCCTAACTTCTGTCCTTCTAAGTCCTAATGTAATCCATTTCCTAACTCCTGTCCTTCTAAGTCCTAATGTAATCCATTCCCTAACTCCTGTCCTTCTAAGTCCTAATATAACCAATTTCCTAACTCCTGTCCTTCTAAGTCCTAATGTAATCCATTCCCTAACTCCTGTCCTTCTAAGTCCTAATATAACCAATTTCCTATCTCCTGTCCTTCTAAGTCCTAATATAACCAATTTCCTAACTCCTGTCCTTCTAAGTCCTAATGTAATCCATTCCCTAACTTCTGTCCTTCTAAGTCATAATGTAATCCATTCCCTAACTCCTGTCCTTCTAAGTCCTAATATAACCAATTTCCTAACTCCTGTCCTTCTAAGTCCTAATGTAATCCATTCCCTAACTCCTGTCCTTCTAAGTCCTAATATAACCAATTTCCTATCTCCTGTCCTTCTAAGTCCTAATATAACCAATTTCCTAACTCCTGTCCTTCTAAGTCCTAATGTAATCCATTCCCTAACTTCTGTCCTTCTAAGTCATAATGTAATCCATTTCCTAACTCCTGTCCTTCTAAGTCCTAATGTAATCCATTTCATAACTTCTGTCCTTCTAAGTCCTAATGTAATCCATTTCCTAACTCCTGTCCTTCTAAGTCCTAATGTAATCCATTCCCTAACTCCTGTCCTTCTAAGTCCTAATATAACCAATTTCCTAACTCCTAATGTAATCCATTCCCTAACTCCTGTCCTTCTAAGTCCTAATATAACCAATTTCCTAACTCCTGTCCTTCTAAGTCCTAATGTAATCCATTCCCTAACTCCTGTAATTCTAAGTCCTAATATAACCAATTTCCTAACTCCTGTCCTTCTAAGTCCTAATGTAATCCATTCCCTAACTCCTGTCCTTCTAAGTCCTAATATAACCAATTTCCTATCTCCTGTCCTTCTAAGTCCTAATGTAATCCATTTCATAACTTCTGTCCTTCTAAGTCATAATGTAATCCATTTCCTAACTCCTGTCCTTCTAAGTCCTAATGTAATCCATTTCATAACTTCTGTCCTTCTAAGTCATAATGTAATCCATTCCCTAACTCCTGTCCTTCTAAGTCCTAATGTAATCCATTTCCTAACTTGTGTCCTTTAAGTCCTAATGTAATCCATTTCCTAACTTCTGTCCTTTAAGTCCTAATGTAATCCATTCCCTAACTCCTGTCCTTTAAGTCCTAATATAATCCATTCCCTAACTCCTGTCCTTCTAGTCCTGTTGTAATCCATTTTCCGTCTCTTGCCACGTAACCGGCGTATGCTTCAAATAAAGAGTGCACAACTCTATGTATTGCGCATATCGAGCGTATCGTGGACATAAACTTTGCTCGAAATGCGCTTTCGTCGGAAGTGAGGCAAGCATGCGGGTGGCACAAGTTGAGCGCGTTCTGAATACCTCGGCAGGTGCACTGCACACACATAATCATACGCACCTCATACGGAATGTCCTGCATTTGCTATATTCGCTAAATGTGAGTCACACCTCAAAGCATTTTTTAAAATCTACATTTTGATCGTGCATATTGATCTTTTATGAGGAACTCATAAGGACTTGATATACGCAAAATGAAGGAACGTTGACGAAACCAGGCCCAGACTTATTGCGATATCCAGGATTTGTCTATGTATTATCCTGCTTTTAAATCGACAAAAATGATTGGCATAAGCTCTTTCACTTAGTTAGCCTTCATAAAATACATTTTACATAAATTATGTACATTTGAATAGAGGTTACACAACGAGTGGTTGTTGTATATGGTATTTTTTTCATTCGAGTTAGTTATTTTTCAAAAGTTACAAAACACAAGCTTTAGCAGGTGTGGTGTAAGGATATGACCTAATTTGAAATGCCATCACTTAATATGCAAAGCTGACAAAGTCGGAAATGTTTGAAAATATAACAATTTATTACAAATCATAACAATATAATGAGTAGGTTTATTCTTTCAAAGCAATAAATCTATATATATTTTTAAGAATAAAGCAAAACAACTGCGAACTACTTTTTATGCGTTATCATTTCCAGGAATCGTAAAGCGGTCTTCAAGTGTTAGCCGATCAAACTGCATTGAACCACGTGATTAAAAAATAGTCCCGGTCAAAGGTCACTGTGTCATCCAAGCAAAACGCATTTAGAGTTTATTCCAAATGTGGTATAAAACGAATATTATTCAACAGTTGCAATGATTATTTCATGCATTCGGAGTAGAATAACACCCACCTATTGCGGTAGAAATCAATTGAATTGAAAAAAGAAGAAGAAATATTTGTCATAGGCACTGCATGGTAATATTGCAGTTGATCCCGCTGTCGACCAGACAAGTTGTAAAATAATGTATCCATCGTGGGCTGTATATCATTTTCAGCAGTGACGATATGTCAGTTTCAATAACACAGAATGTAAGCCTAGTGTTAAAAGCAGATATCTGCAGGATTATTTCCCTCAATCTTAACCTGTACCAGGTATACACCAGTATTTTATATTCTATATGCAATTTTAGTCAAAAATTTCCAATCCAAACTTTTATAGAACTGAATTCATTGTCTAATTTTAATACACACTATACTAGTGTATATCTTGTCAATTTTTACCATGTGCTATATTAGCATTGTATGTATATTCCACTATCATAGTGATTTAACCATGTTAATTAGTTACACTTGTGTAATATACAAGTATTCACTATTTAAGTTTTACAATATGCTAAATTTTAAGTCTCATTAAATTTCTTACATTATTATATTGTTATCTTAAATTGTATTATGTTTGTACATATATAGGATTCAGGGCCATGTTGTAAACTAGACATTGTCTAAATATGTAACCCTGGATAAATAAAAGATATTATTATCATTATAGTGTATATTTATCTAATACACGATATTGCACCAGTTTTACTCAAATTTTATAACGCAAAAATAGGATATGTTCAAATATCAAATCGAAGGCTGGTTGGATATAGAGGGCTGGGTGTTTATGGAGGGCTGGGTGGATATGTTAGCTGTCATTCTTAGCTTGTATTTTATTGTATGTACATTATAAAGTTGTAAATAGCATAATGTGAGTTAAATATATACACTGTAGTTACTTAAAATATTTCGATGCCAGGTACCAGGCCCAGTATTCCCCTTGTCGAGTGTATGGACGAGTGTTCCAATCACAGGCGCTCGGTTCGTCTGTCAATACACCTAATATTTGATTGTATGTTAGGTGTATAGAGACGATCCGAGTGCCCCCGTTTCAGTAAAGATTAACGAGGGCATTACGCACATCCATGGCAAAAAGGGCTATTTTGACCCTTTTCAACCTGGTAGCCGTAAAACTTGTAATTTCTGGGGTGTTGGTTTCAACTATCTTGGAATCTGAGTTGTCTTCCTGTAATTATTTCAGTATTTTCCTCTTCTTTTCTCAGTTGAATTGGTAAACTATTACTGTACTGTTCATATCACAAAACCAAAAATTACACATATTATGCTATAAAAAGGCACGAAGATGATGCTCCACATGATATTTGAGAACTATCAACGATGAACTGGAGAAAGGGTATATCAAAATCCAAGATGGCCACATGGCGGCCATTTTATAAATCAGTCAGTCTCCAAATTGAACCTCTTAACAAATTAAAGGAAGATCAACATAGTTCTTCCTGAGAAATATCAATAAAAATCTGCAACTGTCCAATCTCCGATGGCAGCCCGTCGGTCGTTTCGTCGGTTCTGTTTCAAAATTGAATACTTTAGTATGCATAACTAGCTATTAAGAGGCACCTAAATGTACGCATTAATTTGAGCAATCATTGATACAGGTCCTTCCGAGATATATTGATAAAATAATTCAAGTAAAAATCCCAGATGGCCACCTGTCCCTCAATTTGTTCATCTTTTCAATCGCAAAATTAAATATGCACAGCTAGACCTCAGTTGGAACGTAAAGATGAAATTTGGCAAAGATCAATGCAGCATTTTCTTTGAAACAGCAATACCAAACTTCCATTGTTACAATCCCAGACGCCATCTTTTGGACTTTTTATTTATCCTGTTAGTCTCAAAACTGAACATACAGCTTGCGGCCAAAGCAACGTATATAAAAAACAAGAGGCCCATGGGGCCTGTATCGCTCACCTGGTTGGATTTGACCAAATGTCAAAATAATGTTCATGTTCAATTCCTTTTGTTTGTTAACCTCAAACAATGCTATTTATGGTTATAGCGTGGGGATCCCAACTGCTTTAAAGAAATAATGAAGTCCAGACTCTCTGAGTTTACAAAATGCATTTATAACTTTATGACTAGTAGTGATTTAAAGGAATTACCTCTATTTCCCATATGGGGCCCCGCCCCTTTGGCCCCTTGGGGGTTAAAGTCACCATTTATGCAAAATCTGTTCCCCTTCCCCCAAGAATGCTTCTGACTAAATTGGGTTCAAATCCATTCATAACTTAATGACAAGTAGCGATTTGAAGGAATTACCTCTATTTCCCCATTAGGCCCCGCCCCTTTGGCCCCTTGGGGGTCAGAGTCACCATTTATGCAAAATCTATTCCCCATCCCCAAAGGATGTTTCTGACCAAATTGGGTTCAAATCCATTCATAACTTTATGACAAGTAGCGATTTAAAGGAATTGCCTCAATTTCCCCTATTGGGCCCCGCCCCTCAGGCCCCTTGGGGGTCAGAGTCACCATTTATGCAAAATCTGTTCCCCTTCCCCCAAGAATGTTTCTGACCAAATTGGGTTCAAATCCATTCATAACTTTATGACTAGTAGCGATTTGAAGGAATTACCTCTATTTCTCCTAATGGGCCCCGCCCCTTTGGCCCCTTGGGGGTCAGAGTCACCATTTATGCAAAATCTGTTCCCCTTCCCTGAAGGATGTTTCTGACCAAATTGGGTTCAAATCCATTCATAACTTTAGGACTAGTAGCGATTTGAAGGAATTACCTCTATTTCTCCTAATGGGCCCCACCCTTTTGGCCCCTTGGGGGTCAGAGTAACCATTTATGCAAAATCTGTTCCCCTTCCCCAAAGGATGTTTCTGACCAAATTGGGTTCAAATCCATTCATAACTTTATGACTAGTAGCGATTTGAAGGAATTACCTCTATTTCCCCATTAGGCCCCGCCCCTTTGGCCCCTTGGGGGTCAGAGTCACCATTTATGCAAAATCTGTTCCCCTTCCCCAAAGGATGTTTCTGACCAAATTGGGTTCAAATCCATTCATAACTTTATGACTAGTAGCGATTTAAAGGAATTGCCTTAATTTCCCCTATTGGGCCCTGCCCCTCAGGCCCCTTGGGGGTCAGAGTCACCATTTATGCAAAATCTGTTCCCCTTCCCCAAAGGATGTTTCTGACCAAATTGGGTTCAAATCCATTCATAACTTTATGACTAGTAGCGATTTGAAGGAATTACCTCTATTTCCCCATTAGGCCCCGCCCCTTTGGCCCCTTGGGGGTCAGAGTCACCATTTATGCAAAATCTGTTCCCCTTCCCCAAAGGATCTTTCTGACCAAATTGGGTTCAAATCCATTCATAACTTTATGACTAGTAGCGATTTAAAGGAATTGCCTTAATTTCCCCTATTGGGCCCTGCCCCTCAGGCCCCTTGGGGGTCAGAGTCACCATTTATGCAAAATCTGTTCCCCTTCCCCAAAGAATGTTTCTGACCAAATCGGGTTCAAATCCATTCATAACTTTATGACTAGTAGCGATTTGAAGGAATTACCTCTATTTCTCCTAATGGGCCCCGCCCCTTTGGCCCCTTGGGGGTCAGAGTCACCATTTATGCAAAATCTGTTCCCCTTCCCCCAAGGATGTTTCTGACCAAATTGGGTTCAAATCCATTCATAACTTTATGACTAGTAGCGATTTAAAGGAATTGCCTCAATTTCCCCTATTAGGCCCCGCCCCTCAGGCCCCTTGAGGTTCAGAGTCACCATTTATGCAAAATCTGATCCCCTTCTGCCAAGGATGTTTCTGACCAAATTTGGTCAAAATCCAATAAGAACTTGATGACTAGTAGCGATTTGAAGCAAATGTTGACGGACGGACGACGGACGACGGACGACGGACACCGGACGACGGACGCTGCACCATGGCATAAGCTCACCGGACCTTTGGTCCAGGTGAGCTAATGATATAAGCTTCTTCAAAGTACGTCGAAAAAAACAAAACAAAAAACCGATAACGAGCAGTGTTTGAGGACGCCAAGCGATTTGAACAGTCGAACACTTGATGAGGTAAACACCTGAAATTACATGTATTAACCACGTGGTCTGGCGCTGTCTTTTGTTATAGCTGGTTGGTTCTTTGAGCCCTGAAGCTAGAAAGATCTCCGGAGGAATTGCTAGATTTCTTCTTCTTCACGCATTTTCATAAGCGTACGAACACCTGCTTCTGGACGAACACGTGCCACTTGTGGCACGTTCATAGATATCAGACTCGCCCACATATCTCTCAGACTCGCCCACATATCTCTATATCAGGATGGTTTATCTCTGTAGTCACACCTGTCGATACTTAATTATCACAACCAAACAGAATTACACAACAATGGCGATATTTAGATATATTATTTAATTTCATAAATATGCTATTGCTGAGCAAATACTTTTACAAATATTGTTTCAAGTTATGTATACAAATACGTATTAATATAACATGAAAGGAATGGAAACAATTCTGTGAAATCACCTTCAATGTGACAGAAACGACGGAAAGTTTTGAAAGAGAAACATTAAAAAAAAGTTGACTATGGTCAAATAAAGACGGATACATTTAAATTAGAGTAAATTTGTGAAGTGTTCAATGTCATATTGTTACAATATCAAGACATTCTTCAGGATGTATGACAGGAACTATGTGTATCATCTTTTCCAAATCGCCGTTCAAGAATAAATTGGATATGATTGAATTTATTTTCACTTTTTACTGTAGGAACTGATTTGATGGATATTGACCTCGAGTATCAGTACCTTCAAACTACCATTAAATAACACATAGACATTACAAATGGCACCAAACGAAGCACCACACATCGTAACATTTCAATGATTATAAAAGAATCGGAATTTGGAAATGAAATTCCTTTTTTACTATCTATATATAGTTTATTAAGACATCATTCAACAGATAAAAGCAGGATGTCGATTTGATAGAAGCATAATTAAGGCACGTTAGGAAACACGTATGTGTAGGTACATTTTGATTTATAAACCACTTAATTAAGTTTGAACGAGAACATTTTAAAGTATACTGGACGGGGTAGTAGTCTCTACGATGTATATAAACTTCGGAAACCCTACATTTCATACAAAAATTAAATATCACAGAAAGTGCTTGGAATCACGTATGTTTGTGAAAATCACAGACAAATCATAACTCAAAATACAACCACAGACGTAACGACAGTAAAAACAATGTTGGAACATAAATAATAAAGATGATACAATAACAAAGATTAATTAATGATATACAATAAAACTGGAAATCACAGAATTTTTATCACACTAGCCACGTGCGTATAACGTAAATTATTAATGATAACCGTATGCTGTAGTATATCATTAACTCGGATACTGATATTGATGTACATTTTGATGGTTAGGTGAACTTTAGACATTATATTATGGAAATGTCCTTTACATAACTGCCGTCGTAAATTGACGCTCAGCATATCAATTACGACATGAATAATGGCATACTACAACATTACAATTAATAGACTCTCTTAATCACGAAACCGGCATACTTTAATTTTATAAACATATAACTGAATGGTGTTACAATGATAGACATCTATTGACATCCTTCTATCCAAAACACATAGGTAAATACTGGAAATGACACGGATATGTATCAATACTGTTTCTGGTTGATCTCGACGGATTCCTGAGAACTATGGCAGGTGTCACGAACTCGGTTTAAACTTCCATTTCAAGGATCTTGCTGTATCTGAAATATCAATATAAATCCATGAGTAAAGAAGCATAGTAAAAGATGAGTAAATTATCCAGAAGCGATTGAATGTATCATAAATTATATCACTGAACAATTTGTTAATTATCTTTCCAGAATTACATAAATATCAAGGTTTACAGAACATGATCCTGAATAATTTTTTTCTTTTAATTTATTCAATAGTTGCAGAAAATTTAGCAATTAAAAATTCTCTAAGGGCAAAAAAAAAAAAAAAAAAAAAAATGAAAATCACTAAATGTAATTTACATCTGCCATATTGCCATCCAATCACCCTTACTATTGTAATACAGGGGTACATGATACTATTCAATGTACAAATGTTGTAATGATGTAAAATGATGGGAGAGAAAAAATCCTGATAGTGATAAAAAGTGCCACTTCTCTAACTACAAATCAAACTAGGATCGTAATATCATGCTGACAACATAAGTACTACATCATGATACTTACCTCTAGGTATCTACAATATAACCACGTTAGCCTATCACCTAACTGTGCTTACCAGCTAAATCCGCGAACAAATATGTTCAAGTCTAATAAAACTAATAATAAAACCAATGAAACAATTAACTACACTATGTGAATCTTCACCAGATTTGTGCCGAAAAAGGTAATTTAGGTTTCTATGGTCTCTAAAGAAATCTAAAGGTGTTTAAAAAAGACTTATACCGGTGTACTCTTATCTTTTGTTAAGTCTTCCTTTTGGTGTGGATGCTTGAACGAGAAAACTGGTGGAAACCTATAAGGAAAGTCTAAGCTTAGCGATAAGCAGCAATATAAAGCAGCAAGATTTACAACCATGGCATTATTTTCGCTTTATTTCACAATTCAAAGACTGATTAGTTTGAAAATATCCCAAATACCACGAAAAAACATATTACTGAACTACGCGTTGATATCTATTTTGCTTACACAGCTATCTGGTGTCGGCGACACTAATCGCAGACACAGATCTGCCTAAAATATTAAATGGCACGAGTACCACATGGCAGCGATACACACACGTGACCTAACACGGAACTTCAAATTACAGGTATACATTAATAAGCCGAAATAGGAACTCTTCTGGCTTTGTAAGGCTCCGGGTAAAACTGAACAAAGGGTCAGAATAATCAGACTTGTTAATTTTTATTAATACAGTATTTATATATCGTTATCTAAAATTTATTAATGACCGGCCAGGAGGTCGGATGAATTATTGTCCGGAAAACAATTCGGTAAATATTATACACAGGAAGAGCCAAAACAAAAGGGAGATACTGGCGTATTTCTAGCTCAAAATCTATACAAGGGGTAACAATATGAGTTTTAAACATAAATTGTCGGAATGTAACATTCAAAAATGTATTTCAACCCACAACAAAGATTTTTCAACTGCTAATCAATAACAATACTTCAGTACTACTTTCAAATCAAGTTCAAAATAAACACATTTCTGTATCAAAACCGTATTTCTAAGCACAGTGGTACAACATAAACATAGGTCTCTTAACATGAAATCGTTAGTGATAACCAAACCATATCTCAAGCTAAAAGTGTTTTAGTTGGAAATAAACAACCATCCAACACCAAATCAACGGATTAATGAACTGCAAACATCACTCCAAGAACCACATGCGTAGCATTGTATTATTATCAGGTACAGGGAACGGAAGTGTTTCGTATCAATAACATTATCAAACACCGGAACTAATTAATGGGTAATATTTGATTTTGTATGGTGGGTTGGTACACTGGTATTACACTTGACGTGACATGAGTAGTTCATGTATTTTACATTTCAGAATCTAGCATATTAAGCAATCTCAGCTCATGCAGATACGGAACTCTAGATACGAAGTCTAGCACTTTGTTCATGTTTGTGTTAAATCAGAACAAATGTGGTTCAAATATGTAAATTATAGGCAAGATATAACGAATACAAAAATAAGGTTCAAACAGGATCTTTATCAGCGAATTCGTTGTTCAAATAATGCAGACATTGGTCTCTTATTAAAACGTAATGTGCGAAGGAGAATTTATCAATTGTGCCCCATTTTGAAAAATAGGCACAGTTCTATAATCATATTATATATTCGTCAGTCATTAGCCAATCAGTGCAGCACTATGTTTGATTTCTTTCACGCACGGATTTATTTAGGAACTGCATAGATCAACAAAATATCGTCACATTCGTGAACATTTTTTGAACAACAAATTCACATAGTTTGGAAGTCAAGGCCAATGAGTTTGGGAAGTGAGGGCCTATGAGTTTGAAAGTGAAAGTCAAGGAGAATGACACATACTGGATGCTTCCAAAATGACAAGGTGATAATACAAAAAAATGTCCATGCCATATCTAAATATATCGTGTTTAGTTACATGCCTCCAACGTAACCACCAGTCATACAATCTATGACGCCATCCATATATGTATATGGCGCCATGTATAATTTAGTTTGAATAAGCAAACGTCTAGAAGATGAATAATGATGTTATTCTACTTCCGCTGTTATTATTATACAAACATTGGATAGAACAGGCGATGAGGTCTTTGTTCATACAAAATATTGAAAGTGAAATGCGAATATGGATGAACATATGAATATGTGATGTAAGAATGAATGATCATGTAGAAGCTGAGCGACAATGAAAACGGTTAATACATATGTTTAAATAAAGTGGCAATGGAACGAGGAACGTGGGAGGACCAACGGTACGAAAGGTTAAATAATCAAGGGTGAGTGAAGTACAAACACGTGCGTTGTATAACACTAGAGGCGTGAACATCAACCTCCACAGAGAATATTTGATATTATTTATCTCGTGTTACAATATACTTCATAATAACAACATAATTTCATTCAGTTTTCAAGTGAATGCATTAGCTTTATGTAAATATGTTGCCATCACATCAAGTGAATGCATTAACTTTATGTAAATTCGTTGCCATCACATCGGCGTTCTAACTATACCAAAATTGGATTAAATACGATTTTTGAAGGAAACGTAATGTAAACGTAATGATACCTACGTTTATGCCACAATTACAAAAATGCAGTTGGGTTATTAACAATCAAAAACGAATTATGATAAAGGACATTTCTAGGGATTCGCGTCAAAGGTACATGATGGCAATCCACGGCCAGTGAAGTGTGATTGGACTCCAAATTACATTTACATTGTAGGTAGGTTTATCTTAAATAAAGCTAAAAGAAGATCGTCAGAAAAGATTAAAAGTCTAGTGTCAGAGAACAGCAAAGGGCAATACATTGCAATTCTATATGTGATCATAAATTAGTTGCCTCTAAGGATAAGGGATTGGAAAACAGCATAGCGATTATTTGTCTAGCAGAGAACGGAGATATTAAACGAGTTAGTTACTACTCTTATGGTAATGGGGAAAATTCAAATTCAGACACAAGATGAATTAGCATGACAAATAAGGACACGAAGAGTGATAGTAAACTACCACAAAGAATGATTTCGTAAGAAAAGTATTCTGAATGTTTTTAAAGGCGGTTAGTGACAGCAAAATATGTTGCTTATTAATCTAAGATATACCTTTTTAACGATCATTGTAGTATGACTATGAAAATAAAGAAGGGACTAGTTTTGATAGAATTTACAACCGAATGCAGAACTGTTAGGTGAAATAATCAACTAAGTCAAGTAAGAGATGAGACATTTTGTGAATGAGCGCTAACGATGGGATCAAAATGAAGATATTCAGTGGGTTTTGAAGACAAAACAGTGACACAGAAACATAAAAAGCAATTGTCTGTGCAAAAAGGGAACTAAACACTACTTTTCACAGAGATGAACAAAGACAACTCATGGTCTGCTGTATCCAATTTAAGCAATGATAAATAGGTTATATTTTGCAAAAATACTGAAAGCAGAGACTTACAAATGATGATTCCCCAATTTAAAGCAACCCATTAGTTATTGCCCAAGTTTTTTGCCCCGCTCTAATGTAATTGATTTGGCTGGAGTCTTGGAGGCAGTGGAACCCGGAGGACCAGTCTTCAGTAGGTCGGCTATGATCTTACTTGTTAATTTCGGTGGGTTGACCGACAGAAGCGATTTAGGGTGTGTGGTACGTCTGAAAATGGAGAGAAGAGAAAACAATTAAATCTAAAAAGAGGAACAGAAACAGAAGTAAGTAAGGTTAAAAGATTTGATGACCTCTCGGCCAGCTGTTCGTCCATATTACATATATGTTTACCTAAATGAGCAAACATACATTATGAGAACTTCCATCCGTTAAGCAAAGAATCTGGTTACAACAATTGATGTGCGAAAATCTGTAAATTTGAAATTGGAATAGTTTATCTGCATCAACTACACAAAACTTTGTATAGATATTTGGCCTAAATACTATTTTTGTAATACTGCTTTAACACTTTTGGCCGAGAGATTAACAACATCATGCAAAAGTTTATAAAGGCCAATAGTACAATAGTCAATCATGCTTTAAACAGAGGTAGCTGTCGCCTCTTAGATATTTGCAACATCATATTTACACTAGGCACTGGCTATAAAGTGGAAAGATAACACCTTGAACAAATTGCAACAGAATGTGTATTTTCTTCATGCGTTTGTTTCCTCTGATGTAAAAACGTTGCCAAGTACATGCAATTTACAATACATAGGAAAGCGAATACCTAAATTATGAAATGCATCATTTCATGCAAAATGCAACAAAACAAAACGCAAAATTACGAAAACTGTATTATATCAGTAGATAAAGCAAGTCGTTTCAAGCACCCATGCATTGATTATATTAAAAATAACACGAACAACCGAAATCATACCAAACATCATTAGATAGTTTATTCATGCAACCGTCAAACGTCTGATTCTAATGATGATGAAAGAAACGGTTAGATCATAGCCAAATTTTACAATTTGCTACTGATTTCATCTAATTACCACGCTGAATATTTCAGACAACCACTAAGTTAACAAAATCCTGAAATAAATAGAATTCAGAACCACAATGCATACATGTCGAGAGAAAAAACAAATTCTATTTCAAAATCTTGGTCAACAATTTTTATACCAGAATAACATGATTTATTGAGAGACAGATCTGGAAGTGTGTTTTCAACACAGGACAGGAAGGAGAAGGTTCGTTTCCAGTGTAAATCCATACCCCATATGCTACACAGAAGCAACGAAAATACAGGTATATATTTCTACTATCTACTACAGGCATAGCAAGGAATATACTAACGCAAAGAAAGAGGTGTATAACACGTATTAAAAGACAAAGAGAAAATGGACGTCTTTTCACTGGAATACAAAATTCATAAGGTTAGCACACATATTAGATTTTGTTGAAATAGCGTATTTGTTATTTGAAAAAAGTAAGTCAATTTACTATTGCAAAATAATTTTACTATGAAATAGGATACATATCTAATAGGGGTAAAGTACAGACATATATACCTGATGTTTTATATAAATAGCTGTGGGCACCTGATGTTTTATATAAATCGCTGTGGGCACCTGATGTTTTATATAAATGGCTGTGGAAATTGTACGATGTTTAACAGACAAGTGCACGTTAGCGATGTTTAATAAACTAGTGTACGTTTTGCTCTGATCCAGAAGAATTTCAACTTAATTTTCTATAAAAATCAAGACTCCATATCAGCAAACCTATTTGAGATATACAACCGTTTCCAATTTCTTTTGTTACCGATAGGACACTTTCACAGTTTTTTAAGGGATTGTATGTAGACAGAATCAACACACCAACTATTGCTGTATCAGGAGTGTTCGGCAGTCCAAAATCATCACCACAAAAAGACAACCTAATATGGACAGTGACAATCACCATGCAGAATGACATGTTAGTGATTAACAATCCTAAGCTAAGCCATAACATCTAGAATATCAGCTTTTTATTCAACAATCGCAACACACAAATATTCAAAAACTATTATTTTCAAAAACCAAAATCAAGATTATCTTCTCCTTTCTGACAATTGTGAATTTCTCACATGGAATTTTCTGTCCAAGACAATATCACGCTAAATTGATCTCAGGATACATTTATCAGAGGTCACAATTTATCTGGAATAATATGTATTTCAGGACTTTTTTGTTACAACCGGTACAGGGTATTCGTTGATGAGAAGGAAAGGAAAGTTATTGATAGAAAGAAGACCTTTTAGGTGACGCATATATTGTTTTTCAATAGATAGGACAAATTACAATGGTCGCTTTTAACCAAATTATCGCTTGTATCATACAATTAATTGAATGACAGAAAATGTTTAAATATAGAAATATTCATCAGGTGACTTCCGACAGCCGTATCATATTATATACTCTAATGCAAAGTTATAGAAACAAAGCCATACAAAATATTACTATACAGTAATGTATGTAATAATCAAAGATATATTATTATTACAAGTAGCAACATTATTTTTGAAAGGAATAAAGATTACATAGGTATTGTTGTGATATATATTTTAAACTGAGTAAATATGTAGGGTATCTATAGATGTATGGGACTGTTACGGAAGGGAATCAAGCATTAGTTTGAAGGTGGGTAACAAGTCAGGAAAATATCGCCAGGTTGTTTATAT
The DNA here is from genome assembly GCF_902652985.1 of Pecten maximus. Lineage (NCBI taxonomy): Eukaryota > Metazoa > Mollusca > Bivalvia > Pectinida > Pectinidae > Pecten > Pecten maximus. The sequence goes on along the minus strand of NC_047023.1, from coordinate 23,561,298 downwards.
TGTACTTCGCGTACTTTGTGTGTCAAGGGATAATCTACTAAAGTGGTTACGGGTACGCGTGTACAGTTTACTGTGTTTCTACATAATATCTGTGTCTCTACATAATCTCTGTGTTTCTACATAATCACTGTTTCTACATAATCTCTGTGTCTGTGTTTCTACATAATCTGTGTTTCTACATAATCTGTGTTTCTACAGAATTGTGTAAGCGTACCGTTTCCGGTGTTTCATTCAATCAGCATCTGACACAGCAACATATTCATGACTACTTGACGCTATTGTAACACTATAATGCATGTGCGTAGAATGGTGATGGTAAGCATTTCTGTTATTGTCGATCATGAACACTATATGTTTGCATATGGATGTTGACAATTTTTCATATCTTTATCTTCGGACGGTAAATTAGTCCCTCTTGAAATAAAATGGGATGTATATTTGTACGAGTATTGACATTGATCTCTTATTCAATTAGTTATATACTTATTTAGTCAAAGTTATCTAAATACATCCATCTATTGCTATTCAATCAGAACTAAGTATATAGAATATAGTTGACACTTAACGGAAAAAAGATTATTTGCTAAATTAATTCAACGGGAAATTATCAACAACCGACATTAACTTTGGAACGAGTTTTGGCGTTGTAGAAACACAGTAATTTGAGGCTGAGATCTGGGGAGGAGAAAGAAAGGAGAAGTTCTTGATTGTTATACATACATACATAATAGGAGCGTGAGATACCTACATCTTACCTCCCGGGCGTGCTTGCCCAGAAGCTCCACGCTGCCTGCGTAGTGTCACAAGGAATAACAAATGTGATCTATAGCAACTGTAGAGGAACGAATACAGACCACAGTTAGAGGGTTAACTCAACAGGGTAGCGGAAATGTTTGTCGGGCATTGGAACAAAACACGCGGGTAAAACAATTCAACCATGCACCCTTTATACCGTATAAATATATTTTTACATACTTTAAAAGTAATATTGATAACATATTTATTTAACACTATACAGCATTGCGGTAAAAATGATCATTTATGCAATGAAAATAAAATTCATAGGGTTCAAAAGTGAAATGTCGTTTTTATTGACAATAGAAACAATTGTCTTAGATGTACATTGCATTAATACATAGATGTTATATATGCTTACATGAAGAAAAGTGCAGTTGATCTGATACACTTAACCAGTGTTGTTTCTATGTAGTTAGAATGTTAGATCTACAAAGAAGCTGTTATTGAATGGAATACAATTACACTCGAACTTCGTTATCTTCAATATTGTCGGCACCACGTGACATCTTAGGTATTCAAGATAACGATATTATACTGTAATGTTTTGCGATAAGTGACCCTACAAACGAACACGTTGTCTAGATTTACGTTCCAATCCATACTTACGCCAATATATTACCATACGTGCACATTTCGAGACATTTGCCGTAATATCAATATGGGGTGCATGGTTTGCTACTTCAGGGCATGGGCATGATTATTAGTTCATTAAAGGAGAGGATGCGATGTTACAGAAAGATTGACGCTGTTGAATAGCATATGTTTGTAAAGGACGCAAGACTGGATATCACACCGAAACCATGTTTGCAAAAAGTATATAGATTTTATTTTATATACAAGCATTTTGGATGAATACCTTTGCAACGATGAAACTGAAAAAAGTCATCAGCACAGTGGTTTTCCTACAACTTACCTTGATTTTGAAGAGTTTTATTTGTGAAAAATAGTTACATACAAGATATCTGAAAACATTTACCACGAGATATCTGATACTTTCATGTTCAATATTTGTATATTTTTCAAACGCAAGCCTACATTTTGTATTATAATTTAGTGTATAACTAATAACACAACCTTGGAAAATAACTACAACTAGATAATATCAAAACCTAGCAGGAGGTAAACAATTGTCACACCATGCAGTAAATATCGCAACATAAAATGTCTAAAACGTCATTGAATATAGCAAATATATTTCTTCTAGACAAAATGCAAAACTAAGAAATAAATGCAATTCTTTATTGCAATCACAATGCCTACATTTCACACAGGTATGGCTAAACATGGAAACAGTTTGAGAAGTACACAAGAAATTGTACAATTACTGTGGATACACTAGATCGTGGCACAATAGTTTGTTACGAGCCGTGTACTAAGTGACAGGGATGGATTCACTGTTGGAAAAGAAGTGGTAACGGGTAGTTACACGTATTACAAGTAAGGGTGATGTGATGACAAGATATGTGCAGTGAAAATATACACATATATACATACACATATATTACATCAATACTTAACAATATCTGCCTCATCCTTTTGATAACAAAACACAACGATCCATTTTGTGAGCACACTTACTTTTTTATAAGGGCGTTTATGTCATCCTGTTCCTGTGTGTCCAGATCATCCTCATCAATAGGCATGTCTCCGTCTGGTAAGAAATCGTCCACATCACCCTCACTCTGTCGGTCCCTCCGTTTTTTCTTTTTCTTGAGACTTTGACCTTGATCTTTGTGTTCACTTTGATCAAGGTCAGTGGATACATTGACAGAACTACTTGGAGATACAGGTTCATCCCCTTGCGGGGTTTCGATCGTGACCTTGGGAAGTGTTGGGGAGGTTGAAAAACCAATACCAGATATACTGGCCACATCCTTGTCGGGATCGGGAGAGCGACTCACCTCATCGGAGGATTTAGGTGCAGCCGGTCCAAAGCTGCGACCCCTCGTTACAAGTCCCATTTTACTGCTTGGCGATAATGACAAGGGTTTGATTTTTCGCTCTGGAAATGGACTCTCACTATGGCTGCGATACTTGGATATCAGAGACTGAAGACGGTCCCCTCCCTTATCTCCTGGTCCTGTACTGGAGCTCCGTTGTGGTTCTAGACAGGAAATACGGTAACAACGTCAGTTCTAAAGAGTCTGAACTTTACATTGACATACATCAGAAAAAAACACCCTATTGTATGTGTTGACTACTCACATATTATAAGTATAACAATTTTTAACCTCATGCTATGGTTGGATGAAGATATAGGGACCAGATTTTTAAAGTATTGTTTGCGTTTCTCTATCCACTTAGGTAATGCTTTATGTTAACACATTCAGACTAGCATCTCAGTACATGGTGCATATATACATCACAGAAATTCTGTTATGACTTTAATTACATAAAAGTCTAATATGCTCAAAACAGGAAAATATATGTTTTAGTTTTATTGTTTCATTTGTATCCGATATTATACTATCCATCAATGGGCATACAAAATATTTAATGTAGTATGAATTCTGAAAGATTCTTATATTGACTTGAAGCATAATTGGGTTCTCTTTATATAATGGAATGTAAAAATCCCCATAATTATGAAAGCTTGTTATATCCTGAAACTTTTCGCAGTGGTATATTAAAAAGCTATCGATGGAGGTTATGAAATAACAGAAATACCTCAGTATACAGTCTATTTAACTTCTCAGAGAGAATGTTACATTCGTTTTCATACGAGGTTTATAAAATACTTATCATATAGATTAGTGTTTGATCCTTGCCTATTTATATTGCTTGTGATTCCGTTGGGAACACCAGGTCATATTTTGATCTCGTTTCATTGATTGAGTGAGAATAACGGTTTCATTGAACGCTGTTTTCACGGAAATTGATAAATACAACATTCTTTGTTAATCATATAATTAAGACAATGTTGCAAACAGCATTTTGTCAGACTGACATGCAATCTAATATGGCGATACTCCCATCCCATTTCCTACTCCTTTGTTACAATGCATGTAATGCCGTGGTATATGAAGTCACGTTTGAAACAGCTAAGTTGCAACAATACCTTATTTACAGGGTAAACAAAGATTCTTGCCATTGTCCATTTCACATGAAAAATATAAGATAATATCAACATGTGAATGAAACCGTAATTCTAAATGAATGAGTTGAAATGTGATGTTCTCAAAATTAGAAACGGTGATGACAATACACGTGTTCCTAACAATATAAGGTTATGGCACTGATAACAATGTCTTACTTTACTAATGATAATAAATCATGCAATACTTAATCACGAAACTATAAATCATTTCAGTGTGGTATATTTCCTGTTTTGAGCGTACAAATCTTAAATAGAAGCTACGTAAGTTACAACAGTAATGTACAAGTTTTCTCACAATAGACTTTTGTCTTTACCTTTGATAAATTGAAAACACAGTTTAACACAAAATTGTCTCATGTATACTGCAGTATATTGGACTCTTTGTATATTTCACTGAACACATCTCGTTAAAAAAAAATATGCATTTTTTCAAACACCGTAATTTTTTCATATGAATTTTGATAATTTTATTATAGCGGCATCACAGATGCTGGCTTTCACTACAGGCGTGTCCAGAGTAAACGACAAATAATTCAATACGACGGAACGTCAGTAATTCATAAGTATATGGACTGATAGTTTCAATTCTGTTTGGGATCAGTAGCAGACGTTATAATTGGAGGTATTATCTATGAAGAGGGCTATCAGAGGAAATGATCCTAACGTGCAGAATCGTTTAAAATTTACGATTTTATTTTTACGACTAGACAGAACTCGTAAAAATAAGTAAAAATTAGCAGCGAGTGAAAATAACCAGTTATACGGTATCACATCAATTAACAAATGTTTCTTTTGAACTTCTGTGGTTTCATGATTCAAATATAAATGCATATCGATGTTTGGAACAAAATGTTTTCTAATATGACTGGCAAACAATTAAATCCTCCATCCTCTCTTGTTGAGGAGTCTTGTACTAATCACAAACAGAATGAAAACCATTATAAATGAATGATTGTATGATGTATGACAATGAAAACCAATTCATAATAGTCAATATTTCTTTCTTCACATACCGATATCATAGATGCATGTTTTGTATGAAAAATAAGTACGGAAAATTAAGCACGAAATTCTAACTAAATATGGATGACTCAATTTGATGTTTTAAAACACATTTGAAATACTATTGTTTCAGATATAAATTTACACCGCATATTGGTATGAACTAGTAATATTTTTTTACAAACAATAAAAAAGATTAATATCTGTATATATAAAATGTTAAAGAATATACCGAACAATGGAACTGAATCATACAACTGTTTTGTCTTTTTAGGACTCGTCAGTGATGCTAGAATCCAAAATTGTGTAAATCCAGAAGAGAAGTAAGGGAACCAAAAGGTAGGGGTATTCGCCCCTAATTTCAATCAGGTAGGTTAATTTGGGATATTGTATCATTTCATAGAACATTAAAAGAAGTATATTAAGAAAGTAATATTGACAAGACGTATTCCACAAATGATGGTAGCAAACTACAAAATAAGGCAAACGCACAAATATACAGTTGTCAACACCAAACGTATTACATACCACGACAAGGAAACTACAATACACTGTAATAAATCAGGATTTGTATTAATCATGAACATGATATGACGTCATTTTGATTATAATGAACATGAGGGCATTCATCATTAGAACAAAACTGCCAAACGCCAGCGTTCACAGCAGATGCAGCTATAATGCATGTTATATGTTCAAAATATGCAACATGCGGCGAAAGCAATGGACTTATTTAGCATGACGTGAAAAGGGAGATTATGGAAAATGATTAAGACCCTAAATTCTAAAAAAAATAATCTATTCCGAAATGTAAATAAATAATTTATCATAACTTATCTTACACCGAAAATTACATCTTGGGAATAATCATATCTAATATTCTTATAATTTTAAAATTACGTTAACTTTAATTAAAGTAAATCAGTACACGTGGAATGAAAAAAAATGATACTTGAATTTAATTTTTTCAATAGCTTAATTCTAAATTGATTTTTCGTCACTTTTAAATTCAAATATTCTCGTTATTTCGATATCAGGAATTTCAATTCGAACTTATTTCATAGTCTTTTAAGGTTCAACTGTTCTTCTGTAAGATTAAGCTGCACTTCAAACTACAGGCACTTTTTAACCGGTAGCATTCAGACACGCTTTGCCAACACTGACTATAGTCGTAGGTTAGCTGGTACTTACTAGATCCTAGAAACTGTGTGCCATAAAGCCCAGGTGTCACAGAGATACCTGGGTCCGCACTCTTAGCATCTTTATCAGACGTGGACAATAATTTCGTAAATGAATCTGGAGGTTTAATATGTGGCTGCAAAAGGATTTCGAAAATATATTATGAAATGTGTTTTTTTAAATAAATCTTTAAACCGGAAAGATTTATATTTACAAGTTAATTGGCCATCGTTTTGAGAGATTAAAAAAATCTTATTCAAACCTTCTTAAATATTATCAGGTTTTAACATATGAAATAATTAAAACTTACGAGAGAAAAAAAATCACATCAAATTCCTGAAAATGTGATTCTTAAAAAGAAATATAGTTTTGTCATATACATTTACCTTAGGACTACGAGGTGTCCGTTCTCCGTCTATCAAAACACGGAAATAAGCACATGTTTATATAAATATCCTATGACTATGTATGTCCTCTCCAACAAAAATGTACAATACGTATGATTCAGGAATGAAAAAAACAGAGCATAAGCAATTTGAAAGCAGCGAATTGACACTGAACCCGATTCTTTACCACCATTTAAAGCATGAAATACAATGATGTTGATGTTTGAATGAATACCGCATTTTGGTTTCAAATCAATTTCACCCATTTCTTCCATACCAATACTTCTATTTTATTCTTTTAGTGTAGAAATAGTCTTCAAACCAATTATAGTTGAAATACAATCCTGAAAAATGAAACCTTGGAAAAGGAAAATTAGGTACAGATACATGTATACATTTGATACAACACTACATCCATTACCATTTCTATACAGAGGAGGAACCAGGTGCTATAATTTGATAACAAAGCATTTACTGATCATGAGAAGATATAATCTTCTCATTCTGTCTACCAACATACATAATATTGGCAATCTAAATGACAGAAAACAGAAAATGTGTATGATTAATTAAGACAATTTTAGCAGAATAGAGCTCAAAATAGCACCATCCTCCAACATGTACCAACTGTACTAAGAAAGCATAACTTAAGTGGATAGAGTTGAGGGACTACGAATTGGAGACAATAGGTGTTTTGGGGGCCCAAAAGCCAAACTTTCACCCTAGGATACAGGTAGATAGTTAAATGGGAAGTAGTGGCAATCTTATATAAATAGCATTTTCATAATTTAATCAAGAGGTCACAGAGATACAAAATCATATGTATCAGTGGAATTGCCGTAGGAAAGTTTTTTGTATAATATATGTGTAAATGACAGTTTATCATAATATCAACAAAATAACAATGACATTTAATGACATCATAATTCTAACTAAAAATTGATGGAGTCAAAGTTTATAAACATATTTTTCTCATTTTCAAAACGTTAACAATATTAATACTTTCTTGTAAGAACATTTTACAATTCAATTGGTAAACAATAATGTGTATTACTTTAGATATACTTACATAAGAAAATGTTGGAATCAAATATGATAGCCATAAATACTAGTTTTTTTCTTTTCATTAAAACTATTCAGTGTTGTGTTAAAAGGTGTAAGAAATTGAATTAATACCTGGAATTTTACCTTCATCTGTTTTCCTGTGGGCAGAGAGAGAAAATGTTCATAACAATAAGTCCGACATATCCCATTTTTGAAATCATAGTCAATTTCATCAACTTTAATTGAGATTATTAAAACTCATTGTGGACGCCTCAATAATACAAATTCATAGAATTGATTTTTTTTAGAAAAAGTTCTCGGAGCATAGTTATATCTTCCAGTCAACGTAAATAATAACTGATTTAACATTATTTTTTATCTTTAAGTGCCTCGATTACAACCCTTAAACAAGTATCTAGCTAAAAAGCGAAGCATTTGACTTAAAACAGATAAACTAAGGAATGTCATTCCTCTAAGGAAAGGTAAGTAAGAATGTAAGTTCATGCATTTTAAATAAAGAAAGGCCGCCTACTTTATCTGAATTAAATTTTTATGTTGTATTGTGAATCATAAGTTACTTTTCAGATATTAATAATACACTGAATCTATCTACTTTGTTATATCATATTGTATGATAATATAATTATGGAAGAAAAACGTTTTTAATAAGTAGTGTGTTGAACGAAAATCGGCACCATTCATGCTCAGGAAATGCGATGTTTAGACATTATACTATAACCTTTGCATGCATGCCATTCAAAACTCATACATGTTACATGCTTTTCATTCTAGCTGAAATATAATCAGTTGTCAACAGCAAAAGAAGCATTTGTCATCAATCAGCAACACACAGGAATAAAACAAAAGCAATGCCATTTTGAAAGAGACGAGTGTATTTGTGTGCAGTGTTGACAACGATTAGTAACCGGAAGTACAGAGGACATTGTCACGTGGTTACTGATCAGGTAGAGCCGTGACCCGTGGTGTGACAGACAGATCCTACACCAAGTATGAAGGGTAACAAGCCATTTATCGATCACTGAATATTTTCTTTAGCCACTATCTTCAGTGTGGTTATCAGAAAATTATATCAACGCTCTTCTTCTTTTATTAACTAAACAGAAAGAATATAACCATAGCCTAAGTATATATGGCGATTTTAAGGTTCGATTTGACCAGTAATTACGCATGTATTATAAGCATTGCAATTTGGAAACTGCACTAAACAACTTCAGTAAAATGGGAATTATATAAGGTTTATCAATTGATCAAAATATATAGTTTTATATATAAAAAAATCTTTCAGGTGATATATATCTATACGTTGTGCCTTTGGTACTAGTTTGTTATAAAAAGACTACTCTAACCAGAGACCTCGAGTTATCGCGGTCTCTGTTCTAACTTTATACAGAATTAAACAATTGCATAACGTAGTAACTAAAAATATTGTGTTATTCTTTGACTCAACATCTATATCAGTAATAAAATTGTGAATGTGATATTTTGTTTGTTAAAAATAAAAGAAATATGTGACGACTGCCAACAGACATCAATGACGACATTGGGAGAGGGTAATAGAGAGAAAATGGATTTTTGTTTGACCTCGGGATTTTTGATGATGTGACTGGCGACCTAGATTTCCTCCTAGAACAGGAAAAATGCAAGTGAAAATTACTGATTTGTCAAATTTGGAAAATTAAACAAAAACATAAAATGAAAATCAATGTTAGCATTGCATACACATGCAAAGGCAAATACACGTTCCTGAACCTCTTTACATTTACATAACAAGCCAGTCAACAGTGAATTTATTCATGCATGTGAATATCATAGCAGCAATAAGCGTCAACAACTAATTTTAGTTTTAGTTTTAAAGTGCATTACTATTGATGTCATATACATTGTTCCATGCTAATTGCGTTGTTTCTATAATATGTATTAACTGCTCTGGTGAAAATATATACATTTGTATCATAACCGGTTTTCTCCCTACATAATTTTCTGATGATGTTCATGGTGCTAATGGCTTAAACCTTTAAATAACAAACGTTTCATTTAACTTCAAAAATACAATATGTTTTGTATTTTGGCATTTTCTTAACGTGTGATCTACACAGAATAATATCTTATACACAGACAAAAAAAATCTGTGTTTGACCTCGGTAGTATTTGTCTCTAAATGTCTATCACATCAAACTTTCTTTTTCCTATACTGATTGTTGGTTATGTTAAGCATGTTATTCTCAAATCATACACATTCCTTTATAGATACATGTTCAGTGTTAATTTTCAAATTACATACCTTGGAGAATGACTTCCATTTTCCATGCTGCGTTTTTCGTCGACATGTGACATTAGGCTTTGGAGCTGGTTCATGGCTTTTTCTCTAAAACATGAAATAGGTAGGGAGATATATTTTCTTGATTCCATCATTTTTTACCCCTACCAACACATATGAGTGGATGGGAGAGCAGTCATCAGTTTTGTGTACAATTGGGGCATACTATCATACTATCTTAAACTGTAACTCCTTTCCCATCTGAGTGGCTTTTGTACAATCTTTTTGAGATAACTCGGTAGCAAAGTCTACTAGGATTGTTGTAAGTTTGCATGCCACATTTTCAAAGTAATAGCATCAATTTCAACCTTGTTCAGATCTACTCTTACTCAGTCAATATGGTGAATGGATCTTGCTACCTTGTTTGAAATAGGTGTCGCGTTAATAGACGCCAGACCTATAAAAATGATAAAACGTCGCAATAATTCGTACTTCATGTCACCATACACGTTCTTTGTCTATGATTTATACAGGTGACCACCCACCTGTTTTCTATCTCTACTTTCGAGTGTTTAAGTTGTCCTTCCAAAGTTTCGATGGCCTGGTCCTTAGTCTCTATCACCCCCATCAGTTTATGAAGTTCACCGCGCATGTCATTCAGATCTGTACCAACGTCTTCCAAGGATTCCTGTAGATTTAAAAGAAATGTTGATAAGTCTTTATTGACCTTTTATTGTTTTCAATTTGCCCTGAAATGTGCAAACAGATGGATTAATATGCTAAGTAAAAGGAAATATACAAAGCAAATACATAACTTGACTAAAAGATAATTATTCAACACAGGAAACTGAATGAAATAAAAAAACCAACACAAAAAAACATGCTTTAAAGCCACAATTTCAAAGTTACTTATAATATTATGCATTAATAACAACATTATGTAAATTTATGATGAAATCAGTAATGAAACAGTGATGTTTTAAAACAAATGCATTGAATCAATGAACAAAATATAGGACCACACCTGTACATTAATGGATGCATGAATGATATTGATGGGTGTAGTAATGACACATAAAGATCAACATTCCACCACCAAGCATCACTAGTTATTGTTATAAAATAGTAGTATCAATGGCATGCAATAGGTCAGTCAAACTAGGTTCAAGGGTTATATCGCTCAGATCGTTAAGGTTTATGTAGTTAGCGATTACTAGTAAGATCAGTTTCTTGACATTTTAGGCACTTCTTAGAAAACATGGCTGCAAATGATATTTGATTTATGTTAAACATTCAATACTTTCTTAGATATTATAATCACTCAATATTCATAAGCTCATTCATACTGCACTGCACACATTCTTATTTTAGTTAGATTAATAAGAATAAAGTTAATTGATAACATGTAGCTAGCTCATTTGTTTTTAGTGGGCAACACCAGATCCCAGCAGTTTTTACAATTTCAGTACTTCCAGTACTTTGATTACTTCTATATTACACATTTGTTCCCGATTTTTTGTTTCTTGGCCAAATTTTCTCAGCAAACACAACAGGTTAGTAATGGTAGGCATGCAGAGACCAATATCCTTATAGTTAACTGTCTACACTAATCCAAATCCATAAGTAAAAGGCATGATCAGCTTTTGTGTTTAGCAACGCATCAAAGTTTTAATGTAAAATCACACATTTTCTACCTCATGTGAATGATAATGGTATGAGGACAACACTGCTTTACAGATGATTGAGAGGTGAATTAATCTAAGCAACATGGATACAAATCTACTTATGACTTCCTGAGAAATATTACCCATTAAATAATAAGAGATATAGAAAAAATTGAGAAATAACATTTACATAATTCTTTTCACAATAATAAAAGACTTTTCCATATTGAGCCAAAAGAAATATGATAACTTGATATGAATAGAGTTTTTCTTATTTTGCTGATCAAAATTTTCAAATGAACATTTTAGAATTCCAATGCCTGACTTACAATACATATCGAAAATATCTCTGTCTAAGATGTAGTCTGAGATGCTGGTCTACTCCATTTTGAGAGACATAATGACAAAGTCAGTCTTTAAAATACTGACCCAAGACAGGACTTTGGAATATGGTAAAGGGTGCGAGCCAGTTGCAAAAACCTTTGATACATTGCTAAACGGCTAGAGTATGTTGTCCACAAGCTATATAACTTGGAGTGACAAGGCTGGTGGTGTTTTGTGGCAGACAGGCCACCTTACTTACTCTTATAACCTGAGGACCCTTAGACTTTTCATCATCAAGTTCCTAGCAACAAAACAGTGAAACCTTTGTACAACAACAATCGCAAACATCAAGGTGACTGACTGTATACATAATGATCCAGTAGTTAATGTAACAGTATCAACTAATAACTATACTTAATCTGCTCAAAGGATAAAAAAGTATTAAACAGCATCTAACTGTGAATATGTCTAGGGTAACCTAAACCCATCGAAATAGGGAAACCAAAGTCCCTGAAAAAGATACGTCCTTAGGACATGGTTAAAATGGTCGTAGAAATAGAGAAACCCAAGTTCTTTAAAAGATTTGTCCTTAGGACCAGGGAAACCTAACATATAGAAATAGTGAAACCCGAGTTGTTAAACAAGCTAGGTGCTTAGGACCAAAGTTACCTAACCTTTCGATATAGGAAAACCGCAAGCCTTTGAAATAGGATAATCGCCATCCTTAGAAACAACCTGTAGAAGGGGTTAACCATTAGCCCCTAGAAACAGAGCCCTTAGAAACTTGGGTTAAACAAAGTCCCTAAATGTAGAGTAAACTCAACCCTTAGAAAAAAGTACCCGAGTTCCAAGAAACAGAATCAGACTTTAGGATCAGGGTAACCTTCAGCCCAAGGTCAGGACAAATGAAGTCTAAGAATCAGATATAGATAAGCAAGCCTCCTGACATTCATACATCAAATCAACCTGTTTTTTTTTTTAATTATGTGTAGAAATAATGGAACCTCCTCCCGGTGGCTGCAGTACAATGCACTACACTAGAGATCTTCAAGGCACATATACACAATGCAGCCCTTGATGATCTCAAGCATACACCGTTAACACACCCTCATGTTTTTATCTTATAGTTTCCACTAAAAAAAAATTAATAAAAAAAAAACAAAAAAAACCCCTCTCACTGTAACTAAATTCCCTCACTTTTTTAACAGCATCAAACCTACAAACTGACCGTAATCGTCATTTTTGACAGAGGTTGTACGAAGAAGAAGAAGAAGAAGAAATGTGAATCCCATTGTATTTATTATCTGAAGGTGACATGCATAATTTTATTGTTTTCATCATTATTAAAATAATTTAAAGGTTAAATATCGTGTCATACATTTTGTATTTGTGAGTAGACCGAATACAAATGTGCCTGGATCAGATTAAGCCAATGACTGATGATTATATGGGCATGCATGTACGTTAGGAGTAGTCTATCCATACCTGTCAACTGATTTGATCACACCTGACATTTCAGTACATGGACAAGCAGATGTAATTGTGACTCGATTGTTGTATTGTATTTTAACATCACCTGATTTTAACCCGATTAGTGGTGAACATTCCAGATATGACCACTATGCTATTTTGTTACAACAGATCTATTTTTCTAGTGAGAGATGTTCAGTTTTGTGATGTTATATGAATACCAACACTTTAATGCAGTAAAAGTATGAAACAGGTAGATTCTGTAGCAAGTTTTGTTTGATTTGAATGCTGACATTGTTGCAAATTATTCAAATATCATATAGTCTAATAGTACACATTGTATCTATAGGGCAAAACCTTACCTAAATTCTTCACATTTTTTTATTTTTCTTATGGAAAGTATTAATCAGTTTAAACCAATAATCATTTCATGTCCATATATCCATTGAATCCCCCCCCCTCCCCCTACTAAAACCCCTATAGACCAATTTTCAAAGAAATATCAAATAATATTTAAATTTCATCAGAGGTCTCCGTGTTGTTACTTTGGCAGCGAAACACATTCAGATGAATTTGCAGTCCCTTAATACCTCTATAAACCAATTTTCAATGAAAAACAATATGCAAATTTTGACAAATCAGAAGCCAGTAAATGATGGCCATTTTGTTTTTAATTTCAACTTTTTTATATGAAACTGAAGGTCATCTTGTAACCATAAATGTTTTATTGAATGCCGTTGAATAGCAAAAGAGTTATAGCGAAATATTGTTTTGCCAATCAGAGGACGCAGTGGCCATCTTGGCTGACCAGTCAGAAATCTGATATAAATTACGCACATCTACAATGCATGCAGATCATTGCCAGCAAGTTTTTAGTTGTGTCTACAGACGGACAACCTGATTCCAGTATACCCCCCCCCCCCCCCCCCCCCCCCCCGATAATAAGTAAACCCGTTTGTTCCCTGATAAAGAAGGTGCATTTGTGTGGTCTATTTATTGTGTAGTTTGTACATTTGTAATTTTCCTGTGGGTATGAACGTTGGTGTTGATCAGAGTTTACAGAAGTGATAGACAGGGACAACAGGACGTCACACACGGTCAATACACAATATATATCAAACGTAACACTTATATTGACTGTGGGTTGTGTACATAAAATGTAACATTTATATTGACTATGGGTTGTACATAAAATGTAACCTTTTTATTGACTGTGGGTTGTACATCAAATGTAACACTTATATTGACTGTGGGTTGTACATCAAATGTAACACTTATATTGACTGTGGGTTGTACATCAAACGTAACACTTATATGGACTGTGGGTTGTGTATATCAAACGTAACACTTATATGGACTGTGGGTTGCACATCAAATGTAACACTTATATGGACTGTGGGTTGCACATCAAATGTAACACTTATATTGACTGTGGGTTGTACATCAAACGTAACAATTATATTGACTGTGGGTTGTGTACATCAAACGTAACACTTATATGGACTGTGGGTTGTACATCAAACGTAACACTTATATGGACTGTGGGTTGTACATCAAACGTAACACTTATATGGACTGTGGGTTGTGTACATGTATATCAAACGTAACACTTATATGGACTGTGGGTTGTATATCAAACGTAACATTTATATTGACTGTGGGTTGTACATCAAACGTAACACTTATATTGACTGTGGGTTGTGTACATCAAACGTAACACTTATATGGACTGTGGGTTGTGTACATCAAACGTAACACTTATATGGACTGTGGGTTGGGAATTCTCACTAATTCACTCTGATCAGACGTGATAATAAATGTCACATTAACACTTTGATGTATTGTGGGAGTGTAATATGTGCGATATGTTTATTTAATTTAATTTAATTTGCATACAACAGTTTGTATGGTATGGCTTATATATATATATATATATATATATATATACATGCTACACCTATATTCTCTGATGAAAAATAACCAAAAGCTGGGAGGGGTTTCCTGCATTTTCACAATCATAATCATGGTCATACATGATTTTTTTTTTATTATTATTTTGTATTGTTTTCTGGTCCATCTTCAATTAACATTTAATTTAACATTTCAAATTGTGAAATAGATACTCTCAGATATATGAAAGTGAGAAATTTGTTCAACTTTTTCTTCTCTTTAATAATGGGTTTTCATCTAAAACAATAAATAAATTGCACACTATTTGAACAGAAACTAATGTGAAATAATGCCACATTATCATGTTAAATTTTCAATGTTAGATAAAACATAGATATTTAGTAGACTTACTACTGCCTCGATGATCTTGAAGCTGATGAGATGATTGAATCTTTTTTAACATATATGGTATTAAAGCTACAGATGAAATTAAGATTTTTCAAAATCATTAATAATTACCTCTTTGAGACCTTTTATGACTTTCTCTTGCTTCAACTTGTCAGCTTGTGTCTTAGACAGAACTTCCCTCAAATTGTCAATTTCACCCTGGAGTTGATCCATTTCAGCACTACCTACAGGTCTGTAAGTTAAAAGCAATCAATGCTGACAAAAACGACTTCTTATTTTGACAAGTCAATAAGTATCGAGAACATTATACCACTGAAATATACCCACAAAAATGTCAAAGAAACCTTTCTGATCACCAGATGGTTTCTAAATTCTCTAAGAACCCAATAAATATTGAATCAAATTTAAATTTACTGAAATAGAAAGTCAGGGATTTTAATTCAATAACAACAAAGGTGATGTTTCTACCGCCAGACCTAAGTACAATGTACACAGAAAGAAATCAAATACTTTGTGGAATAATATGAAAATAACACATTTTTTCAAATCCAGATGTGCAACAGAGTATATTAGATTCTTTTTTTATATCACTAACAAGGAAAACACATACAAACAAGTCAGTGTGCTCACACTTACAAAACACAGGTTAAACACAGCCAGTGCTATTTCATCTAGAATTGTTCAAGGGAGATAATTCAGAATATTAGAGAAATAATTAATATAAAAGGGAAGGCAGAGATGTTCACGTTACTGTGAATAGAAAAAAAATGATCGGTGTATGTCACACATAATACCTGCCATGGCAGACTCGCAGCATCTCCCTTTAAATTGTAAATGAAACAGAATAATGTCTTATTATATTTCTGATTTAATTCCATTTTGGTTTTTATGTATAATTGATTCTTCAATGGCCATATACGTTAACAATGTTAAAATAAATATTTTGTTACATACCATCAATATATATACAGAACCAGTCTTGAGATCTGTCTATACATTAAACATGAACACAGCAACAGTTTAAACAAAATGTTTTCAAATAAATTGTTTTTGGTATATAACTATGAAAAACCTGTAACATTAAAATAACAGGCCCTGAATTAGCAGCTAAGCTGTCAGATCTTTGTCTACTGGTCTTCAAACACAAATTCACCAACTTCTTGATATTAGAAACATACTCGGTGTTCAAAAATAATTTCAATTAATATGACCGAAATCAGATGGTGACTAGAGCTATCACAGTATTGCTAACCATTAGGAGAATGTCCTCTGTAACTCTGGTGTACTAATCCTAGGTGTGAGGACTAACGGAAATGACCTTAATATAAAGGTAAGGTCATCAGGTTTTATCTTTCAGATCAGTTGGCCGGGTAGGATTATCAGTTTGTTTTTTATAATTGTATTTGATAAGCCTGCATGGTTTAGCCAGCTAAAAATGTTTATCTGAAACTTACTCTGGTTTGCTGTAACAAAATTCACATAACATGACTGACTTGCTAATCACACACTGCATTATAATACACAACACAGCATGGAACACAAATATAACACACTGAGTATAAATAGTAACACATGCCTATAAATATCAACAGCCACACTGACAGGCATCAAGTTAATACATAGACATCATTAATTATAAACATTAACATATATTTAATATATTAATATGACACCAAAATGTTTAAAAGACGATTTTCAATTCTCACTCCCACTTTCAAATTCTTGTATTAATAAGAAGATAACAACAGGAGCATGAGGCTGGACAGCCAACACAAATGTTATCCTTGGTTCCAGGTAAATTTGTGCAGCTACATTTTGTTTTCCCCACAACCTGCAATCCTACACCAAGTTAATCCTGCATGAACTTTCCTTATAAATTCTAAGTCTTGCGAAATACTTAATCACTAAAGAGTTGTTTTTCCTTGGCCTTTCACTGTCTTTGTTTTTGGTATAGTTTGTAATTATAGAGTTATCTTTCCTTGGCTTCTCTCATTCTTGTCTTTGGGATAGTTTGTGATTAAAGAGTTAGCTTTCTCTGTTCTCTCTCAGTCTTGCCTTTGGGTTAGTTTGTGATTAAAGAATTATCTTTCCTTGGCCTATGTCAGTCTTGTCTTTGAATAGCTTGTGATTAAAGAGTTATATTTCATTCTTCTCTCAGTCTTGTCTTTGAGATACTTTTTTTTAACAAAGGGTTATCTTTCCTTGACACACCTGAGTCTTGTATTGGTGTCTCTATTGCAAGTTGATTGATTGGTTGATAAATAATCTTGAATAAATAAAGGATATCATTTTAATGTTTGGTAAAACCAAGAATATATTACTCCTAAGGTTAGAAATTAAACCCAAATTACAGTGTGTGTAAGTTTAGTGTTACCAGAAGCTATCCTTTTAGAGTTATACACTTCCATCATCACCCATTAACATAATTTATTATTAGATAAAGCCAAAATTCTATAATCAGCACAACAGAACCATGCCTATACACATTAATCTTGTTACTACTTTTTCCAGTCAATGTTAAAACATGCACCAGTTCTAAAACAGACACTTATATATACTTGAAATTGAGTTTTCTCACCGTATCATTGCCTTTTGGCTTTCTAGCATTATAATTCTGCAGAGAAAATTAATTCATAAATCATTTTCACAAATCAGATATGAAGCTTTTGTGGATAGCTTCAATGGCTGCACAAGAAAAATCTTCTACTTACAGTTTCCGAAAAATCACTCCGGAGATAGAGTGACCAACCCTGCCACTTAAAGCTTTTATTATATCAGTAATAAAAATATGTACTTTAGTCTTCTCATTCAAATCAACCTCAAAATATTGTAAAGAGCTGCATCACTCCCAAATGAATTTTCTGTTTGATTAATCTTTCAAGAAGAGCAGGCCAGTTGAATATGACTGAATGGTGAGGTAGTCACTGAGTTATGCAATAGACATATCCATAATAAATCTTCAACAAATGAAATCTCTCTCAGTTAACTGTTATATCATTCATTTAAGAAACCCATGGAAACAAGATTTTCTCTACCATTTCTCAATAAGAGGAACATGGAAATTTTTAATACTATCCAGAGTGACATCCCTTATACTTTCTGCTGTTATCAGATACAGAAACCACCAATGAGTGTGACCGTATAGGTTCTGCTGTAATCAGATATAGAAATCTCCAACAAGAGTGACATCCCCGATACTTTCTGCTGTAATCAAAGAAATCAACAACATATGAGAGTGACCTCCCCTTATAGCTAATCTGCTGTAATCAGATACAGAAATCACCAATGAGTGTGACTTTATACTTTCTGCTGTAATCAGATATAGAAATCATCAACAAGATTGACCTCCCCTGATACTTTCTGCTGTTGTCAGCAAAATTACTAACAAGAGTGACCTCCCCTGATACCTTCTACTTTAATCAGATACAGATAACAGATAAGTGATCTATATACTTCTTTATACATAAAAATCCCCAACATGTGTGACCTCCCTTACCACTTACTGAGCATATGTAATAATTTCAAACGAGAGTGACGTCCTCTTGCACTTACTGTTTCTCAGCCTCTTCTAGCTCCTTCCTTAGGTGAACTATCTCATGCTGCAGATCCTCTACGACCTCATCCAGACGTTTTTTACTACCCTCCACTAGGAGCAGGGACCCATTTATCAGTGCTACCTGCTTTTCAAGACCCTCCTTCTCACGCTCCAACTTACGCACCTTATTCTTTTCTGAAAACATCAGAAATAACTTGTTATCATCTGATTTGCTGCTGGCTTAAATCTGAAATGACTTTCTCATCTCCATTACATGCCTGCAAAATATCTACGCAAGTCATTTAACACAGAATGTTTCAAAGCTAGAACAATTATCTATTTCAATAACTGTTGGATCAAAATAAAGCTCAACAAAACAAAGCCATATATCATGATTATAAAGCCAACCACGTTTTAT
Source organism: Pecten maximus (assembly GCF_902652985.1). Lineage (NCBI taxonomy): Eukaryota > Metazoa > Mollusca > Bivalvia > Pectinida > Pectinidae > Pecten > Pecten maximus. The sequence goes on along the minus strand of NC_047023.1, from coordinate 23,541,805 downwards.
ACAAATTTAACCGAAGAATAGTTAAAGAACCACAGTGCCTACCTTCATAAACGATCTCTCCATCCGGGCCATAATCATTCACATACTGTTCATGTCTTTCCTGCAGGCCCTGGTTCTCTCTCATCATCCTCTCCAATTCCCTGTGAAGATTCTCCTTTTCCTCTTCAACCCTTAACACATAAGTGTGAATCTCTAAAACATCTGTCATTCTATTACTTCCAGAAACAATTTATTTGATTCCTATTTTTCAATCTCCTTCCACCTAATTTTTTTCCCTATACCCTATGTTGTACTCCCTTCCCTAAAAATTTACTTTAATCCTCTTTTCCTCCTATTACTCCTCCAAAATAGATTCCCTTTACTTTATTTCCTATCCTATTCCCTACTGAGGCCAATTCTGTTTTTGATGATCTTCCCAAACCTTCAGTGTGTGATAGAGAAAAGATGTCTCCAACCCAAGGAGTCATATTCTTGGTTGTCTAACCCAAGGCTCTGACAGTCAAGAATATCATCTCGAGGGTTGGAAATTTCGCTATCACATCCTCAAGGTAGTGAATGATTATTTTTCTCCCCCCTCCCATCATACTGTTTTACCTATGGTCCAGTTGTTCAAATATTAAACAAAATATTAAAATGCAACACAATTTCAGTGCAACATGATTGTTGCTGTGACATCATTGTAACGTCAAAGTAATGTCATTGTATTGTTGCCCGCATGTGCTATCTATCACACTCTAGGGGGTGACAGAGAAATCACACCCTAGAGGTTGACAGAGAAATCACACCCTAGTGGTGACAGAGATATCACACCCTAGTGGTGACAGAGATATCACACCCTTGTGGTGACAGAGATATCACATCCTTGTGGTGACAGAGATATCACACCCTAGTGGTGACAGAGATATCACACCCTAGTGGTGACAGAGTGGTGACAGAGATATCATACCCTAGTGGTGACCGAGATATCACACCCTAGTGGTGACCGAGATATCACACCCTAGTGGTGACCGAGATATCACACCCTAGTGGTGACAGAATTATCACATCCTTGTGATGACAGAGATATCACACCCTAGTGGTGACAGAGATATCACACCCTAGTAGTGACAGACATATCACACCATAGGGGGTGACAGAGATATCACACCCTAAGGGGTGACTGAGATATCACACCCTAGTGGTGACAGAGATATCACACCCTAGGGGTTGACATAGAAATCACACCCGAGGAGTTGACATAGAAATCACACCCTAGAGGTTGACAGACATATCATACCCTAGGGGTGACATAGATATCACACCCTAGGGGTTGACAGAGATATCACACTCTAGGGATGAGAGATATCACACCCTAGTGGTGAGAGAGATATCACACCCTAGTGGTGACAGAGATATCATACCCTAGGGGGTGACAGAGATATCATACCCTAGTGGTGACAGAGATATCACATCCTTGTGGTGACAGAGATATCGCACCCTAGAGGTGACAGAGATATCACACCCTAGTGGTGACAGAGATATTACACCCTAGTGGTGACAGAGATATCACATCCTAGAGGTTGACAGACATATCACACCCTAGTGGTGACAAAGATATCACACCCTTGTGGTGATAGAGATATCACAACCTAGTGGTGAATGAAATATCACACCCTAGGGGATGACAGAGAAATCACACCCTAGGGGGTGACAGAGAAATCACACCCCACATGTTGACAGAGATATCACTCCCTAGTGGTGACAGAGATATCATACCCTAGAGGTTGACAGATATATCATACCTTAGGGGGTGACAGAGAAATCACACCCTAGGGGTTGACAGAGATATCACACCCTAGTGGTGACAGAGATATCACACCCTAGTGGTGACAGAGATATCACACCCTAGTGGTGACAGAGATATTACACCCTAGTGCTGACAGAGATATCACACCCTAGTGGTGACAGAGATATCACATCCTAGTGGTGACAGAGATATCACACCCTAGTGGTGACAGAGATATTACACCCTAGTGGTGACAGAGATATTACACCCTAGTGGTGACAGAGATATCACACCCTAGTGGTGACAGAGATATCACATCCTAGAGGTTGACAGACATATCACACCCTAGTGGTGACAAAGATATCACTCTAGAGGTTGACAGACATATCACACCCTAGTGGTGACAGAGATATTACACCCTAGTGCTGACAGAGATATCATACCTTAGGGGGTGACAGAGAAATCACACCCTAGGGGTTGACAGAGATATCACACCCTAGTGGTGACAGAGATATCACACCCTAGTTTAGACAGAGATATCACACCCTAGTGGTGACAGAGATATCACATCCTAGTGGTGACAGAGATATTACACCCTAGTGGTGACAGAGATATCACACCCTAGTGGTGACAGAGATATCACATCCTAGAGGTTGACAGACATATCACACCCTAGTGGTGACAAAGATATCACTCTAGAGGTTGACAGACATATCACACCCTAGTGGTGACAGAGATATCATACCCTAGGGAGTGACAGAGAAATCACACCCTAGTGGTGACAAAGATATCACACCCTAGAGGTTGACAGACATATCACACCCTAGGGGTTGACAGAGATATCACACCCTAGGGGTTGACAGAGATATCATTCCCTAGGAAGTGACAGAGATATCATATCCTAGAGGTTGACAGAGATATCACATCCTAGTGGCGATAGAGATATCACACCCTAGAGGTTGACAGAGATATCACACCCTAAGGGGTGACAGAGAAATCACATCCTAGGGGTGACAGAGATATCATTCCCTAGGGGGTGACAGAGATATCACATCCTAAAGGTTGACAAAGATATCACACCCTAGGGGTTGACATAGAAATCACACTCTAGGATGGGAGACAAATCTGTGGGAGAAATACCTTTCCATTTCCACTTTTGGTACAAGGGATCCATCTCCACCTACAGCTTCTTTCAGTTCCACATTTTCCTGAAATTCAGAAAAAAAATTTTTTTATTGTATCAAACTTTTGGTAAAATGATCCTATCCATCAACAGATTGTCCCATAGACATATTCTATATACCAAGGCTAATGTCAACATAAAAAGTCTCCATGCTAAGGCACAAAACCTGCAGGTGTAACATTTTTATAATCATATATTTCTATAAAGACTTCAGATATACATGTATACTGGATATGTAAATTAAACCTACATGTATTTCATATTCACTGTTACAAAAACATGTTCTCTTCCATTTACGGAAAAAAATATTTTTATATTACCCGGGTACTTATTTTAAACAAAAATGAATTAACACCTGAGAGGTTGGTAATTGGAAATCTGGAAAATATTTAAGAACACTATCAAACATCTATGTACTAAAAAGCTTAACAAAGCAATAAGGGTATACCTGAAATCCAACGCAAAATGACAATGACATGATTATACCATCAAAAGATCATATCAAATGCTAATTCACATTTTACAATACATAGAGAATGCAATATGTGTCCTGAGAGTGATCACATGATCAGAGATTCTGCTGTTCCATGAAATTCACAAGTTGACATATTACACTAGTCTATTAAAATGTAATTGTAAGTGATATATATGTAGGGCTTTAATAAGTTAACTAGCAATATGTGATTATACAACAGACATTTGTTGTACAACAGTACTTAGAGTGATCTGTATTTTAACTAATAAACATGATAATCCTGATTGTAAGTTATATATATTTGTATATCAATGTTTCTGAAAACAAACCATTCTCCTTACATTAGTGGTGAGAGCTGAACATCAGTACACTGTTTCTAATGTAAGGAACATTGAGTGCCAATGTACAGCTAACTGAACTATAATGAGTCATTTGCTTAATTGTTTCAATCATTAATCACATACATATATTATATATGTATAAATAATTGTATGCTCATTATTGTACAGGTTTAAAAATTGGTGAATTTTTTTGAATGAGCAAACTATGATGTATTTTATGTGTAGGAGGAAGCTTACAGCCTGACTAATGTCTATTAATTACATTAACAGGGCATGGTCCTTCTTAAAAGCTGAAATAAAGAGGAATAACAGAACCCACCACATCTTTAATTTTTCTGAGATATGAAAAAATTCTAAAATACATATGTAATAGAAAGACATTTAGAAACAAGGAAATTCTCTGAAATTAGGGAAATAGCATCTCTGAAACACTAGTCTAGTTTAATGGCGTGAAAGCACCTGTATCTCTGATACAGAAAGGCAGTTAGGAACAATTCCCGTGAAACACCTCAAAGAATTCCTATATAATAGCCTATGATAGACACAAAATATGAAATGTCTAGAATAGAAATTGTGTTGTAAATCTACATGTAAATATTGGTCAAGGCCACAACATCATCCATATTAAGACACATCACACATTCAATCATTATTTTAGTTATATGAAAATATATCATTCCATGTTATTTTTTTGAATTGAAGTTAGAAATATTATCATTTGATTCTACACGAATTTTGTTGTAAGTAGAGTTCCTTTTGTTTTGTTTTTGCATAGCTCAGCTTACACAATGGCATTTTTAATTATTATTTTCTAATGTCCTGTGTGAGTATACACTGTGAGAAATTTTTAGATTTTCAAAACAGTTTCTCTTTCATGAAAAAAATGCTAGTTCAGAGAAATAGACAACAGATTTTAAATGTTTGCTACAATATTATGCAGTCATATGAGAACTTTGCCACCTTGACCATATACTGATTATATGACAGTGGATTTCAAAGGGGAGGTAAACATAATATATGCTGATAAGTTCACAGAATGCATATGGATAGCAGAGGCATATTGGAGATAATGGCATATATATGGTAGATTCTGATATATGACAGACAGTATGGTCATATATCTTTGGCTACTCACGTCACAGTGCATGTGCATCACAGGTGCGAGTGACAAGGGGGACAACTCAGTATGTGTGAGGGGGATCTGTGATAAGGTATAGATCTAAATGAGGTACATTGTTTTGGCAGTGAACATTTCTGGTAATAGGACACACATTGTTCTGCTTCTGACAGTTAACATGGAAATCAAAACATATCGAGTTCCATTTATGATAAAGTTAAGATGTTGCGAGTCAATACGAAAAGTAAAGGAAATTATAATTATTTAACAGGAATTGTGATCTGTAACTATGTCCATGCTTAATTATTGTCATATCCAAAAGACATATATTGTATTAATATTTTCAAAATTTTATATTTGATGTATTTGCTGAAACAATGTGTTTCCTTGTATACTACAACAAAAAGCATAATAACATATATATACTGACAAATTACAGGTAACACATACAGACAGGAGGTATCAAGGATCTACACTTATTACTGGTGTAACTGTTATGTAAACTGGTATAACAAACAAATTGTGTACAAAGACAATACTCCTGGTTTCTTTCTGAAATGTGTCACATCTCGACAAAATGAAATTGAAAAACTGTGAAAGGTTTTTAACCATTTTTCACACAACACTTAATTTAATACTGTATTTCAAAGCAGTGTATCTAAAATAATGTGTTTTTATATAATCAGTACAATTAATACCAATTAAGGCCAACAGGACCACGATGGAAGGTAAATTATATGCGACTATGGGTTATGTTATTCTAACTAGAACCTGAAACTACATGTACTATTTATATATAGGTATTTTGTACTGTTTTGTGCAATGTCTTACAGGTACAATAAATTCCTCTGATATGGAGCCATACGATATGTGTGTCCCCCTGGTAGGGGACGAAGAATAAGGTACTCGATTTACGCTAGCCATGTTAGTGGCTACCGTGGTCTGTAATAGATAAAACACACAAACAACACACAAGACATTAACAGAGAGGATAACAGGTACAGAACGACAAATCAACATACATATTAAAACAATTGTCTCTAACAACTTCAGTTTAGGGCTATATTTACATCACATACCATAATACAACACCACAATAAGATAAGAGTAGCTAGGATAATTATTTTCAAATATAATGTTCACCACATAGTGAGGATATCTTGATATTGGGAGGTATCAATAAGCATATGCTATTTTAAATATCAAGAAAATTAGTTCTTCAATTTTTCATATTCTTATCTACAATATTTGAAAATGCTCCTATCTGAACTTTCATATTTAAGGTAAAATATTTGAAAATTCTACTATATGCATTTAAAACAACAGGAGTGTTGGTTTCCCTATACAATTACAGTATTTGATGGTGTCTTAATTGTTTCTGTTACACTTTTGTTTTTTCAGGAAAAAAATGAGAAATACATGAAATGGGACTGGTTATGAAATGGCCATGCTGTGGATGGGCGTTAACATGATAATCCATTTATGCTAATCTGTGTGTCAATAAACCAAAGTTTCACGCCCAAATATGTTAGACTTACATAAAACTACATCCTACTGCCTCCTGCTGGGTATTAAAGGGGATTTAAGTACACACACACAGACACCAAATTCACGATAAACAACAGTTTCCCAGAGTGTTGTTAACACATGGTAACAGTACAGTACCTGTTCTAGGTTTTCAAACTGATTGTTCATGGACTCGTTCATATCCCTTAACTGCTTGTTAGCTTGCTGCAGCTCTTCAACCTTGTTCTCAAGGTCTTCCAGTCGCGGCTTTTTGTATATCAACTCAGTACTTGCCTTTTAGTTTCAAAGAAATTGATATATCTAGATAAAGTATCAGCATGAATGTTTTTAAGAATAAGAAAGGATTAATTTCTGAAAAACAGAAATATTTTCTATCTTAGAAGGTATATTGAAGAGTCAATTCAACAGTAAAAACAAGACCTGTGATAAACCAAAAAGAATTATAGTTATCATGAAATTGATACAAAACTGGGAAGGTACATGTACATAAACAAAACTGTATCATAAAAGATATTTTTTTCTAGCAAATTAAATAATTGATACAATTTTTACGTAAGTTATATAGCTTGTCTACAAAGCAGCAGCCCCTACAGATATACATACCAGTAGTTCTTCCTTCTGACTTATCAGATTGTCTCGTACGCTTTCGAGTTCTAAGACTCTGTCCCTGAAATAAAGAAGAAACATATGAAATGTCTAGTATTCATTTAACACAAGACAGTATGGCAATATATGCAGATTCTCCTACTTTAAAGGATTCATCAAAAAAATCTAAACAAACGGCAATAACTCTGTGTAATATATAGTAGGCATATGAGCCAATTTCAGTTTCAGTTTCGAGTTGATGTTTCTTTGGGATTTCAGTATAAAGAAATCAAAACTACCAATAATAATTCAAACTCCTACCAAGTGCTTAAATGTATCCTCATGATAATGGATTATGAGACATTTAAAATATTAATGTAAATCGAGATCTGGATGATGTCAAAGTTATTATACCTGAAATGTTCATTCTCATTTCTTAATTGTTCCACTTTTCCTGTGAGTTGATCAATATCGTGAAGTTTGGCTAAACTATTTTCTGACTGAAAAATACAACCAAAACACAATATATAATACATGTTATTCCTCATTGTATAAAAACTCTTATCATCATCATTTCTTAATTAATGACATGACAACATGTCAATAAACAGCTGAAATGGAGAACATCAAACAAACAGGTTAATATATATATATTCATTTTTCTACATGTACATTTAAGGAACTGTCCGTATGTATGAACATGATATGTTTCCGAAAATTATATAAATTCTATTTAATTCATTTGTATATTCGGAACTAAAAACTAGACATAATCATTATCCTGTTTTAAGGATATTTACCGCACCTGGCATAATCATAAATGAAATTCAAGGACATTTACTAGCTGCACTTGACTGTAAAGGAGGAACTTCTATTAGATATTAATTAAAAATTATTGACAGACATGAAAATAAATTTGCAAGTGATCATAGATTTCACAGCTCTGCATGTCTGCTTCAAGACAGTTCCACATGAATTGATGATTATGAATACAGAAATATCTAAGTTAAGGTTCATCAGAAGAGATTGGAGAAAGTGATACTTAGGTTTATGATCTCTAACACACACTTGTCACCTGTTCAGGTAAACATAGATCTAGAGACTGGCAACAAAGTCAATATAGAGAGATAGCTGACCACCTAATGAACTGACCGGTGGTGATTTATTGTTTTCATTAAGTCTTAAGGAGGACAGACCCTAAGTAAATATTCAATAGTCATTGAGGCTCTAGGTGGGAGAGACACTACTCACTAGACATGGGACAGATTAAGGTGTAATAGACTCAAATTGACCGGAACAGTCGGTACTTTTTTCCCACAAAGATATATAATTATGAGATTCTCAGTGGAAACCGTTTTTAGGTGCTAGCATCCAGAATAGCCATTACAAGAGGAGGTAGCCATATTGAATTTCACTTTTGGCTCACAATGAAATTTTCACAAAAAATTGTATGCTTTATGTATTTTAGAATTTCCATAAAAATCAAAAAATTCCCAGAGACTTGTACAGGTGCGAACACTTTGTGTGCTAAAAGTCAAAATGGTGACAGGTAGCCATATTGGATTTGGGATCCAGCTCAAAGGAAAATTTCACACAAGTTAAATATTCCCTAAAGAAACCTTCGTTCCCACTACAAAAAATTGGATAAAGACTCAATTATTCACACATTTTAAACTTTAAAACTGATTTCCATACATCTTCCCATAAATCAAATTAAGTATTCATTATTTATTGCATAGGGCAGTGTATACTATAGTAGTTCATCACTACTTGTCATAGAGGTGTTATCACAAATCCTTTCTAGACATATTCCCATTTTGCTACATGATTACTTGCCCATTAAAAGTTTGAAAGGTTGGTAAAAAGGTTGATTTTATCCCTGAACTAACAGGCTAATTGTAGCTGTTTATATAATGACAATATACCAGGTACATTAAACGTGTCACAAACAAAAAACCAATAAATCAGCATTTAAATGTCCACGAAAAAATAGGTAACCTTTACAAAACATAGAAAAGAGTATGGTATAGATATATTAACTGTAAAGTTAGTGTACGGATCAGTAAATGACTTCAGTAACATGATACAGGGTATCAGTATCTGATGATCTCTCCCCCCTCCACACCCTCATAATGCCATGAAGAAAAGCCAAGGGTATCAATGTTACCAATATTGGGTACAACTTTGTGCTTATCAAAGCAGAATTAACGGGTGTTTAAAGGGCTATGTAATCTTCTCAAAACACCATTTAGGCATCAGACATTCTGTATCAATAATGAAAAGTGATATGGGCACCAAAAGGGATAATTTTTGATGAATTAATAAAACAAAATTCGTAAATTTGGATATTTACATCTGATTATACCTTAATATTTCAATATATAATATATCAATGTTATTTATATCTATTTAAACTGAAAGAAAAGACTTTAATTAATACACTTTATCTAGAGTTGTATGCAATGTAAAAATAAGTCAAACCCACAATACAAAAATATTTTCATATCCAAAATCAAACATACAATATCCCTGTGGAGGGCCTCAACTCTATGATACCTTGATATGGGGAAGAGAAGCCCTATTAATTAAGTGACATTTTAAACATTCTTGTCATATTTCTACAGTTTCGAAGCCACTGCCATTTAAAAATGGAAATATTTTAGATTATTACCTACTATAAGTTATTGTTTGGCTTATTTTCTTATTTTTTACATATTTTGATTTAAAAAACTTTTTTCTGCTAGACGTGACGGGTAAATGAGAGAAGTTATGGAGCCCTTCTGACAAGTGTTTAATCAGGAAGTCATGGCAGGAAGTAGCCCAACTCAGTTATGACACTACAATGATAACAGGAAGTGGTTCACTGACGACAGGAAGTAGACAAACTCAGTTATGACACTACAATGATAACAGGAAGTGGTTTACTGACGACAGGAAATAGCCCAACTCAGTTATGACACTACAATGATAACAGGAAGTGGTTTACTGACGACAGGAAGTAGCCCAACTCAGTTATGACACTACAATGATAACAGGAAGTGGTTTACTGACGACAGGAAGTAGCCCAACTCAGTTATGACACTACAATGATAACAGGAAGTGGTTTACTGACGACAGGAAGTAGCCCAACTCAGTTATGACACTACAATGATAACAGGAAGTGGTTTACTGACGACAGGAAGTAGCCCAACTCAGTTATGACACTACAATGATAACAGGAAGTGGTTCACTGATGGCAGGAAGTAGCCCAACTCAGTTATGACACTACAATGATAACAGGAAGTGGTTCACTGACGGCAGGAAGTAGCCCAACTCAGTTATGACACTACAATGATAACAGAAAGTGGTTCACTGATGGCAGGAAGTAGCCCAACTCAGTAATGACACCACAATGATAACAGGAAGTGGTTCACTGATGGCAGGAAGTAGCCCAACTCAGTTATGACACCACAATGATAACAGGAAGTGGTTCACTGACGACAGGAAGTAGACAAACTCAGTAATGACACCACAATGATAACAGGAAGTGGTTCACTGATGGCAGGAAGTAGCCAAACTCAGTTATGACACCACAATGATAACAGGAAGTGGTTCTCTGTGGTAATACAGCGATGACAGGAAAGTGGTCTTTCTTCAGATATTACAAAACAATGGTAACAGGAACTTGAAAGTAATTCTGATGTCAACACTGATGACAGGAAGTGGTTACATTACCACAGCGGTAACATGTTGTTAACTAATAGCATCAATCTTATAACAGGAAGCAATTTAAATCATAACATCAAAATTACAACAGTAAATTGAGCGCCAAGCAGGTCAACCTTAAAACAGGAACTGGTTCAGTAAGGAAGGGGGGACAACGCCCCCACAAACTGTGCAAAATCTTACAACAGGAACTGGTTCAGTAAGGGGACAACGCCACCACAAACTGTGCAAAATCTTACAACAGGAACTGGTTCAGTAAGGGGACAACGCCACCACAAACTGTGCAAAATCTTGAGATGAAATTATTGATGATTTATTAAAAAAAAAAAACAAGATATTTTCAAACATTATAAAATATTTATTTAATATCATATTGTATTAACAGGTCATGAAATCTAATAGTTTATATGATTTAGACACCAATACTCTGTATAAAACTCATCCAATACATGTGTTATAACAAACTATCTAAAGCTACTGTATGCAGTATATGTACTGAAAATATCTTTAGAACACCACATTTTAAACCAATTGAATAGTGGCACAGTTCAGAATATATATACATGAGCTTGTTTTGAAATCTATCATTGAAAATTAGGGAATTTATTAAATCATAAAGCTATTGCACCTTGCTCCGGATTCAGATTTTGACATTTTTTTACACCTGTTTTGAAGTATCTCAACTGAAGTCCTTTGAATTGCTGACGAGTCCTAGAAGGACGCTGTAACAGCTCTATGAGGTTAATTTATTTTTGGCTCTACTTTATCTAACTTTTAATATGTATTGAAAGATGCTATTATTTTGTGTTTTCTTTGTACAATCCTTAAATGAAAACATTTCACATCTAAAATCATGGTAGTGACATAATATAGCCTAGCATCACTAGAATAATGACAACCTGGCTTCCTTTCTGTAGCTCTTTGATTTTCTATTTATCTACTAGATACAGGAACTTTTATTAGCATACAGAGATCATTAATATAAATAAGATATACTTATAACATGTTTAACTGTCTATACAGTATTGAATTTTATATACAATTATTTATATTGAATATATAACATATCTAACTCTATAAAGTATTGAATTTTACATAAAATTATTTATATTTAATATATTACATATCTAACTATCGATACAGCATTGATTTTTATATAAGCTCATTTATATTCATAATATGTCTGTCTATACATCATTGACTTTTATTTAAGATATTTTTATCTATAATATGTCTGTCTTTACAGTATTGATTTTTATTTAAGATATTTCTATTTCTATAACATGTAACTTTATATCTATACATACATGTATTCCCAGTACACACTTTGAGCATCCCCAAAATAAACGATAACTTATTTAACGATCATACTGGGTATTGCTAAAGCAATACATGTCCTCTGCCAGCCTAAGTTTAAAATAGTAACAGTGACCTTGATCGACCCAAAATCCCTGAAACTCAAACTTGCCTGAGATATTATGATCCTTTATCGTTGTGTGAGGTTTGATCGAAATCCCTCGAGGAATGAAGCCGCTAGAGCGCCGACAAACCTGGCTACATACATATGTACAAGACGAATGGAGGGGGAACTATAGTCCCCCCAGTTTCACAGGTAGGGGTCTAATAAACAGTTAACAACATTGATAAAAAGAATTTTCAACGAATTATATAACTGAAATAAAGAATTTTTGGAAATTTTATCTTTAATTATGTATTTGCTCAATACCTTGCTTGCTTATTGTCTATAGATCAGATTTAAACTATGAATCAAGTTAAAATGATACTGAGAGCTTATAATATCAAACGGCCTTTGATAATATGATGCTTATTGTTTTTAAAGGATAATTATTCTTTGCTATAAATTTAGAACAGTCACACTAAAATGTACAATTAGTACTCAGCTGAATTCTGATGTTTATGGACATTTCTATAAAGAAGTAAGCAATCACATGATCCGGAGTTTCCGTCCTATGCTAGCTAACTTCGGTTAAGATTTCAAAATCAATTTGCACAAATGAAATTTATCAGTAATTAAGAAGATGGTCTAAATAACAAGCACATATTGATTTGAAATTAATAGATTATTTCAGCTGAACATGAAATACATCATGTATGTAACAGACAGTATGATAAATTAAATTCAAATCACTGCTACCATTGCATTGGGGAATGTACCCGAGACCTCTGACTTACTAGTCTTACACACGGTCCATCGAGCTAAAGAGAAGTTCTCTCTAGCTGAGCAGTATGCACATTTCTATATTATCACACATGTTTACTTCCTTCTTGGTAATTGTCACCAAGTAATTAATTCAAGTTTATGTAAGGAGATGACACCCTTTCCCACTCCCAGAGTTTCCATGTATGTCTTACACATTACTTCACAGTAGGTTCCCTGTGGAGGACTCCCACTATCATCTGACAGTTGGTTGGTTGGCTTAAGTACAGCTTTGTCACACATAGACCGACAGAACACAACATGACTATAATCGGTGTGACAAAGCAAGAGGTGGAGTCATGTAGGTGGTAAACCAGTTACTAATTTGTAACATTTGATTTCCTCAGCTTCATATTTAAAAGATTAAAATAAAATATGTTGAATAGAAACACTTTTCATAGAATTATTTAAAACACAAAAGATTATCAAAGAGTCCATCCCCCAGATCACCTAATTATAAGTGACCTGGTGGTTGGACCCTGGGGTTTAATATATGTGATCTGGGGATTTAATTCTGAGGTTAAATAATTCATTCTGGGTCATAATTTTGTGTCAAGCCTCTATGACAAGATGGCATTCATTTTTGGAGCAGAAAAAGATGGATCAAACAAACAAGACAAGGGGTAAATTGATGTAGACAAACAACTGAAAGTTTATCATTTCAGCATTTTTTTCTTTAATTTTTCATTGTTTTCTAACGATGGAATAAAATCATGGAAAATTATATAGATATCTTAAAAATAAATAACAGAAAAAAATTATTGATGTACAGGAAAATATCTTACGTCATAATATGCCTTAAAATCAAATGTACATATATGTTATCTCTTCATGCCAATAGTATAAGGTAATAGGGCTTGTTTGTTTGATAAGTGGTAGAAAAGTGGTGCAAAGCAATGAACAAAATTTTAATGAAGGTCAAACAAGGTCAAACACACAAACTCTCTGGATGCTCACACAGCTAAACTGACTTCATATAAAAAATGTCGTTCAATTTTTTCTTATGAAGTCATTTTACTGTATTGATCATAAATGTAAAATCCCACTATCTCAACAGCAGATGATTTGCAAGGGCTAATATCTTTCAAGGTTTATTATGAAAATGAAGGCCAGGTCAAGACTGAATGTATACTCAGGTTGCTAAATATTCACTACAATTCAATTCTAAGATTAGTTAAGATTTAATGATCATCTTACATTTAAAGGTCATCTAATTTCAGGTCAGCTAATATAAGATTTAAATTTAAAGTGAAATTGGAGGTCAGTTGATGGGGATTTAAATCTGAGGTGAAATTGGAGGTCAGTTGATGGGGATTTAAATCTGAGGTGAAATTTGGAGGTCAGTTGATGGGGATTTAAATCTGAGGTGAAATTTGGAGGTCAGTTGATGGGGATTTAAATCTGAGGTGAAATTTGGAGGTCAGTTGATGAGGATTTAAATCTGAGGTGAAATTTGGAGGTCAGTTGATGGGGATTTAAAGGTTTGATTTGATACTTAAAGGTTAGATCAAACTGCACCACAAGAACTTCGATCACCACACCAAACAAACACAGTGAAAATGCAAGTGAAAAGCTGTGAAAATGTAACCCATTCAACCAAAAGATGATGAATGGACTCTACTATGATTGACTTGGTTTGTGCTACTGTTGTCTAGAGGGGAGACAGGACAGAGCTGAAGTCTCTTACACTCTTTGTTAGGACTTCCTTCTGAGTTTCCAATAGTTTTATCATCTGCTCATTCTCTGCAGTCTCTTGTATCAACTTCCTGTTTTCTGCTTTCAATCTGAAAATTCAAATAAAAATATATTTATTTCATGGCATCAAATTTTAAAATTTATAAAAGAATTGCTTGTTTTCATACAACTTCTCTTATATGTTTCTTTACCAAAAATATACAAGTCAATCAGGAAAATAATTTAACTTAGATCAAATCTAGACAACACAAGGAAAGTTTTCATCTTTGCATGAAACAAATTCCAGAAAATGAAAATATCATGCAAGATAATTCAATTTGTTTTAGAGTGACTTAATTAAGTAAAATTTGGTGTAGATCTTTATTTTGAATTTGGTCGAGGCTGATGATTAAACATGGATCTTTATTTATATAATTAGTGTATGGATAAGGCTGATGATGAATTTATAGTTTCAGTGAGGCTGATGTGGAAATGTGGATCTTTATTGGGAGTTTGAGTGAGGCTGATGAGGAAATGTGGATCGTTATTGGGAGTTTGGGTGAGGATGATGATGAAATGTGGATCGTTATTGGGAGTTTAGGTGAGGCTGATGTGGAAATGTGGATCTTTATTGGGAGTTTGGGTGAGGATGATGATGAAGTGTGGGTCGTTATTGGGAGTTTGGGTGAGGCTGATGATGGAATGTGGATCTTTATTGGGAGTTTAGGTGAGGCTGATGAGGAAATGTGGATCATTATTGGGAGTTTTGGTGAGGCTGATGTGGAAATGTGGATCTTTATTGGGAGTTTGGTTGAGGCTGATAATGAAGTGTGGATCTTTATTGGGAGTTTGGTTGAGGCTGATGATGAAGTGTGGATCTTTATTGGGAGTTTGAGTGAGGCTGATGATGAAGTGTGGATCATTATTGGGAGTTTGAGTGAGGCTGATGATGAAGTGTGGATCGTTATTGGGAGTTTGAGTGAGGCTGATGATGAAGTGTGGGTCGTTATTGGGAGTTTTGGTGAGGCTGATGATGAAGTGTGGATCGTTATTGGGAGTTTGGGTGAGGCTGATGTGGAAATGTGGATCTTTATTGGGAGTTTGGGTGAGGCTGATGATGAAATGTGGATCGTTATTGGGAGTTTGGGTGAGGCTGATGATGAAGTGTGGATCTTTATTGGGAGTTTGGGTGAGGCTGATGATGAAGTGTGGATCGTTATTGGGAGTTTTGGTGAGGCTGATGATGAAGTGTGGATCGTTATTGGGAGTTTGGTTGAGGCTGATGATGAAGTGTGGATCGTTATTGGGAGTTTTGGTGAGGCTGATGATGAAGTGTGGATCGTTATTGGGAGTTTGGGTGAGGCTGATGATGAAGTGTGGATCGTTATTGGGAGTTTTGGTGAGGCTGATGATGAAGTGTGGGTCGTTATTGGGAGTTTGAGTGAGGCTGATGTGGAAATGTGGATCTTTATTGGGAGTTTGGGTGAGGCTGATGATGAAGTGTGGATCGGTATTGGGAGTTTGGGTGAGGCTGATGTGGAAATGTGGATCTTTATTGGGAGTTTGAGTGAGGCTGATGAGGAAATGTGGATCGTTATTGGGAGTTTGGGTGAGGATGATGATGAAATGTGGATCGTTATTGGGAGTTTAGGTGAGGCTGATGTGGAAATGTGGATCTTTATTGGGAGTTTGGGTGAGGATGATGATGAAGTGTGGGTCGTTATTGGGAGTTTGGGTGAGGCTGATGATGGAGTGTGGATCGTTATTGGGAGGTTAGGTGAGGCTGATGAGGAAATGTGGATCGTTATTGGGAGTTTTGGTGAGGCTGATGTGGAAATGTGGATCTTTATTGGGAGTTTGGGTGAGGCTGATGATGAAGTGTGGATCGTTATTGGGAGTTTGAGTGAGGCTGATGTGGAAATGTGGATCTTTATTGGGAGTTTGGGTGAGGCTGATGATGAAGTGTGGATCGTTATTGGGAGTTTGGGTGAGGCTGATGTGGAAATGTGGATCTTTATTGGGAGTTTGAGTGAGGCTGATGAGGAAATGTGGATCGTTATTGGGAGTTTGGGTGAGGATGATGATGAAGTGTGGGTCGTTATTGGGAGTTTGGGTGAGGCTGATGAGGAAATGTGGATCTTTATTGGGAGTTTGGTTGAGGGTGATGATGAAGTGTGGATTGTTATTGGGAGTTTGGGTGAGGCTGATGAGGAAATGTGGATCGTTATTGGGAGTTTGGTTGAGGCTGATGATGAAGTGTGGATCTTTATTGGGAGTTTGGGTGAGGCTGAAGAGGAAATGTGGATCGTTATTGGAAGTTTGGGTGAGGATGATGATGAAGTGTGGATCTTTATTGGGAGTTTGGTTGAGGGTGATGATGAAGTGTGGATCGTTATTGGGAGTTTGGGTGAGGCTGATGATGAAGTGTGGATCGTTATTGGGAGTTTGGGTGAGGCTGATGATGAAGTGTGGATCGTTATTGGGAGTTTGGGTGGGGCTGATGAGGAAATGTGGATCGTTATTGGAAGTTTGGGTGGGGCTGATGATGAAGTGTGGGTCGTTATTGGGAGTTTGGGTGAAGGTAATGATGAAGTGTTCTTACTTTGTAATGTTTTCCTGTTGTTCAGACAGAGTATCACATTCCTCCTTCAGGGCCCTATTTTCAGTCTTCGCCTTTGAACTCTGTGGGGTAAAGATTAGCACGCAATCGCATCACACCATTAGCAGAACACACCATTAGCAATCGGCACTAAACTCTACTGCTTATCACACACAACATAGCAAGCTAACTAACCAGCTACTGATGATGATGTCAATTACAATGGATGATGATCAACATAAAAACTCTTACTGATTGAAACATCTGATGAACATAACATCCCTCTTACTTAGAATCAAAAAGAACAAATATGTGGGTTTTTTTTTATCACAGTGCATATTTTACTCAAACTACAAAACAAAATTCTATTTAAAATCTACCCTGAAATGATGCAAGGTTGAGTTTTATAAATGTAAAAAATCTGAACACACATAAACTTTTAACAAACAAACATCTGAACACACAGTGCAAGCCTATGTGAGGTTTAGACAAGAATACTTACAATTTCGTCCAGGTCTTCACATCGGTCCATCAAGGCCTGTATTTCTGACTCTTTCTTGTGGACTGAGGCAGTTAAGCGATCACATGTATCCTTCCAAGTGTCCAGCTCCTCCTGTGTAGCCATGGTCGATGACCGGATGTCTTCATTAGCTTTGCGCAATTTCTGGAAAAAAAAATATGTTACATTAGAAATAAAGATCATAAACCGTGAAGACCTGAAATGTTCGTAAGGGAGACATTTGGTTTGTTTGTTTTTGTTTAACGTCCTATTAACAGCCAGGGACATCGCAGGGTTCACTCAGGAAACGTCAAGACTTCGACCACAGACCATGAGGTAGCTGAGTTTCTCCTGCACAACAGATTGCTGCTACATGTTTTTTGAACTTTGACTTAAAATTTGATTTCAAAAGATATCAAATAGTATTGGTTAGTATCTGCTATGATTTTGGGGGGGGGGAATTTTCTGCTCCCAGTTTCCTCCCCAACTTCATTAGCTAGCGTGGTTGAAGTCATTGGCCATCATTTGCCACATTAATCATAACAGTTAGCAAAAAATAAACCCAACATAAAATGTGTAATTTTTGTTTGTTATTTGTTTGAGTTGTCTTCTATTTGATAAACCCTATGTTTGTAACATTTACCCATACAGCAGCATTCATATCAAAACATCAACTTGAGCTTGAACTTCAAGGTGTGGAGAGCACCAATCTATGTAAGGCCTCAGAGGTGTGGTAAATAATTAAAGGTACACGTGTACTTACTGTCTCTAACTCTTGATTCTTGTTATGGAAATGTGAATTTTCATGGCGGAGTTCTCTCAACTCATTCTGAAACATACAAGAAACCTGATATAGATTTTCATTTCTAGAATGATCAGTGATCTTAAATAGTTTATTTCTTCATTTCTAGAAACTCAATAAAAGTAAAATATAGTTGAGAGTAATTAGATACAAATGTATTACCTTGAGAGCTTGAATGGTGTCATCAAATTCTTCTCTTTCACGTTTCATATCCTTTGATTTACCATCTGCCATCTGCAAAATAAGAAGAAGAAAAAATGAATTATTTGAAAATGTTCTATGAAAAATAAAGGTGCTTGATTATTTATCAAGAACAGGTGTGTCAGGAACATCAAGGCTTCAGGATTTTTTCATCCCAAAATGTAGAATGACAATATTCAACATTGTGCAACTTTGTACCCTGTAGACTTTACATCATAATCTAATAAAGAAACCTGATTCCAACTTTTGATGTAAAAGGAATTTCAATTTTTTTTTTAAATACCCTGTAATCGCATGTTTTCAATTTAGTAATGTGACGACATCAAACACTTTTAATTGTTTAATCCCACCAGTTGCAAGAGTCAAATTTAAAACAAATCTTTAGGGCAGTAAAATCACATCCTGTAATATAGATTGTTCAGGTGTCAGTTTCATGTAACTCCAGTGTCAGCAATGAAAAGTTAAATTTCAAAATCAGGTGTCGGTAAAGCCAGGTTTTATTCTATATATTTGTTACAGTATTATATATACCGGGATACATAGGAATGATCAGTCTTGAACTGAAAATTACATCACTCCACACGACAAACAGTTAGGGTCGACGTCCATCACCATTAGTAAGGAGTCGGCTCATATATTCACTTTATTAATCACTTCATATAAGCACACTGGAAGCTATTATCAGCATCAAATTGTAATGACAATTAATATCATACATTGTTCATAAAAAAACACTCATTGTACACATCAGATTTATGAATAAAGCAGGTAAAGCAAAACTAGTTCTTCTCATTTACCTAGAGTACAAATTAAAAAAAAATCAAAATTTCTCCCTTTTTAAGTGTTGAATACAGGTTTAGCAAAATGACATGTGGACAATAATAATAAAAATATCTGATATATTCAGATACTAGAAGTATCTCTATACTTTCCAATAATTTAACCCTTCATAACTGTTTTAAGAGGAATTCTAAAAAGAGAACCTGCTTTAATTTAACAGACAATATATATACATGTATAAGATTGGTCAACATTGGTGAATATGAAATATAACAAGCTGATTATTGCAGGACATTCACATCACAAGGTGGCGCCTTAATGATCAACAGTTAAATACATCAGGTACATGTATATATAAAATATATTTAATGATATAATCAAACCATTTGTTCCCCAAGACTACATACTTACAGACTTACTTGGATCAGGTTTCTGAACACACTACCATACAAAAATTCGCAATCAAAATACATATCACATCCATCAATTAATTTAACTCCAAGTAAAATTGTTAAAAGACATTTCCCATAATCAAAATCAACCCCAAAATAAAACCTCAAAATCTAAGTTATTTACCACATCTTGGATCAACTGCACATAAAGAAAAACGTGTGTTAAAATACAAATAAAATAAACTCAAAACTCTTTTCTGACATTTAGTTTACCATTTAGTAAACCATTGAAATTTGAGAAATTGTAATCTCAATTTTAAATTTGTGAAGACAAAGTCTGTAATGTTCAAAATAAACTGAAACAATCAAGAAAACAACACATCGAAATAGGAAATCTGAAAAAAGAAGAAACTGATTGGTTCCATGCTGTTAGTCACTAATGGCAAAATCTGAGCAAACTTGGACAAGGGGAGATAAGCAGTGATAAAATCTAAAAATTATTTGGGATGTTCTTTCCATATCTAAAGTGATATTGATTTCTAGACCCCTGATTGATAACAATTTTACAAATATTTGAGCAAATGAAAGCTCTGGCCTATCAAACATTCCTGTTATAATAATATCAATTTGTATTGATGTCTTTAGATCTGGAGTTTCACTGGAGAAATTAACTTAACAATTACATCCTATCACTAGGTGAGAAGGAAATTCCAACTAGCTTCAGCTAGTAAGTTGACCTATGATCTTTTACACTACTCTCTTCTTCACATAGTCTTTGCCCCAAAGGACCACCACAACCAAGGTTCTATATGACTCCAAGGAAGCCCAGCTCTTAATGAGTGGAAAATGGCATCAAACCTGTAAAAAAATGTCCTGGGGCTCATATACTAGTGACTTCTCGCTTTCTTATGTCTACATCCAACCACTCGGAAAAAAGGAATTTCCCACCAGCCTCAGAGCTAGTAAGATGACCTTACAGTTTAATGAGGGAAGGAAAGGCTAGGGGTTGGGTCTGTAGGAGTCGAGGAGATGGTGGAAGAGTTTAGGTGGTCAGGGTTCAGATGCCCGGGAAGAGGGGTCAGGGAATGTTGTGGGACACCAAAGTACGATTTACTTCTCAGAATGAAATCAGAGATGTGGGAAATCTCAGTGAGCACTAATACCCTGGGAGAGGACATTTTCTTAATTTCAAAATTACAGAACCATCAAATCCAAACAATTAACGTGCAACCCAAAATAAAAACTTGCCATTTTGTTGTAATATTCCATGGATAGAACACGCTGGATAGGAAATAAAATATGATAACTACAAAACCCATATTACAAATGGTGATTAATGTTACATCTTTAAATTTCATACCCTTTTTTTCTCTCACTTAGCTCTAGGTTTAATTTGTACATAATTAAACCTTATTTTCAATGGGTTTACCAAAGTTTGAAACAAGGATGAAAGTTTTGCAGAAGCAATTTTCTATGTTAATCTGATTTTCAATGTATTCATTTTTCATATTTTGATTTTTCCTCGAACACAGAGAAAAAAAGAAAGCTTAAATACAACAACAAACTTTCACAGTATTGATTAAAAGGAAAGAACTTTGTTACAAAGTATTTTATCAATCTGATTAATAATTTCTGTATAAAATAATTCCATAGATGTCCACCCAAATGTAATATACTCAACAGCCATTGAATTTTACCTAGGACATTGAGAACAATTCAAATCTATATACAAGAATATGTAGATCGTTAACACCGCGTGACAATGTACTGGTGATGTAATGATGTTTACCTTGCTGACAATGTACTGGTGATGTAATGATGTTTACCTTGCTGACAATGTACTGGTGATGTAATGGTGTTTACCTTGCTGACAATGTACTGGTGATGTAATGGTGTTTACCTTGCTGACAATGTACTGGTGATGTAAGAATGTTTACCTTGCTAAGTCTCTCTACCTCCATCCTCAGTCGTTCCTTCTCTTGGTTGGCGAAGTCCTGTTGCTGTGATGACATTTTTTTGCTGTTTTCCAGCGTGCTGATCTGTTCCAGGGCTCGCTCATAGTAGGCTTTTACTGATGCCAGGTCTGATGTAATCTCCTGGTTCACCTAGGGGACAACATTGTCATAGATATCAAACAGTTCAAGGTAATCAGAAAATGTAATTTGAATTCCAGAAAACCCCTAAATGAATATCTCTGGTTATGTTTTTTAGATATTTATATTTTACTTGTTATCATTTTGACCAGAATCAATGTTTTTGTCCACCATTTATGTTCTTCACTCATTTGCACCAAACAAACTGTCAAATAATGACGTCTCAAAGTTAATGGTTTACCTGTTAGGTTGTAGAGTTAATGATTTACCTGTAAGGTTGTAGAGTTAATGATTTACCTGTTAGGTTGTACAGTTAATGATTTACCTGTTAGGTTGTACAGTTAATGATTTACTTGTTAGGTTGTACAGTAAATGATTTACCAGTTAGGTTGTACAGTTAATGATTTACTTGTTATGTTGTAGAGTTAATGGTTTACCCGTTAGGTTGTACAGTAAATGGTTTACCTGTTAGGTTGTACAGCTAATGATTTACCTGTTAGGTTGTAGAGTTAATGATTTACCAGTAAGGTTGTACAGTTAATGATTTACCTGTTAGGTTGTACAGTAAATGATTTACCTGTTAGGTTGTACAGTTAATGATTTACCTGTAAGGTTGTACAGTTAATGATTTACCTGTTAGGTTGTACAGTTAATGTTTTACCAGTTAGGTTGTACAGTAAATGGTTTACCTGTTAGGTTGTACAGTTAATGATTTACCTGTTAGGTTGTAGAGTTAATGATTTACCTGTTAGGTTGTACAGTTAATGATTTACCTGTTAGGTTGTACAGCTAATGATTTACCTGTTAGGTTGTACAGTTAATGATTTACCAGTTAGGTTGTACAGTAAATGGTTTACCTGTTAGGTTGTAGAGTTAATGATTTACCTGTAAGGTTGTAGAGTTAATGATTTACCTGTAAGGTTGTACAGTAAATGATTTACTTGTTAGGTTGTACAGTTAATGATTTACCTGTAAGGTTGTAGAGTTAATAATTTACCTGTTAGGTTGTAGAGTTAATGATTTACCTGTAAGGTTGTACAGTAAATGGTTTACCAGTTAGGTTGTACAGTTAATGATTTACATGTAAGGTTGTACAGTAAATGATTTACCTGTTAGGTTGTACAGTTAATGATTTACTTGTTAGGTTGTACAGTTAATGATTTACCTGTAAGGTTGTAGAGTTAATAATTTACCTGTTAGGTTGTAGAGTTAATGATTTACCTGTAAGGTTGTACAGTTCATGGATTACCTGTTAGGTTGTACAGTTAATGATTTACCTGTAAGGTTGTACAGTAAATGATTTACCTGTTAGGTTGTACATTTAATGATTTACCTGTAAGGTTGTAGAGTTAATGATTTACCTGTAAGGTTGTAGAGTTAATGATTTACCTGTAAGGTTGTACAGTTCATGGATTACCTGTTAGGTTGTACAGTTAATGATTTACCTGTTTCATGTCTTGCAGATTTTCATCCAAAGCATTTTTCTCCATATCCTTTTTCTTCACTGTTTTCTTAACCCTGTCCACCTCATCCTGAAGGTCGTTCATCTGTTCCTGCATTACACCATTGGCCTGGAACCATTTAACTTTTAAGTTAGTTTTTTTATATACTGAAGTGTGATTCAAACCATGATTTACCTCAAAATAGAAAAAACTACATACGAGTACAATATAGGACCAGGTGTTGGGGAAGGAGAAGCATCTTCTGCTTCATTGATGAGTCCAATCAAGTAAATTAAGTCAAATTCAATTAATGTAACATTCTTAAATGAAGAAATTGGGTAATGATAGCAGAACCACCAGGCATTACACCGAAAATTGAGTACATCAAACTTGATATTGCACAAGGAGACAGAACATTTTCCAATGAGATCATTATATCAACGATTAAACTTTTCCATGGTCTTCATCAACCTGCCTCTCTCAAAACCATATGTAGGAATTAGGTTTCTGTGTTAGGAGTACATCTCATTCAGGGAAATTAATATCTAGAACATGTCCTTTAATATCAAATCAACGTTTCCATGGTAGACAGTGCTCCTGATCCATCGGTGGTGACCCCAGGCAATGATGACTTACAATATAAAGGAGATACTGACCCGATCCAGCTGATCTTTGTTGATGAGGAGTTGTTGGAATTTGTTGTTGAGGTCCATCTTTTCTTGGAAAGAGTCTGTCTTTTTCCACAGTGGCACTGGAGGCCTTGGCCTGCATATCTGTAGCTTTCGACTTGTGATTGTTCAACTTCTTTGCCAGAGATTGCTTCTCCTGCAGGAAGTGTATATATATAGAGACAGACATCAAAATGTTTTCATTCATTCAATTAATTTTGTCAGTCAAAAGTTAAAGATAAATTCATTTAAATGTTTAAGCTGTTGGACTTTCTTTAGCCTGATATTTTACATCAACAATGTTCCTCAAAGAGGCAGAAGAGATTGGAGAATAAACCAGAAAATTTCCTGCGACAATAATTCTCCTATAGAATATCAGAATACCTCTATATAATATTGTTTACATCTATCTGATGTTATACAATGTACATGTGTACTTACATCTGCTATTGATTTCCAGGAAGAAGCAAGTTTCTCATTTTCCTCTTTCATTGAGTTGGTCAGTGCTCTGAGTTCGGACAACTGACCCGTTAGCTCAGCTAGTTTCCTTGTGAGATCAGCATTTTCCTATTAAATGTAAACAATTTCAAATACAAGCATTACCCGATATTTCTGTTCTCAAAAATGTTGAAAATCAGTTTTTCTTCCATTAAGACCTCTTATTATCTTTGACTGAGTACACAATATATTGAACACTATTGACTGCAATACTGTATATCAAACAATTTGAAACAGCTGATAATTCTAGTTTAATTTATAATGCATATTCACTGGAGCTATAAATAGGATAATTAATTTATGCCCAATGGAATTTAAAAATGATTGACATTCTCAAAAAACTACCCATAATAAAAAAAATGTCATTCTTTGTCACTTTCAAATTGGCATAAACAATTCAATACAAAGTTGATGTTGACGGTGAGGTCATTGCACAATTTTCAGTTAGAAAACAAATCTTATCCAATTATAAATGTGAATTTACACCAGTCTTAAATTCTGCTGTAATAATTACCTCTAGAAAAATATAAATATATATACACTGTATATTTATCCTTTATCTATACCTCTTTGAGTCTGAGAATGTCCATCCTTAGATTTTTATTGTCCGCCTCTAGTGGTTCAAACCTCTCCTTGGCTAACCTCATGCTCTCCTTAGAAATATTTAATTCTCGTGAAAGCGTTCCTTTATCCTTCAGAAAATAAATGTTGTACAGATGTTAATGTACATGGATTTTTATATGATTCCTATCAAATATAACACTTATATATTCCCCATATTTACATGTCACCATATTTACATTTCACATAACCACATGTCACAATATTCATACATCATTATTTCCACATGTCACCATCTCCACATCTCACTATCTTCACATTTCATACTTTCACATTTCACACTTTCACATTTCACACCTTCACAAGCTACCAATATTCACTTGTTATCATCTTCACATGTCACCATATCCACATGGTATTATTTCCACATGTCACCATCTCCACATCTCACCATCTTCACATTTCATACTTTCACATTTCACACTTTCATATTTCACATTTCACATCTTCACATGTCACACATTCATATATTCACCTGTCACCATATTCATACATGTAGACTTTTAGAAGAAATGAAAACTTTTGTTACATAGAGGGTAAAAGGGCCGTACCTGTTGGAGTTTCTGGTTTTCAGACTCCAACATTGTCAGTGCTTTTGTAGACTGGTCAAGAAGGTTTATTCTCTTCTGGTTGTCCGTCTCGGCCACCATGTGCTGGGCTTGTAATGACCGCAGGGCAAAATCTAACTTGTCTATTCTGTAACAGAATAAAACACATCTATTTACAAAAAAAAAGTTTCTCAATAATGTTAGTCTTTAAAAACTTCACGAAAACCTTAATACTTAAACATATAAACCTTAATAAAATGTACAGTTTTTAGTAAGATGTGGTCGGAACTTTGTAAAGATAAAACAGAAAAGACAAGTTAATTTTGCTATCATATATGATCGCTTTATATACTAATCTATATACGGGTCTGATCCAGAAGGTCATATATCAGTCCTTTGGACCAGGTGAGCTTAAAGACATAGTGATGCAATATACTTATTAGATTGTTGGGTTTCTTGATTCATAAAAAGCCACAGTCATTTTGAGGTGGGGATTCATTATACTTGTCGTAGCTGGTGGCTACATCACTGAGGTATACCAGTATATCTTGCCCAAAGTCTCAACCACAGCAGCACAGATTGGACTAAGATTCTCATCATCCACGAGAAACACAAACCAATTTGAGTATCTCCACCTGAAATTGTGTTTTCTGATGTTCTACCAGGTTAACTATCTGAATGCCCTTTTGATACAAGGGAGACATGTATGGATATTAAAATGTCCCCAATAACAGGATAGGGAGAACAGAGAAACACTTTTGTTTGGAACCATTTTGTAATTATCTTACCTGTCCTGCATTTCTTGTCGGAGTCTTATGTTTTCCATCTTGAGTATATCTTTATCTTGTTCTGCCTCTTCTAACATTCTTATTTTCTTTCTATATTCCATTTCTTTAAATTTAAGGTCCTCTACTAAAATTGTGTTTCCTTTGGCTGAGTTCTCTATCTTCCCTAGTCTTTCACTTTGGAGCTGAAAAAAAATATCATAAATCAAAATCTTTTGAAGGAACAATAACTTAATTAGCATCACCTTGTATTCATATCATTGAATAATCTACAAAATAAATTAACCCAGTGAGAAAAATTGAACATTTGAAATGGCTTTAGAGAGAAGATGTGTGGTAAAAATTAACATTGTCTCCAAAACAAATATATGTATACAGTATAATGATTTATTTGACAAAAGAGGGGTATAGTGTCACCTGTATAAGTTATACAGTGAATTACTGATAATTTGGTTTAGTGTTGATGGAAGGGTTAAGAAGTAACTATGCAGAATTTAAATGTAACAATTTAGATTGAAATTGAAGGTGATCAAAATAGTGAGAATTGAGAGGTATGTTGTTATTAATACCTGTAAGACAGTATGACTACAAAAACACCTGTATACTCTCATATCAAAACTATAATACTGTATTCATCCATAAATAAGCTCCTTCCAACAAATAAGCACCTTTCTTTATTTTTGAAGAATTATTAATTTTCAAATAGTAAGCTAAAAGTTGTTCACAAATAAGTCCTCCTCAACTTAAATGCCAAACTTTTACACAAGGGAAGGGGGCTTACTTGAAGAAAAATAGCCAGTGCTCAACTTTTACACTAGGTGAGGGAACTTAAATATTTGAGGATAAATATAGCACTCAATATTTACACTAGAGGAGGAGGCTTATTTGAGGATAGATAATACAGCACTCTGCAGCACTCAATATTTACACTAGAGGAGGGGGCTTATTTGAGGATAGATAATACAGCACTCTGCAGCACTCAATATTTACACTAGAGGAGGGGGCTTATTTGAGGATAGATAATACAGCACTCTGCAGCACTCAATTTTTACACTAGAGGAGGGGGCTTATTTGAAGATAATTATGTAAAATATTGTGGATTTGTTCCTTACCTCCAATGTATCCTGTGCCTCCTTGAGTTTGTGCATCAGTACACATCTTCTGTTCTCACTGTCCTCTAGAGAGTTACTCATCGTCTGAAGGGACCGGTCCAGGTTAGGGTTGTATTGACTAGACAGGTGAGTTAAGTCCTGAGACAGGAACGAGCCGTTCAGCCTGTTCATAGACTGTGACCGCACCATTGGACCTGAACTGAGACGAGGTGTGATTGCCATGTCGTCCCCAGAATTGAATGATCTCTTCATGGAGCTGTTCAACATAGAAATGACACTTGTCTTGTAACTGATTATCATACATGGTGTACACTTTTTTGCTTACAATATCTATTTGATATATTTTAATCAAACAGCCAAGTCGCTGATAGCTGTTAAAATCTTTTATTATAGACTGACCACAAGGCCTTTTTGCGTTTTTCTGCCTGAAGAAGCCCTAGAAGGCAGAAGAACCCAATGGTCAAGATATTGATGTTGACCATTGAATCATTAAATCTTCCTTTCCAAGCATAGCCTCAATAGTGTAATGGAGTTAGCACTTGTGTATATTTCAAAGTTGGGAAATTTGGTCCCAAGGACAGGATACAATAAACAATTTATACTCCTTTCAAATTTAATGCACCTACCACATAATCCAAAATGGCTATATATTTTGATTCCTGACCATGGTCACCCAATCTGTTTGAGTTTGTTTCAAGAGTTTTGGGTCACCTTGTAGTAGCTGGTGGCTACCTCTACCAAATGAGCTATTGCGGCCCCAAATCTTTTTTGGACAGGACAGTTAATGGGTACCTCATTGATGGTTTCTTTTCATCACAAAATGAAGCACTTTTATCTAACATCTTGTTCAAACAGTCAGTATCACATAAGTTGCATTTAGAATTCTACTTAATCTAAGAGTTACATGTTAATCAAATACAGAAGATGTCAATGTACCTGAATCCACTGTCATTGTCCGGGAAGACTGTAATCTTGGCATCCTGCCAGGATCCCCGCATCGGGGAGTGACGGGGAACAATAAGGGGTGTGCTGTTGAAATAGCCCTGCATTTCTCCGTCCGGCTGGTCCCTCACCGGGACAGTGTCTACCTGCTGGTTACAAAACAGACAATGTCAATACATGTATAACTACATAAATCATGTTATGATCACGTGTAATAACAATGTCAATACATGTATAACTACATAAATCATGTTATGATCACGTGTAATAACAATGTCAATACATGTATAACTACATAAATCATGTTATGATCACGTGTAATAACAATGTCAATACATGTATAACTACATAAATCATGTTACGATCACGTGTAATAACAATGTCAATACATGTATAACTACATAAATCATGTTATGATCACGTGTAATAACAATGTCAATACATATATAACTACATAAATCATGTTACGATCACGTGTAATAACAATGTCAATACATGTATAACTACATAAATCATGTTACGATCACGTGTAATAACAATGTCAATACATGTATAACTACATAAATCATGTTATGATCACGTGTAATAACAATGTACTTGAGTTGGCTGTTAATAACTGTTTTAATTGTGACACATGTATAATGAGTGATACCTGCACAAACGAGAAAAAGACATGCAGTCAAATACCATGGTTAAAGATTTCATATGAATCCGAGAAAATCCTGTGTTCACGATTGTTTGAAAAAATATCTGGTTTGGTAATTTTATAAACAGATTCTTAAATAATGATACAACTGTATATAATTTAGTTACTTCTACAAAGTACATGTATATGTAAGGTTTTTTGTTGCACCAATTAATGTTTATATACGATGTTCCGATGACTAGTGTGATACGTTTATATACGATGTTCCGATGACTAGTACGATACGAACTCTATCACTTTCATGAGAAAATAACCAGGGCAGCATGACTGTATACAAAGGCGTAATACAGCATAGCATTGTAACACAACAGCATAGCATTGTAACACAACAGTATAGCATTGTAATACAACAGCATAGCATTATAACACAACAGCATAGCCAAAATCGACATCGATCTTCGAAACTAATGGAATTTTGAAGACAACTTGTATGCATTTTACATCTTTGTGTACTGTTTTGCTACCCTGGCCATTTGTCTGATGAAGATGACAGTCAGTGTACTGTCTGATGAAGGTGACAGTCAGTGTACTGTCTGATGAAGGTGACAGTCAGTGTACTGTCTGATGAAGGTCTGTCTGATGAAGGTGACAGTCAGTGTACTGTCTGATGAAGGTGACAGCCAGTGTACTGTCTGATGAAGGTGACGGCCA
This sequence comes from Pecten maximus, assembly GCF_902652985.1. Classification (NCBI taxonomy): domain Eukaryota; kingdom Metazoa; phylum Mollusca; class Bivalvia; order Pectinida; family Pectinidae; genus Pecten; species Pecten maximus. Next base: position 23,511,876 of record NC_047023.1, on the reverse strand, counting down.
GTGTACTGTCTGATGAAGGTGACGGTCAGTGTACCGTCTGATGAAGGTGACGGTCAGTGTACCGTCTGATGAAGGTGACGGTCAGTGTACCGTCTGATGAAGGTGACGGTCAGTGTACTGTCTGATGAAGGTGACGGTCAGTGTACTGTCTGATGAAGGTGACGGTCAGTGTACAGTGTCTGATGAAGGTGACAGTCAGTGTAATGTCTGATGAAGGTGACAGTCAGTGTACTGTCTGATGAAGGTGACGGTCAGTGTACTGTCTGATGAAGGTGACGGTCAGTGTACTGTCTGATGAAGGTGACGGTCAGTGTACTGTCTGATGAAGGTGACGGTCAGTGTACTGTCTGATGAAGGTGACGGTCAGACTGTACTGTCTGATGAAGGTGACAGTCAGTATACTGTCTGATGAAGGTGACAGTCAGTGTACTGTCTGATGAAGGTGACAGTCAGTGTACTGTCTGATGAAGGTGACAGTCAGTGTACTGTCTGATGAAGGTGACAGTCAGTGTACTGTCTGATGAAGGTGACGGTCAGTGTAATGTCTGATGAAGGTGACGGTCAGTGTACCGTCTGATGAAGGTGACGGTCAGTGTACCGTCTGATGAAGGTGACGGTCAGTGTACCGTCTGATGAAGGTGACGGTCAGTGTACCGTCTGATGAAGGTGGCGGTCAGTGTACCGTCTGATGAAGGTGACGGTCAGTGTACGTCTGATGAAGGTGACGGTCAGTGTACCGTCTGGATGAAGGTGACGGTCAGTGTACCGTTGATGAAGGTGACGGTCAGTTGTACCGTCTGATGAAGGTGACGGTCAGTGACCGGTTGTCTGACCTGTGAAGGTGACGGTCAGTGTACCGTCTGATGAAGGTGACGGTCAGTGTACTGTCTGATGAAGGTGACGGTCAGTGTACCGTCTGATGAAGGTGACGGTCAGTGTACCGTCTGATGAAGGTGACGGTCAGTGTACCGTCTGATGAAGGTGACGGTCAGTGTACCGTCTGATGAAGGTGACGGTCAGTGTACCGTCTGATGAAGGTGACGGTCAGTGTACCGTCTGATGAAGGTGACGGTCAGTGTACTGTCTGATGAAGGTGACGGTCAGTGTACTGTCTGATGAAGGTGACAGTCAGTGTAATGTCTGATGAAGGTGACAGCCAGTGTACTGTCTGATGAAGGTGACAGTCAGTGTATACGTACTGTCTGATGAAGGTGACGGTCAGTGTACTGTCTGATGAAGGTGACGGTCAGTGTACTGGATGATGAAGGTGACAGTCAGTGTACTGTCTGATGAAGGTGACAGTCAGTGTACATGCTGTACTAGTCATCAAAATGTCACATATAAATCATATTTTCCAACCTGAAGATAATGTTTAGACTTACTTCTACATAGACCAGACTTACAAAGGAAAGCAGGAATGGCCTGGTCTGATACCATTACCGAACATATTACCAAGTATTAGGTATTTTGTCATCTAGAACAAGGTGTTCTGGTGTAACAATAGATACTACACTCCCTCTTCACCAGTGACTGGGATTAGCTTCCCAGATAAGACGTGAAAAGGTATGGGGGTCACCTGAACCTTACAACATGGTGGGTTTACACCAAGTTCTCTGGTCTCTACCACTTTACAATCGCTTCCACGACACGACAGGAAAAAGTAAGTTATCATTTTTATCCTTTAACTAACCCAGCTTTGGGACCACCACACGTACACTAGCTTGACTCAATAAAGGGGTGGGCTTATGTCAGTATGTACTGAGCTGCAGGATACTTGGTTTGGCCAATTACTATCTATGGGTTTATTGTGGGATAAATACAGTAGATAAGTTTCTATGTAACTTATGTTTGTCCACGTCAGATCACTGTAAAACCAGTAAAGGAAGTCTGTCATGACTTCACTATAATATGAGTTTATTAATTCCAACCTTTCAGACAAACTTCGGCCATTACACTACAAAAATATTATTGTTACAGATCTTGAACAACTTTTTCATTAATATGTATTAAAAGCCTATAGGTGTTGTAGGTATGTTTTAATATGAATTCAATGAGATGTCCTCTATTTATAAACAGATTTAATGGTGGCCGATAATAAATCTAACAGCATTGTGTAATTGTGCAGAGCAGAGAAGGAATTCAAATGAAATTTAAATTAAATCAAATTTTAACATCATGTCTAGCGTATTTTTATAAGGGATTGAATACCTATTTAGCGTAGAGGTTCTGTGTATACAGCATATTACAGACACCTTTCATCTAGTAATAATTCTATAGGGCAAAAGGTGTCCATAAGTCTGGATATGTGCCAACGGCAGGATTAAATTGTTGAGATTGTCAGTTAATTTAAATATAAAGTTGTTAATGGTAAATGATGTCGTGATCTGGAGAATCTTTCAAAGGATGCATGAGTATGTTATTAGATGTGCCACTCCCCGAGTACCAGACCTGTCCTATACATATGTATACATGGACCTACCCTAAGAAGAATTATGTCACTTATAATTATAACACTACATCATAAAATATTCTTTGTGGTTTTTAATTAATTCACTGACAGCTCTATAAGTAATTTCTAAATAAATTTCTATCAAACAATTTCTTAAAAGCAAACTATAGTTAATATGATTTAGAAATGAAATGAAAATTAAATAGAAAACAATGCTATATCAACTTATATCAATCATGCTAGCTGGCCCAGATGGAAGCATGCAATGGGTCTTACTGATAAGGAAACTGGAGTACCCAGGGAAAACCCATGTCGTTTGGCAGGTGACCCCAAACCTTTTCAAAATCGAACCCCGGCTGTCTAGTTGAAAGGCAAGTGTGTTAACACAAATCAAAGTATACAATTTTCACTTGCACCTTTCCAAGGCCTTGAACTCACATCTACATCAACAAATGCCCAATAACCAGACTGGTGTCTCTATAAACTACACATCATTAACATCACCACTATTTCCCCAAAAAAGGAAGCTTCAGAGTCTTCCTTATTAATTTGGATCTTCACACATATCAACATTTTTTTTTTTTTTAAAGTGGAGAGTATAAGGTCATCTTACTAGCTCAGACAAGCGGGAACTTTCCTTTAGCCTAGTGGTACCTAGATAGGATGTCTGCTGGGAGAACAAGAGGTTGTTAGGTCAAGGCCCAGAGTGGTAGGGTATCAAAAAGGGAGATAACTGACTAAGAATCTATACTGTATGAAATAACAATTCTATTGCCTATACTCTGTATGAATATGTTATCAATCCCTAGATGTTTTATTCAACTGTTGTTTATCAAACTCAAAAGTTGATAGATAATTATAGCATAGTTATTAAACTTATTATACTTATATCAAATTCCTACTAGGCAATTCATAGTCGAATTGTTGTATATATATAAGAAGAAACAATAAAAATATGTATACCTGAATGCTTGAGTGAGGACTCAGCACTGTGTTTGTCCCACATACCTGATAATGACCTTGTCGAAATACCCTTACAGGCCAGGTATATTGTTTAAATGTCTGACGGGGTATGAAGCACACAACTAACACACATTTGTTAATTTATATATATATCAGTATCATCTGTATTTCAATTAACAAAATCCATGGTCTGGAGTCATTCGACATGTTACTGTATTACATGGATCATTTTGATAAAACAAACAGCTGAAGAAATAAAATGTAGGCATCAGACATTAATCACAATTTTCCATTTTTTATTCTATAATTAATGAACAAAACACAGCCTGTTTCAATATTTCTGGTGACCTACTCATGCAAGTTAGAACTTGTTGTTGAGCATAAATCATACTGTTGATTTGATTTTAAAATTCATTAAATCCTAACTACCACACCTTATAACATACATAAAGAGTTTTAACAGGAAGTAATCTACTTTCTAAAATCTATTAACACAAATAAAATTTGATTTATTTGGAATCCATTTAAACTTTTATGATCATGTCTAAGTACATCTGAATATAAAAACTCATTTTACATTGATAATGACTATTAAGAATCTATAAGTAATCTTGAATTACCAGTGATTAAATGGCAATGACATCTCACTATCTGTAAAAACATTTCTTCCTGCCAAGACTCTCCGAAACTATTATCAACATTAGACAATGATTGGTGTCCTGATCTGAATTTCAATTAATTCAGTTTGAATTTAATTAAGTTTTAATGATATTTTCCAGTTATGACTGAAAATCTTTTCAGACTATTTAGAGATATCTCAAGTACAAAGCAATATATCACCTTGTAGGTTTTATAACCCACAGCAGTAGCTAGATATATACCACTTTAGGATAAGGTGTTTTATAACACAACAGTACCTAGATATATACCACTTTAGGATGAGGTGTTTTATAAATTTCTCATTTATCTTTGGTATGTATTATAGACAACGGTTTATTGAGCCAGTAAAGCATGATAGAGGTGTAGTAGAATTCTAAAAACATTACTGGAGGATTTCCTGAACTTTTGATATCATATCTCTCAAGCTGAAATTGCTGGAGGATTTTCCTGAACTTTCTCTCTCAAGCTGAAATTGCTGGAGATTTTCCTAAAGTTTAAATATACCCCTTGAGTTCAAATTGTTTAAGACTTTCTTCCTTATTCAATGTTCCCCAATGAATTTACATGGCAGACAAGTGCTTTTGCACTTTTGATATTCCTCAATGAATTCAAAGTGAAGAAGATTTTTCTGAACTTTCAATATTGCCATATGAGCTAATTAAATTGCTTTATACTTTCCTTAACTGAAGATATCTTATACCTGGTTTATCTGATCAGTAACACATTCTCTGGTCTAATAAACCTTTATCTTCTATCAGAATCAGGAGAAGGCTTCCATACATCTACACATAATGACAGTTCATTTCTATTTGAAAAGCAAGGTTACAGACAATATCCACCGATATCTAATAACAAGCCGTCGACATGGAGCAATGAAAGAGCTTTATTACATAAAAAATTGAAACATAAATTGATATTTCAATCTCAAATGTAATTCACCAGCAAAAAAAATCTGTTGATCATGAGCTGACAATTACCCATAGAAATATAATACAAGCTCAAAGCAAGGAGAAAATTTTAAATCACATTGATATCAAAACAGGTTAAAATGTTCACACTATTATCACATTTAACGGTACACGAAATAGATCAAGGACAAAATGTGTTTCTAATTGACACAATTTAATGTCAAACAGATTTGACAAATTTTCAAATCAACCTGTTTCCCCTCTGTGGTACTGTAAGATATGACACCAGTATCCTGGCAAGTCGGTCCATGTTTAATTTTAGGGGTGACGGGTAGAGCATGTCAAAAACTCATTTCAGTATTTTTAATGCGGGTATTAGCCCACAACCTTGGTGAAATTACAACTGCCACAAGGTGAAAAACATTTAGCTGAAGATAACAATCAGATAAGTTATACTAATTACAAGCATGACATTCTCACAGAAACATTAGAGTAGGCAATGCACTAGTTATACCTCAACAGCTCCCTGTGGGAGTGACGACGGAGTACCTTCAAGATTTACCTTTATGTTAAGGCCCAACACTTCACTATCTATTTACTGCTATGTTGAAGGGTCAAAAAATCAAAATTAAAATATGCCTTGACAAATATGACCTTTGAAACTTGATCAATTTTCAACATTGATTTATTTACCATAAACTTAAAGGCCAAACAGTCCAGTATTTATTTACAATACCATGGGGGATTTTAATTCCATGGCAGATTGATATAGGAGTCAAAAATTGACCCCTCTGTGGCCTTGTTTCAAATTTACTAATTCACCAGCTACATGTAACATGTCCAGTTCCAGACTTCATACACAGTCTGAAGATCATCAATACATTACAACCAAACAATTTCTGTCGGCTCTATGGGTATAAAATCTTATGATATTTCTGATGAGGCAACAGAATCCCGAGATTTTGATATCTTCAAGACTTTAAAATCATCTGATCTGATCACTGCATGTACAACTATAGAGGATATCAACAGAGTATTTAATCCACAGATGTCCAAGGAATTCTGTCAAATGAGGCAATGTCTCCCATGTTTTAACATTTGAAATCTATAGATCTTGTCAGATTATACTCTATTAGTTAAGAGATATCTCAAGTCACACTTCTACCTATTCAGATGATTTCCTGGACCCCATACTTTGATATTTCAAGGTCTCTGTGGTCTCACTTCTATATTTTAAAGTTTAACTTATCTGATATTTCACACCTGCAGTTAATGGTTGGTAACCCTCAGTTTTTACACCTGATGATGATAAAATCCAAGATAACACAATACTTGGATTATCACACATGAATATTCAAGATCTCCGAAGTTTTATATAAGGAATAACACCAAGAAACCAGAGATACATGTACTTGGAATTTTAACATCTGCCAGATTTCATACCTTTGATAATTCACATCCAAAGATTCTCAAAGGTTTTGGATTTGGATTTACAATAAACCAGAATTTCAAATTTATAGAATTTCCAAATTTCCCAGATATCATACCATAGGTAATATCACACATTTTATCCCGGTGCATGTTGCACACACATACAGGTGACAATGTTATCTTTGTAAGCTGTTAATATTTGACGATGACAGTTCAAAACCAGACAACTTTTAAGATTGCATACTTCACTTTAAACCTCAGTGACTCCACCAAGGATTTATACATGTTAGAGAGCTCTACACTTTAAAGGTGTCTGAGAATCAGCTACATTATACACAAATCTCCCATTGATTTAAAAAAAACAATATCAATAAAAAGAGAGTATCATTGCGTTATCCAAGGATGTTTTGGGCTTTTCATAGATACTAAGTTCTCAAATCATGTGTTATATAACAGAGGATACGTGTGACGCAGTCATGCTATTCTAACATAGCACACTTATACTGTATATAGCACAATTGTAATATCATAAATTCATAATGTCACTCCATTGTCTGGGTATGGCAAAGCAATACACGTCCCCTAACGGCTCCGCTAAAAACATTAACGTGACCTTGACCTTGATCGGAAAACCCTTTACTCCAACTTGATCTGTACATAGCTATGGCTACTCATATATACTGAAAACCAACTTTCACCAACATATGACTTGAAGTATGGCTAAAAAATATGGAAAACTGAGTGGACAGACTGACAGACGGATGGCGAAGAAACCACAAGAAGAAATATTGAAAATACACTATTACAATGTAGCATGTTGCTTGAATTATACAACTTCCTAGTTTTAAACAAGGCTACTGGACCTGAGAACCTTATATATGATGTCATTCAAAAAGTGAACATTCTTCAAAAACCTGTTAAAACTTCAATGTTAAACAATAGATACAACATGTACAGTGTAACATTTTGTCCTGTTGGAAAGTGAGAGTTCCATTGGTGTTAACAGCTGTATATAAGTCAGAGATAATGCTTGGTCTCATCATCTGACTCATTCACTGTTGCTTTAGAAAAATATGAATTTTATATAAGATCAATATCTTACTACATTCTGTCAAAATATTCCAACAATCAGAGATAAAATCAGGAATACATACGGAGAATAATGTTAAATTAAAGTCTAAACTGCCTCGAAGGCCACCTGTGACAAAATTATGCAAAAATGTAAAATAAGTCATTGAATAGAAAGACTACCTGCCTATAAATGCTGTTTTATCTGTTCCTTTGGGTGCCTTTATAAACAGGTTTGACATATAATATCTATCTCTTTGCAATCATGAATTTTAACATTGATTTTCAATGTAATTTCCCCTTCAAAATTTATGAAATTCAAAAAACAGCAAACTTCTGATTCACTGATAGGTAGAGGCTGAAGATACATTTCAAAACTTACAAAATATCAACCAAGAATTCTATGTGGCATCGATCCTGGAGTCTTTTGGTATCAAGGACATATTCCTCTGCACAAAACCTTTTTGATCTAAAGCTGATTCCAGAACGAAAATCTACAACATCCACCTGCTTTAATATAATCCAACTACAAAATGTACACAAAATTTCTTTGAATAGCACGTCAAAGAATGTCTGAGATTCCAATGAACACCACACAATTCCTGGCAGCGGGATTCCGGTTCCAATGAAAGAGGTTGGTGAGACGTAAAGAACCTTATCCAAATACGAGGGACAGCTTTTAAACAGCTACATCGTAACTTACAGCACATAAAACACCTATGGAAGGACAACCAGTAAACACCATTGAATGGTTTAATTTGTTGGCCTGATTGATTCTCTCACAGTATGTGTTGGGGCCTGCCGCTATTGTGGGAGGGACCAGCCAGGCGATGGCTAGTTAAACACTATAAATGTCAGACTGTTTTAAGTGTGTATATAGGTAACGTCCAGGTGTATACTACTACAGGTAGCACTAGGTACAGGTGAGAAATACAGGTATGGTAAATATCTTTGAACGTCGGTGATTTAAATAACATGATTAAGGTCTTCTATCCTAAACGGTCTCAGTGACCTAGTGATATTATTTGAGAAACTTAAAACTATGGTATTATTAACAACCTGTTCTGAAACATAAGTCCAATATTTCTATTACAGAGATCATGAAGCTACTGTTACTTTTTCTACTGTATTAAATTATCTATGTCAGTACCAAGATCTGGGTCACTCGGGACACTTATCAAACTCTCTAGGCAGCATCACCAACTTCATAAAACACACACATGCAGTTTTAGTAAGAATTGTTCATTTCAAAAAAAAAATTCTCCCTTTGATATTATAGAGTAAGCAAACTTTCTTTCAAGGTCACAGGGTCAATCCAATGTGGTAAAAGCTTTAAAAAAAACTTCCTCTCATTAATACATACATATTTTCCCAGTAGCATGCGAGGATGAAGGCCACCAGATTTGTTTAAATGAATGACCTTGCACTACATTCAAGATCTCAGGGGTCAAATGTGTTAAAATATTTAAATTATTCCTTGTCATCAACCAAAAGACCCAGGTTCATGATATGGGACTAGTTATAAGTCTGTTTGCATGATTAACTTTTTAACTTACTCTCATACTGGTATGAATCCACATCGAAATAGCAAGCTTGCAAATTACTATTAAGTAAACTTTATATGAAAGCTACTAATTGAAATCTTGTGCCAAGCTTTATCTGCAAGCTTGCAGCCAGTTTCAACGATTGCAAGCTTGTGGCAAGCTTATCTTGGCATACTAGATGCTTGCTTGCTGCAAGCTAAATGTAAGCTTGCAAGCCACTTTATGCAAGCTTGCCACAAGTTAAATGAAAGCTCCTTACAAGTCTAGCATTGCTGTAACAATAAAATATAATTAGAGGCATTCTGCTTAGCATCCAGATCAATTTTAATGTTACATTTGTAGCAGGTGAGATAAAGTAAGGGCCCATTGGGTCTGTTGTAGCAATGCCTTGTGGCTCAGCAACAATATTAGTTATTTACAGAACAAATATCCAGTATCCAAATTTAAAGGATTTTCTTTTTGCAGATAAAAAATAATAATAAAAGGTCTGTCAATGTATTTTTGTCCAAGAAGTTGGCAGATCTGTATTGTTCTATAAGGATTTAATCGATATCTGTTGATACATTTTGAAATAGATTTAGAGTAAATCATTTAAACTTTGTTTTCTTATTAAAAGGTACATAGTCATTTATAACAAAAAGTTATTGAATGGTATAACCTTAGATTCCTGAATGTATAATCTATTGTCGTTCCTTCTTGATCTTCAAGGATTTCTGGAAATTTAAGCCACCAACCCATACAACTATAAGGAAATACACACAATGCGTAAGTATATTCAAACATATCACTGCCAGGAATTTGATTGAGTTTAGGTTAGATATATGAATACACTAAATAACTGATACTAAGTATAGGAATCATATTTATAAGGTCAGGATCATCTCGATTATGACAGCTGGTTTATATCACCGAGTTTCAAAGAATATCAAAGTTATTCGCATACCGTAACTCAGGTTTATTCTCGTCATGTCATATGTCATAAATATTGTATGATATGTGTGTTAACACTATTATGATGATACTGTATAAATATGGCACATGGTCTCAAAAAAAAATAAAAAAATATTAAGTCAGAGTGAAAAATTTGTCTATCAAGAAATTAAAGCATAATTTTTTTCACTCTAAGTGATCTCAGAAATGTCAAATACCATATTAAATCCCAGCCTGTGTTTGGGACTTAAAACAGCAAAGGGGATAAAATCTCTTTAAGTGGATCTGTGTACTGAGGAATGGGATCGATAGATCATGGTCGTTTAGGTCGATCTTCAATCTATATACCGGTAGGTAGTCAGGAAAGAGTATAAATATCATACTTCATATCCTGATGGCCCACTGTGGCCGGGTTCTGTCAGTAGCTCTGTCTGCAGTTATATCAATACGGGCTCTGGCTCTGTCAGTAACTCTGCAGTTATATCAATATATAAGAGGGTAGGTGTAACAGTTATGTCTTTTGAGATTAGATAAGTGTGGTGCTCTTAAATTATTTTTTATGTAGGCCTAACTTTGCTCCTTATAAGGCTAGGCCTGTGTTTTTATATAAGAAATCATGAATAAGATATTGATTTAAACTGGGTTTTTAACAAATGCCATTAGTTTTTCTAATGAATTTTAAATGTACCAGCTAACAGCCTAAATGGTTGTGTAAATGTATATGATAAAGATAATTTCAGAAAAGTTCCTGTTACATCTAATATTTCTCAAAACTAACTAAAGCTTGTTATATTGTTTTGTTTTATTGTTTTATAACAAGAGATCCTTGATGGATCTTATGGTACCAGGCATTGTGTAATTAGGGCTTTTCACCCAAGTGGTGAAAAGACCTTTAGGGCTTTTTAGGGCTTTTCACCCAAGTGGTGAAAAGACCTATTGTTTCTGTTATGTTTCTTATTATTATTTTTCTTCTTCTGCACTTGATTTTGTGACAGCCATTCAGCAAATATGGCATAAGTTATGTTTAAAGTGATGTAAGTACGTTTAATGAGAAGGTCTGAAGATGTTCATGTAACAAAATTAAGTAGGTCAGAAAATTTAAAATGGCCGCTACGAAGTCATACCTGAGAAGTTTAAAATGACCATAACTCAAACAGTATTAATGATACAGAGGTTATGTAATTATAGTATTTGTAGATTACAGCAGGGGCTAGCTTTTATATAGCTACAACATAAAGGTCAGAGGTCAAATAAAAAAGCTCGCTAAGGGATTAAGTTAAACTATTTTTAGAAAAACTTCATTTTTCAACATTTTTCAAAAAAAAATTCTTAGTATGATGCAACATGTTATTCTGATGAATTTGACGTTTTCAGTTTTTCTGTGACACATAAGGTTTCTGTTGTACGCCATTTTGAATTTCCACTATATATTTCAATATAGAAAAGTGTGTTACATTTTAAACTTCTTCTCAAGTTCTACCAGTGGCATTCAGCTCAATCTTAGCTGAAACAATCCTTGGATAGTCCTGGCCAAGTGGTGTTATTTTTTAAGTTAATTTGAAATCCAAGATGGCCGCCATGACGTCATGTATTAAAAAGCTTAAAATGCCCATGATTAAAAAAGTATTCATTTTACAGGGGTCAGGTAATTATGTTATTTGTAGTTAAAGCCTGGCTCTAGCTTTTACTCACTAAAAGTTTTAGGGTCAGAGGTCAAATAAAAAAGCGTTCGCTATGGGGTCAAATAAGTCTATTTTTAGAAAATCTTCATTTTTTAATCTTTTTCCAAAAAAAGAAATTTAAGTATGATTCAAAATGTTATTCTGATGATTTTCATGTTTTTTGGTGTTTCGGTAACGTTTACCATTAACGCGGAACGCCATTTTGAATTAATTTGGCATCTGATATATAACGGCATCTGAGATATAACGTTAGTTGGACGAGGGGAGATAACTCGTACAAGGCTGTACGAGTTATTTCCCTTCGTCCACTCCTTTGTTGAAATGTAATATCTCAGATGCCAGATTAATCAAAACTAGAATGTGGATGACCTATCAAGTGTTCTAAAATAGTTTTTTTATGTTTGGAAAAACCAAGCCTTTAGGTCATTTATGCTAAATAGTGAAAAGCCCGTCAAATTGTCCATGACAATTTCTAGTTCTTTATTGTTCTATGTTAAGCTTTGATCTTTTCCTTTCTTTTTGTCCTTTCGTCTCAATTATCTGCCGTACATCATGTATTGTATGTAAATATTAAATCAATGATACTGTAACTTCAGTTTCAAGGTAAGATTATTCTAAACTATCAATTAGAACACCAAAGTGTACAGTAGGGACTCACAGAACAACTCTGTGAAATTTCAAAAAAATCCCAAAAATATCTGAGAAATAGCACAGACAAACTCGAACTCTCAAAAATAAGATGGATGACTGTTGGAATTATCATTTTCCAATCAGTCCCAAAAATGTGATAAATTGTATATTGTAGGCATGACATGGCACCTTGCAGAACTCACCAGTGGATTTTCAGGCAGAACCCACCAATACTTCCTGAGATATATAGTACTAACAAGACCATGATAGACAGGCCATTAACATGTAACAATTCCTGAGATATATAGTACTAACAAGACAGATGATAGACAGGCCATTAACATGTAACAATTCCTGAGATATATAGTACTAACAAGACAGATGATAGACAGGCCATTAACATGTAACAATTCCTGAGATATATAGTACTAACAAGACGGATGATAGACAGGCCATTAACATGTAACAATTCCTGAGATATATAGTACTAACAAGACGGATGATAGACAGGCCATTAACATGTAACAATTCCTGAGATATATAGTACTAACAAGACGGATGATAGACAGGCCATTAACATGTAACAATTCCTGAGATATATAGTACTAACAAGACCATGATAGACAGGCCATTAACATGTAACAATTTGAACAGACACCATTTGATGAGGTGTGCAACATGATCTCATTGGATATCACTCGATATCCTTGTGTGTGCTACATGATATCACTGGATACCACTTGATATCCTTGTGTGTGCTACATGATCTCATTGGATACCACTCGATATCCTTGTGTGTGCTACATGATATCACTGGATACCACTTGATATCCTTGTGTGTGCTACATGATCTCATTGGATACCACTCGATATCCTTGTGTGTGCTACATGATATCACTGGATACCACTCGATATCCTTGTGTGTGCTACATGATCTCACTGGATATCACTCGATATCCTTGTGTGTGCTACATGATATCACTGGATATCACTTGATATCCTTGTGTGTGCTACATGATCTCATTGGATACCACTCGATATCCTTGTGTGTGCTACATGATATCACTGGATATCACTTGATATCCTTGTGTGTGCTACATGATCTCATTGGATACCACTCGATATCCTTGTGTGTGCTACATGATCTCATTGGATACCACTCGATATCCTTGTGTGTGCTACATGATCTCACTGAATATCACTTGATATCCTTTTGTATCACAATCAATCTTTTCCAATTAATAGTATTTCAATATGTCTGTAGATGGAAACTCACTGTCAAGCTGAACACCTGGACTAACTGTCATATGTTTCAGATTATTAAAAGTATTGATCAATTATAATTAATAATTGATAGAAAAATTGCCAACAATTATGATATACATGTCACTTATATAAGTTACAGTTACATTAAATGGCAGAAATCCAGTAGATTTAAATTACTTTAGCTCATATAAAATCTGGTCGATACATGATGTTAGCTAGCTTGTCATTAAATCTCTAGAGAAATATACTGTCAATTAAATATAATTTCCTCCAATGCTCAATTACACATAATTAAATGTCTGAGTATATAAAACCCTCCAGTAGAGCTATATAACAGCTGGCTTCCCATTGCCAAGATATTCTGATCATTCAAGTCCTCTCATATAGAATTAGAAATATCGAAGAATAACTATGACACTTTTCCCAATAACTGCTGTGAACTAAGGGTGAGTGAGAAAACCCCTCACAGCACATGTACATGGTCCAATCTTCTCGATAGGTTATAGCCACGGTCATTGAGACTGTCTTTTAATCCTGTCAAATTCTACCTTTTCAACCCTTTAAAACTAATTTGTCCAGTATTGAAATGTCCATATGTACCATGGTACTTACTTTCTGCCCCTTTTTCCAGGACTTACACAAAGCTTGTATTTTTAGAATTTTAAGCTTAATCCAAAATCTAAAACGAATTTATCGAATCTTCTAGCTTAGATCTGAAAAATTCATGTACAAAATGTATCAGTTGTAACTGACGACCTATCTAGTTTATATATTAAACATATCACAGATTTCATTCAGGATTTTTTACCATTAAATGAAAATCTCACACCTATCACTCACCTTCCTTTTATTCATTTGTTACAGATCCGTTAGTCTGATCGAGACATGTTCCTGGATATTTGCCTCCAGCCTATCGGTGCCATCAGGCAGTCAGAAGCAGCTCTCCTGAACTAACTCCTGGCCAGTCAGTTTATAAACAAGCACTACCTGTCTTAGGCTAATAAAGTGACATTGTGATCGGATCAGAAAATTCCAATATCCCCGACCATTTCCTAGGTCCTACTACATACATTTCTAACATTATTGACTTTCTGCATGCTGTGCGTATCGCTACAAACTCTTCTGTCTGAACAGGTTCAAACAATGTTTACCAGTACAATGTAGTAAAATACAGGGAATTTTGTTTTCCGTTGTTAAAATGATATTAGAGCCATAAATCTAAAACAATCAATAATATCATAACTGAACTTAGAGACATGGCGACATGTATAAAGTACATGAAATCACTTTTTACACTATACTAGCTGTGGCAGGTTTTTTTATAGATACTTCAGCAAAAGTACACCACAACTTTGAACAAACTTTAGCAGCCTGTTGTCCTGTTGTTGATGATAGAACATTAAAATGTCTGACAATACAAAGATGTATCAGCACAAGTCAATTGGGTGATTATATGCCAAGGATGCTGTTCTGGTGAGGGATTTATGACTTAGGATTAACCTTGAAATAATAGATAGTTTATTATAAGTACAAAGTTGATAAAGCAGTCAGTTTCATCCTCTATTGTAGAACCAATACAGGAACTATTGTCTTAATGTATAGTCAGCTTCATGTACTTACAAAATATATCATACAGGTACTGATGTCTCAATGTATTGTCAGCTTCATGTACTTACAAAATATATCATACAGGTACTGATGTCTCAATGTATTGTCAGCTTCATGTACTTACAAAATATATCATACAGGTACTGATGTCTCTATGTATTGTCAGCTTCATGTACTTACAAAATATATCATACAGGTACTATTGTCTCAATGTATTGTCAGCTTACAAAATATATCATACAGGTACTGATGTCTCAATGTATTGTCAGCTTCATGTACTTACAACATATATCATACAGGTACTGATGTCTCAATGTATTGTCAGCTTCATGTACTTACAAAATATATCATACAGGTACTGATGTCTCAATGTATTGTCAGCTTCATGTACTTACAAAATATATTTCTAAATCATCTACTGTATAACTGATGTAGGTACATGGTACTATTGGTATTAATGAAAACAACCATTAAGACTATTTTTTGTTGGTGTCATTTTACATCAATATATAGGTAGATATATCATGAACACTGTTTAATTGGATCTGGTTGTAGATACTTCTAGCTACTTCCTGTATAGAACAATGGAGCCATTGACCAAACTAGAGTACCACTTAGTGAGAAACCTGACTGAAATACCATGTCTATAATTCAGATGATGACGAAACTTCATTCTGCTCTAGATCTACATGTAGGCAATGTCAGGATTCCGTTTATCAACAATGGCTTGTAATATGTTGTTTATAAAGACTTGTATTCCAAAATAACAGTATTCCAGTAAAGCCAACACAACAATTAAATGTCGGACATTAAAAGAAACTAACTAGAAAAAAATTAATGAACACATAACACTAAATATCAACACTAAACCCTGATGGAAAAATTTCTATTGTGAATTCCACCTTTAGTCTGCAGTAGAATTACTGTAGTTGATTAATGATTATAGGGTGGAATTATATCATATAATTATCATAAAACTGGAGATAAAAACAGTAAAATGAAACTTATAAAACCTGATATGGCAAGAGTTCATTGAAATCCCAATAGAAATAATATGTATGTATATTAGGTTTGTACAAATTTTGCCTGTCACTATAATATCATTTTAGCCTTCAATGATTAGAGGAAAAATCTCCACAACCAAACAGTTAGACTATACATTGTATATGCAACAGGACTACGCAATTGACCATTACACCCTACCATTATAAACAACTTCAACCAGCCAACAACCTTGTACAACAGCACCACATTCTTACTTAAACGTTTCACCAATTAAAACTAAATCCTAGGAATTTGATCAGTTGTAAATACAGATCATTATATTTTTTGTCAATACTATTAGCATATCTCACCTTGAGTTTTGAGGATAACGACATTACCATTCATAATACTGGTCCATATCTCAGCCGACACCCTCCAACACTTTTAGAAACAGACATATGAGTGTATAAATCTATAGATCTATATAATATCACAGAAGACTTTATATGTTATTACAGTATATCAGGATATATTATGTACATGAAAAGCTCGACCTTATATTGGTAGGTATGAATAAGCTTGATATTATTTATCAAATTATCTACACATCATTTCATATTTACCTATAAGGATTCTCCTCAAGATTGCATGATTAAAGATATACATATCCTGTTTTTGACAACTACATTAAGTATTATGAGAAGATGTTTAATTAAAATACATTGCTCAAGAATCCAACAAGTACTTAGCTCAAGCTAACAATTCTTTCAAGAGTTATCTGTCCATAGAGTCATTATACTGTATGTCAAAAGAAATTAAGTAAATCATATGTTTCTTACAGTGCATTGAAAACATACATAGAATGTTAAGAGTATATTGAAATCCTATACAAATCTCTAACTGAAGGTGACAATACAGGAATTTTATTTGTGGAGAAATGCCTTTCGTGTGTATGATAACCTAGAATCCCCCACAGAGAGACACGAGGTCACACACACTGAAAAGCCAACGAGATTTACCAAGGATTATGTCAAGTCTTTGAATTAAATTTTCTATGGATTAACGACAAAATTTTAATAGGAATCAATGTTTTTTAAAATGATATCTAGGGAATATAACCCCTCCCCGTTTTACTGTTGTTTGGAAAAAACACCAAACTGAAATGTTCAATGGGAGTTGTGCTGCCATAAGCTGCACACTCAATCTAACGGTGCAGGAATGCAAATATTCTGGCAATACATCATAAATCATAATTTGGTTTTATTTTGTTTAACGTCCTATTAACAGCTTGGGTCATTTAAGGACGTGCCAGGTTTTGGAGGTGGAGGAAAGCCAGAGTATCCGGAGAAAAACCACCAGCCTGTGGTCAGTACCTGGCAACTGCCCCATGTAGGTTTTGAACTAGGTAGCCAACCAAAGGTGGAGGGCTAGTGATAAAGTGTCAGGACACCTTAACCACTCCGCCACCACGGTACCTCATAAATCATAATGAATGAATAGTACAAAAGTTTGTGATTATGATACATTGATATGGTATATTTTTACGCTTTACCCTTTGTGTGCGAAGGGATCTGGAAAGTTCATATACACTGTCAGCATTTTGTCTGCGAACATCACTTGTTGTAACGAACAGCCGATTGATGTAAGGCTTAATCATCAGATTTAACTTATAGAGTCAGTTTGCAAGGTCACAGCAGTCATTCTGATTTCAGGTATGATATAGGCTGAAAATTCATAGACTGCCAGTAGTCTAGAATTACAAAGGAAGATATTGATACTTTCTATTTACGGGATCTCGAGATACATGTCCAAAGGTGAAACGGTGAGATAGTCAATAAAAACACCTATAGTGGCAACACAGCTTTAATAGGCTACCCACATAAATATGATTTCTACATTAAATAGCTTCAAAGGTGATTCAAAGAGCTCATTTATTATTCTAATAAGACACTATTTGAAAGATTTTAGCTTTGGTATAAATATTTTTTTCGAAGAATTTCTTGTAATTTACAGCATGAGCTTTATTAAATTATTCAGAGTTTCTCATGCACTCTAAATAAAATAGAACTTGAAATACCCTAAACATCTGACAAGTCTCAAGGAGGACCCCCTTTTTGTACTCTAAATACCAAACAAGATCTGTGGCTGTCAATCTCGAGCCCTCTTACACTATATTAAATGACGTTTATTACCTTCCCTTTTTTGTTAGGATTATAAAGTACCTAGAGTGTATTTCTGTACACAGGTAGAGAAGATATTCAATAAGTTACACATCCAGAAGACCATTTCTGCCAAATATTTTAATCGATAGCAAATCAATCTAACTTTAAGTACATATTTGATTTGGCAATCTTGGAGTATATGTCTTGTTTGATTCAACATACATTTTAACCTTCCATGATTTAATCATCCATATAAATGCCTTTTGTCTTTTACCTGCCAATCCTATAAAGCCATATTTCGTTATTGTATATTACAATATTCCTGAATGTTGAGCTTGATTGACTAAAATCTTAAAATATTACATAAATATTTTACCATTTTGACCTTTAAAATAGGTGAAAGATGAATTTGACTTTGTTGGCTATGATCTTAACCTTGTGTTTCTTTTTGATGTGCAATGATTTCAAGACGTTATATATGACCCTTTTGACTTTGACCTTGACCTTTTGTGTTTGTGTATGTGAAATAATATCTTGACAATATATACATGACCCTTTTGATTGTAATCTTGACCTTGTGTATTTGTGGTATGTGACATAATGTCTTGTACTGATTTGACCTTTGCCCTCTCACTATGACCCTGAAAATTTGATTTCTGATCTGTATACTGTACAGATTTATTAAATAATGTTCAGGACAAACAGACGGACATTTGGACAAAACCTGTAACATCATTACTTACAATTTGGTGGTAACGATCATTATAAATTCAAAATAATATTTAATTGAATATTTTCACAAACGTGCTGTCCTTGATAATCTATAAGTATAAATCACATTCTCAAATACCAATGAGAATTCAATGTCAGGAGATCCATTTGTTTGCCCTTAATTAAGGGGTATTGAAATATCTGACAGTAATTCTACACCAATTAAGTAGATTTTGATATAAAACATCCCCTGGACCAGGGCGATTGTGTATTGATTTTTTCTTTCTTACTGAAATGAAAGTTGATAATGAAAAACTACTGTAATTGGATCAATGTATTAATCTTGTATTACAGAAGCTTTGTATGTGGGGATCAGATAGTATACATATATAAATGTAGTGGTATCTATAGAGTATCAACAGAGCACACAATTAGTGTCACTTAACACTTAACCTAATACTATTCTATGAACTTACAATGGAGAAGATTTGGAGTATCTGAAACCTTATCTGTACCCTGGGCCCCTCTCTTTTGTCTTGTATACTGATCATTCCTAACCCTCAAAAGATAGTACTTCACCTGTAGTAATAGGGTGTTATATGTTTGACTATGTCAAATAGATTCAGTAATAGTTTTGATGTTTTATGCTCATCAATCAGGCTGTTTCCACTAGCAAAAAATATGTTGTTTTAATTCCTAAAATGAGACGAACAAAAGAAATTCTGCCTAATTTTCATTAAAATACTACATTTACCCAATTTATGCATTTATTTATTTTATTTAACATCCTATTAACAGCCATTGTCATTTAAGCATGTGCCAGGTTTTAGAGGTCTAGGAAAGCCATTGAGAACCCTGTGAAAAACCACCGGCTTACAGTATATATATGTACCAGCCAACTACCCCACATGGGTTTCAAACTCACAACCCAGAGGTAGAGGGCTAGTGGTAAAGTGTCAGGACACCTTAACCATTGGCCACCACGGCCCCTCAATTTATGCAGACACAGACAACTGGAAAACTAGAGGTAAGAAATAACACTGAGTTTAGTAATTTGGTTAGGTGGGGGATTGTTACTGTAACCCTCGTCTATTAGGGTCACCTATATATTCATGGTCATGCGTTTTCTGGTGTTGTACTGGGTTTATGTTTTATTGAGCTGACAACACTATGATAAACTTGTTTCATATAATTATTATAAATCTTATTTTTTTTTACTAAACAGATGATCTAGGACAGAAATATTTATCTTACAAAGCCTTTATAAATCACCATTACACAAAACATCCATTTTTGTTCAATGAAATATCTGTCACATATATCTAATGCTAATCGGTTTACTCTGTACTCAGTGCGACCTGACATTTTGATGTCCTCCTGTTACGGTACATTTCACTACAGCCACGAACAAGTGTCCCCGTAAATCTGACTTGTAGATACAAATAGTTGGCACAGGTATTTTTCATTGCCTGCCAATCTTTGTTACATAAGTAGAACTGCTATTCTTAGCTCCGAATCTCAAGGAGTGAACAGCTGTTTTTTATTGGCTCATGATAGCTTCCATGAATAAATCCTCGAATCACAGCCAAATCAGGTTTATTTATATCTGTGGACATACATTTTTATTGCCCTTGAATCTTGCATAAGGATTGCTGCACATTTGTTATTGCATAAAAAAAATATTACCAAAGAAATCTATGGATTTTCAACCACTTATAATATTCTTCCCATTAATCAAGATCACTCAGACTCTTTAAATGAAAAAAAATCCTCTTTGCTAGAGGGTCAATGATTCTTTGTATACAAACAAATTGGTAACCATGGATCAATGGTGATCAACACTCGATGATTGATTGGATCTGTATAAAGTGAAATTTAGCGTAAAACATGATTATCAGCAGACACATGTCTTAAATCAAATTTTACTGTTGACACTTTAACAATTTTCAACATAGTGGTCTACATGGATATATGAACATATACATATGCCTGCAGGAAATATTGTTTAAATATTGAATTTAAAATTAAGTTAGAAATTCATTCCCAGCAGGACACACCTACTCCGGCCATCTGTAAGGGTCAGGGAAAATGACAGTGGCTACTTGAAAAATAATCATTGGACATTTTATCTGCCATGGCAACCTGAGAAAAAGAAATGTTTTTATAAACTTGCAACCATGTCTGTCAGACGTTTGATGAAATAAAACAACTATCTGTTAGTACTGGTATTTATAAACTTAATTCAGAGGTTTTATAATAGTGGTACTTGAAAAATAATTATTGCACATATTATACTTCTAAAATACTGTCAACCTTAAGATATCATTTGTGATATGATATGGATGTCACAGAAAGCAAAACTTCAAAATAATGCATATATGCTAGAATTAAATTTGAGAAACCTCTAAGTATTGATTTGCTACAGTATAGTTACCAGTATGTATGTGGCGATCAGAAAGGTTTATCTTAAGTGTTTTTACTCAATCACATCCAATCTCTTAAGATTTCATGATTTATAATGTCAACTACTTGAAATCAAGCTAAACATCCACTTGTCCTAATTTATGACAGTCATGGCAAGTCTATACAGAACTAAAATTATCGGCACTGATTCAGAGTGTGGGGCATTTAGGTATGGTATGATCGTATTAGAAGAGGTTATCAACTTTTACCAAAAATCCTTCCTCAAGCATTCTTTTCCTTAAAATCTCAAATCAATGTGTTAAGTCAATCAAGGGGTTATGTCTTTAGCTTGACAAATAATGTAAAAATGGAATCGCATGGTGTAACCTTAACTCTTACACAAATTATACAGGTAAAATGTATAAAGTAACATACCACCTTAACTTTTACACAAATTATACAGGTAAAATGTATAAAGTAACATACCACCTGAACTTTTATACAAACTATACAGGTAAAATGTATAAAGTAACATACCACCTTAACTTTTATACAAATTATACAGGTAAAATGTATAAAGTAACATACCACCTTAACTTTTATAGAAATCATACAGGTATAATGTATAAGGTAGCGCACTACCTTAACTCTTATACAAATCACAGGTATAATATCTAATATACAAATATAGTATATATATATATATAGCCTTAGCTCTCAAAGACATCACAGGTGTAATTTACAAAAAGCACGGTAGTATACAACCTTAAAGATAACACACAATTACATGGTAGAATATACCTTTAACTCTGATAAAGATAAATGATCTTTTTTGTTTTTCTATACCTGTAACATGTTAGAGTTAGATTTTACCAACAAGACATAAATGGCAAGAGAGATTGTTATTCTGAACTTGTACTTACTTTATATATCACTTCTGGTCCTCTAATTACAGATAGACTAAACAACTGTCTCCATAATATTATGATAATTCCAGTCTGATCCTGATCTCCAGAACACAAATTCCTGTTATCGTTAATTTCATAACGTCCTTAACCTGACTTCTCACTTTAAATCAGAGGGTTCTAACTTTATACCAAAGTTTTCTCAAAACTTTAAACCTTTCACACATATCTCAGGGAGTTGAAAGCCTTCCTACCTGGACTGTCAAAGCGGAATAAATGTATCGACTGGAGGTCTGTAGATAGTATTGTTGTTGTCCACTAGGAATCTTCGACGTTAAACCGTGGTGACATTCCAATGGTAATGGACCACACCATACTATTACACAATGGTTGATAAGAGTAAAGACTATCAAGTAGCACTAACAAATATTATCCATTTAAATAGAGAAGTACCCAAAGTACTGTCGTTACTAGTGTTTACTAACCTAGCATGGGTTATAGCGCGGAGCCCAGTGTTTACTAGCATGGTGTTATAGCTTGGAGCCTAATTGGATTAAGTGAATTATGAAAAACTTTTCCATTTCCATACTAAAATTATATTTATTTATTTGTAAATAATAATTACAGGTGATATCCCCCTTTCTAGGTACCACAGCAGATATTTCATCATACATATATATATACAACATAGTAACACAACTGATGAAGGAAGCAAATTTATGACTTAGCGTGCCCTGACTGGGCCTCAAGGCACCCAATCGCCTAGCCAGAATTAATTGCATCTTATACCGCTGCGCCACATCCCTGTATATATACATACAGTGGACCCTCGATAATCCGAACACCTTCGTTCCCAGTCCAAACCGTCCAGATTACGAGTTTTCCAGACTGCCAAATTTCGTGTACCAGGTCAAAAAAAATTGTCGTGTAAGAGTTATCTCCCTTGATTATATACAATCCGGGACATTTCATAAACACATCTAATTGTCAGACTTTATGTTTCTGATATGATTCTTGTTTCGTTTTGTATAAAGTAAAAAATAAACTATGTTTTTTAAAGAACATGTAAAGTGAAAGTTTATATGTGACCTACAAACAACACACATGTGTCACGTCCCGGAGGTTCACAAACAAGTAGAAATTACAAACGTTAAATACCTTAAATAAAATACCCGGATTTTACAACTTACCGTCAGTCCATGTTTTTTTTATGATTTTTACGTACCAGAAACCCCAAGCTATCTATTTAAAAGTACGCGACACCAGCGAGAACTACCCAAGATGTCCGATAATTATTAAACCCGTATTCACTTAACAATGTGACGCTTAGTTAAGTATCAGACGACTATTGACTAATTTGTGTGTAATCAACCCAGTTCTTGTGATCACTGCTTAATACGTAAATGTGTATGTAATTAATAACATGCATCTTTCAATGAGTCGTCGTTTCACGTAACGGTGTTACAAAGCCGATATCCGTGTTTACCCAATACAAGTGTTAATGATGTTAATTACCGATCATAAATGTATTACATGTATTTGAGATTGATTAATTATCGTATCACGTACTGTATGTTTGTGCATAAATTCTGTAACATTTAGGTCGTAGAGAAAAAGCAATGTTCCGTTATAAAAACAAAAGCTACACATTGTAACACAGGTAAACACCTGGGGCTATGACCTGGCAGCGGTCGCTATGACTACGCACAGTGTCAAGCGATAGTCTGTACAGCTGTCGACACGGGTGACTTGCCCCGACATTTTTTTCTCCTCGTGGTGAAAAAATCGTCCGGATTATTGAGGGAAATTTACTAATGAAAAGTACGTTCCGTTCCCAAAATGGGCTTCCGGAATCGGAATCCGAATTTCCGGACTGGTGAGTACAAATAACGTTACGGAAATCCATTCCCGTGCATTTCCGTCCGGACTGTGAGTTTTCCGGACTATCGGCATCCGGATTATCGCGGGTCCACTGTATATATAAGAATTTATCAAGCATGGCTCTTTTTGAAACAATCTTTTCTATTTCCACAGATAAAAGTTGACAAATCAGAGAATGTGATTCCCCAAAGGCTGGTAAATACTGCAAGGAAAAGGTCCCAAGAATAAAATGGTACCTTGGTACATAAATAAGGTGGAAAAATGATAGGGTTTAGTTTTTGATATGTAGCATTGAAATTTGTTTCATGCAAACAAATAAGTACACATTATAGAAATAGTGACTATAGAAAATCATTTCAGACAAACCTGTTAGCAAACACTACATACTTGTTGTTATACGACTGTCTAGTGTTTAATCAGTAGGTGACAAATTTACTCAATAATTTCACATACATCTGATCACTGTGTCAATTAAATGAATTATGATCATGTTTATAGGTACTTGAACATTTCAAAAGTCAATTCTAGCCTCTGTTTGCCCGCCTTTCAATCATGATCAATTAACGTTACTACAGAGGTGTAAGAAAATGACAGGGTAGGAGTCTTACTGTAAGAAATATCTTTGAATATTCCTGAACTTTTTATGTTGGGTTGACACCTTATGTGTCTGTGTATTGTACATCTACAATGTTGAATAATCTGATTGGATCAGTGAGACCTGGAACGCACATGCCGGGACATGCGTTATATATAAAATTAGCCTGCTCTGTTGATCTTCTGGGGAAAGCACCCACATTTTATCATAATTATTTTTAAATTTCGGAAAAATTTCAGAACCAACATTGTGCACATGTATTATGCTTAATCATGAAAGTTCTTCTATCAAATACAATATTCAACCTAATTAGTGCACCTCTCCTTCTACTTTAGTGCACCCCTACTTTTTCCTGGGAATGAAGAGGGCTGCTGTTTGCTTACCTTCCTGATCTTTCACTACCTTCCTGATCTTTCGCTAATATAATAATATTCAATTTATTAACCAAAGATTTTATGACAAATAGAAAACATCTTTCTTTTTATTCCAACCTGATTTCACAAACTTGCTCCTTATGAATGGTTTTGTTATGCAAGATCACAGTGCACTTATTACGCTTAGGCACCTGACGGTCAGTCTAGTAAGGTATGGTACATTTTTATCGTATTCTATACAATGGAATTTGGTTGAAAAGAAAAGTGTTCAATTTCTTCTTTTTTCACTTGCTAACTAAAAAATCAGAAAATTTTACGAAATATTTTAAGAATAATCCAAACTGAAAATTGTCCATTATATAACGGAAAATGCAAAAATTTAATTGATAATGAGTGGAAACCTTTCTAAAACTATCAAGTACCACAGCTATAGCACCGCTGGCCTATAACGACCCCGACCAGGTTTTCTGACTTAGCATGATCAGCCATGTGTAGTAAAACCATATTAATCTACATATTTATATTTATACAGCCTACATTACACATATTGGCAGATTAACTTGTACAATATTATGATCCAGGAGAAAACATGTATACATGTCAATCTCTGTATGGGTACAATGTTAATGAAATATATTCCTATATATACCTTGCAGGTAAAAAACCTGATTAGGAAGGCAGGTAAAAACCAGGTAAATCTCAAGTTGAAAAGGCAATGAATGAAAATTAATGTTTCATGCATGGGAGAACATACAGCTTATTAAATTGCCTATACAGCAAATCATTGATTATAAAGTGACTATACACAAGTAATCAAAAAACAAATTTCTTATCCTGGACGAAACAGAACAGTTTAGATCTTCTAACCTGACTCTTACATTAAAAATACAGTGTCGGAGCTGTTGAGTTAAAGGCAAACAAAATTGAAAAATCACCGTTTGTGAGAGATGATATCTGTCAAACAATATCACCGAGCTAAAATAAACTGAAGGGGAAAACCTGCACAGACATGTAGGTAATCACCCACACAGTTAAAAATTCCTACCCTGAGGTAGTGACTAGTCGTATATTAAAACCTTGTTCAAAGTCACGTTAGATTCATATCCTGTTTGAGTTCATATATGCATTTATTCAAACAATATTGAAAATACGTCCATGCATTAAAATTTAAAAATTTGAATATTTTCAATCAAGCGGTGGTAAAACATATGACATGACAGAAGTAGGTAAATATGTCCATGTCTGATCAATTTGACTCCAAATTATAACTGGACATAGTGTATAGGGTATAATAGTATACCCGAACTTTATTGTTTAAATATGGTTCAGTCGGTACTACATACTTTACCATTACACCACTAGTGTACAGATATATACAGTGTACCAGATGTAGGAATATTGACACCTAGAGCTCAAGGTTGGATTTACCAATGATATATGTCTTTACCTTTGTATCAGGCTACTCATCAACAATATTGAGTTACTAAAGACAACAATATACAAACAATACACAATAATAATTGTTGTCTTAATTGTTGTGTATTATAATACTATTATCATGAGTAAACAAATGACACCATCTGATAGCTAATCTAGACGGAGTAACAATACCATCATAACTATCAATAATTGATACGTGATTGTAGTCATGTATGGTCAACTTAATGGGAAATTTAATGGGAAACAAAGTCCCATCATTACCAAAGTATATGTTATTAAAACTGTCAAGGAAAACAATCTCCAGAACACCATAATTGGTATCAGTACTACCTATTAACATGGCTAAATGTGGTCATCTGATGTCTAAATTCAGTTTGACACAATTTTGCTAAACAGCATGCATGAAGGACTATACTTCTAAATTTACACCAAAACCTACATTAAATTAATTTCTATGGTCAAACTGTGAATTATATGACGCAATGAAAATTAATTATACTTTAAATTGCATTCATTTTCACACTTCATTTATACTATAATCTACAGGTGCTATTGTACAAATGAAGACATAATTGCCAACCACACATTAGCACTGATATCAGAAGATATATTAATGTATATTCATTGTTAAAATGTTTACAAATAAACAACCCAATGGACCTATTATTTTTTATTTATTTTTTTGATCTATCCAGACAGGGTGTGAAACAGATAGCATTCCTAACACATGGACCTAACATAGCAACTGCTGATTTCTGCTGATCTGTCAATAAAACTATCTTATTTACATATCTTCATTGTCCAGTGAAGTTTTGTTACTACAAATTAATCTTATTTACATCGGTTATTTTTATTATCTGTTTAACATGTTTGACAATCTACACACATTGACCTGGTCAAAGGGGTCAGACACAATGATAAGAGAGGTAATTGTACTGTAGATCTAACCGATCATTAGTCTTGGCACCAACATTGAACACCTTTAAGTCAGGCCTGAACACAGCTAAGGGGCCTTGGAGGCACCATCCTGGGAAATTTAACCTAGGATGTTATATGGCAGGAAAAGACGGGAAGTCAATACTAGTCAATACAGTAGATGCGTTGATAGTAGTCGAAGACTAATAAATGATGATAATAACGGAGAGTTATAATTGTCACAGAAGCATGGATCTGACACAGAAATGGTGGCCTGACATATTGGCCAGGTATAGAAATAGTGGTCAGGTACAGAAATAGTGGTCAGGTACAGAAATAGTGGTCAGGTACAGAAATAGTGGTCAGGTACAGAAATAGTGGTCAGGTACAGAAATAGTGGTCAGGTACAGAAATAGTGGTCAGGTACAGAAATAGTGGTCAGGTATAGAAATAGTGGTCAACATAGAAACTGGAGTCAGAAAATGTTTACATGTTTAGCCTGTATGCAATGAAACGGTCAAATAGGAAAGTTTTTCTCCAGCAAATAGGATCTATCATAAAGTGGACTGGTCAGGTGTTATCATAGGAAATTATATATTTACTGTGAACAAATTCATATTAATTTGGCCATTAACAGGAGATTTAATGAAAGTAAATATGCATTGAAAAGTGCCCAACAAAATCAATACCAACAATATCAATACTGCTTTATTGAACATTAAACAGGTGCCCCTTGTGTTGATATATTGAGTCATTATTATATTCTCCTGTATAATTACCACCAGGTGTACATGTATATCTGTAACACTGCTAGCCTAGAAAGCTATACATATATAGAGACCAGTGGTATCAGGCATGCAGCCTCACCAGTAAAGATACTTGTCTAATTTTGAAAGGTAGCTAGCCGCCTAAAACTTGACAATGTCTAATTCTGACCACAACACTATAAACCAACATACCATTGACATATCCCTCACTTGACCATATGACTGACCATTCATTGGACTTATTGGTGTTGATGAAACTTCACAATGCGATCCCTGGCTTTCGTTAAGAAATGAAATCCATGTTTTAATTTGTGAAAATGTAGAGAATTTTTTTTACATTATTTTAAGAAATCTCAGAAGAAATGGAGGAAAATAAGTAATTTGATTACATTCTGGTTTCTATGGTGATAATTACTTAATTGTTAAGTATTTTGTACAAAAAGTAACTCTTTTGTAGATGTAATCTGAGAGGTATGATTATGCTTGTAATGTAGCACACCTAATCAAGGAGCGACAAAGTATTCACAGGCTTCAAGTATAATAGAAGTAAAATCATTTTCCAATAAACGTCTGGACTCGGTCAGGAAATAGAAGTAGTTACACTGTATAATTGATTTGTCACATGGGGAAGTTTACCTTCATACAAACAATCTTAACCACCTCACTGTTAAATGCTGACAATTTAATTACAAACTTTGACTCACAATTCAATATCATAATCATGATATTTGAAGAAGTCTTGAAGCAAATAAATCACTTATCAAAATTCAAGTAAATAATTACATTTATTTCAAGAGTAAATAATATAAATACAAAAGTATATGTTTTACAATAAAACCTAGGATAATATAGGGGAGGTAAGTAGGTATTCATTGTTGTTACAAGCATTTACATTATCAATACTTTAGTCTGTTAGGTCAGAAGTAGTACCCTATCTAAGTAGGAGTATGTAACATTCTCCATACAATACTTCACCTTAAACATTTTATTTAATTTATCTATCTTGATAAATTGTTATATTCCTAGCAAGTTGATTAAGCTACACTACTAAAATCTATTTAAACATCTTTTAAAAAGAGATGCATCTTTTTTTTTTAAATCACAATGAAATAAAAAATATTCTCACACCACTGAATCGTAACTAAAATGCATTGAGGTATGATTTTGATATTTCATGTGCTAAATGAGCAAATTGAAACAAATTACAGTTATAACATTTAAAATGATAACCAATCATTAGTATAAAGAATAGTTTTACTTTTAATTCTACTATATCAGGATGCTACAGAACTCCCTGAATTACTTTCTAACATTTGTGAATCCTTTCAGATTTAAGAGACCTTGCAGTAATCAGATTGCCTTACCTTGGAATGTTCACATGTACTCGAAGAATCATTGTTTAGAAATCCTCGTAAAAAACAGTAAGCACAATCCTTCCACAGTGTGTAACTCCCACCATTTACTTTCACTTCCATAAATACGAAATTATCCGTTTCACATCCATAAATTTGAAGTAAATCTAAAATATATTTCTGCAGTATAGCCTCACTTGAGAACCAGGAGGTGACTTATTGTAAAATAAAATCTTTGGCCAAATTCCTTATATCGGCTAGTACTTAAGTGCTGTAAAACATTTATGGCATAAGCCTATTTAAATTGGGTAGATGCCAATGAGAAGTTGTGTAGAACAAAGCTGACCTCTCACACTTCAACACACGACCTTTCTGTATTGTGTGCACACAGATACACCTCATTTGCATATTTCATTCAATTTCCTTCTATAGAATTAATTATCAGTGAAGATATCAACACGAGTCACATGGCCAGTCACATTTAAAATGCTTCCATCATAACATTTCTGCCTTATCGTGGATAATATCACAGAAGCCGGTTGGCGACAGGACTACTATGTTATCATGTGTGTACAAGTGTGCTTGCATTATGTCAACGTTTACACAGAATTGAGAACCACTGCTTTACTTATCAATTTCTAAACAAGCTCATTGATTTCGATTTTGTCTACAGCAAACTAACATATACACGTTTTGTAGTTGAACCAATCACACCGATATTCGGTCCCCCTAATCTAACCCTTGTATATGAATACCCAAGGTAATATATAACTGATTAAATTTTCATCATGTGTACACAAGTATTATCATTACATATTTAAATCATTTTGTTCCTCTTTCTATGCTTGCAGGCTAGAAAATCTCCAATAGAGCAATTTTTCTTTCACTGATACACGATTGATTGGGTCGGAAATTGAATTAAATGAAGCATACACATATATACATGATTCTATTTAAACTTGCAATCCTTCATCTTTTATTCATGAATTGAATTGTTTTGATCATTTTGACCATTTACGGTTATTACGACTTTGACAGGACATTATCTACATAAAAGATTCACACCTCAATGGATAAACTGACCTAATGATATGTCTCATCATTCATCATCATCAAGACCATTTTGGGGATTTTTCACCCAATAAATATCATGCAATGAAATTAAAATTACTCATGAATATATAAGAACATTAAACATGAATAGAAGTGGGTTTCAAAGGTCAGTCATAGGACGTTTCTTTTGAAACCCATTATCAGGACATTACAATTGCACTTTTATATGTTTGACTGAAGAATGATTCAGTAGGCCTAGTTTTCACCGTTCCCTGAGCATGCAGTCACAGGTATGACGGCTTCCCAATTATATAGTCTTAATTGGTATTTTTTCACTATACAGTAAATACCCCATACAATAATTCCTCATTTTGGTTCTCTTTCTATGGTGAACTATTATCAGTTATCAAAGAATTCTCAAACATGATATAAATACATTAGAAAATTGCTTTGTGAAAATATTTTCTGGATGAAAAACTACTACAGCAATCAATGATTGACAGGCAACTAAAGCACTTTTTATCTTCATTGTGACTTTACTAGTATGATTTATTGCTTCTATTAAAATGATTATTTTTTATTGACTTAATCAGTTTAACAGTGCATGCTGACAAATACATGTATAAGCAAATGAACATTCTGCAACCTTCTCATAAATCAGCTCAGCACAGTTTGGAAGGGAAGTTGTTGTAAATTAATCTTCTTTAATTAATATTGTCCTCCTTTCATGATTTGCAGCAATATTATGTGTATGTTACTAGAGCTATAATATATTAAATTCCATATTAAGAAATAAAGACAAGCTCTGTGGTACAAGTTCAGGCCAGATCAATGCCCAGCATTCTTGGGTGACCGTGATCTAGCTGTTTCCATATGGTAGTATCCAAAGACTATATATATATAATGTTCCCAAAGGCTGGGTTTGATTCTGGGAGAACCAGTCTAGATGCACAAATGTAATCCTCACTTCACATACAGCAACCATGTATTTATAATGACCCAGAGACTAAGTCTCAAAGATCTGGGGTAGACACAGCAGGCTAGCATGTTAGTATTGTGAGTGGCCAGTCTCTTCATTCGTAGACGCTCATCTCACAGTTACAGAGAGATTAAATCAGTGACTATGTAAGCGAAATGGCCAAATCAGAGGTTTATAAAATTTTTGGCCCTACCTCTCAGCCCCGGGGGGTCAGCCCCTCCTTTTTTGCGATTTTTGAAATACTCACCACCTAAGGTTTCCAGTCATATTTGGTGAATTATAACTACATAAGTCAGCTCTGTTTAATGACAATAAACACTTAATGTGAAATACTTGTGTCAGCACTGTATTTTTAAATACACTATCATCAAACACTGGTACACATTTTGATTTATAAGAAGTCATTTTTTTCCATACACTATTTCAACAATTGCTCAAAACTGCAAATCTACATAAAAATGATAACATATCAAGCCAATTGCAAGTCAAAGCACAATGTAGAATACGGTGGTAGATTTAAATCAATTTGTCCTTCATCAAGGTTACCAAGTACAGTGCAAAACCTTATTTATTTAATTAAAAGTTTCTAACAGGATAAAAGTCAATTAATTTTTAAAATTAGAAGTCTGTTAATGAAAATATTTACACAGAACTTACTCCCTACCTATTGACTAAGGTTAAAACCAATATTTAACAGGAACGTTGTGTATAGATATTGGTAAAATACCAAAAGGAGATCTGGAGTACTGACTGACACATAATTTATTTAAACAGATCTTTGAATGAGTTTGGGGAACACCAATCAACAAATGATGATTCCAAGGACTTCCTATCATAGTGTTGTATTTAATAAAAAATAAAAAATTACAAAAATAGTTTTCGGATGCAGGATCAAAATATGCTATATATGGCCTCTTTGACTTCAATTAAGACTCTTATCTGAGTCAAGATCTCAAAATTATAAAATAAATATTCATAAAATTTTCCTACAAGAAGATCTGAAAAAGCACAACCGTCAATTTATAACTAAACTGAAAGGTTGTACAGATCTCACAAGCAGCATTTATATGTTATGATTTTGAATACCTTTTCTCTATGGAGTAAAATTATGGACTTCGGATAGAAAGGACTGGGTGGATATTTGCAAGTCTTTGCATTATTTTTTTTACCCAGCATACATTTGACATCAGAAGAGTTTGTTCCAATTGAAGACAAATCTGTAACGTTAAGGGACTGGCAGTACACTATAGACAAAGTCAATGATAAATACTGTTTAGACCTGATCAACCAAGCAGTCTCTTTTATGCAGGATAGAGAAGAACAGTATAAAACGAACTTTCACCTGTCAATCTGATAAACCACTCGATACTACTCAAGTATATGTTTATTAAAGTTTTTTTTACTATATAGGATTTAATGAGCTCAGTCAGAACATATTCACATATACACAAAGCAAGCTTCCTATCAAATAGACTTAGTGGTCTTAAGACTCTAAACACCAATAAGGGAAGCCAATTCTGCAATGTCTCGGTACACTTTGGTTTCGATTACCGAGGCGCCAATAAAAAACACTTTAGGACCACTGTACTTGTAAACTTCACTCTAAGTGTTATGTACTTTTATCTACCAGAACAAGTACATCTCTGAGAAAGCTGTTTGTCCAAATATTGACCTGGAACTTACAGGAATGGTCAGATTGATGTTGACACAGAGCTTACCGTTTAGGGTCAACAACTTCAAGTGACCAGACAAGAGGACCTGTGTTATAGTGGATGTTTAGAGGACAGACGGGACTACTGACTCAGATATATGGAACTCCCTTTTAACTTTATACTATATACTAATATCCAGGAATTAAACAATTATGACACCTCCATTAGTGTATCACCAATCAGAAATCAAGTGACTAGCGAAAATTGCTCAACTATTAAGATCTAGATCTTCAGCAGGACTGAAATCACAAATTGATGTTTCTATTTCCGAGCATAACACAGAACATTTCTCCTGATATTGGCCCAGTTGCTCAAAATGTTATTAGGCTAGGACAGTTCAACAAAAAATTTTAAAATCCTGACAAGATAATTTCTGGTAAAACTAACTTAAAAAAAATTTATGAGTCAGTCATCAGTCTCTTATTTCTGCCTAATTTGAAGAATACACACACTCAGATTTTGAAGAAAAGGAGAAACTGGAAGGTGAAGTTCGTAAAATTTTGAAACATTCTGAATCTGAAATTTTCAAAAAAGCTGCTTCACAAAATTGTCAACATCAAGCCATATATCATAGAATGTACAATATCATCAGAAATTATTGTTATTCCTGTATATCTCAGATTTGAACAACACATTCCAAGCTTCAGTTTATAAGTGGCCAACTCTTGTTTTAAATACTCTGTGTATACATAACACAAGAGGCCCAGGGGCCTTAACGGTCATCTGACTCTAAATTAAAACCCTTATATTATTGTAGTATGCATTCTCTGTAGCAAGTATATAGTGGCACTGTTGGCCATGGTGGCCATCTTGGATTTCTGACCGACCCAATAAATAATAACACTTGGTCTGGACCATCTAAGGATAATTTCTGGTAAGTAAGAGCTGAATCCCACCGGTGGAATTTGAGAAGAAGTTTGAAATAGGTGTTGTTAATGAAAACCATGATTGCGCAATCATGTTACAAAATGGCCGTCATTGCTGCCATGTCAAAGTTTTTACGAGGCCGAAAAAAAAACAACACTTTGTTGGCCCTCCTTCCTTAACATCCTCACCAATTTCCAGCTCAATGGCACCAGTGGAACTGGAGAAGAAGTTTAAAATGTGTTTTTTAAGATTGCAGATATGGCGGCCATCTTGGATTTCAGACCAATCTAAAAAATAACAACACTTGGTCGGGATCATCTCAGGAACATTTTAGGCAAGTTTCAGCCCAACAGCCCTGGTGGAACTTGAGAAGAAGTTTAAAATGTGTTTTTGAAGATGGTGGTTATGGTGGCCATCTTGGATTTCGGACCAGGACCCGAAAAATAACAACACTTGGTCGGGATCATATCAGGATCATTTCAGGCAAGTTTCAGCTCAATAGCACTGGTGAAACTTGAGAAGAAGTTTTAAATGTGTTTTTCAAGATGGCGGCTATGTCGGCCATCTTGGATTTCGGACCGACCCGAAAAATAACAACACTTGATCGGGATCATATCAGGATCATTTCAGGCAAGTTTCAGCTCAATAGCACTGGTGGAACTTGAGAAGAAGTTTAAAATGTGTTTTTCAAGATGGCGGCTATGGCGGCCATCTTGGATTTCGGACCGACCCGAAAAATAACAACACTTGGTCGGGATAATATCAGGATCATTTCAGGCAAGTTTCAGCTCAATAGCACTGGTGGAACTTGAGAAGTAGTTTAAAATGTGTTTTTCAAGATGGCGGCTATGGCGGCCATCTTGGATTTCGGACCGACCCGAAAAATAACAACACTTGGTCGGGATAATATCAGGATCATTTCAGGCAAGTTTCAGCCCAACAGCACTGGTGGAACTTGAGAAGAAATTTAAAATGTGTTTTCAAAATGGCGGCTATGGCGGCCATCTTGGATTTCAGACCAACCCGAAAAATAACAACACTTGGTTGGGATAATATCAGGATCATTTCAGGCAAGTTTCAGCTCAATAGCACTGGTGGAACTTGAGAAGAAGTTTAAAATGTGTTTTTCTAGATGGCGGCTATGGCGGCCATCTTGGATTTCGGAACGACCCGAAAAATAACAACACTTGGTCGGGATCATATCAGGATCATTTCAGGCAAGTTTCAGCTCAATAGCACTGGTGAAACTTGAGAAGAAGTTTTAAATGTGTTTTTCAAGATGGCGGCTATGGCGGCCATCTTGGATTTCGGACTGACCCGAAAAATAACAACACTTGGTCGGGATCATATCAGGATCATTTCTGGCAAGTTTCAGCCCAACAGCACTGTTGGAACTTGAGAAGAAGTTTAAAATGTGTTTTCAAAATGGCGGCTATGGCGGCCATCTTGGATTTCGGACCAACCCGAAAAATAACAACACTTGGTCAGGACCATCTCAGGATCATTTCTGGCAAGTTTCATCTCATTGCCACTGGTGGAAATTGAGAAGAAGATTGAAATGTGAAAAGTTTACGGACGGCGCACGGCGCACGGCGACGGACGAAGCACGATGGCTATAGGTCATCCTGACCCTTCGGGTCAGATGACCTAAAAATGATGTAAAAATTTAAGTGGGTAATTTCCCCAAAGAACCAACGTCCATTCAAACCTGGACTCTGGAGTTGCTGCTCTTCTTTTATACCTCAAAATGATAGAATTATCAATGTTGTCTTTTGGTGCAGAAGGATAGAAGGATATATGGCAAGTCAAAGCTGTACATGTAGGGCGCATGATCATGCACTGGTGATCAAGTTCAGCTCTAATGATCACAACATCAATCTAGAGCAAGTCTCAGGTTGGAATTCCGGTCTGAGCCTATCACATTTTCACTCTTGTTACATATAAATCATGTTTCCAATATTAACTCTCTGACAAGACAATACATCTGTAGGTTTCTAAGTCAAGCTAAAATGGATGTAATGAATGCAGTACAACAGGTATGTATTGAGATCATGTCTGGAAATCCACGAGCTACATTCACATACGATAACGAAATATGTTCATTTTTCTGATAGTGGTGCCTGACTTCAGAAGACAGATATGTCAAAATGATGTCAAATCAGGTTATCGATCATACGAATTTCATGAAGATGGGGTTTGTATGTCTTTTTTTTAGCAACTTTTAAATCCAAAGTTGTTTCGTTTTTTTAGCAACTTTTAAATCCAAAGTGGGTTTTTTTCAGCTGAGAGGATTTTAAAGTTTGAAAAGAAATACCACGGTATAAATGTATTAAAATTTGGTCATACAGTACATGAGAGTAGAAAAAATAATGATTCAAGAAACATGATATTAACTGAAAAGTGTCATTAACAGATATTTGTTACATTAACATGAGTTCATCGTCAAACATGCAATTGTAATGCTTTTGAAAAATCAAGACAAATACATGGTCCCCAACATGTATCTCAATATACAATATGTAATGTACATTTTGTATCTGCAGGCATAAAGGTAATTAATAAATGTACAATACATTGCATTAGGCAAATTTATTATGCCTTTTCCATCAGCACTCAATCCACAGGCCATTTATATGCATATCTATTAACCAGTCTGTGAAAATCTTGACTGAAGTAGAAACAAAGAGGAAAATTCTGTTTATCACTTAACCAAGATATGCTATAATCAATTTGATAACTTTTTTTCGTGTTGATTTCAAATAAAAATACTGATATTATGACCCAAAGCATTTTTGTTTGGTGGAGTTTCAATGTCATTGGAAGTGAGGTTATGGACATGAAGGTGATCCAGTTGTGACATCAAAGTAGAAACAATGGTAACCCACAGTCAATTATTGGCAAGTAAATAAATGTTATTGGTAAATGAAGATCTCACAAACACAAATTACATATACCATATTTATCCTCAATTAAGCCCCTCTCCTACTGCAATAGCTTAGTATTAAAGTTTGAGGATTTCAAATTTGATAAATTTACTGCAAAAATGAAGAACAGGGTTTATATCATGTGCAGGGGCTTCTTTGCAGATATATATATGGTAATGCAGCACACCGTTAAAATATGATAGTTATGGGATAAAAAAAAATCACTTACATCTTGAAATAGATCTTTGATGGTGGAAGTTGATGTACACGTCACAGCATCATCCAGATCAAAGTCCTCGGTCCTTACCACATCCTCACAGGGATCCTTAAGACTGGATGTTTTACCCCCAGGAAGTGATGCTATATCGACAGGAGTCTTACGACCTTGTGAACTTGCAGAACTCCGGATAGAATCTCGGATAGCACTGATGTTACTCCGAAGGGACTCTCTCACCAGATTTACTGGGCGTACTTTGCTGGTAGACTGTCCTACTGTCAATGTGGAGACTCCAGGTGTGTTTTGGTGAGGGGTATGAAGTCCAGGCCGGTTCATGGGCCGTTGATTGTTAACACAGTACATTTTTGGTCTCGTGGTGGATTGTTCAACCAAACAATACAAGCTTATTCATCCATGGCACATTCTGTAAGAAAAAAACAATTAAAATACTTATCAGTTCTTATGATACGAATTGAAGTATAATGTCAATCAGAAAATTTCATACTAGTACAGCACCACAGGATCACTGAACATCTTGGTGTTGTATGGTTAGATATCAATGTTGGACAAGAATTTAATCAAACTATTCAGTAGTAGTTCCTGAGTAAACCGTACTATGCACATATTTAAATAATAGATCTTTAGATTTTTATTGTGACAAGTATATGAATAGTGGTATCGGAATTATCTATGATGACAAGACGGCACATTTATATGGCAAGCCTGTTATTGGCCTTTAACTAATGTACACAATATAACACTAAACCAAAATAAACTCACGCCTTACAAAAATATCCTGGTATACAATACAACAATAATAGAATCATTCAACATTAAACCATAATACAACCGTATGAAACCCGCCATGTTTGTAGTCTGCAGTGTACATATTGAAGCTCCATTTTTTCGCTTTTGATAAAATGTATAGAGAAAATATTGATGTGAAGTTTTATATCATAACTATACCCGTCATATAATTGGTTGTTTACCAAAGAATATCCAACAAATTCTCTCTCACCAGTTGACAATCGGATAAAACCAACATTTTTACGTGTAACCTGTCAGCTCATTCAAGCGATGACAAAATGGTCCATTGAGAGAAACAACATGGCTATATAGTGAATAATTCAGGTTCTGAGGCTGGCAATGTCAGCTCTTATCACAAAAACAAAATCAATTAGGATCATTCAGGTGTGCTTACAGGTACAATCATGTCAGCTGATCAGGTAGTTATGACAAATTGTGTAGATGATGTTGTAATACATCTGCCAATTAAACTCTTCTTCTAACATTACACATAGGCTACATATAACATTATACATAGGCTACATAATTATAACATTTCCCATAGGCTACATATAACATAATACACAGAGGCTACGCATAACGTTAGGCTACATATAACATTATACATAGGCTACATAATTATAACATTTCCCATAGGCTACATATAACATAATACACAGAGGCTACGCATAACGTTAGGCTACATATAACATTACACATAGGCTACATATATCATTACACATAGGCTACATATAACATTATACATAGGCTACATAATTATAACATTTCCCATAGGCTACATATAACATTACACATAGACTACATATAACATTACACAGAGGCTACATATAACATTATACATAGGCTACATAATTATAACATTTCCCATAGGCTACATATAACATTACACATAGGCTACATATAACATTACACATAGGCTACATATAAAATTACACATAGGCTACATATAACATTACACATAAACTACATATAACATTACACATAGGCTACATATAACATTACACATAGGCTACATATAACATTACACATAGGCTACATATAACATTACACATAGGCTACATATAACATTACACATAGGCTACATATAACATTACACATAGGCTACATATAACATTACACATAGGCTACATATAACATTACACATAGGCTACATATAACATTACACATAGGCTACATATAACATTACACATAGGCTACATATAACATTATACATAGGCTACATATAGCATTATACATAGGCTACATATAACATTATACATAGGCTACATATAACATTACACATAGGCTACATATAACATTACACATAGGCTACATATATTACACATAGGCTACATATAACATTACACATAGGCTACATATAACATTATACATAGGCTACATAATTATAACATTTCCAATAGGCTACATATAACATTACACATAGGCTACATATAACGTTAGGCTACATATAGCATTATACATAAGTTAAATATAACATTACACATAGGCTACATATAACATTACACATAGGCTACATATAACATTACACATAGGCTACATATAACATTATACATAGGCTATATATAACATTATACATAGGCTACATATAACATTACACATAGGCTACATATAACATTACACATAGGCTACATATAACATTACACATAGGCTACATATAACATTACACATAGGCTACATATAACATTACACATAGGCTACATATAACATTACACATAGGCTACATATAACATTATACATAGGCTACATATAACATTATACATAGGCTACATATAACATTACACATAGGCTACATATAACATTACACATAGGCTACATATATTACACATAGGCTACATATAACATTACACATAGGCTACATATAACATTACACATAGGCTACATATAACATTACACATAGGCTACATATAACATTACACATAGGCTACATATTACATTACACATAGGCTACATATAACATTACACATAGGCTACATATAACATTATACATAGGCTACATATAACATTACACATAGGCTACATATAACATTACACATAGGCTACATATAACATTACACATAGGCTACATATATTACACATAGGCTACATATAACATTACACATAGGCTACATATAACATTACACATAGGCTACATATAACATTATACATAGGCTACATATAGCATTATACATAGGCTACATATAACATTATACATAGGCTACATATAACATTACACATAGGCTACATATAACATTACACATAGGCTACATATATTACACATATAGGCTACATGTATTACACATAGGCTACATATAGCATTATACATAAGTTAAATATAACAATACATATAGGCTACATATAACATTACACATTACACATAGCCTGACAGTCGCATTTGATAATTTACACAACATGAAGTTTGGTTTGTTTGTTTTGTTTAACGTCCTATTATTAAAACAGCCAGGGTCATTTAAGGACGTGCCAGGTTTTGGAGGTGGCGGAAAGCCGGAGTACCCGGAGAAAAACCACCAGCCTATGGTCAGTACCTGGCAACTGCCCCACGTAGGTTTCGAACTCGCAACCCAGAGGTGGAGGGCTAGTGATAAATTGTCGGGACACCTTAACCACTCGGCCACCGCGGCCCCATACACAACATGAAGTCCCTTGGGTAGTATTACATGTATGCTACAAAGAATATGGACCTTTCAACAGTAATATTACATTATTATTTGTTTACATCAACAGGGATGAGTTTAAATGACAGGTACCTAAAGTGTAAAGGACATTTTTAGATTTTTGGTTGTTTTTTTTGGGGGGGGGGGGGGGGGTTGTGTGCTTACAAGCCTTCAGAATGATCACAGTTGACATGATTGAGGTCTTTCAAAATATCTAACAATTACTGGGATGGTAAGGCAGCAGATTTTCTGAAACTGTTGAGCAGCAACATCCAAAAACAAGGGACAAGGGCAAAAGAGCTATATATCCACAGTAAGCTGGACATGGGGGAAAAACTTTTTGCACTGCTGTAGTCAAAATATGGAATCTGCCAGGGAATATTGACACCAACAGTTAATTCTTTTAAAAATAGAATCGACAGGTATTGGGCGGATTAAGAACTTTTATATAATCAAAAATCAGAAATTTTGTAGAAATGGAACTGTTATCACAATTAATTCATTCAATTGTTCAGGTTGTATTATTAAGATACTGCGATTTTGCAATATAAATATAAGTTTTGCAGTGAAAATATGTCTTGCAATGAAAATATAAGTTTTGCAGAGAAAATATAAGTTTTTCGTTTTTGACCAATCTGACAGAACCATTACATTCACCTAATTGAAAGTTGCCAATTAAAAGGTTATTTTGCTGTATTTCTGAAATATTCGGCTAGTTTTTGACAAAATACTCACTTGACATCAGCTTTTCAAGCACAGACTCTCCAATAACAGCAGTACATATATATATACTTAAATTGCGTTGATCAGTCCTTTCAAAATGACGCTGTTGAGTTGACGTAGAGCAACGCCATGTTGATGTCAAAGAGATGATTATATAACAGATTCCCGCACTTTTAGACACTATTAATTTTCGATGTTTTTTGGGGTTTTTTAGCATAAAAATAAAATAAAAAGAAAGATGAATGGTTTCCCGTTGAACATATATATATATATATTTAAAGAGTATGACAGAATATTTTGATATTTTTCACTCGTACGAATATCGATATTCTGTCATACTTGTGAAGTATATGTTTTATTCAATAGGAAACCATTCAATATCCTCTACAGTATATATTCTGAAACTTTATAAAGATGCATACAAAAATAAAAGCTTTAGAATATATCATCTTCGCCTAACCAAGGGATACACTACATTTAGCGTGTAACCCTAGGCCTGGGTTAACGAAAATGAGAAGGCAATCAACCGTCCGACAATGGCAGTCCGACTTCTGGTGCTGAAAAAATCTGTGCACACGAGCACAATACAATATAAAAATGTGTTTTAAGGTCAAAGTTTACGGTGTATATTAATTATCATCCGACCAAGTCATTAAAGATGCTCTACAAACCGTACCTGCCCACGTGTTTTGGAAAGTCTATTCTAAAGAGCAGACTCGGATACGGATAAAATCATGAAGCGCGAAAATTTAAAATTATCTCAAATTGTTAAGAATAAATGTAAACGTGAGTTGCCTCTGTTTTTTTTTCATAATTTAGCTGGATATATAATACATTAAAAGTAGAGTTTCACAAACTGTTAAAACCGAGATAAAAGCGAGAACTAAATATCGTCTTCCAGTGACATTTCCCGCCTTTTTTATTGGTCCGATAATTAACCATGCACGGATCTGACCCCTAGATCACCAAGTCCGTGTGTGTGCATGACGTGGAGCTAATAACTGCTCTACGCGTCTTTTCTCGTCTAAATGAAGGTATATGATTGAATAAAAATATATTCAACTGCAGTAAAAAAACTGATGTTTCTTTATAAATTGTTTTGTGATTAGGCTATGGTAATTGATTAAAATACTAAAATGAAAGCATTATTATATCACGTTTTTAACTTTCAATGGATTATAAGGCAACACAGAAACATGGCATCTATCTTGTACATGTATACTAGATACAATTGTAGCAAAATATCATAGGGTATGAGTTCTTTTACGGGGAGCTTCCAAGATCCTATACAAATAAGTAAGCAGTCTCATTTTCAATGCTTATCTTTTCTTTCTCTTTTCTTTTTTTTTAATAAATAAAATGACTTTCTTCTCACTATTAAATTCTTTTAAAATGAAATAAATTATAGTAATATTGAAATAAAAGTATTCGTCGAGTCATTAATTGAATTTGATATATTGGTAGAAATTCCCAACGAGAAATGCTTGCATATTAAGTGTATATTAATATAACATATAAGTATATGTCAAAAGTCATATACCCCCTGGGGTAGAACTGACCATGAGTGCATTTATAGAATTCACACTTTGGTTTGAAGTATTACATGGAACGTTGTAGTAAATACCCAATACACACCGTGCTCTAATCCAGTGTATAGACCTGGATTGGTTTTGATAAATACGGGTTCCAACGAGTCAAACTTACCCCGCCAAAACACCAATAACACGACATACACCTCAATTTGTATTATATTACATTCTTGTTGACCAATATTTGAGGTAAACATTTATATGTAATACGGTATATATGTGTGTACTTAATCTAATAACTGTGCATGTTCTCGGTGGAACACGAACATCCTCACACACGTGAAAACGATGTTAATACATTATAAATACAGGAGGTATATTAGGTTCAGGAGTGGTGGTGAGGTGGGGAGGGAAATAAACAGGTGCGGAAAACTCAAACCATGTGTAATTACCTTTGATTTCTAGACAGTTCGGCACTCACACAGGTGACAACTACCCAGCACTTACTATGTATATAGACTTCTGACCAGTGGTCAGTATTTTAAACAGCCTATATCCGTCTCCTGGTAGAGTGTCTGACCGATAACTACACGTTCCAACAGGACAGACGATACTTGTATCACTATACATTCATGTCATTTAAATTCGTGTATTTAATGGAATATTTAAATCTCTTTATACCTTGTTATGTACAAAAATCACCAGGAAATACTTACACACGGAATGTCCACTAGTGATCTGTAGGAAAATTAGTCAACTTAAACGGGAATTATCCTAAATTTAGAATGTAGCAAAAACCCGTTTTACTTGTCTATCTGTTAAAAGTAACTTTATATTTCAGAATGTGTCTTAAAATGCACAAATCTAGTTGGTTTTTATCTTGTCTGTTGTAGGTGATAGAATGGCTGCGTTTCCTATTTAAGATTTGATGTATATTTTATGCTAACAAATCATACATGACGTGGATTATCTCCGGGCATACTTGACGTAATATCAGCCGGAATAAGGATTACCACGCACGTGATGTCATATTCAACCGGTCAATTTAGGCGACCATTGACAAGAGATGAATAATTCTATTTTACTACAGTCAAAACATATCTATTTGATACAATCTTATTAAATTGTTTGATACTATGGGTTTAGCTAAAATGGTGTCAGGTTTCCACAGAGTCAGCTTAAAATGAGTTCCTTGCTTGGGATTATGTTATCATAAGTCGAAATACCAAGTAAATGCATGCACTGTGTAACTTTTATTCGTACACTCAAACTTCAGACACAACTTCTTTCATAATAATAATTTTTACAAGTTAAAGGGTCAAAG
The DNA here is from genome assembly GCF_902652985.1 of Pecten maximus. NCBI lineage: Eukaryota > Metazoa > Mollusca > Bivalvia > Pectinida > Pectinidae > Pecten > Pecten maximus. The sequence continues at coordinate 23,467,462 of NC_047023.1, read as the reverse complement.
GTTAACGTCAGTGAATAGAATGTAAGTTTTCTTTATGCGAACAATGAATCAAGGTCAATGGGTCCTTAGGTAAAAGTTCAAAGTCGTTGTTCAAAGGACTAAAAACGTTGATATCATTCAAGATATCTTTTTGGATTTGTTATCATGCCATACATTTAATGATCAATGAGTATGGGGTAATACAATCTTGTAAGTCAGGGTGCAAATTATATCAGTAATTTTGCACAATGCAGACAGGGGTACGCTTCAATCGACTTGAAAAAACCCCCAAACAAACCAAAAAAAAACCAAAACAAACAAACAAACAAACAAAAAAAAACAAAAAAAAACGTCATGCCATACATTCTTCGACTTTAACTCTGATTGATTATCGGGTGAAAATGGCAATATTGCTTTCTGTTTGATAGGAATAGAGTCATTCATCCACGTACATTTTCTTGAGTTGAGAAAAGACCTACATGTATATAATGAATGCTTCACTGGTAATTTTCAAATTGTGCAGACATTAATACTTTGCTGCAACAGAGACAATACATTTTCGGGAAATTCATGGATGTATTTTATTAATCAAGTTTTATAGGATATGTCTGTATAAGTTATGGAAGGAAAATACAATCAAACCTTCAATTAAAAGTATAGATATGGCCTAAACAACCACTACCACCACCACTACTACCACTACTACCACTACCACCATTACCACTACAATATATCATATAAGTCCCTACCATTGTACGTAAACTAATTTACGTTTCATACAGTCATGTGCTTATTTATGTATGCCTTGCACCGACAGTGATGTAGACCCAATGAGAAATATATTATCAGAGACCTATATACTAAATATAGGTCTCTGATATTATGTACAAATGTATCTCAACGCCAGGAAAGTAATAGTAATTACAATTTTATTGAAAAAAATACACTGCGTGACGGAAATAGTTTTTGTACATAAATTTGTATTAAAATAGTATTTGGTAAAAGAATTAAAATCATAAAAAAAACTTTTGACTTTCCTTGCTGCGTTTCGAACTCATTCCCTGATAGACTAGGGAAACATGTGCGTTTCGTTTGATGTGCAAATCCTAAATTTCTCTGACCGAAGGCGCCATTTTTGACTGACATCAACAAACCGACTAGGAACAGTCGAATATATGTCTGAGAAATGCTCAGTAATGGTGATACAACAAGTAAATACGTCGATTACTATTGAAAAAAGAAAGAAATATTTCTGTTACACGTAAACAATGTGTATATTGATAATTGTCTCTCGAATGAAAAATGAGTTTTCCCATGCAATGTCAAATCACAGGCCAGGGGCACGTTACACTAATAATGTATACGGGCCGATGTATAGTTACTGTACATGAAATGATTAAAACTGTATGTGAATATACTGATATACAGAAGAGTGTTTTTTGGGGGTGATTGTCATTTTAACAGTGAAGCTTAATATCTAAAGGACCGGAACGCGACTAGGGAGACAGAGCCATTCATCATTCGAATTCAACAGCAATGACTTGACTTGACTTGAAGTGAACTTCCTCCTCTATCAGGAGAACCTCTGAAGGATCCTTCATACAGAGTAAAAACAAAAGAGAAGAGATTTAGTGTAAAGTTAAAATCAGTAGTATTAGTATACATATAAGTGATTTGGGTAGACTTAGCTATTTACATTGATCACGGTTGTATCAATATTCAGTCCAGGTATCAATATCCAATCTTACTGTGGTCTGTATGGATACCAGTTCATAACCACTGTAACAAGCTATAATAATTGTATGTTGCCGATAAGGCCAATTATATAACTGAGGGTTATCGTTGTAATTGCTATGATCATGAGTACAATGTAGATATAATTATAGCACAAGAGAGCAAAATGGATGTCAAACATAACAAACGTAAACATGCACATTAGTAATCCAAATGGGAATGAATGCAAATTATGACCATAGCTATATTACACAAATGTTATATGATTGTTGATGAATAAAATGAGATAACAGTCTCTGAGTATATCATGAATAGCTGAATTATTTAAGAGGATAATTAAAACTTTCCGTTCAGAATGAAGGGCAAAGCACAGGCGCCTGGAGATGAATTCGAGCTGAAAAGTGCTTTGGTTTCTGGGGTATAGCACCGTGGAATCCAGAATCAGCTGTGATTTGTCCTCCTCTGAAAGATGGTGAAACACCTGTCCTCCTGGAATCAGGCTTACTGCCTTATCAAGCGCATCAAGAATTGGGTTCCTCCTCTTCTCTAGCATTGGGCATTGCAACAGGAAATGGCTTGGTGTTTCCGGAGCTGCTTTACAGAGTAGACAGGTGGTGTCAACTTCATTTTGGTTACATGCTCGCTTGTTTGTCTGAAGCTGATTCGACCCCGTGAGAAGTCGTAGCTTAGTTGGAAGGCGAGTCACGTCCCTAGCGTTTGGTGTGACCGAGGAGATTGACACATGGGGGACACCAGGTTTGTAGCTTCCATTGTTTAAGAATCTCAAGGAATTTGATGATGCTACATCTGCCATGATTACCGACATCCAATAGTTGTTGACTGCTGACTTTACCATGGATTTTCATTTTGTTTTTGGAATATCACCTTCTAGGAGATGGTGAGCAGAAGGAAGCTCATAGATGGCAAGCAATCTTGTAACTAATCAGTCATCGACTATAATATTTCCAAGATCCTAAAAGAAAGTAATTGCATGGGGTCAACATTGCTGTTGAACTACATGAATGATGAATGGGTGTGTCTCTCTACAGTCGCGTTCGGGTCCTTTAAAATATTGAGCTTCACTGTCATAATCATGCGTTTAATTAAGTAGGCCTATTATTAAGATTTCTTACATAAAGCATTTTTATTATACAAAAGGAATGGGCGACATTTAATATTGGGGTACATGTGGTGATATAAACTCTTTTCTATGTCTAAATAAAATAATTGTATATCTTTCCTTCATTTCCTATGATCAAGCACTAAATATACCAGTACATTGTATTTAGACAAAATTGCTAGCAGGACATCCAGTTGATCATCGGCTCTTAGCAATTTCAGAAATCAAATCACTATTACTGAGGAATACTGTCAAATAGATCCCTTCAAACCCATGGCCAAGATCCATCTGATTTGGGAAGTTAAAAACATACTCTCAAGGATCTTCTGGATATCCTGGCTAAGTTGTTTATCTGAAGTCTTTATCATAGAGTGATTAAAATATATCTAACATCATGCATTTTTACATTACAGATCGACACATTCAACTTCAGAAATTAAGATATATAATGTGTGGAGAAACTTTGGTGCAGATTGAGTTAAATTGATGTGAATGTCTTCAGAAGAAGAGAGCTCAAGTTGAAACCTGCTTATAACATAGCTAGTGAAAGCTGTGATGCATCTTTTACAACTTTGTCTTCCTTCCTATTACACACACAAGGTATGCTACATTTGTATATACTGGCCCTGACATACTAAGATGACAGTATCCAAATCAGGTCACCAAACAAGTACATTTGTATTGTTGTTCACTTGTTAAAAATCAAGAAGATGAAGTAGATGCTTATGTAGGTACATACCCAAACCTTTGACTTTCTCAAAAAATTTTGTTAGGATACTCAAAATCTGAAAAGGCAGCTTCACTCATCTTCTGTCACGGTGAAAATACTAGGCTAGCATTACTCTGGGACAGTGGGATGATTGGAATTGTTACTGTGCTGCTCGGTAAATTAAACCAATCTGCTGTAATGCTCATTTACATAAAGGTGTATACATGTGTGTAGTACTAGTATAAGAGTTTAAATCATATCTAAATCAAAGATTTGTTTTGGTACCTTGCACAATTGGCAGTTATCCTGATAAAATAATTATAGAATATGTATATTGCTGGTAGGGACTAAAGCTAAAATGATGATAATTACAGCATAAAACTTTTAGTTAAAACGAACAATTAGCAAGTGGACAGGTCATTTTACTTATTATTTATGATTTTACAGTCTAATATATCTGTTCAAATAAAGTTAACTTGTACATCCGTAATGTTTGAAATTGTAATGTATCTGATCAATATTTAATAATCGTTGCCTGATTCTTGCTTTAGGATTACCATAGAAGTTCTTCAGAGTATAGCATTACTGATTAGATATAGTTTAATTGCTTGCAGGTACTTTGTCTGACCATTGCCTGTGATGAGTGAAGGAACTAATGCAGACCCTTGTCCAGAGACTCATAAATCGTTCAGATTCTCTGTGAAGAAAGACAAAGCTAAGAAGAAGAAACTCAACATCATCTTATCCAGTGTAGTAAAAGGTTTGCAATTGTGTATGTTCAGCATGGAAATGATCAAGTTGATCTGAATTATTTTAATTAATTGATTATGTTTTTTCCTTCCGTTAGTCTGCAATTAGTGTAACGTCTGTTCTGAAGTATTTGATGGGTACACATGTTAATTCCCATTTTGTAAGAAAATATTCAACATGCAGATTTTAGGTTGTGATGTCCTGTTCTAGACACCTATTAAAGCACTTCAGCAAGCAACCTTGTCAACTTTCAAAGTTGTCCAAACCAATGCATTTTTGTAGAAAACCAGTCATTTTTGTAAGACACTAAATTTGGGATATATCATTTGAAAGATAGTGTGTAAAATTTAATACAAACAAATTAGGATTATTTCTTATTACCTTCTTTTATCATACTGTGCAATTATGATAAGATGCCTCATTATACGTTCATGAAAAACTTAGACTTTCTGCTACTTGTACTTTGCCTCTAGTTATAGCCATGGAAGTGTCCTGTTGATAGCGCATGATAAAAATAGAAAAGGTGTATGGAAAATAATTTTTTTCGTTATAAATGTGATTTTTCATTTTTGAATTTCCAGAGCTTGGACCCGGGAATAAGGATTGGTTTGAAAATACTACTGCCCAGAAAATTCAGCAGAAGAAACAGAGGCTTGAAAATGTTGATGTTTCACTGTGTACACCGAAGGATAAAATCCATGTTAATCAACTCAACGCATCAACCAGTACAAGTAAGTTGTAGCTCTTCTGAGTGAGTTTACAGTGCTCTACTAATATAAGTAAGTTGTAGGTTTTCTGAGGGAGTTTACAGTCCTCGACCAGTACCAGTAAGTTGTAGGTCTTCTGAGGAAGTTTACAGCGCTCTACTAATATAAGTGAGTTGTAGGTCTTCTGAGGAAGTTTTCAGTACTCGACCAGTACAAGTAAGTTGTAGGTTTTCTGAGGGAGTTTACAGTCCTCGACCAGTACCAGTAAGTTGTAGCTTTTCTGAGTGAGTTTACAGCGCTCTACTAATATAAGTGAGTTGTAGGTCTTCTGAGGAAGTTTTCAGTACTCGACCAGTACAAGTAAGTTGTAGGTCTTCTGAGGAAGTTTACAGTACTCAAACAGTCGAGTAAGTTGTAGGTCTACTGAGGGAGTTTACAGTACTCGACCAGTACAAGTAAGTTGAGGGTCTTCTGAGGAAGTTTACAGTACTCAAACAGTCGAGTAAGTTGCAGGTCTTCTGGGGAAGTTTTCAGTACTCGACCAGTACAAGTTAGTTGTAGGTCTTCTAAGGGAGTTTACAGTCGTCGACCAGTACAAGTAAGTTGTAGGTCTTCTGAGGGAGTTTACAGTCGTCGACCAGTACAAGTAAGTTGTAGGTTTTCTGAGGGAGTATACAGTACTCGACCAGTACAAGTAAGTTGTGGGTGTTCTCAGGGAGTTTACAGTACTCGACCAGTACAAGTAAGTTATAGGTCTTCTGAGGGAGTTTACGGTACTCGACCAGTACAAGTAAGTTGTAGGTCTTCTGAGGAAGTTTACAGTCCTCGACCAGTACCAGTAAGTTGTAGGTTTTCTGAGTGAGTTTACAGTACTCGACCAGTACAAGTAAGTTGTAGGTCTTCTGAGGCAGTTTACAGTCCTTGAACAGTACAAGTAAGTAGGTCTTCTGAGGGAGTTAACAGTACTCGACCAGTACAAGTTAGTTGTGGGTCTTCTGAGGGAGTTTACAGTCCTCGAACAGTACAAGTAAGTTGTGGGTCTTCTGAGGAAGTTTACAGTACTCCACCAGTACAAGTAAGTTGTAGGTGTTCTGAGGGAGTTTACAGTCCTCGAACAGTACAAGTAAGTTGTAGGTCTTCTGAGGGAGTTAACAGTACTCGACCAGTACAAGTTAGTTGTGGGTCTTCTGAGGGAGTTTACAGTCCTCGAACAGTACAAGTAAGTTGTAGGTGTTCTGAGGGAGTTTACAGTACTCCACCAGTACAAGTAAGTTGTGGGTCTTCTGAGGAAGTTTACAGTACTCCACCAGTACAAGTAAGTTGTAGGTGTTCTGAGGGAGTTTACAGTCCTCGACCAGTACAAGTAAGTTGTAGGTGTTCTGAGGGAGTTTACAGTACTCCACCAGTACAAGTAAGTTGTGGGACTTCTGAGGAAGTTTACAGTACTCGACCAGTACAAGTAAGTTGTGGGTCTTCTGAGGGAGTTTACAGTACTCGACCAGTACAAGTAAGTTGTAGGTGTTCTGAGGAAGTTTACAGTAATCGACCAGTACAAGTCAGTTGTAGGTCTTCTGAGGGAGTTTACTTCACACTTCTCTATAAGAGCTAAACTTTCTCTCTCTCAGCCAAAGAATTACAGTTAACATGTTGAATAGTACTACTTGATCATATATTTATGAAGCTGATCGTATCGAATAATGTTTGTTATTTTAAAATTTGTCTGCTTATGGGATAGCAGCCGTAACGTCGAACATAAAATCCAGTGCTGGATGTGACATACAAAATCATGTTCACAGAGATAAACAGTTTTCTGTCGGTGAATTTAGATTTACCTCTCAGTAGTATTCATAAATCGTCAAGTCTGTTATAAGAATACCTGATGGAAGAAGACACTTTTTAAGATGCCCCACCATCGATCAGGTATTAAAAATTGATTTGAAGGAATAGATGGCAGATTTGGATTGAACACCACCAATTAAAATAACATTCTCTCAAATTACTTTATCTTAAATTATACAATTGATAGCTTCTATTGATCTGATTTTTACCTTTTATTTGTGACCTTTTTTTCAGGTTCAGAATCGTCAGAGAACAAATTCTATTTCAAAATCCAAAGATTGCTGACATCTCAGACATCAACTCCAAGTCAAACACTGCCATGGCAGGTTCCTGTTTTAGGAGGAAGGTATGTCCAGCTATAGGGCAAAACGTTCTGAAAATTCACATGATTTGTTTTGTGGGTTTAGAGAGGTGGAGTGTTGTCTCCTTGGTGGCTACCTCACTGAACAACATACGGGAGGCCTGTCGCATGTCATCCAAAAAAATATTAGAGTAAATTTTCTAGCCCAAGGACACTACCACAACAGCAAAGACTGGTCTGTTTCTCAATTTCCCAAGAAACACATGCTGCCATAGGTAGTAAGCTCTGAACTATGCACATTTGATATTCACCTGAGATTACCTACGCCAATGCTCTAACCGACTTTGCTACCAAAGCCCCATCGTAAAATTTTTACAAGATCATAAACTGTGAAATGTTGATCTGCAATAGGGGCTTAGAGAGTTCCTAAGGTCAAGAGTAAGTTCGCTGTTGATAATAATAGGACAGGTAATATACTGTCAAAATATATGATCTAACTTTCCGATATGCAGTTGTGCAATAGGAGTTTTGATAGTGCTTGAGTTAAAGGTCACTTATTACCTCGCTGGGATGACTATTGACCTTAAACATGACCTATGTTGTCTTCTTCCACCTTTTGTATTAAATTTAGGTGGTGATCATTCATGCTTAAAGGGTCAAAGGTCACACATTACTTCCAGTTATACAAAAAAAGGTTTGTGTACAAGATACATCATGAGCCCCTCAATCATAGTTTTATAATATTAAAATAATGTACAGAGCAACCCGCTTATTTGCATAGCCCTTTTTCCATGACAAAATATGCAAATAACCGGAGTATTCGTATAGGCGGAGTTGGGTTTTGGCCCCTCTTATACACACGTAGATCGTCAGGTAGGTACTCAAAATGGGCGCTATATGATTGCTTACGTTATTTGCATTCAAAATATATTTAAAAAAAACATTATTTAAAACATAAGAGTAAATACGAAATACATGGGTTGTTATTCTTTGTAAATGTACAAATAAAAATATTTGCATACACTTCATTGTTTACTTCTTGTCACTCTGGGTCCGATATCGGTCATACACGCGTGGGTTGGCACTACGATGTACAATGTCATCGTTTCAATTAACATTCATTATCGTCTCGAGATGCGTTGTGTTCCTGCTATGAGTATATTAGTTGTTTGATCATAGATGATGAACTGCTGTAGCAATAGACTGTCTTAAATGACCGTGACATGTGTATTGTTGTTTGGGTTTGTTTTGGAAAATGGCGCACACACACAAAGAGTTGTCGTTCATTACACATATGCCACACAATGCAACGCGCCTAGTAAACAATCATGGCGATCGCAACCTGCCTCAGCGAGTGTTCAAGTGCCCAGAACACAGGTTTGGATCGATGCTATAATAAATTAAACAAATCTTATCAAAAGATGAGGCATATAAATATTTTATTCAGTAATTCTTCTGCACAATGCTACTGATATGGTCTGGATAATAACTAAATGTCGATATCGATGCATCGAACGTAACCTGTAATGACAAAGTGTGAACCAACATTGTCTTAAGTCAATATGTAAGTTAAAAAACATTTCATAAAACTTTTATTACGGGAAAATCACAAAAATACCCTAAAATCAATTAAACATTTTCGATTTTTTGTTATTTTTATATGCATATAAGCGGGAGTCGGTGTTTTAGTCGATGCAAATACACGGGATTAAAATACAAAGATAAAGAAGAAGAAAATCGGGACCTGAGAATTTTATGCAAATAAGCGGGTTATTCAAATAAGCGATATGCAAATAAGTGGGCTCCTCTGTATATGCTGCACCATACCAGGTATTAGTAGTAATTCAGTAATATTGTAATAGTCAGGTTTAGCTCAGGTTTAGAGACCGACACATTGCAGGACCCTCTCTGATGTATAGGTAATCTAGTTATTTCATACTGTATATAACTGCACAAATATGCTTTATGAATCAATTTCCAACTTAATGATGTTTAACAGATGATGAAGTTCATTATGCTAAACATTTGTTTATCATCTGTTTACCATCAACAAGATCCTTATGGTGATTTAGTCATTGTTGCATCAAATTCTTTCTTAAGATTTTATATAATCTAAATTTTATCACTTAATATATTTGTTTCTCCAGTCCGGATGTGGTATCTGGCTCTGCCCCAATGTGCAAGCAGATGGACATCAGGAAAAGTCTAGGAATCAGCATGAACGACTCAGCATTGTCCTGGACAAGTTCAATGGCAACACCAACATTGATGGACTCCACATTCAAAGGTATGTAACACTCATAAGTTATAAGTTAGACTTTCATCTCCTTTCTATCTAAGCCAAGTCCAGGGCATATATATATGTCTTTATAAATCTACATGTTCAGATGTGTTTCAGTGGTGACAAATTGATTTAATGTGTTTTTGAGTGTTAACATAAATGTTGAGTGATACTATACATGTTGATGTTAACTCTCCACAGGTTCTCCATCCCCCGTCATCAAACAACAGAAGGTGAGTTCCTAAATCATAAATGTATGTCTGTTGTTGATGGTACTTGACATTTTCTATATGGCTGGAAAAAATAATGATGAAATATGGTATGATGTCAATCCATCAATTGGTTGTGAATGTTTTTGTCTCCATAGATATTCTTTCAGTGTCACAGATTTCTTTGCAATTTCATTAATATGCTGTATAAATTATTATCATGACATGGAGCTGTATTTTCTTGAGTGCCATCGTCATGTTATGATTTTTGAAAGAGTTTTTCCCTTTTGTATTTTCAGCAGTATAATTATGTCACTTTGTATTTAATCATTTGCAGGGTTTGCCCAGAGTCCTGTTTTCTCCTGGACCATCACAGACGGATGATGAACTACATGCATTAGAGAATACTTCTGAGGACAACACAGATGATGATGAGCTGCCTTTCATTCCTCCTTCCAGGCGAGATTCTAAATCACCAGGAACACTTATCTCACCTGTCAAAGCAGTATTTAGAAATATTGATCAACGTGAATTGTTTAATACAGATTCTGAATTGTCTGAAAATCTCCCTTACTCAGAGGAAAAGTTGGATACAAGGTCTCTATCATCTCCAAATATTTGCAAAATTCCTTTTACAGGAAATGCAAGTGTTGCTACCAATGTAGAAGAAGAAGCAAGCATGCCTTTGTTTTCGCAAGATTTATATATCGATGATGAAATTGAAGAAGAGCAAGATGTTAAGAGAGGTAGTCAGGGCTCTCCACTTGGGAAATGCATATCCAAAAGCACAGAGGACGACTCAGAAAAATGTGTGTCTGAGGCTCTATCTGACTTTTTTGACCCACCATCAAGTGCCGTAGGCAGAAGAAGATGTGCTCCTAGGAAAGGCAAGAAAAGAAAACTCCTCGAGGACAGTTTGAGTTTAGAAGTTGACAATGACAATGTGATGAGCAATACAACTCAAAGAAGAAAAAAGATGAAAACTGATTTGTTACGTAGTGAGGATAAGAAAGATGACCAAAGCAAGACAGATTTGCAAAAGGAAGGATATAAAAGTATGGAAGAATACAAAATTTCTGTTAAAAGTGAAGAAATAGAAGAGGAAATCCATTCAACAAATTTGAATATTCATCAAAGAAAACAATCTCTTTCTCTAAGTCAGGAAGACGTTAGTTGGGAAAACTGTTCTACACCAAATAATGCTAAGAAGACTTTTAAGTCAATTCTGTCCAGTAAGAAAGCTGAAGGGTCTGCTGTAAAGAGTAACAAGAAAGTGAGGTTTTCTGTCGAGGAAAAGTCATCCCTGAAACGAAATCTTACACAGATGGAAGATGAAGAGTATGTGTCTCCAGACGTCTTTGTTCAAACTTTGCTGACAGGTGATGTAAACTCTGAAGAGGTTGGAAATGATAGTCATACACTTACTCTAGCCAATTCAGAGAGAGATTCAGCACAAAATAACTTAATGTCAGAAAATATACATACAGACAAATCTACAAAGAATTATCCAGACTTAGAAGTATGTGATGAACTTTTCTCCCAGGTATCTCCAACAGCTTTGAATGAAATGTGTTCTGTAGCCACTTTAGTCGACAAGAGCAATACAACACAGAGATCCAACCTAGACACGGACAAAAATAAACTAAACACCAAATCACTAGCAGATGATAAACATGTTTCAGTGAAAACTGAAGACAAGAATCATGTGAGTTTAACTTTTATGAAAACAGAATATGATGACAAAGCTACATGCCATGTTTGTAAAAAGGAGGACTCTTTACCAGAGAATGAGCAGTCAAATCCTAGACCAACTTCTCTGAGGGGTTCTATCGGTCTAAAAGCTAAAACGAGGAAGTTTTTATATCCATCAACCAATCAGATCAGTAAGTCATGTCCGAAGTCTGTTTATGGATTTGCTGAACAGTCTGAGAAAAACATGAGATTGACAATGAATACAAACAACGCTGCCAGCAAAGATCCACCCCAAGACACTGTGTTGGTCCAGCAATCTTCTACGAAGTTAGGGTTTGGAGAAAAAAATATTGATAAAAACCAGCAGGGTCGATCAACTCTCTCCAGAGGAATCCAAAGAAACCTGGGTAAGTCTTATAACTGTCTATTGTCTCCTTTGATGTTTAATTTTCACAGTGATTTTACTTATTAACACCTGCTATTTAATCATTTGCAGTTTTGGTTTCAGAAATATGTTGAATTCTGATATGAAAATTAGTTATTTATGTGCCCGATGCCTGTTTATTGGTCTGTTTCTACACTGAATTGTGACAGAGCTTGAGGATTTGATATCAATCAAATTTTAATTGTAAAAATGTCACAGTTTTAATTGTCAGGGCTTTTCCAGTAAAACGTCTATCCCACAGGACTCCAGGTTTGGTTAAGGGATTCCACCTATAGAATTTATTTAATAAATTACATAGAAGTAATAGGAAGGCAATCTAACCATGGATAGAAGTGATTTTTTGTGGAGTCCTGGGGTTAGATAGATATTTAAACGGAATAGCCCTGATGATAACTGAAAGTCTTATATTTAAAAAAGTAAATATTTAAAACATTAAAATACTTGGTATACAATGAAGGATAATTACATCTTATTATCATTTTCACAGGATTTGAAAGTTTCTCATCTCTCGCGAACAATGGAAAGGTTGACATGGAGACTGATAGATCTAAGGTCAAATGGGATGGTAATAGATCACAACCAAAGTCACTTCATGGGGATCCTGCTAAATTGGTCCAAACAGGAAACATGTCTGCAAAACCAAAGAAAGAGCTAAGAGGAAACGATGACTTTGACTTTCATATTAAAAGTGAAGTTGATGATGTTCAGTCTTCAAAATTGAACACACCATTACGCTTGTATGGGCAGCAGTCTGAAGGTCTTGTCGAAGGAGTCCCATTGAAGACAGAACCATGTAATCTAGATTACAGCAGTTCAGAATGTTCCTTACAAAGTTCCAAACCTGTAAATGTTAAAACAAAAAGCAAATGTTCTTGAGGATGAAAAACCAAACATCTGTGAAATTACTAACAAGGACATGATTCAGGTGTCAATTGATTCCAACCAAATAATCCCTGGTGTAAACTGGAGAGCAAGGAGAGAAGCTAAACTATATGGAAAGTGAAAGTACCTCAACCAATATGAACACTTCATCACCTGAACCAAGACATGAAAATCAGTTGAGACATGAGCCAGATGCCACAGCCTTTACTGGATTTTCTCTCAGCAAAGTGGGAAGTCTGTGACATTTAGTGAAGAGAAACTGCACAAGGCCAAACAGTTGTTTGTCAGTTTAGACTGTGATACTGGTATAACAGATGATAGTAGTTTACAGTTAAATGACCTTGACAGTTTATTGAAGGACAAAAAGATGGCTGGTATCACAGAAGTTGATAATAAACATGAAATGAAGCTGCCTAGACGAACATGTACTAATTCTCATATAAGCTTCAGTAATCAAGGCAAGACCACAACTGTCTCAACACCCAGGTCTAACATTGTTGGTTCAAACCTGCAAGAAAGAACTGGACCTATAAGTAATAGTGCTGATTTTAAGGACATGCTTGAGAAAGTTTTGAAGTCTAGAAGTTCGCCAGAGGTCTCCAGACTCACATCATTGAAAACTATGGTTGGTCATATGGGAGGATTCCAAAAAGGCATGGATGAAAGAGGCTGGTCTAAAAATTCAACATTTGAAAATGCAGTATCTGTAATGAAACATTCTATGGTCGATTCAAATTTAAATGTGTCTTCTGGTGCAGTTAGTTCTAAGACCAAAGGTTACTCTGAGAAACATGAAGACACAGAAGAAAGCTTTGGTCATACAATTAGGGCATGTAAGGCTTCACAACTGCAGCTGGAAAACATCTACAACTTAGCAATGCCAGTTTGAAGAAAGCATCAGCATTACTGGACGACATAAACACAAACTATTCATCAACCGGTAATTCATTACTTGAGAGTGTTGAAGAGGATAAAGATTCAGTACAGGAGGACCGCAAAGAGGTTAGGAATGACAACTCTATTAAAGGCAGTGTTGATATAAGCTCTACAGGAGAGATTCCAATGAAAACAACAACAGCAATATCTGTTGAGGAAAAAGTTCAAGTGCGTATGGGAAAAAATTCAAATAACAAATCATCATGCAATTCTGGCAATTTTGAATGTACAGCTGTTAAAAATGTGTCCGAAACTCATTTATCAAGAGAAGCTGGTTTGTATGGAGAAACAGAGAAAGTGAAACTGATGGAAAAGTCATCTAGATTAACTACTGCTGCTAGAAAATCCCTTCAAATGATAGATTCATGTATGAAAAGTTCAGAAAGTCCATTAGATACAAAGGTCAATGAGATGCCAAACAATAATGACCTTAAATCAACGGAAGACTTTGACACTGCCAGCCGGAGACAACACTGTTTCGATGACTCGAGTGTAGAAAAAGGGATCTTATTATTCACTGAGAAAGATGAGGAAATGGACGATATGTCAAGTGAAAGGATGAATGGAAAAATTGATATGAACAGCAGAGATGGAAAAAGGCATAAAAATACTGATTCTGATTCAAAAAGAAGTGGTTTACTGGAAAAAGACATATGTCAAGGAATTGAGGGTGTCAATTTCAATAGGATTGATGAAATGACTGGTGTCAAAACTGGAAAGAAACACAAACTTAGTAGTTCAGTTCTGATGAATCCAATGCCATGTATTGGTGACTCTGACAAGGTTGAAACTGATACACCAGTGGGGACATTGGGTGGAAGCTTGAGAAATACTGCTAAATTAGCAGGTGTCTGCAGCGCTAGTGGGTTTGGAGGATTCAGTACGGCTGGAGGGACAAAACTCACAGTTAGCAATACAAGTTTGAAAAAAGCTATGTCACTAGTTTCAGATGTTGATGTGGATGTTGGAGATTTGAGGACAGTTAGTGAACCTGATAACAGCATTGCTGTTATGTCAACTGCAAGCAAATCAGCAGTATTCAGCACTGCTGGTGAATCCGGGGGATTCAGCACTGCAGGAGGGAAGAAACTAAAAGTTAGTGACACAAGTTTGAAAAAAGCAATGTCTATAATTGCAACTGTGGACGATGACACCATTAATACTTCAGACGGAGCGGCTGGACATAGTGAATCAAAATTTAGCACTGATGGTGGATCAGTAGGGAATAAATCTACAGAAACCAGCACAGAAGATTGGTTAGGAGGTTTTAACAATGTGGATGGGTTAGGAGGATTCAGCACTGCTGGTGGCAAGAAACTAAAACTATCTGAAAACAGTATGAGAAAAGCAATGTCTATTATATCAGAGGTAGAGGATACAGAGAACAGATCCTTGTATGATCAGTGTGAAAAGTCCTCTGACAGTGCTTCAGTTGGATTCCAAACTGCCGGGGGTAAACTACTACAAATCAGTGAAGCTGGTATCAATAAAGGCATGTCTGTGATGAGTGAAATCGATGGAGAAGTGTTGAATGAGCCAGTCTCATTTGATAAAAACAGTGAATCAGTGAAATACCAAAAAGGGAGAGGAAATCCTGTTAATGCTAAAGTTGGGGACATTACAGATATCCTGAATTTATCGAAAAGGTCTGAATCAAGGACAATCAAGGACAAAGGTTTCCAAACAAACACCAGTAGGAAAAGTTCCTCACGATTTCCCCCAGGGGCTAACATTCCAAAGGGGTTCAGGCCATTTAAACCTCCGAAAATTACAAAGAAGCCAGAAGTCGAGAAAATCAGTGACAAGCAGTGTATGGAGAAAATAACCAAAGTACCAGATGGATCTGTGAAACAAGTTATAGAGGAGACAAATGGCAAGCATGTTGTGGAAGTGATGAACGTCATAGAAACAACACAAACTTCAAAATATAGTAAAATTCCATCAAATTCATTGGATGAATTTGATGGTGAACTTCACGAACCTATCTTTAATACTGATGAAGTTAGCATCAAAAACATTCCAGAAATATCCAAAAAGGACAGTGGTGAACTTCAAACAATCCAATCCGATGCTTTTAAAGGCAGCATTAAAGATATTCCAGAGGCATCCAAGAAAGACGATGTTGAACTTGCAGCAATTAAAATAAATATGGATAATATTGAAGGTTGCATCAACAACACTCCACAAGTATCAAAGGGAAACAAAGTTCAGTCTAAAGGATCCAGCTTATCCACAGATGTAGACAGTCACAGAGATAATTTGCCAGCATTGAAGGAAGAGAAAACTGATCAGGATATTGAGCGGTCAATCATGGACGAACTGTTCTCAGAGGAGCTTGAATCTTCTCAGCATTTTAGTCCAGGATCTGGTAAAATTTTGAGGTCACAGAAATTTAGTAAAACACCAAGGAAACAAGACCGGAGAGGTGATGTACTGCCCTCTGAAGAATATGAAGAGTTTTTAGATATAGAGGACATGGTGTTTTGTGACGCGGTAGAACGTAAGTGTGAGAGTCTGGGAAACCAGACTTCTAAAACTGTCAATGAAAAATATCCTGAAGAATCTGTCAAGGTTGAAGATAAGTCAATGTCACCAGTCCAGCATGATAGACCTATGACATTAAAAACCCAGTCACCAGTACAACATAATGGTTTCTCATTCTTTCAAAGTGCATCAGGAAAAAACATCAGTGTTTCTGAAGAAGCTGTTAGAAAGGCGAAACAAAATTTGGAAGATTGGTCTTCAAAATCAACACAGGAACATTCAGAACAGCAAACAGGATATTCAAAATTTCAAAGTTCATCTGGAAAAAATGACTCAATACCTGATAGTATTGTATCAAAGGCAAAACAACCTACTGATCACTCTAGAGCAAAAAATAATGATTTAACAGAGATTGTAGGTAAAGTTGTGGAGACAATTGTGGATTCTAAAAGTTTATCAGGGAAAGAATTTGAAGTATCCGTTAAACCTTTGACAACACCAAACATGGGATCAGCTAAGAACATACACAAATCATCAGCCGAGCACACAGAGTTTGGGGGATTCCAAAGTGCCTCGGACAGAAAAGTGCAAGTGTTAGACGAAGCATTGACAGAAGCCAGACAGGACATAAGTGATCAGTGTTCTAACGATGGTGAAGAACCCCTACATGAAAGAGCAGCAACAATTAAAAAAGAATGCCTTAATCAGGAATTATTTCCCGAGTTTAGTGGATTTCAAAGTGCCTCCGGGAGGAAGGTTATTGTTTCCAATAATGCTTTAGTAAAAGCCAGACAGAACATCACAGATTGGTGTTCTGACGTTGGTGAAGAACCACTACATGAAAAAGCAGTATCAATTAAAAAAGAATGCCAACATCAGGAACTATTTCCTGAGTTTACTGGATTTCAAAGTGCCTCGGGGAAGAAAGTCAGTGTTTCAAATGACGCTTTTGTAAAAGCCAGACAGAATATCAGAGATTGGTCTGCAGAACTGAACATCCACCAGTCAAATGTAATGGAAAGCTCAACAACATCAGGAGATGTTGGCATAGACTCTAAGGGAGATAAATCTTGTGTGACACCAAGTAATAAGGACATTTGTGAGGATGTGAGCTTTTCTGGTGATAACAATGAAGTTAAAGAAGAAGAATGGACAGTTCCAAAATTAGGTAGTTTTGTTAACTCATCAGGAAAAACAGCAAAATCTGATTCGGTGAAAATTTCAGGAGAAGAAAAAATACAGCAAGAAAATACTGGATTATGTGTACAGAATGACCATTTTTCTCTTCAAGAAGTAATGAATTCTCAGTATGATTTTTCTCAGGATGAATCTAACAATGATGCTGAAGGAGTATTGGGAGTAGAGGAGACAAAATTTCAACATTCTTCAGAAGATGCAAATGCCTTGAGGAAAAATGTGAGCATGTCTGAAAACGCTTTTAAACATGGGAAGAAAACCATGGAAGATGTTGGAAATTCTCCTTTCCAAAGTGCCTCAGGGAAAAAAGTCAGCATATCTGAAAATGCTATTGAACATGCAAGGAAAACCATGGAAGATGTTGGCAGTTCACCATTCCAAAGTGCTTCTGGGAAAAAAGTGAACATATCTGAAAATGCCATTAAACATGTGCAACAAACCATAAAAGAAGTTGTGAGTTCACCACTCCAAAGCACTTCAGACAAAAAAAGAAACTGTATTGATGATGCCTTTCAACATACAAAAAACAACATGGAAGAAGTAGAAAACTCTCCTTTTCAAAGTGCTTCAGGTAAAAAGGTGAATGTTTCTGAAAGTGCCCTTCAAAATGCACGGAAAACTATGGAGGATATAAGCAATTTTCCTTTCAAAAGTGGCCCTGAAAATGTACTGGACATGCCTTCTGAGCCAATGGATGAAGTTATAAAGATAGTAAAAGATAACTTGCCCACTGTAATGAACAGGGAACCTAAAATCAATATCGGAGAAAACTCTATTTCTTTCAGCTCACCTTTTCAAACTGCTACAGGTAGTAAAATCAGCATTTCTGAAAGTTCACTACAACATGTGAGAAAAACAACAGCAAATCAGGAAAGTTCTTTTAATGTTGCAATTGAAGATAGAAAATCTTTGAACAGTGATATGCGCCCTTGTTCCGTAGAGAAAGCTGAACTTACAAAACTGGATAAGGGACCTAGGTTAAGATATCAGATAACAAAAGCAGTTTCTACTGTGAAAGAAAAGCAGTCTTCCCACAGTCTTTGTGAAGAAAACTTGATAACACCTTCAAAGCAGAAACAGTATAAGGGACCCATTGCGCCAAGACCTTGCCAGCAGGGTTCAGGTTTTTCACCATGTGTAATGAGTAATACAGATAGACAAGTGTTCATTGAAGGAATGAACCACAGCCTAGATGAGTTTTGTCAGCCAGACGATTTCTTAGAGGAAATGGAAGTCACACCCAAACGTAGGAGGGTAGAAGGTAAGTATGATGATACCAGCTAGCAGTTTGTTTTATTGTTTTTATTGAAGGTGTAAGAAAGCACATTAAATCTACAGCTAGTCTAGATCTTATTTCTGATTCTGATATGTCAACTCCCTGGATTATATTTTGTATATGTTATAAATGAAATTGCTTTTATTACATTTTACCAAACTTTTTTTTTTCTTTTTGTTTAATACAAAATCTTAAAAACATCCCAAAAACTAGTTCTCAAAAAATGACTTATCTAGTATATAAAATTGCAGTGAAAAAATATATTTATGTATTTCAAATTTTAGTAAAGAAAAAAAGGGAACTTGCGTTTATAACATCAAATCTGACACATCTCCCATTTTACATAGGTGGATACTGGGGGAACATTATGATCATCAGTGGCTACATTTCTGGTTTTATCAAAATGTTGGTAGCAGTTATGAAAAGATAATGAAATTTAAAAATTTCAGAAAAAGCTGGCATTAGCAGATCTGGAATGGTGAAGCCATTGAAGTGTGTCCCTGAGGGTAAGTGGACATGTACATATCAGTGTTTATGTGGACTTATAATTTTCGAAAGGTTTTAATAGAAATCATATTTGATAAATTTCACTGACGACACTTGCAAGAGATGGTAAAGTATAAAACTGCACTGCTTTGGAATTTCAAGGGAGATAATTCTTACAGAAAAAGATTATGTAACTACAATGTATGTTCATAATATCCTCATTATCAAAAAAAAACATTGAGTTAAGTACATCAATAATCATATGTAATGCTATGTAATAAATGTGTGTTGTGACAGTTTTATCCACACATTAATTCTATTGCAGCATTCACAAGAGACAGACGGGGTACAAACTGTTCCTTCCGTGCTCGTCACAGTACATCCACTCCAACCCAGGAGTCCGTCTCCAGATCAGGGTCAGTAACATGTTTGATGTTTTACCAACTTTATTATACTGGTTCCTATATCAATACTGGCAAATATTCATTTTGTATCTTTGTGTTTTTGTGTCATATTCTGTATTATTAAATCTGTCTAAGTTTGACTTGTTTGTTAACATTAGACCCTATTGTTCTGTACATGTTGCTTATTCCCTTTTACAATGATTTTTATTGCTATGATGCATGAAACTAAGACAATAAGCCATGGAGTTCAATTGCTGCGTTGAAACAAAATAAATTTACATCAGAGCAGTGGACAGATATAATAGAATATGGTGTTGTTATTGTATTGAATTTGGTTCCATTTTACGCTGGTTTTGTAAAAACATGTACAAAAATGCTCTTTTAATTGATTAAACTTTATTAACTTACAACAGATACGATACAAGGTTTGGTGGCCTAGATGGAAATGATACAGATATTAGCATATTTTCTTTGAAATAAAAAGAACACAATCATGACTCTTTTTATAATCTCATATTGAATATACTTGGAGATTTAAGATTCTATATCTATCAGGTATGTGTATT
Organism: Pecten maximus; assembly: GCF_902652985.1. Classification (NCBI taxonomy): domain Eukaryota; kingdom Metazoa; phylum Mollusca; class Bivalvia; order Pectinida; family Pectinidae; genus Pecten; species Pecten maximus. Next base: position 23,447,465 of record NC_047023.1, on the reverse strand, counting down.
AATTTGATGTTTTACAGTTTCTCGGTTTTGACTCCATCATCAAACATAAAACCCCAGGCCCCTGTGAAGTCATCCTTCCTGACCCCTTATAAAAAACCTGACACCAGCAAATCAGATACTGATGGCACCAATCCTCAGACATGTACAGCAACTCAGGCGGCTAAGAGATCCACACCAAAATTCATACCGAAATGTCTGTCTACACACCAGTCTAATATTGTGGAGTCCAAAACATGTACTTCAGTACAGGAAAGTCCGTCTGAGAATGAACAGGAAAATAAAGAGGAGAAATCGGTTAAACTTTATATGTTGGAGTTATTAGAGGGTGCAAGAAAACATCAAGCTGAATTATTAAAGGCCAAGGAGAAAAATAAAATCAGCCCAGATCCAGGACGACTTTACACAGCAAAGAAAGGCAAAATTAGACTAAAGATGAGGGATGTGATCAAGCTACACACCAGATACGTAGGCAGATCTCAGGTAAGTCTCTAATAATGATTCAGTTATTGTACCTTGGTTTATGAAATAACTTGTTATTTGCCATTAAATAACTTTCCCGAATATTTTCAAACAGTCTACAAACTTAGGAAAATTAAAGGATTCAATGTATTATGGGCTCTGCCAAATCCGTGATAGGGTTTGGTAATGGCAGATGAGAGGAGAAGTCTTGCAAAATCAGTTTAGTTTATCCAGTAATACATGTTCAATAAAAGTCTAACTTCTGTATAAAACTTTATTTTCATCTTCGAGTTTTAAGCAATACATTTCGGCTCGACAGAATTTATCATTCTGTCAAGCTGTAATGACATGTTTACTAGCCTCAAAAATGTTTACCTACAATATGTCAGGAAATCAGTGTATACAAATTCTACGAATTCGCTTGTTCCTTAGCCTTTTGGTTTGTTTTCAGCAGCACCATCCAAGACACAATGTTGGAAAGGTTGGGGCTGCCACAGCTGTACAACACAAGTTTTACCTGCCTGATTTCTACACAAACTTCCAGGGATACGTGTATGTTGGTGACGGAGCCTATCTCGTCCCTGATGACAAACTTTATGCTGGCAAGGATGAGCTTTTCAGGTATAACATTTCACCCTATGTAGTGAAACCTTTGTTGTCTATGGCCGTACAATTTTTTTCATATGCTATAATTGTTATTACCTGGTAAGTGTAAAAACACTATCTAGAATCACATTTCTCTAATATTCTATTTGGAGGACACAGAGAAAATAGTATCTATTATCCATTTCCCAAGCTGTCCTTTAGTTTCTTAGTTTTAGCAAACTTGACAATACATGCCAAACTTGTTTTTAGCCCCCCGGGACGAAGTCCAGATGAGTTATTGCAATACCTCCAGTGTCGCTGGCGTCTATGGCATCTTGATCTGTAGACAGCAAGGTTTAAGTTTATATAAAACAGTGATAATAGTTATAAGGGGCTTACAGCTACAGCTTAGGTATTTGACATGTGTGCCTTGTGACAAGACCTTTCCATTCGTGCTATATTTGCAGATGTGCTGACCTTGACCTTGACCTTGACCTTTGACCTACCTATGGAAAGCCTTAGTCACAGTATGTTAACTTTCTGAGATAGAGCCTTCATATTTGATGTGTTCCAGGTGACAAGACATTTCTTTTGGTATTATATTTGTGGACCTTTTGACCTTGACAGTGACCTTTGACCTTTAAAAAAAAAAATCCAATTTTCAACCCACTCAGCAGGCTATGTTGTCTTCTGACAATTCTTAAAATCCATATGTAGTAAGAGCGTTTTAGCAATACCACAAATTTCAGTAATGCTTGAAAGTTCTTGTGTTGTCCAGGGCCTTCAGTACCCTAGCGGGGGTGGACTGTCGATTGATCTCTGATGTTTGGTTCTACAATCACTATCGATGGCTGGTTTGGAAACTTGCCGCCTATGAAGTAACTTCACCTCAAAATTTTGCTGGGAGGTAATTTGATTTCAAACTTTAATTGTCATAGACTGTTGATTATGTTTACAGTTTATCTGTTTTCAGAATGGCAGTAATATTTTTCATGTGCTAATGATTTGGAATAGAGCAAAGCCACACAGAAAAGTTTCCAATATTTGTTGAGGGTTTTGAATTGTAGATGTTTGGGAAACTTTTTCAGAACATGAAAAACTGTAAATTGCTGAGCAAACAAGTCTAAATAGATTTGATATTATATCAGCAGTTTTAGTCAGAAATTGGATTGCATATTCAAATATTTTTATGACAGAAAGCGTGAATGCAACCTATCCAAATTTTCAATTTTTCCAACTCCTGCTATGTTCCTGACATATTTAAGTTTACTTTCTACCATGAATGGCTTTTCCAGAAATGTCTAACTTGTTTTTTTGTCTAACAGAAACCACCAACAGATGTCGTTGTAATTAAAACACTACAACATGAGACACATTTTGTCCTACCCCAACCATGCATAGAGTTTCTTTCTTTCTGGAGTCCCGCAGGATATATATATCTGTATAACTAAACACATTACATATTCCCCAATCTGTAACATATTCCCCTGTACTAATATTTTTACAGGAACTTTAAAGCTTTATATGTTTCAGAGCTCTCACACCAGAGGTTATCATGCTTCAAATGAAGTACAGGTACGACCGTGAAATTGACAATTGTCAAAGGTGAGTGATAAACGAGTTCATTCATTTGTCTTTCTGGTTTCTGTGATATTGAGGATTATGATATGAAGTCTGGCTTGTGTGTTGTTGTACATCTATTTGTATCATGTATAGATCCAATAGAGGACTTCCAATCATCACATACCTCAGGCTTCACCAGTTTGAATGGTTATTTATGAGTTGCCCAACAGACATGAACACAAACACCAAAGTTTTGGCTTGATTGGAAACCCTTTAATTGTATTTACAATATATCATTTTTCCTGTCTACATTTTAGTATTCATTCTCCAAGTAAAGTATCCCTCTGCTTTACCCACCCACAATATTACCAATATTCCTACCTGGTATTTGTTTATATTCTGAAGACCTTGCTAAAATGTGTAGACTATAAAAAGATCAGGTGGATTGATAAAACTTCCACCGTTGATAAAAAATTGTCCTCAGATCATGATTGATTTGTTGTCAACACTTCTTGTAGCTTTTATACTATTATTAGTTTAGCATTGTTTTATTGTCCGTTGACATTTAAAGTAATTTAAGGTAGAATATCATCTGAAAAAAACCTTTGTAGGTCAGCACTGAAGAAGATAATGGAGCGTGATGATACAAGCAGTAAGAGGATGGTGCTGTGTGTTTGTGGGATAAATCAACCATCACAGTCAGGCCAGACTGACATCACCACCAAACAGGCTGACAGAGGGGATAGACAGACATCAGTTACCTCCAAACAGCCATCATCTATCGACAAATTGGACCCACAGGTACATCCTGATAATGGCTTACAGTGAAACTTGTTCCTCCAAATACGTCATGATTATTTAAAATTCATGAGAATTCTCAAAAAAGAAGTTTGATTTGTTTTCCTCAAAAACAGATTCAAGATTTGGGAGAGGTGAGGGGTGGAGAAATGTTTAGTTTCATTTTCATTCTTCTCTTTCATTCCATCCTGCTATACAACCTTAAAGCCTCAATATATGCAACTTTCATTAAGAAATAAAAATGAAAAAAGGATCTATTTATAAAATAAAGATTAACTTATGTAAGGTATATTCAAGGCAAGTACTGTGCTTTACTATTGATATAGAGCTGTTAAAATTCACTGTTTGTAAACATACTTCATTTTGAAGTGACCTCCATTGAATTTATGATTGTTGGAAAATCCTTAAGACATTTTCATAAGAGGAAAAGTATATATTTAGCACTTGTACATTTTAAGGGTCAATGTTAACGAAATTTGTCTAATTCAGTGTTATTGGGCAATGTGTTGTGGTCAGAGATCTGTATTACTACAGGATGCTTGTTAGTCCCCTACTGGTGAAACCAGGGTGACTATAGGTTTCCTCCTCGTCTGTCTGTCAGTCCGAGCTCTAGGGCTTTTGGGTCAAGGTCAATGTCACTGTTGCTATATTTATAGGGGGCTGGTAGGGAACATGTAAAGCAATGCTCTCAGAATGTTTGTTTTTACTGTACAGGTTTGTGTAGAGCTGACAGACGGTTGGTACAGTATAGCGGCCAGATTAGATGTTCCTCTGTCTGACCTGGTCAGTAAACACAGGATACGTGTAGGAGACAAACTCTGTCTCAGCGGAGCAGAACTTCAGGGTCCTCAGGAAGCCTGTACACCACTTGAGGTCTGTATCAAAATATCTCATACATTAGGATGTTGGATTAGATACTGTAAACGTACATATTTTAGCGGTAATTTTATTTTAGCGCTTTTCGCGCTGGAATCCTTGCGCTAAATTATGATTGCGCTAATTACTTTTTGTACATTCTATTTCTATAGAAAGTTCTGTGGATGCGCTAATTCATCATTGCGCTGACTGGCTAAAATCTGCAAATGCGCTAAAATTTGATTGCGCTAAAATAAGTACGTTTACAGTAGATAAGGAAATCTACATAACATTGTCCTTGTATAGACTGTAAAAATCTTGTCCTGATGGTTTAGATTTTCCTGAAAACTTTATAGACATATATTACTCTTCTTCTTTCCTTTAAATTCACTTACAACTCTTTATCAGCGTTAGTTAATGGCCATATCATACTGTAATCATGGATTATGGCCATACAGTGTGTGCCAGCTGTCTTTACCCCCTCTTTGTAAGACCAATTGATCTTTTCCCTAGCAGCCGCAGGATAATCCTGTGAAGTCTGTGAGAATGTTGAATCCTGTTTGTCAGTCTGTCCCTTCAATAATGCTTGTGTTTATGAAGGTGTCAGATTTCTTATATTTACTGATTAATTGCAATCTCATATATGTTGTTGCAGAAGAACTTAAAATTTGTGTTGATTAATCAGATCAATTTGGAAAGAGGAGAAAAAATAGAAAAGTTATATTAAACCAGCTATACAATGGTAACCATTAAGATGTATCTTGTTTGTATAGTAATTACATGACAATGTTTGACAGAATGTCATTTAAAGTGTACAGTAATTACTATTACATGACAATGTTTGTATAGTAATTACTATTACATGACAATGTTTGTACAGTAATTACTATTACATGACAATGTTTTACAGTAATTACTATTACATGACAATGTTTGTATAGTAATTACGATTACATGACAATGTTTGTACAGTAATTACTATTACATGACAATGTTTTACAGAATGTCAGTTAATGTGTACAGTAATTACTATTACATGACAATGTTTGTACAGTAATTACTATTACATGACAATGTTTGTACAATAATTACTATTACATGACAATGTTTGTATAGTAATTACTATTATATTACAATGTTTTACAGTAATTACTATTACATGACAATGTTTGTACAGTAATTACTATTACATGACAATGTTTGTACAGTAATTACTATTTATACATGACAATGTTTGTACAATAATTACTATTACATGACAATGTTTTACAGAATGTCAGTAGCTTTAACTGACATTTATTTTTATCATAAATAGCCCCATTAGTACAGAATGTATAGAATGGAGATGTTTAAGCAGAAAACTTAATGTGATGTTTGCTATACTTTATCTGATCTGATTTGATTAGTCATCCTTTGGTTAGTTTTTAGATAACCTGTCAACTGATTACCTTGTAAAAATTCCACCCTTCATTGTTTAGGCACCAGCCTCACTGATGTTGAAACTATACACAAACTCAACTCGTCCTGCCCCTTGGGATGCCAAGCTGGGATACCAGAGTGATCCTCGCCCCTTGTGTATTTCCCTGTCAGGTCTGTATGGCGAGGGAGGATCCGTTGGCTGTTTAGATGTAGTACTCGCCAGGAAATATCCCCAGATGGTAAATATTGGCCAAACTTAAACACTTTTACTTTGTTAACAAAAAACATGTAAAACTTTATTAGTATTTTCTAGTTTCTAACATCCATACAAATGTATGTTAATGTTTTGGTTTTCATTTTCAACTTCCTTGAAATTTGCTGCAAAATTTGATAAAGGGATATGCGCTTTTGTAATGTCATGTCATTTGTCGGCCATCATTTTTTTCCTTTCACTCGCTACCTGAGGGATGGTGTGCCAGTAAGGGAAATATATCAAATTCTTTGAAGTCTTTGTTCTTGTGTAGAAATGTGTTTTGCCATAATCAATTAATCACTGCAATACCCAGGTTAGAGATACAGGCCTTCTTGGGCTGTTCTTGTAAAAATTGGACAAAAGCATCTACTTACATTTTGTTCTGATGGAATTTTTTTATCATATAAACAAGCCTACAATATTTAATTGTATACTGTGTATAAATGTTCCCAGTACATGGAAAAGCTCAGTGAGGGTGGATGTGTGTTCAGAACTGGTCTTGCAGAGGACAAGTTTCAACACCAACACCAGCAGCACAGACAGGAAGAGATGGAGAAACTTTATGCCAAACTACAGAGAGAGTTTGAGTCGGAAGATGCAGAGGGTAAGTTTGGTACAGACAACATGGTAATCAGACATGTACGTACTAAAGGTTTGTCAAGGTTTAATAATGTGTAGATTGAATATTTCAGTCGTAACATTCAACAACAATGTAGCCAGTATGTCTCATTTCAATGAATTTCCACTTCGGCCAATTAAAAAGCAGAAAAAGGAAAATATGAATGAATCGAAACGAAGTATGAAATTTGTTTTTTTCGAGAATAGTTTGAGATCCTTAATATAGGAAAAATCATATTTATATATGAATTTCATCAGGGAATCATATTCATTTTGCTAGCACAACTTCCTTTTTATTTTCCAGAAAAGTGTATATCTAAAAAGAAATGGACAAAAAGGGACGTTGAGCTGATGCAGACTGGACATGAGATTTATGAGGCTTATTCCACGAGTAGACAGCCGGATATGATAGAGGTAGTATTGTCGGGAGCATGTAGTAATCAACCTATTATGTCATCACACGTTGATTGGACTTTTGGTATTTTGGTCAGTTTCTTAGTGAGTTATGGTGTTTGGATAGGTATTGTCTCTTCAGTGCTTTTCAGAATTACTTTTAAATTTGTATAAGTAATTGCTGATTTTTATGTGTTTTGGAACTTAGCCTCTTAACAGAGAGAAATCGGGTAAGGCTTGACAGAACGTTTTTTAATGTGGAGTTTCTTTTTATGTCATACATTGATATGATAAAGTGATATTGTCAACAAATTTTTGATTAATTTATTAGTTAATCTAAAATTTCTGAGTTGGTTAAATCAACCTTTTTATTTTTGTTTCAAAATCTGACAGGCAAAATTTTTCAGTTAGACAAAATGCGAGTTTTGCAAATTTAGAAGAAAAAAAAATCAAAACCCTGTTAATATAATGACTGTATAACAACTTTCTAAATTAATTTACAATTCTAACAAAGCAATCTCTAGTTGACAAAGCAATTGGATTAATATTTTATAGATTATATTTTGAAACAACATCATATTTTACTCTTAATCTGCTCAGGAATATTTGAGTGACAGACAGAGAGATCTTCTAATGGAACGTCGTCGTCAAGTCCAAGATGAAAAACAACAGAAATTACATGCAGAATTTCAGAAAACATGGCAGGTTAGTCAAAGATACCATAACTTCTGCCAACTCTTCCTTTAGTTACTGGTACCGAAATATTAAAATACCAGTCTAACAATATACCTTACACACTTAAAGGATCTTACTTGGGTACATGGCCAGGTGTCTGGGTATGGACTTAAGACTTTGAAGGTACCTCAAAAGATACCAATGTGTCATATAAATAGATAGGTTCACTGTGACCTCTACTTGACCTAACATATACTAATTGCAAGGGTTGGGAAGGACATGGGCCATGGGCTATAGGTGCATGACAATTCTGAATGGTCCGTAGAATTTGAAAGTCTTACAAAGAGAAAATGGCCCATTAGAATTTTGAAAACAGTGGTAATTGCCCATACGTAGACTCAACCTTCCTGATCCCTGTAATTATATCTTTCTACTCTTTCACATTTGACATTGTTTGAATGGTTAAAGGGGCATTCCTTGGTTGAAATAACTTTCTGCTATAAAACTTACATTGCTTTCGTTGGATACATGTTAATAATGAAATTATACTTGCTACCGTGCTGAAAAATCATATTTTGATATTCTTAACACATTTACTTGCTTTTTATATTACCATACCATATAAATAGTATCATGGGAAAGCAAGCTTTAATTAGGGTTTATCATCACAAAAATAACGATACACCTACATCACTTGCTGTGATCTGTGTTTGGTTGTCTGTAGTGTCACATGATAACTAAATGAAGAGGAGGCATGATGGAATATTCCAGTGCGGAAGCACAGTGGTAGAGTTTTTGGGATTTTATTTACCAATATGATATTGATTCTATGGCATTTAGTCACAAATATGAGTGTAATCTTTTATTTAATATGAATCTTATGAATTACGAATGAATGCCCCTTTAAATCTTGTTTGACTAAACTTTTTCTCTATGATATATAATCAATCCATACCTTAAGTATACATATAATTTTAAACAACTTCAATCTGTCACGTATAACCTATTGTTATATTTACAATGTTTTTAGAAAACCTCTGAAAGGACTGCCATACCATTGGTTAAGATGAAGTTCGTTGGCTGTTCCAGGAAGGACATGGATTCCAAAGCATGTAAGTTAACAATAAAAATCTAAATAAAGCAATAAATCTTATTTATATAAAGAAATAATTTTTATGTATAAAATATTGTTGGTTACCCACATTCGATTGTATCGACATTCAGTAAGTGAAGGAACATAACAAGACTACTATGGGTTTAAACCAATTTTAGTTAAAAATTTGTAACAATATGCAATTAATTGGAATCCTCTTTTTATAATAAATCCTCTTGTAATAGATTACTTTGCATATAAAACCACATTAGTGTAGGTATATAATGTTGTTAACAAATGTAGTTAAGGTTATTTTTTTTATATTTTTTAGCATGTTTTGCTTTCATTTTCTTTATAGCCACCACGGTGACAGTTTGGCGCCCTACACAAGATGTGATGGAGTTGACTGAGGGAACACGCTACAAGATATTTGGGTTGAATGCCAGCTCATCAAGGTAATGGATGTCTCTACTTTTGTAGTAATATTTTACAACTTGGAAATATATATTTGCAAGGACCACCTTGTAATACCTTCATAGTAAAGATGCCATTGATTGTGCTTGGCACTTCCGATCTGTTAGAGTTATCAGCCGAGTCCATCGTTTATTGAATGTTTCAACCCCTAGCTTGGAACACTCTCTGGATGGGGGTCCACAGTGATGATCAGGTACTCTCCTCTCTCTTCCTCCAAACCTCAACTGGAGGCAAGTCAGCTGCTTGGGTGTCTCTACTGCTTTTCACCTTTCCAGGCCTGTCAATCCCAGCATGCTGAGCGTCCTCCACACTGAGTGTTGAGGAAAACCCCTGCACCCAACCTCTGCAGGGAAGTTCTGTGTTTACCTGCTCCCGATACTCCGTCTTCTTCTTTACTTTCCTCTATGTCTCCCTCTCCCTTTCTAGGATGTCTGCAAGCTCCCAAAGTACTTCATTATGTTGCCATGAGTAACAGCCCTGTTTAAATGCCATTTGACAGCTGGGTAGCACATCTGGTACCAATCTCTGTGGAGACTGACTGGTGATGGTTGAACCTCATAGACTGACCGCAGCAGGAATTTCAGTTGTGCTGGTTGATATTGCCAGATATCCTTCCAGATCTAATACATTATGATATTACATGATACATTATATATAATTTTTCTTTTCATTTACAAAGAAGATATAACTTGATACAGGAAAATTTCAGAATGATAAAAAAATCGGATTGATAAAAAACCTATCAAGATCAAAGAAAGATGATTTTTATGAAATTAACATGCTAAATTTTAATTCATTTAAATAGTTGCACATCTCATATAAAAAAAAAAAATCCAAAGTAATGAAATTTGACGATTGATTGAACTTTGGAGCTATTGCATCTCCCATCAAGATTTAGACATTTTAACTCAACTGAGACGAAGGACATGAAAGGGAGACTATGCCAGTATGGTGTTAATACTTCTCTGGCTTCAACTTCATTGTCAATATTTGGAGTTTCACTTTTAAAGTTTTGCGATTAGACCTGTTTCCCAAAAAGTGTAAATCAAAATCTGTTGCATTATGGTATGGACATCTAAATTTGCCCTATATAGATTTGTGTGTGTGTGTATATTTGGGTTAAAAACCTCAGATTTTGAGAAATAAGTATAACAACTTTATTGCTTCTCCAATTGACTTTAAAATTGGTTTATAGTCTAATTGGAACAAGTTTTTGTTATACAATCATGTATATCATAGGTATTTTCTTTCCTTTTCAGGAATAGTAATGTCTTTGATAAAATTACATATGTAGATGAAAGGTAAAATATGATATGTACATGAAGTTGATTTTGGTAAATGTTCTGTTTCTTTTGTAATGCATCAATATTTTCACTTGTCAGCAATAACGGGCCTTAACATCAATGACCAGAAGAACAGCTTCATGACTCAGTTTGATATTACTGTTTTGCTCTACGGTGTCTTGACTCTCAATTAGTACTAAAATGTGCAAATATTTTGTGTGTTTAGGACCATGAATCTTTCATCACATTTTCAAAAGATAAAAGAAATTATATCCAATTTGTACAAATATGAGTAAGAACTGGTCATTATATTTGTGTTTAGAGCAAGATTCAAGCAATGTGACGTCCAGCTGACAGCCACCAGACAAACCAGATTCATGCCGGTCGCCATTGACGAAAATTTGCTGGACATGGTCTATGAACCAAGGGAGGTAAGTCTGACCTAATTCCTTCATTTAGCTGATGTGTATAAGATATTTTCGTAGCTTCAGCAACATGGAGACCATGTATAATCAAGATGCCCTTCAGCAGACAGGATTTCCAGTGTAATTCTTCTTATCATACTTTCTAAGTCAATTGTAATGAAACTTTTTGGAGTACATGTTCAGTAACAAAAGTAAACATGTAATTCTTGTATGTATGTAATTTATTTACCTATTCGTATTGAAGGTATTGAATGTGAGGGACATAAAGTGTCGCCAGCCGCTGTACGGAGAAGCTGACTTTGTAGGAATGGTTGTATCTGTGTCCACACTGAATTTTGCTGAGAGGTAAATCTATAGCATATCACATTTATTTAAAAGTTTGTTTCAAGTCTGTTCATGTGTTCATAAGGCACTTATACACAACAATCAAGAACAAATTTCTCAGTCTTTCTGTAACTTGTCTTTTACAGTGGGCGACACCAGGATGTAGTCTATGCTGTGGATGTCAATGGCTGTATTCTGGGAATCAAGTTCTGGGGTGGCCTAAAGGTGAACATATCAACATCTTATTAATGCTTTAAAAAATGTATTGATTTATCTTCTCTATCAATAAATCTTCATGTTTGTATATGATATTTAAAATAAATTTGGTTCACAAAAAGAGAATTTCAAATTATTACCTGCCTCTCTATGTAAATGTATATTAAGTACTTTGTACTGTCTCCTAGTAAAGTTGCTGGACAATCATAAGAAGCCAGTTAATGGTCAAAAATGTTGACTGCCACATAATATTTGCCCCACCATTTAAATGATTATGATGAAGGGCCTTTCTGATGGCAGTGATTGATGTCAGCTACAGAATGGTTTGTGATTGATATCACTCAACATTCAAAATCCTTTCCCCTCAGTACTAGTGGTGTTCGAACCAACCCAGTGTTTCTCGAGGCCACTTTAATCTTTGGAGCCCTTTATGTGTATGATAGTAAAGTCAGCAGCCAAGCTTGATAATAATGAGTCATTTTTATGCACTGTTAAACAAGTGTATGTTTTGTTGTAGAGTTTCTCCTTAGAAGAAGTGTTATGCGAAGGTAGGTTGTTTTGTGCCAGTAACCTGATGGATAAGTCAGTGTACCGGTCGTCCATCCTTCCTCTTCTGGAAGCTAACCTGGAGTGCTCGGCTGTCTCACAGACTTCTCAGTACCCAGCACAGAGGAGGGCCCTCGACAGACTCAAGTCTGTATCAACGGTACGCATGAATTCTACCCTGATGCTCAAAATATTTGTCATTGTTTAATAATGTCACAAAAATATATGGCCTAGATCTGGTGTTGTTATTGCTGCTTGTTGTGAAGGAGATCTGTCAATATGAAATAGTCATGTCCATGTATGACAGCCTTAATTTTCCATTAACTGTTTAAGCTCGCTGGAACAAAGCCCAGAGGAGCTTTTGCTATACCCCCGGCATCAGTGTTCGTAGACAGCTAGGTTGAAGTTTTTAAGTGTTGTGTAAATGCAAACGGCTATACAGCTTAGGTATTTGATATGTGTGTTCTTGTGACAAGACTTTTCCATTGGTTTTACATTAGCTTAGGTATTTGATATGTGTGTTCTTGTGACAAGACTTTTCCATTGGTATTACATTAGCTTAGGTATTTGATATGTGTGTTCTTGTGACAAGACTTTTCCATTGGTATTACATTAGCTTAGGTATTTGATATGTGTGTTCTTGTGACAAGACTTTTCCATTGGTATTACATTTGTGGACCTGTTGACCTTGACAATAGCCTTCTGTAAAAAACGTACGAGATAGGGCTGTCATGTTTGACATCTGTGTTCCTTGAATCAGGACCCTTTCTATTGGTACTTCATTTGCAGACCTACTGTCCATGACTGTGAACTTTGACCTGCTTTTAAAAAACTCATTCTTAATTAAACCCACTTGATGAATATGGTGTCTTCTTGTTTGTTTCACCAGGGGACACATGGATTTCTGGAGACAGCTAAGGAACATCTGTCGGCCCTACAACAGCAGAAGAATGAAAACACAAAAAAGTTGACACCAGAAGTGAGAAATGTTCTTTTTGCATGAATATAAACATATTATGTGTTGTTTTAACATGTGTTTATACACCTTGATTTTCATGGAGGCATTTATTAAGCTATTGTGTACAGAAATGAAGTTGACTGGACTGGAGGTGACATCAAAACAAATTCATATTGAAGTTTTGATTTAATTTTGGTGCTTATGGGAAGAAGCATTGGTCACAGAAAGGAATTTGAGAATTTCTAAATAAATTTGTTAAAAAGGAGGACATATCCTTGTCAATTGCCTTTTCTATGGGTCAGATGACCTAAAACAGTTATAGACATATCATTGTGGACATGTTTAAACATAAAGAATGTAATGTAAATAAGACAAATTCCGATTACCTTCATTACTATATACCTTATTAGCCTTTTTTTCAATGGGAGATGTCTCTTATATTCTCAAGGACCAGAAATCAGATTTTTCGTAACAGATTTATTTGAGCTCTCAGAGAAATTAAATTGAAATAACTCCTATTTTTCTCCAACAGAAAAACCTGAAGCAAGGCACTCTAGACCCTCTCGACTTGGTCCTAAAAACTCCTGACGAAGGTAAACCAGTCCTAAAAACCCCAGACGAAGGTAGACCATCCAATCCTTCAACACAATCTGTGGAGGAGGGCAGCATGCCACCCGCCACCAGTAATCGGGCATACCAGGCGAGAATGGCACGGCTGTTAAACTTCGGCTCACCAGCTCCTCTGTCTCCACTTGTGTCAAACACCAGTCGCTCTGTCAACAAAGTCTTTAAACCACCTGTACGGCGACGAAAAAGTCTGGGACCAAACCACTGAGAAGGTTTAATATCTGAAAACTTGCATTTTATCTGTGTCATAGGAATGGTTTAGTCACCTACACTGACAAAAAAGTCTGGAACCAAACCACTGAAAAGGTTTAATATTAAAAACTTGCATTTTAATTGTGTCATAGGAATGGTTTAGTCACCTACGCTGACAAAAAAGTCTGTGACCAAAGCCAGTAAGAAGATTTATTATTTGAACATTCAACTTGATGTGAACATTTTTTTCTCTCGTCTGTGCCATATGAATGATGTGAAGCCATCTGTTTAATGAGAGAATATTCTTTAACCATTGAGAGGACTTGACATGAAACTCTACTTAATCTTTGTCATAGTGAGAAGTACCCTCGGACTCAATTTTGAAGATGACAGACATAAAGAATCATGTTGTAACTGAAATATCAGTGCAGATTTATCTTACTTATGTTTTGGTATTAATATGTGATAGAGCTGCATTTCATATCTCAGGGTAATATTGTCTTTTCTCCTGTTCATTAAAATTAAATTTCCCAAACCAACATTCTACTAATGGACATCATCCAGGGATTCCATATCTTGACAAATTTATTCATTAATCTTTAACATACTTGAGACTCTTATCCTCCCTTTTCTTACATTTTATTGCACAGCCAAATGTCAGTTTAATGCCTTATACTGTAATGTTAGAAGGGAGACAATCACAAGCATTTATCTTTGTAATTTCCCGAGTTGTGAATTTAGTAGATGACATAATTAATGATTTCTTACAAAGAAAATATCTGGTGCTTTTATTGTTGAAAGTGGTTTTTTTTTGTTTTTTTTTACTGATGTTCTTTCTGTGAAATAATTAACAAATAAATTGTTATGTTTGTTATAGTTTTAATTGTTTCAGTCTTTATTGGTTTTCATTTACAGAAATTAAGTTCAGGTTAAATGTGGAGAAGAATTATGTGTGATTTACTATATCAAATAAATATATTGAGTATTATTATCAAATAAGCCCCCTCCTAGATTTAGTGTATTTATTATCTAATAAGCCCCCTCCTAGATTCACTGTATTTATCATCTAATAAGCCCCCTGATTTACTGTATTTATTATCTAATAAGCCCCCTCCTAGATTCACTGTATTTATCATCTAATAAGCCCCCTGATTTACTGTATTTATTATCTAATAAGCCCCCTCCTAGATTTACTGTATCTATTATCTAAGAAGCCCCCTCCTATAGTATAAAAATTAGCATTAATGTTTGGATGTTTAGAGAGGCCTTATTTGTGGATCACTTTAAGCTTACTTAAACTGGTGATTCTAAAAAATGAAGGAAGGGGCTTATTTGCGGATCAATACAGTATACACTTTGGCCATAGTAGCTTCGACCCTAACCATGATTTTAGAATGCTCCTTTGTGACAGAGATTGTGCCCTGGGATTCCTCCTCATATATCTGTCTTCAAGGTACATGTATGTTGGTGAAAGCTGGTATGTAACTTCAGTATGGATAGCTACAGATCAGACTCCAGTTTCAGTGGTTTAAGGTCAAGGTCATGGTCACTTACTATTTTTAGTGACCAGCAATACCAAGTATGCTTGTTTTTTGTGGGATTTTTTAAGCTTTGTGGGTAATACTGTGCCCCTATACACATCTGTTGACATTATTAACATGCCATAAGGAAACGCCAACCATATCAAATTTGTTATCACCATTTTTTAGGAACTGTGTCATAGATCTGCTCCTTGGTCGCCAGTAATGCATGTTTAATTTTGCACTTGATTGGGGGAAAAAATGGTTGTCAGGTGGTCGTTTTGAATATTTGCATTTAAAATTTGTTATCACCCTTTCTCTGTGGATCTTATCAATTGCTTGAAATTGATTTATAAATGTACCTTCTTTGTGTCTGGATTTGCACGTTCAATTCAGAAACTGGTTAAAAAACTACTAAGAACTTGAATTAAACAGATAAAGACCATACAATAATGAGATCTCCTGTTGATAAAATCCAACTTAAAACTTGTTGAAATAATTCTCATTTGGGAATTGCTTGTCTACATATCTCATCTAGTTTACCACATATGGTCTGAATCAGCCAATGGTTTGTATACTAAGTAAGCTCTGTAACAGCGGAGAGTTTGTATACTGGTACATGCTCAGTAACAGTCGAGGGTTTGTATACTGGGACATGCTCTGTAAGAGCCGAGGGTTTGTATACAAGGACATGCTCTGTAACAGCCGAGGGTTTGTATACTGGGACATGCTCTGTAACAGCCGAGGGTTTGTATACTGGGACATGCTCTGTAACAGCCGAGGGTTTGTATACTGGGACAAGCTCTGTAACAGCCAAGGGTTTCCATACATGGACAAGCTCTGTAACAGCCGAGGGTTTGTATACTGGGATATGCTCTGTAACAGCCGAGGGTTTGTATACTGGGACAAGCTCTGTAACAGCCAAGTGTTTCAATACACGGACAAGCTCTGTAACAGTCGAGGGTTTGTATACTGGGACATGCTCAGTAACAGCCGAGTGTTTGTTTACTGGGACATGCTCTGTAACAGCCGAGGGTATGTATACTGGGACATGCTCTGTAACAGCCGAGGGTTTGTATACTGGGAGATGCTCAGTAACAGCCGAGGGTTTGTTTATTGGGACATGCTCTGTAACAGTCAAGGGTTTGTATACTGGGACATGCTCTGTAACAGCCGAGGGTTTGTATACCCGGAACTGCTCAGTAACAGTCGAGGGTTTGTATACTGGGACATGCTCTGTAACAGTCGACGATTTGTATACTAGGACATGCTCTGTAACAGTCGAGGGTTTGTATACTGGGACGTGCTCAGTAACAGCCGAGGGTTTGTATACCCGGAACTGCTCAGTAACAGTCGAGGGTTTGTATACTGGGACATGCTCTGTAACAGTCGACGGTTTGTATACTGGGACATGCTCTGTAATAGTCGAGAGTTTGTATACTGGGACATGCTCAGTAACAGCCGAGGGTTTGTATACCCGGAACTGCTCAGTAACAGTCGAGGGTTTGTATACTGGGACATGCTCTGTAACAGTCGACGGTTTGTATACTGGGACATGCTCTGTAACAGCCGAGGGTTTGTAAACTAGGACATGCTCTGTAACAGTTGAGGGTTTGTATACTGGGACATGCTCTGTAACAGCCGAGGGTTTGTATACTGGGACATGCTCTGTAACAGCCGAGGGTTTGTATACTGGGACATGCTCTGTAACAGTCGAAGGTTTGTATACTGGGACATGCTCTGTAACAGTCGAGGGTTTGTATACTGGGACATGCTCTGTAACAGCCGAGGGTTTGTATACTGGGACATGCTCTGTTACAGCCAAGGGTTTCCATACACGGACAAGCTCTGTAACAGCCGAGGGTTTGTATACTGGGATATATTCTCTGTAACAGCCGAGGGTTTGTATACTGGGATAAGCTCTGTAACAGCCAAGGGTTTCTATACACGGACAAGCTCTGTAACAGTCGAGGGTTTGTATACTTGGACATGCTCTGTAACAGCCGAGGGTTTGTATACTGGGACATGCTCTGTAACAGCCGAGGGTTTGTATACTGGGACATGCTCTGTAACAGTCGAGGGTTTGTATACTGGGACATGCTCTGTAACAGTCAAGGGTTTGTATACTGGGACATGCTCTGTAACAGTCGAGGGTTTTTATAACGAGACATGCTCTGTAACAGCCGAGGGTTTGTTTACTGGGACATGCTCTGTAACAGCCAAGGGTTTGTATACTGGGACATGCTCTGTAATGGCAGAGGATTTGTATAGTGGGACATGCTCAGTAACAGCCGAAGGTTTGTATACTGGGACATGCTCTGTAACAGCCGAGGGTTTGTATACTGGGACATGCTCTGTTACAGCCAAGGGTTTGTATACTGGGACATGCTCTGTAACAGTCGAGGGTTTGTATACAGGGACATGCTCTGTAACAGCCGATGGTTTGTATACTGGGACATGCTAAGTAACAGTCGAGGGTTTGTATACTGGGACATGCTCCGTAACAGCGGAGGGTTTGTATACTGGAACATGTTCTGTAATAGTCGAGGGTTCGTATACTGGGAAATGCTCTGTAACAGAGGGTTTGTATACTGGGACAAGCTCTGTAACAGTCGACGGTTTGTATACTGGGACATGCTCTGTAACAGCCGAGGGTTTGTAAACTAGGACATGCTCTGTAACAGTTGAGGGTTTGTATACTGGGACATGCTCTGTAACAGCCGAGGGTTTGTATACTGGGACATGCTCTGTAAATGCCGAGGGTTTGTATACTGGGACATGCTCTGTAACAGTCGAAGGTTTGTATACTGGGACATGCTCTGTAACAGTCGAGGGTTTGTATACTGGGACATGCTCTGTAACAGCCGAGGGTTTGTATACTGGGACATGCTCTGTTACAGCCAAGGGTTTCCATACACGGACAAGCTCTGTAACAGCCGAGGGTTTGTATACTGGGATATATTCTCTGTAACAGCCGAGGGTTTGTATACTGGGATAAGCTCTGTAACAGCCAAGGGTTTCTATACACGGACAAGCTCTGTAACAGTCGAGGGTTTGTATACTTGGACATGCTCTGTAACAGCCGAGGGTTTGTATACTGGGACATGCTCTGTAACAGTCGAGGGTTTGTATACTGGGACATGCTCTGTACTGGCCGAGGGTTTTTATACTGGGACATGCTCAGTAACAGTCGAGGGTTTTTATACCGAGACATGCTCTGTAACAGTCGAGGGTTTGTATACTGGGACATGCTCTGTAATGGCAGAGGATTTGTATAGTGGGACATGCTCAGTAACAGCCGAAGGTTTGTATACTGGGACATGCTCTGTAACAGCCGAGGGTTTGTATACTGGGACATGCTCTGTTACAGTCGAGGGTTTGTATACTGGGAATTGCTTTGTAACAACCGAGGGTTTGTATACTCGGAAATGCTCAGTAACAGCCGAGGGTTTGTTTATTGGGACATGCTCTGTAACAGTCAAGGGTTTGTATACTGGGATATGCTCAGTAACAGCCGAGGGTTTGTATACATGGACAAGCTCTGTAACAGCCGAGGGTTTGTATACTGGGACATGCTCTGTAACAGTCAAGGGTTTGTATACTGGGACATGCTCTGTAACAGTCGAGGGTTTGTATACTGGGACATGCCCTGTAACAGCCGAGGGTTTGTATACTGGGACATGCTCCGTAACAGCCGAGGGTTTGTATACTGGGACATGCTCTATAACAGCCGAGGGTTTGTATACTGGGACAAGCTCTGTTACAGCCAAGGGTTTCCATAAACGGACAAGCTCTGTAACAGCCGAGGGTTTGTACACTGGGATATATTCTCTGTAACAGCCGAGGGTTTGTATACTGGGACAAGCTCTGTAACAGCCAAGGATTTCTATACACGGACAAGCTCTGTAACAGTCAAGTTGTATACTGGGACATGCTCTGTAACAGCTGAGGGTTTGTATACTGGGACATGCTCTGTAACAGTCGAGGGTTTGTTTACTGGGACATGCTCTGTAACAGCCGAGGGTTTGTATACTTGGACATGCTCTGTACTGGCCGAGGGTTTGTATACTGGGACATGCTCAGTAACAGTCGAGGGTTTGTATACTGAGACATGCTCTGTAACAGTCGAGGGTTTGTATACTGGGACATGCTCTGTAATGGCAGAGGATTTGTATAGTTGGACATGCTCAGTAACAGCCGATGGTTTGTATACTGGGACATGCTCTGTTACAGCCGAGGGTCTGTATATTGGGACATGCTCTGTAACAGCCGATGGTTTGTATACTGAGACATGCTCTGTAACAGTCGAGGGTTTGTATACTGGGACATGCTCTGTAATGGCAGAGGATTTGTATAGTTGGACATGCTCAGTAACAGCCGATGGTTTGTATACTGGGACATGCTCTGTTACAGCCGAGGGTCTGTATACTGGGACATGCTCTGTAACAGCCGAGGGTTTGTATACTGGGACATGCTCTGTAACAGCCGAGGGTTTGTATACTGGGACATGCTCTGTAATGGCCGAGGGTTTGTATACTGGGACATGCTCTATAACAACCGAGGGTTTGTATACTGGGACATGCTCTGTAACAACCGAGGGTTTGTATACTGGGACATGCTCTGTAACAGCTGAGGGTTTGTATACTGGGACATGCTCTGTAACAGCCGAGGGTTTGTATACTGGGACATGCTCTGTAACAGCCGAGGGTTTGTATACTGGGACAAGCTCTGTAACAGTCGAGGGTTTGTATACTGGGACATGCTCTGTAACAGTCGAGGGTTTGTATACTGGGAGATGCTCAGTAACAGTCGAGGGTTTGTATACTGGGACAAGCTCTGTAACAGCCGAGGGTTTGTTTATTGGGACATGCTCTGTAACAGTCGAGGGTTCGTATACTGGGACATGCTCTGTAATAGCCGAGGGTTTGTATACTAGGACATGCTCTGTTACAGCCAAGGGTTTGTATACTGGGACATTCTCTGTAACAGTCGAGGGTTTGTATACTGGGACATGCTCTGTAACAGCCGAGGGTTTGTATACTGGGACATGCTCTGTAACAGTCGAGTTTGTATACTGGGACATGCTCTGTAACAGTCGAGGGTTCATATACTGGGACATGCTCTGTAACAGTCGAGGGTTCATATACTGGGACATGCTCTGTAACAGTCGAGGGCTTGTAAACTGGGACATGCTCCGCAACAGTCGAGGGTTTGTATACTGGGACATGCCCTGTAACAGCCGAGGGTTTGTATACTGGGACATGCTCCGTAACAGCCGAGGGTTTGTATACTGGGACATGCTCTATAACAGCCGAGGGTTTGTATACTGGGACAAGCTCTGTTACAGCCAAGGGTTTCCATAAACGGACAAGCTCTGTAACAGCCGAGGGTTTGTACACTGGGATATATTCTCTGTAACAGCCGAGGGTTTGTATACTGGGACAAGCTCTGTAACAGCCAAGGATTTCTATACACGGACAAGCTCTGTAACAGTCAAGTTGTATACTGGGACATGCTCTGTAACAGCTGAGGGTTTGTATACTGGGACATGCTCTGTAACAGTCGAGGGTTTG
This sequence comes from Pecten maximus, assembly GCF_902652985.1. Lineage (NCBI taxonomy): Eukaryota > Metazoa > Mollusca > Bivalvia > Pectinida > Pectinidae > Pecten > Pecten maximus. The sequence continues at coordinate 23,426,616 of NC_047023.1, read as the reverse complement.
TTTACTGGGACATGCTCTGTAACAGCCGAGGGTTTGTATACTTGGACATGCTCTGTACTGGCCGAGGGTTTGTATACTGGGACATGCTCAGTAACAGTCGAGGGTTTGTATACTGAGACATGCTCTGTAACAGTCGAGGGTTTGTATACTGGGACATGCTCTGTAATGGCAGAGGATTTGTATAGTTGGACATGCTCAGTAACAGCCGATGGTTTGTATACTGGGACATGCTCTGTTACAGCCGAGGGTCTGTATATTGGGACATGCTCTGTAACAGCCGATGGTTTGTATACTGAGACATGCTCTGTAACAGTCGAGGGTTTGTATACTGGGACATGCTCTGTAATGGCAGAGGATTTGTATAGTTGGACATGCTCAGTAACAGCCGATGGTTTGTATACTGGGACATGCTCTGTTACAGCCGAGGGTCTGTATATTGGGACATGCTCTGTAACAGCCGAGGGTTTGTATACTGGGACATGCTCCGTAACAGCCGAGGGTTTGTATACTGGGACATGCTCTGTAACAGCTGAGGGTTTGTATACTGGGACATGCTCTGTAACAACCGAGGGTTTGTATACTGGGACATGCTCTGTAACAACCGAGGGTTTGTATACTGGGACATGCTCTGTAACAGCTGAGGGTTTGTATACTTGGACATGCTCTGTAACAGCCGAGGGTTTGTATACTGGGACATGCTCTGTAACAGCCTATGGTTTGTATACTGGGACAAGCTCTGTAACAGTCGAGGGTTTGTATACTGGGACATGCTCTGTAACAGTCGAGGGTTTGTATACTGGGAGATGCTCAGTAACAGTCGAGGGTTTGTATACTGGGACAAGCTCTGTAACAGCCGAGGGTTTGTTTATTGGGACATGCTCTGTAACAGTCGAGGGTTCGTATACTGGGACATGCTCTGTAATAGCCGAGGGTTTGTATACTAGGACATGCTCTGTTACAGCCAAGGGTTTGTATACTGGGACATTCTCTGTAACAGTCGAGGGTTTGTATACTGGGACATGCTCTGTAACAGCCGAGGGTTTGTATACTGGGACATGCTCTGTAACAGTCGAGTTTGTATACTGGGACATGCTCTGTAACAGTCGAGGGTTCATATACTGGGACATGCTCTGTAACAGTCGAGGGTTCATATACTGGGACATGCTCTGTAACAGTCGAGGGCTTGTAAACTGGGACATGCTCCGCAACAGTCGAGGGTTTGTATACTGGGACATGTTCTGTAATAGTCGAGGGTTCGTATACTGGGAAATGCTCTGTAACAGCCGAGTTTGTATACTGGGACATGCTCTGTAACAGTCGAGGGTTCATATACTGGGACATGCTCTGTAACAGCCGAGGGTTTGTATACTGGGACATGCTCTGTAACAGTCGAGTTTGTATACTGGGACATGCTCTGTAACAGTCGAGGGTTCATATACTGGGACATGCTCTGTAACAGTCGAGTGTTCATATACTGGGACATGCTCTGTAACAGTCGAGGGCTTGTATACTGGGACATGCTCCGTAACAGTCGAGGGTTTGTATACTGGGACATGTTCTGTAATAGTCGAGGGTTCGTATACTGGGAAATGCTCTGTAACAGAGGGTTGGTATACTGGGACAAGCTCTGTAACAGTCAAGGGTTTGTTTACTGGGACATGTTCTGTAATAGTCGAGGGTTCGTATACTGAGATATGCTCTGTTACAGCCGAGGGTTTGTATACTGGGACATGCTCTGTAACAGCGGAGGGTTTGTATACTGGGACAAGCTCTGTAACAGACGAGGGTTTGTATACTAGGACATGCTCTGTAACAGCGGAGGGTTTGTATACTGGGACATGCTCTGTAACAGACGAGGGTTTGTATACTGGGACATGCTCAGTAACAGCCGAGGGTTTGTATAATGGGAAATGCTCTGTAACAGCCGAGGGTTTGTATACTGGGACATGCTCTGTAACAGACGAGGGTTTGTATACTGGGACATGCTCAGTAACAGCCGAGGGTTTGTATAATGGGAAATGCTCTGTAACAGCCGAGGGTTTGTATACTGGGAAATGCTCTGTAACAGTCGACGGTTTGTATACTGGGACATGCTCTGTAACAGCCGAGGGTTTGTATACTGGGACATGCTCTGTAACAGTCGAGGGTTTGTATACTGGGACATGCTCTGTAACAGCCGAGGGTTTGTATACTGGGACATGCTCTGTAACAGCCGAGGGTTTGTATACTGGGACAAGCTCTGTAACAGTCGAGGGTTTGTATACTGGGACATGCTCTGTAACAGTCGAGGGTTTGTATACTGGGACATGCTCTGTAACAGCCGAGGGTTTGTTTATTGGGACATGCTCTGTAACAGTCGAGGGTTCGTATACTGGGACATGCTCTGTAATAGCCGAGGGTTTGTATACTAGGACATGCTCTGTTACAGCCAAGGGTTTGTATACTGGGACATTCTCTGTAACAGTCGAGGGTTTGTATACTGGGACATGCTCTGTAACAGCCGAGGGTTTGTATACTGGGACATGCTCTGTAACAGTCGAGTTTGTATACTGGGACATGCTCTGTAACAGTCGAGGGTTCATATACTGGGACATGCTCTGTAACAGTCGAGGGTTCATATACTGGGACATGCTCTGTAACAGTCGAGGGCTTGTAAACTGGGACATGCTCCGTATAACAGTCGAGGGTTTGTATACTGGGAGATGCTCAGTAACAGTCGAGGGTTTGTATACTGGGACAAGCTCTGTAACAGCCGAGGGTTTGTTTATTGGGACATGCTCTGTAACAGTCGAGGGTTCGTATACTGGGACATGCTCTGTAATAGCCGAGGGTTTGTATACTAGGACATGCTCTGTTACAGCCAAGGGTTTGTATACTGGGACATTCTCTGTAACAAACTCTGCAAAACTTCCTAATTGAAACCTCAATCTGGGCAAAAATTTTAGTCCAAAGCATATTAATATTTGTGATTAATATCATTTCTTTTTCAGATCTTTACCGAATTTTTGACATATTCTTTACCGAATTTTTGACAAATGGACCAAGGATAAATTCCGGACGGTTCCTTAGCCGACTCGACTCATCTTTTATAAAATCCATTTTAAGCGTTTGAATAACCCTGCATAACTAAACGTGCAAGGTGAAACTTTGGGAAATGTTGATCAGGAAAAATAGAGGAGGAGTTGGTACTGGTGTTAAATTATTTTCTTTTATATTTGGTTTGTTAGGAGGATTTTATATTTATTTGCCAATTATTCAAAAAGCAGCTGCACACCAGAAAAAGGAAAAGGCCAAGGAGGAGACGAGCGAGACGGATACCAACACCACCGAAGCACCTTGAGTGTTCCAGTAACTCTATCTCTGTAAATATTAATATTTCAGTGGTCTGGGCTATTGATTGTATAAGTTTTGTCGTAGATTTCAGTGAGTTTTGGCCACTTTGAATGAATTAGTTTTAGCGCAGTTCCTGGCAAGATCGGTCTTTATTTATATGTTCTCTTATTCAACGTTATGGATGTTGGATTATAACTCGCGACAGGGACGTCGTTATTAGAAAGAAAAAGAAGAAAAAAAAGAGTTAGGACCTCTTAATCTTATTATTTGTCAGTGGTCGAGGTGAATAAATAGAGGATATCTAACAGTGTCTTCAGTAATACCAAATATATTTCACGAGTGGGGCTAATATTTTGATATTTTTCACGAGTGAAAAATATCAAAATATTAGCCACACGAGATTATGAAGAATCCTTCACACCCATCTAAATTGATCTGCAAAATTATTTTTCATTTCTCTAGTTGTAACGACCAATTCAGATATGAAAGAAAAAAAAAATAATAATAAAAAAAATCCGACACCATCACTTCCAAAAGAATGAAGGCAAGATTTGTTTTGTCCATCACTCATACATACAATGAATAAAGAAATAAAGCCATTGTAACACACGTGTATGGCATACACTTTTTTTTCAACTTGCTATGCCTATTACTATTACTAGTAAATGGAAAGACACATTGACCCAGAGTCACAATCTGATGAAAATCTGATGTTCAATTTAACTCTGAAGATTGTGAAAAGAAATTTCCTTTTACCTATATATATATTCAAAGTTGATTTTATCCAATACATGGAATTAAGATATATGGTGATTAATAGGAACTAAAACCTGGACCCATTCTATGGGTCCGATTGGTTAAAATGCTCATTGCTTAATTAATAGACTTATGATGAAACAGAAGACAACAGACCTTGATGATTAAATTGACAGCGATTAAGCTTGCTTGGCGACTTAAGAGAATTACAATGTTAAGCAATTTCAGAAGTCGAATCACCATTTCTCAGATATCTGAAGGGTCAAAGTATGTTTCAAATAGACAAAAATCTTCAAACCCAAGAGTCAAATCTGACTTCGGGGAGTCGAAAACCTACTCTCGAAGGCCTACTGAATGCCTCAGTTTACCCATATTGAACATCACATGGTTCAAATTCATCAAAACACTTGAATCATGATATTTGGTCAGTGAACTACAAAGTTTACTGAATGTTAATGGCCTTGATAATATTCATTAAAAAGTGACTGTTCAGAATTGTTACACTGTCCCCACTGACTATCAGATTTGGGATAAATGGATTTTTATGTCGGATGAGTCAAATGTCACCAATAAAAAGTTTTCCAATATCTTATATCGACTGTTACATGTTATAATTATTGAAATTGGTTTAAAGAAGTCTGATTTTTGTCAGTGTTATGTGATAAGTGTTTGAAAATGCAGACTGCTTTTTAAAACACTTGCATCTATAAATACAGAGATACATTTCAAACAAATATACTTATACATTTTTTTTTATTGTTTGTAGATTTCCGGTAGAAAATCAGGAAGAAGATGCCATTTTTGCCAAGAAGAATGTTAGCAGTTATATCTGTGTCATCATTTGTTCTGTGTTTGGCTGATGTGCTTTCTCGCAGAAGAGATTCATCTCAAGACCCAGAAATACACAGATTGTCTCGGCACAAAGAACTTTATCAGAACAATGAAGTGACGAATAAGGAGGAAATGACTTGTTAAAAACAAAGAATCATGATAAAATTGATTTTAATTTGTGTTTGATGAATGGAGGGTGAAATGGTATCTGTGATAACATGCATTTGTAGATTGATGGCAACTTTAGTTCATTGTTCCTAGCCAAACATGCTTAACCCCTAAAAACATTAACACATACCTAAAGGCTATACATGGCAGTCTACACTGTATATGACTGTCAGGAATCTTCCTCTACATAGATTTTCTAGATAACATAGAAATCAAGATTGTATTAAATAAGACCAAGTCTCGGAGCACTTTTCTTCTTGAGGCCCAACAAGTAGACCCTCCATGCGAGTGGAACTGAACCAGTTACAGTATGTTTAAATTTTTACATACACCAATACTATGTTGACCTATTATCTGGAAGCTCGTAACCTTTGTAGGTAGAGATGTAATATGTAAATGGGTAAAACCTCTGGTAAGGATCTTGTATATAATAAAATTTGTTGTTTAATAAGTCTTGTTTGTTTGAAGTATTTTAACTTAATACATATTGATTAGTAGTAAAGTGCACAACCTTTGATCGTTTAACCTTGACCACTTAAGTCTACATTTGATCATTTAACCTTGACCACTTAAGTCTACATTTGATCATTTAACCTTGACCACTTAAGTCTACATTTGATCATTTAACCTTGACCACTTAAGTCTACATTTGATCGTTTAACCTTGACCACTTAAGTCTAATCTGGTGTAAAACTTGATGTTATGAAACTGGTGCGAGTATATAAACGGAGTAAGTAGAATGGTTCATTAAGTATCTTGTACACAGACTTTGTGCTACAGATGGAACAGTGAATTTGTACTAACTTGAAAAAAATACTATATTAGGGAAGAGGTCATACTAATTTGTAAACCTGTATCAATCATGTAGATATTTATATTGGGGTGGAAGTCATTTCATTTGTAAACCTGAATCATTCAAACAATCACTTAACAAGAGATCCCAGAGGGATCTTGGCGCCCACCATTGAATGATCTTTATAGGTTCCATGTCAGATTGATCTTTTCTCTACTTTTCCCTTCCTCTTACTAATCTGTGTAAATTCAGAAACAGCCCTCTAGTACTTTTCAAACAAGGGGAACCTATATATAAAATTGAAGATTTAGTGATAACGGCTGTCTGTCGGCCATGTTGTTTTCGGATTGGTCCCAAAATGCAACACCAGGGACCAAGGGGAACCTACATATGAAATTTGAGAAAGATCCCTTCAGTACCTTCTGTAAAATAGCGATATCAAGCTTCAATTGTCAAAATCCAAGATGGCTGCCTGTCAGCCAGGTTGTTTTCTGACTGGTCTCAAAATCCAATATGCATAACTATGCACAAAGGGCAACTCACAAATGAAATTTCAGAAAGATCCCTTCAGCAATTTCTGATAAATAGCGATAACAAACTTCAATTGTCAAAATCAAAGATGGCTGCCTGTCAGCCATGTTGTTTACCGATTGGTCTCAATATGCAATATGCATAACTAGGCACCAAGGGGAACCTATATATGAAATTTGAGAAAGATCCCTTCAGTACTTTCTGAGAAATAGCAATAACAAACTTCAATTGTCAAAATCCAAGATGGCTGCCTGTCGGCCATGTTGTTTTGCTATTGGTCTCAAAATGTGATATGCATAACTAGGCACCAAGGGGAACCTACATATGAAATTTGAGAAAGATCCCTTAGGTACTTTCTGAGAAATAGCGATAAAAAAACTTCAATTGTCAAAATCCAAGATGGCTGCCTGTCGGCATGTTGTTTTTCGATTGGTCTAAAAATGCAATATGTATAACTAGGCACCAAGGGGAACCTACATATGGAATTTGAGAAAGATCCCTTCAGTACTTTCTGAGAAATATTGATAACAAACTTCAATTGTCAAAATCCAAGATGGCTGCCTGTCGGCCATGTTGTTTTCCGATAGGTCTCAAAATGCGATATGCATAACAAGGAACCATGGGGAACCAACATATGAAATTTGAGAAAGATCCCTTCAGTACTTTCTGAGAAATAGCGATAACAAACTTCAATTGTCACAATCCAAGTCTGCTGCCTGTCAGCCATGTTGTTTTCCGATAGGTCTCAAAATGCGATATGCATAACAAGGCACCATGGTGAACCAACATATGAAATTTGAGAAAGATCCCTTCAGTACTTTCTGAGAAATAGCGATAACAAACTTCAATTGTCAAAATCCAAGATGGCTGCCTGTCGGCCATGTTGTTTTCCGATAGGTCTCAAAATGCGATATGCATAACTAGTCACCAAGGGGAACCTACATATGAAATTTGAGAAAGATCCCTTCAGTACTTTCTGAGAAATAGCGATAACAAGAATTGTTTACGGACGGACGGAGGGACGGATGGACCACGGACGCAGGGCGATTTGAATAGCCCACCATCTGATGATGGTGGGCTAAAAATACATGTATATCTAACAGTAGGTTATCTCGGGTAATGTGATTGTGGTCAGAAGGCATCAGTTAAACCCCTCCAGATGAAGTGATTGTGGTCAGAAGGCATCAGTTAAACCCCTCTAGGTGATGTGATTGTGGTCAGACAGCATTAGTTAAACCCCTCTAGGTGATGTGATTGTGGTCAGAAGGTATTAAACCCCTCCAGATGATGTGATTGTGGTCAGGAAGAATCGGTTAAACCCCTCCAGATGATGCGATTGTGGTCAGGAAGAATCAGTTAAACCCCTCTAGGTGATGCGATTGTGGTCAGGAAGAATCAGTTAAACCCCTCTAGGTGATGCGATTGTGGTCAGAAGGCATTAGTTAAACCCCTCTAGGTGATGTGATTGTGGTCAGAAGGCATTACACCCCTCTAGGTGATGTGATTGTGGTCAGAAGGCATTAGTTAAACCCCTCTAGGTGATGCGATTGTGGTCAGGAAGAATCGGTTAAACCCCTCTAGGTGATGTGATTGTGGTCAGAAGGCATTAAACCCCTCTAGGTGATGTGATTGTGGTCAGGAAGAATTAGTTAAACCCCTCTAGGTGATGTGATTGTGGTCAGAAGGAATTAGTTAAACCCCTCTAGGTGATGTGATTGTGGTCAGAAGGCATTACACCCCTCTAGGTGATGTGATTGTGGTCAGAAGGCATTAGTTAAACCCCTCTAGGTGATGTGATTGTGGTCAGAAGGCATTAGTTAAACCCCTCCAGATGATGTGATTGTGGTCAGGAAGAATCGGTTAAACTCCTCTAGGTGATGTGATTGTGGTCAGAAGGCATTAGTTAAACCCCTCTAGGTGATGTGATTGTGGTCAGGAAGAATCGGTTAAACCCCTCTAGGTGATGTGATTGTGGTCAGACAGCATTAGTTAAACCCCTCTAGGTGATGTGATTGTGGTCAGAAGGCATCAGTTAAACCCCTCTAGGTGATGTGATTGTGGTCAGACAGCATCAGTTAAACCCCTCTAGGTGATGTGATTGTGGTCAGAAGGTATTAGTTAAACCCCTCCAGATGATGTGATTGTGGTCAGGAAGAATCAGTTAAACCCCTCTAGGTGATGTGATTGTGGTCAGACAGCATCAGTTAAACCCCTCTAGGTGATGCGATTGTGGTCAGAAGGCATTAGTTAAACCCCTCCAGATGATGTGATTGTGGTCAGGAAGAATCAGTTAAACCCCTCTAGGTGATGTGATTGTGGTCAGAAGGCATTAGTTAAACCCCTCTAGGTGATGTGATTGTGGTCAGAAGGTATTAGTTAAACCCCTCTAGGTGATGTGATTGTGGTCAGAAGGCATTACTTAACTTAAACCCCTCTAACTCAAAACTGTTGGGTTATTGAAAAGACGGCAATACAGGATAAAGATTCAATCCTAATCATTTCATCCCTCATAATTTCAGTGTTTCAAAACGATAAATTTCAGCTTTGAACAGAGTAAAAAAAAAAATTAACAAGGGTTTTTCATTTGATAATCTTCCAATATATTTATTGGAAAAATACCTCTTTATTTGAATGTTTTCAACATGTTAAATGTTATTTGCTGCACATTAAACATATTTTTCACTTTCGAATCTATTCTTCTTGCCTCTAGATGCCTCCTGTATTCTGACAGATTGTGGTATATACTGGTATTAACGTCATTTTATTCAGAAGTACAACATCCCAGTATACACAAATTAGAGTTGTTTACGACATGATGAACTACAATATGAGGTTAACTACTCAACTTTTTCCTTTCCTTTAAGATTAAAGATATTGACTGGTCTTTACTGAATCGTGCATGTCTTGTCATATGGCAGGACAAGATTTTTCCAAAATGCAATTCCAATTCTGCTTTAATAAAAATTATATGGGTCCAGTCAAATATGACCTGAAGGCCACCTCTATACGTTGTTCGTGTAATACAAAAAACTTGATAAAGGCCACTATTTCGGTTCCTAATGTCATTGTTTATATATATTAGGTTAACTGCAAAATATCTGACTATGAGATTTCTTATTTGTATGGAAGAGTTCAAAAACTTTTATACAAGATCATATGCATATTGTTAAGATTTTGTGTATAATATCATGAAATACAGAATCAACATTACTCCTTGAATAAATCTTAGCCTGCCAAAATGAAGTTACTGTAGTGTGATTAGATGCCCATAATAGTCTCAATTTTGTAGTCAAATGGTACAATTGTCTTCATCATGACTGCACACAGATGTACATTTTATCGCGTCCTGTCCCACGGTTTACACCAATAACACAGCGTTAATACAACCGTCATTCTCTGGATTGTTGGTTACCTGTGCATATTTTCCTGTAAAAAAAAATAAAGCCAGTTTTAAATTACAGACAGAAAATTCTATTAGTTCTAGTCTGCCACAGCAGATTTACATAGTAGCCATGGATGCAAAAAATCTCAGAACATCAAGAAATTTAATTATATGTAATCTTTGTGGATGGTAAAATCAGGGGAAAATGATACATGTATCTTGACTTCTTCGTTAATCATTAACGTGAAAAGAAAAATTCCAAGCACGAAAATATAAAACCTCTACAGCGCTGTTGATAATTGGAGAATATCTGCTGATAGTTTTAATAAAGTTGCACTTAAATTACACAATGCAATAAATTAAGTTATATTTCTACACATCATTTCATAACTAAGAGTATGTAAAACAGTCTGGAATAGCCATTGCTCCATGTATGTGTCATATTCTTGTATTATATACTTGATGTATTGGTACTTACCCCAAATAACTTTTCCTCCTTGTGTGACTAGACCAAGCTCACTGATGTTGACCTGAAAACAGGGGAAACACTTCTGTATTATTTCAGGTTTGATAGATGAATATTGGAGTCTTAATTCAAGTGACAACAATTGACTGTGAGGCAGATATATACCCGTCGAGTGCCATATAGTGTTACAGTGTATATACACTATTTTTGCATTGAAAAAAGATATGCATCACCTCATGAGTATTTATCAGGTGGCATGACCATCACCTTTCACTACAAAATCAATGGTTAATTTTCTAATAGTTTGAGGAATACTTGTAATCAAGAGTTACTTATGTAGTCTCCAACTTGTTAAACACAACTTGATATCTTGACTATAAAGCCTACCAAGTATCAAAGAAATTGTTCAAAAAATGTAGGATCTCTGGACAAAAATCAGGCACTGAAATAAAGAAAGGACAACAACTTTTTGAAAAAACTGGTTGAATCAAAATGCTGTTCAGAGGAACAGCTATATAAGGGTTATAACTCCTACCAAGTTTCAAAGAAATCAGTTTCAAAATGCAAGAGATATCCAGACAACTCATATACTGAAATAAGGGAACTAACTTTGGCAAATTTTAAAGAAGTCAAATCAAAATTCTTTTTAGGGAAACGACTATTAAAACAAGAGGCCCATGGGGCCTGTATCGCTCACCTGGTTGGATTTGACCAAATGTCAAAATAATGTTCATGTTCAATTTGTTAATACATATACAAAAATGTACTCTCTGAAAGACCATATGGATTATTTTTACAACATAATGGTGTTTAAAGAAACTAAGTCCCTTAGGGTGGGGAAAACCCTTTGGCCTATTTTTACATCAGAATTGTGTTTATCCCTTAATGCCCAGCGATACTATACATAGTTATGGGATTGAGGGTCACAGTAACCATTTATGCAAAATCTGTTCCCCCATCACCACGGATGTTTCTGATCAAATTGGGTTCAAATCCATTTAAAACTCAAATCTCTATTTCCCTTATTTGGCCCCTCCCTTCAGGCCCTTTGGGGGTCAGAGTCAATATTTATATAAACTCTCTTTCCCCCTTCCCCTAAGGATATTCCAGACCAAATTTGGTTCAAATCCATTCATAACTTTATGAATAATAGCGATTTAAAGGATAAACCCCTTTTTCCCTATTTGGCCCCGACCCTCAGGCCCCTGAGGGTACAAAGTAAAAATTTATCCAAACTCGGTTCCCCTTCTCCCAAGGATGCTCTTGACCAAATTTGGTTACAATCCATTTAAAACTTTATGGCAAATAGCAATTAAAAAACGAATCTCTATTTCCCCTATTTGGCCCCGCACCTCAGGCCCCTCATCAATATTTATACAAACTCTTTCCCCCCTTCCTCTCTGGATGTTCCTGACCAAATTTAGTTAAAATCCATTCGTAACTTAATAATTAATAGCGATTTAAAGGATTAACCCCTATTTTCCCTATCGGACCCCATGGCCACTCCTCAGTCCCCTGGGGATTCAGAGTAAAAATTTATACCAACTCGGTTCCCCTTCTCCAATGAATATTCCTGACCATATTTGGTTAAAATCCATTAAAAACTTTATGACTAGTAGCAATTAAAAGACTAATCTCTATTTCCCCTACTTGGCCCCGCCCCTTAGGCCCCTAGGGGTACAGAGTAAAAATTCATATAAACTCTGTTCCCCCTCCCCTCAAGGATGTTCCTGACTAAATTTGGTGAAAAGCTATTCAATACTTTAGGACTAGTAGCGATTTAAAGGAGTAACCCTATTTCCCCTATTTGGCCCCGCCCCTCAGGCCCCTGGGGGTTGAGAATAAAGATTGATACAAACTCTGTTCCCCTTCTGCCAAGGATGTTCCTGACCAAATTTGGTTCAAATTCGTTCATAACTTTATGACTAGTAGCAATTTAAAGGAGTAACCCTATTTCCCCTATTTGGCCCCGCCCCTCAGGCCCCTGGGGGTTCAGAGTAAAACTTTATACAAACTCTGTTCCCCTTCTGCCAAGGATGTTCCTGACCAAATTTGGTCCAAATTCATTCATAACTTTATGACTAGTAGCGATTTAAAGGATTAACCCTATTTCCCCTATTTGACCCCGCCCCTCAGGCCCCTGGGGGTTCAGAGTAAAAATTTATACGAACTCTGTTCCCCTTCTGCCAAGGATATTCCTGATCAAATTTGGTTCAAATTCATTCATAACTTTATGACTAGTAGCGATTTAAAGGAGTAACCCTATTTCCCCTATTTGGCCCCGCCCCTCAGGCCCCTGGGGGTTCAGTGTAAAAATTTATACAAACTCTGTTCCCTTTCTGCCAAGGATGTTCCTGACTAAATTTGGTCCAAATTCATTCATAACTTTATGACTAGTAGCGATTTAAAAAAGTAACCCTATTAACCCTATTTGGCCCCGCCCCTCAGGCCCCTGGGGGTTCAGAGTAAAAATTTATACAAACTCTGTTCCCCTTCCCCCAAGGATGTTCCTGACCAAATTTTGTGAAAAACCATTCAATACTTTAGGACTAGTAGCAATTTAAAGAAAAAGTTGACGGACGACGGACGACAGACGACGGACGACGGACGCCGGACGCTGCGCCATGGCATAAGCTCACCGGCCCTTCGGGCCAGGTGAGCTAAAAATGTATACCAAGTTTAAAAAAAAAGTTATTAAATGTAGGAGATCTTGATGCAAACTTAAGTTTATGTTGGACGGAGGGAGAGCACCATACGATAATACTCCCACATATAAAAACAGGTACATGGTTAAGGTAGTTGAGATAATAGTAATCTGAGAAAACAGAAACCTCATACCATATTTATATTGTAATAGTTTATTTGTAAGGTCATGATCAGAGAAACCATTAGAACATATGTATAATCTCTGACTGTGTATATGCTGGCTTGTAGTTGTTGCAACATGAACATGCAACATCTGAAATGCTGCATTTGACCCTTGACTTGTGTCAAGGTCATATGTTGTAATGATAAGCCCATTTTATTCATAAACACAGGTAATTAGCACTAATTACAGAATCAAGAGCATTTTCCCCCAGTACAAAATGCTCCAAATATATCTATTTGGTGTAGATGGGTTCATTTCAACACCACACCCCAGTTTTTACATATAGGAGAGACTAAGTGTGATATGCCATGCAATCAAAAGAGACATTAAAACATTACAGAGTCGGATAGAACTGATCTGTTTACTTTGTGTTATGTCTTACCTCTATAACAGTTCCTTTTGTGATTACTCCTAGTGAGGTAAACATGGTCGATGTTGGATTTTTCTTTACTCCGATGATTGGCAGACAGAATGTGGCTTTAAGTTCAGGATGTGTAACATGAGCTTTGTTAAACCGTAAACCCTGAAAAAATATTGATAAAACATGTATAATGTACAAAGGGTAAACAGATTTTAATGAACGAAATAGGATCCAAATTAAATATGCAATTTTCATTTTAATTATTTCCATTAGAGGACTCATACAGGGCTTAGCTATCAATATAACTTACAAAAAGTAATCTTGAACTTGCATTGATTGTAATACTGTCTATATCCTTGTACGGTGTAAAATGCTGACCTAGGTCAAAATCTGATATTTATGTCTCATCTATTCTGAATGAAAAGAATTAGATGCTTTTAATTGCTTTCAAAATATGTTTTCAAGTTTTATGATACAAACTTGATGTATTTCTCAAAAAATAGTAATACTTATTCCAATTTTATACTCTCTGGATAAATTCATACATCGTCAACAACAGGAAAAGACTGTATAAAATGGGGGGTAGATAAGAGCACAAGAGCAGAAATAAATCGCTCCCTGGAAAAGTATTTATGGGAAATGATAGACATCACAGAACCATATCTATTTGGGAGTTAAACTTACCATGGGTCTTATAAACCTTTCAAACTTTGGTGGTTTTCTTGTGAATCCTTCTCCAACATAGCAAACTTTTGTAACCATTCTTTTCCACCCTTTTCCTAAAATGCAAAGACACCAGTATTGATAAAACTATTTTATAGTAAAGGAAAACCTTATCAATAAAATTTGTCTCAGTGGTAAAAGTTCTTTATAAAGTATAATGGCTTTTTGCTCCCAATAGCACCCCAGAGTTTAACATCAAGTAATTACTAATTACTGACATTAATAGAATCCACTTAGCAATGTTGTATTATATACACAGAAGCTTATATCATAAGAAAAATCAATTGTGGGTTGGTATTATGGGACATTACATAAATCTGTTACTTACGTTTTGTTTTTCCTGTTTTTATAACTTTAAATACTTCTGCTTCACTAACTCCTCGTACCTTTGGAATAGGCACATCCCATTTGCCCTGAAATCAAATTGAAATTTAGGTTATTTCATTTATGAGAAAAAATACTTGCTTGAGATGATGATACAAGACAATTTGACATCACAGAGAGAACCAGTAGACCAAGATAGATTGATGTAAGTACAATATACTTTTGTTCACAGTCTAATGGCTGTCATATATTTGTCAAATTCTCATTTTGTTTCTGCTATTTCTTAGAGACAAAGAGAGTTAGGATGAACAATGTTCCCTTTAGGTCCATATTTGTACAGGCTTGATTACGAGATGATTCAGTATCCCCTTTGCTCCTGTCCCTAGTGGTGATTGCTTCAAATTTGACTAATTTAAAATAACTCTGATGACTTACAACATCTGTTTTGGATTTACACAAATGAGGACAAGTTACACGTATCCAGCATCACTATAAGTGATCTGGAGGAACATGGGATGAACACCTATAACTTACAGCTTTTTCCTTCCTCTTTTGTTTCACCATATTAGACAGGACTTTAGCACGGCTCTGTCCCTCCCTGTCCAGCAGGTAGGCAGGGACGGCTCCATCAGGCACTACATCATCCTTCTTCTGTTTTGTCTTTCTCTCTTCATGCATCTTAATTCTGTTTTTTTTAAAATATAAATAGTCGTTAACCATATGAATCATGTCTTCATTAAATTATATGAGTACTGAAACAGATATCTTCCTTCAATATACATGTAACATCAATAAGAAATTTTAAACAAATGACATGCTGTCTTTGTTCAAGTAATGAATAGACAATAAAATAAAATTAATCATCCTTTAACACCTGTGAGATACTTGCTAACAAACACTTACTTCTTTTTTCCAATAATACTTAACAATGTGATGTCAATAGCTGTTCAATTTCTACATCAAAAAGGGAAAAATTTACACATAAGATAATTCTGCATTAATTCTTAACTTGACATGAATTCTTTACTTACGTTTTCTTCATCTGTACTTTTTCTGAATGTCTTTTCTTGTTGTGTAGTTTAGCTCTGAAAAAAAATAATGAAAAAGTTTTGTGTGTTCACACCCGACAGGACACAAATAGAATATTCTTTCCTGTCTGTTAACAATATGTTTCTTCATTTATATCCATACATACTATGGTGAAAGTGTATGTTGATCCAACCAATACACATGCTACCTGTGTATTATATAACAATGTCATGAATTAGAGGCCTGGCCTTGGACTTGGGGCCAGGAGCAAAAAAAAAATGTTTTCCTTGATCATTAACATACCTGGTATACCAGTAAAGTATCCTTTAAAACTAATGTATATAAAGAACAGTCTTTTCATATTTGAAAAATTGAAATTATGTAAAATTATGTTTTTTTTCTGTACAGGTTGAAGATTAAGGCGGTGTTGAAAACAGATGGCCATCATATATTCTGTTTGTAGACCATGAACTTGATCTCCAATTCACATCCGTAATTGAGAACTTTTCAAACTCACTTTATTCCTCTGAGTTTCTTTGCCTTATCTGCCATTTCATGGGCACGACGCCCCTCCTTCTTCCTCCTGTTTACAATCAAAGCAGTGCATTAAAACACATACCATAATAAAATATAGGGTAACAGTATTGCTAAAACAGAGATATAATTGACAGGTGCACAGCTATTACACTTGTAACTCAGAAAGAAGTATGCCTCCACCAGGGATCAACCTCTGAGCTAAAAGGAAATTGCACCTAGCGCAAAGTTTGAAAGCAACCGTATCACTACATTTTTTTTGTATGTACACTATTTACAATTAAAACCTGTCGCGCACTTATCAATAACTTAGAAATAATCAAACATACTGTCAAATGGTAATTATATAAAGGGATAACTTACAAACTAATTTTACATTTTATAATCGAGATATCATAGTAATTCAACTTCTGTCCTTACTTTCTCTCATGATAGTCCAGTCTGTAGCCATGACGTTTTCTATGTAGTTCTATATGTTCGTTTTGAGGCTGAAAAATAGAAAGAAACAGTTAAATATTTAAACTGAAAACTAATTTAACTTCATGAGTTCTCTTATCGTCTGTTGGTTATGTTTGATAACAGTAGCGAATTAGTCCTAGAGTTTCCTCTAGCCCCAACACCAGACGTAAAAGCTTGGCTGAGGATTTGGTAAAGCCCCCCCAACATATCGTGGTCAACATGTGTCTTGTCAAAATGTCAAGCACAGAGGAAACTCGGCCTGGTAAATAATTTTAGTTAACATATGACGGATATGTCAATTTCACTCAACTTTCGGGACATGGAAAATATATTAAATATTTATTTTGCCAGCAATCATGTATTTACCATGTTTGTGCGGTTATTTGATGTTCTTCGGTCGTGTTTTTGTTGATGGTGAAATAACGTGCAGCAAATAAACACGACCTCGTTATAAAAGGAAGTTACAAGCGTGCTTTGCAGTCAGACCGGAAAGTGGAAACTAAACTAGTCCAGTGTTTTTCAAGTAGGGCAAATATATCCGGATTTCAATTTAGTACTCAAGCATTTTGAATTTATTTAGTTTTGCATTGCATCGAACACACGAACTTGCAAGTAATTCCAAATCAACGAGCCATGGAAAAATGATAATTTGTGATTTATTTTACTGTGTATTAAACTCATGGATATTCCGCGAATTCGAACGGCTCATATATACGTACATTGCTCACAACCCCACTAGCTGCAATTTTCTTTTAATTGGCTCATATTTTCATTACACGAAAAAGCAGTCGACACTGAAGAGAAATACTTGTCCAGATATGTTGGCGATGAACACCGTATCACACTCATATTAAGTTATAAACAACCGCACATTTTAATAAAGAATACGATTTATATTAGAAGCTATGAACTTTCATGGGAAAAATCAAGGATATAAACACGTGAGTGAAAATTATTCAGTTAATCTTTTTTTTAAAGTAAAAGCGTGAGTGAAAAAAAAAAATTTATAAGGTGAAATGTTACCGATAATTAAAATTAACCTACTTGTTGTCGGGGTTATTTCCCTTCGTCCATTTTTACGCACCGAACGGCAATTTGAGCGGCTGTCGACAGAAACACGGGGGATAGCTCAGGCGACCTTCTAGAAATAATAATAAGATAATTCCAAGAGAGAGTCGGACCAATGCAGGGAGTCAACCTCCCGTAACTTCCCACCCCATTGTAGTACTGATACTAAGAATACACATGTGGTATGTTGAACTTAGTGCACGTTAGAAACATTTTTTCACAGTTTTGTTTATTGTCCATCAACCTATCACTAAATCTGTTGTTTAATTGTTTCCCTTGTACAATCTGAGGCTACCAACGAGTTTATTTATTTATGAATCTTTTTTATATCAAAAATTGATATTAAAAAAAAAAAAACTTTATATAAACAAATAAATAATAAAACCGCCGTCTAATTAATACGCCCGTCATGAAAAAAAATTGTTCGCATTTTTGTCCGCAGATCACCTCCTAATTGATTGACCGATTCTTTGAAACTTGGTAAGCTTTGTTATCGTGGTATGTTTTGTGTATGATTGAAAAGAATTTTGATTCGGTTACTTTTGCAAAAACTTATGGTCTTATTGTTATTTTAGTATTTGAATCATGTCCGGAGATTTCCTTCTACAGTTGTCTATTGATAACTTTGAGATTTGGTAGGCTTTATAATCACGAAATCAAGTTGTGTTTAATGATTTGGAGACTTTTGATTTCTTGTTTTCCCGAAACTGTTAGAAAATTGACGTTGTATTAAAAGGTAAGTGTTTTAGAATTTTCACTCATTGATGTATGTAGCACAACATATGGAGGGCGTATTGTGTTCCCCTCCGCGGTGCTGTTATTTGATATTAGGAAATTATTTTTTATGTATCAAAAATTCCATATTTTCATATATAAATATAGTGAATAAATAGTAAAACTGCGCCCGATAGTCCCCACCACCTGAGTGATTTCTATGTTCCTGCTTCCCCCTCCATTCACACTGAAGCATGTTGGGTAGCTGTGTCGTTTCTCTAGTTGCTTCGATTCCCTTACGGTACCTTAAATCAGCTGTTACGTGGGTGTAAAGTCAGGATAAAAATTGGAATGAAAAACTTGAGTAGTTACAGGTTCTGAGTTAATTTAATTTATGTCCTATACGCAAAATACAGTATAAAGAACCACCAATGTACTGGTGGATCCGAACTCAAAATAATATATATATATATATAGAATGGGTAAACACGAGTTACAACTTCAGAAGCTGGCTCTAAAGTGCAGTTACATCACAGATACAGTAAGGTCTCTGAACTTCGATAGGTATTCCGTACCTATAGATGGTAATCTGATATCAGGTGTTACTCATTCATAAATATACATACAAAACCCCGTCTTATTTAAAAGAATTCATGCGATATAATTAAAAATAAAAATAAACGAACGAACAAGCAGTCAAAAATATATTAAAAGAGATAACCACATACGTTCTCTACCTCCTACATAACTGAGGTGTATCAACACTCCTCGATTGACACAATATCCGGGTAGATTCGCTTACTAATGTATACTGTAGTCTCGAGATAGACGGAATTGATGGATCATTCGCCATTTTGAAATTGACATGGTACCATATGCGTAATGTTAGGTTGGTAGGAGTGATATAGCAGACACGGGGGGAAATAAAATTGTTACAACTACAGTTTTAAAATGCAGCCTATAACGTTCGATTACTCTAACATGCATGATTATACCTGTTCAACACATTCGCTGAGATTAAAACTTTTGTCGAATACCGAATCTGTGGTTTCATCAGTTGTGAAATCGTGGATCTATCATTATAGACAGCTAACACGTGGGTTTTTATTTGTATAAAGTAGGTGTTTTATAACTAAGGTGTATTATTGAGACCTATATAATGTAATGGTACAATGTCTGTGAGATTACTTTACTTCATTATCATACCTATAATTCTGCCAATCTGTAGGGTAAAATGCCTTCTATGTCTTTGTAAGATTGTTCCGTAGTTTGTATGGCTTTTCCGAGAAGCTAGTTGTCGTGTTGTATTCATATTAGCGCGCGCACGGACGCGCGACATTTTTATTACCGGAAACAGTCGTTGATCACATATCCCGTGATGATATAGTTCAAACCTCAGAAATGCAGCAGGCTAATAGCTTAATGGTCTTTAAATGTCATGCGCTTATCGATATATTACGAACAAAGAATATATTCCAGCATTATTTTTGAATGTTGTTTGTTATATATATAATATTTGCTAATGAGCTGAAAACTCAAAGATGATAAAGAACATTAGATACAACCTAATTATTAGTTTTTCTTAAGTTGAATTTTCCGCGTATTTTAAGATATAGGTTTTAACACATTGCGTAAAAGTAAGATGCATTCTACCAAAACTACAATAAAGTATCCATCTCTCCATTTTTTGCTGTATTTGTATAACTATGAAAACACGAAGATAGGCACTGGCTCTACTGTATATATAAATGGTTGTTCCAGGATTATTCAGTTCCAAGATGAGATGAAAATCCGCGTTGTTCTGTAGACACAGTTTGGACTCGCCAACAAAGGATATTATATGACTCTTTTATTAGTAATTCACAACAAACCACGCCAATATTTCAACCGTTTATCTTATCTATGATCAGCCGTGGAAGTTTGCGTGGGATACATCACAATTATAAACAATATTATACCCTAATCTTGCGAGAAATATTCCTTCCACTGAATGTTATATACTTAACTGTTATTGATTTGTCCATATTAGAAAAAAGTATTAATCGTAGCAGCTACAAGTAATATACAGGTGGTTTGTGGTAGGGTGGGGTGTTAATCATATGTAAATAGTCTCGGTCACACCCTATAACGCCCAGTCCTCTTCTTTTGGATTTTGGATTACATATCGATATTGATCATTGAGGATTTGATTTTTTTGCTTTATTCAAACATGCAAAGTGTCATAGAGTGTGACTTGAATCTGATTTTGACAGACGCCATTTGTTTAACTGTCACGTACGCATTGTCTGAAAAATCAATTTTACAGTTAATATT
This sequence comes from Pecten maximus, assembly GCF_902652985.1. Lineage (NCBI taxonomy): Eukaryota > Metazoa > Mollusca > Bivalvia > Pectinida > Pectinidae > Pecten > Pecten maximus. The sequence goes on along the minus strand of NC_047023.1, from coordinate 23,405,962 downwards.
TTACACAATGGAATATATTGAATTATGGTGGCATTTTCTAAATCCAGACAACATTTCCTTTTAAAATCAGATCTGATACTATGTGTAATTAGTATTTTTTTCTTATCTGATCTAATTGAAATCATAACTCAAAATATATTTTCTTCCACTTTTTCATAAAATTAAACATTCCTAATATCTTTGAACAATGGGTCGGTTTAGCTTTTGAACGAAATCGGATACAAACGGATAAGCATATTTCTTTTAATATGCCGTTAAGATGGGTTTATTGCGCCGTGACAATCCAGGGCCCTTTTGAGATTGGGGTTTCCTTGTAGTAGTTGGTAACTACCTTACTGAACAACATGCGAGAGGCCCGTCCCATGGAAACGACCACGATAGCACAAACCGGCCCGCTTCCTGTGAAACACAAACCGACACGGGTAGGGAGCGTCTAACCACGCACCTTGGACCTTCAACCGAGGGTACCTGGCTGGCGCTCTAAGGGACTGTGTTATCGCGGTCCCCTGTTGAGAGGTAACAGTCTTTCTCCCGACTACCTCATATATTTATCTATAAGTTATGTATCCAAATATTTTTTTTGTCATTTTGTTGATACACAGTTGTTTTTATTTAAGTTTTGTTTTATTATAAAATCATATAAAATATGTTTTGAAGCTTTGACCCGTCTTGATACAAGACATTAATAGTAGTTATAACCGACATCAGAGACGTATATACCAAGTCTCTGCCGACATGTAGTTTTGCACGCAACCACAACATAAATTTATTTTAACTAAGATAATGAATTAATAACCGACAACGTGATCCTCTATATATCTATATCTGACGAGGGACGCTGACATGGGTGTCATGTACAGTCTTATATTTACATTTGGATGGCAAAGCCATGAGATAAACAAACTAAACAAATTTGCAGTCTATGAGAGTATAACTGACACCCAAAGCGTGACACCATTCTATGCATAACTGACACCCAAATCGTGCATTCGGGTGTTATTCATACGCGACCGGATTTACGGATGGGATCCCCCGGAACTACTTGCAGCCAATGTAAACAAATGGCATCTTATCATTGCTCATCATGCTATCGGATAGAGTACGAGACAAGAAAACAAATCTTAAAATGTAAAACGAAAATAAAGGTAAGAATGGTTAACAATCACGAAAATGGAAATAAAACAAGATTTAATAAACACATATGTTGACAGATATTTGTTCCGGGGCCAGAGTGGAAAATCATTACACACCACATTGTTTGCGCGCCACCGCCATCCAGTGTTTGAATGACAAAAATTTTGAAACCCGACACATCATGTTTATGTCAAATCATAAGAACGAGGCTTCTCTCCGGTCGTACAATAGAACAGTTTCTTCTTCACAAAAGAAAGCATCAAGTGGTGTATTATCGTGTCTAACACATCCTAAACTTGAAACAGCCATGGTACCCGTCACAAGCAACGTTGTCGCTGAAGCTCGTCTAACTCCCTCGGCCACTGTCACTTCTCTCATTGGTCGTATCCCTGACACCGATGCTGTTGTAGCTACTATAAACTGTAATCAGGTTTCCATGCAATCAAAGAACATGTTTACATCTGGTTTTTTGGCGAATTCCACTTTCTCCCACAGCACATTCAACTTTCATAGCTAAACTCTGTCAATGCTGTCAGCCGTTGCGTGCGCGTGGTGACGGGTGAAATTTCCATTCGCATAATTGTTCCGGATGGTAAATTAAAAAAAAAAATCCGAAATCGTTAACAAACTGAATAATTCATCCGTATATTCTGAAATACTGACTACCAATATTATTGATATTGTTATTAAAATATCTGATGATGTTTTCAGTATTTTTTTAATGATTTCCACGCACTATTTAAAAAAAAAAATTTGCCAATCAGCACGTGAATCACAATAGGCTGTTCAATTTGTTGACCTCTGACAGTGGAAACGTCGGTAAAGTTCAGATTTCAAATTATAATGAAAATTAAAGTTGAAATCGAAAAGAAACTAATATAGGAAACGTAAATATAAGCATTAAACTGTCTTTTTATGGATTATATGGTCTATATAGATGCCAGAGCTTTGCAGACAATCATTTCATAATGCGCTAGCGCGCATTATGAAGATTGTCCGCAAAGCTCTGGCATCTATATAGACCATATAATCCATAAAAAGACAGTTTAATGCTTAATTAGATCCATAATTCAATAAATTTGATAAATTCCATCTTGCATTTGAAAAGAACATCAAGTACATGTGTATACATGTAGTATGAACACGTAGCAAACAGATAACGATACTAGCATATCTATACGCTGTGATATCTATACTTTGAGGACTAAAAAATTCACCAACAACCTGCAATCTCAAAGGATTTTACAAAGTAACAGGACTACATACAGCCATTTCACTCCTTGATATGTTGATTTCCTCCAAGCCTACATATAGACATCTCGCCCCTTTATCTGTTTAAGACTGTAGTGCTCCAGTTGTATGACTTTCTGTTAGTTTCCTCCACTCCTACATATAGACACTTCGCCCCTTTATCTGTTTAAGACTGTGGTACTCCAGTTTTCTGACGTTCTATTTGGTTCCTCCAAAATAACGTGTGGTCATTTCGTACCTTTATCTTTTAAGACTGTGGTACTTCAGTTTTCTGACGTTCTATTTGGTTCCTCCAAAATCACGTGCGGTCATTTCGTACCTTTATTTGTTTATGCTATGGTAGTCCAACTGTGTGTCTGGCTGCTGGTTCTCACAATAGGTATACTCCTCTTTTATATTTGTTTGGTCCTTAATGAAGTCCAATTGTTATGCTAGTACTACTAATGTGGGATGCAGTTATATATTCATTATCCGTCGGACTTTTAATTTTTTTTATGAATTCTGGCACCAGTTACTATATAAACTCACATTCAATACATTTTAAAACATATTCAATGTCCAAAACAAACTAACGAAATTGATCCAGTCTTGGGAGTTAATGTGCCACATCTTGTTTAGGCCCCATTTCCCTGGCGCCCCTTCTGGGTTTATGCCATTTCAGTCCCAAGCATCATGCTGATTCCTATAACGACGACTATACAACCATGTAATGAGGGTCGTTAATATTCCGGGTGTGTTTAAAGGCACAACCCACCTGTGTGTTTTGTATAATCATTTACAAACGAATTCCTCCATTGGGAAAGATCTTTCATTCTTTGTCACGTGGCACCTGCCTGGCTCTCAAGCCTCGGAGATACCCCTAGTTTTCATTTTGTTACATTTTGCTAAGTAAATCAACACATATGGATGAAAATGTTTCACGTTAAAATCAATTTTGCAGGTTCCACCGATTTTCAGGATAGAATGGACCAACCCAAATAATTTATTTCTTGGAATGGAATCATAACCGCGACCGTTTTACGCTCACCAGATACGGATGGCCAGTACTAGTGGTGAGTTTAAGTTTACAGACTTGTAGCACAGGGGCTTGGCTCGATTTTCCAAATGATGCATATATATGTAGTATGATGAGTTTACACACACACACACACACACACATATATATATGGACCATCATTTGGAAAATCGTGCCAAGCCCTGTGACTTGTAGTAGTAATTCTGATCTACCAGATCCCCACCTAAATTCCCTTACTACTTGTATGATCTCCTGCCGAAAGTTGTGTCCACACCTTCCTCACCTGTTCTTGCTATATAAACAAAGATAACGTCTGAATAGGATAATCCAATTTTCGTGTCTCTTGAAAAAGGCCACATATATGTATCACTATGTCGGCGTCGGATTGTCTTTCAGGTTCAAAGGTCAAGGGTCATTGTTACTATAAATAGAAAGTCCGCATAATGGTTTTCGTGCGATAACTTGAGTTCCCATGAGCCAATCAAACTCAAACTTCATATAGTGCTTTCTTACCAAAAGTGCTAGCTTATGGTTGCTTTTCATGTTCAAAGGTCAAGGTCACTGTTAATGCAAAATTGGTTTCCATGCCATAACTTGAGTTCCGTTGGGCCAAACAAATTCAAAGTTTGTAAGTGCTTCCTTATCAAAACTGTTTGCTTGGGAGTGCTTTTCATGCTCAAAGGTCAATTGTCAATGTCACTGTTACAATAAATAGAAAATTTGTTTCCATGTGATAATTCGAGTTTTCTTTAGCTAATCAGGCTCAAACTTCATACAGTGCTTTCTTACCAAAAGTGCTTGCTTAGATTGCTTTTCAAAAGTCGAAGGTCATTGTTATTATGAATAGAAAATAAGTTTGCTTGCGATAACTTGAGATCCCTTGGGCAAATCAAACGCAAACTTGATGCATTGCTTTCTTACAGGAAGTGCTTGCTTGTGTAAAATCCATCTCCTATCTTGCTGCGCAGGCGGCGACAAATCCACTTTCGTGGAATTCTTGTTCTTAATGCATGTATTCAATGAAAATGAAAACGACTGCATGTAAATATGGGTGTAAGTAAATGACTCTGGAGATATTATAGATATTCTGTAATTCTGTAGTCGATGACTGGCTTGTGTAAATAATAAAACATGTTTAGTCAGATTGTTTGTTGACTGGTCCCTGTACATGCTATAGTGAATGGACAAATTGTCTCTGATGTTCACAGCTTCATACATTGCCAGTTGATTGATATTTGTGGCATGTCTTCTATGCTGTCAGTTAATGTGACAACTGGTTGTCAATACCAGCTATGAGTGTAATAACGTCATATATTCATTAACCTCATATCCTACTCCATATTTATTAACACATATCATGTGTATGTATTGATGTAATTGTAAGGCGATGACTTATATAAGCTCTGTATCCGTGGTAATAGAACTAGCTGTGCTTTTCGCAAAATCAGTTTAGAATGAAGGAAATATCAGGTTAGATTATGAATATCAGGTTAGATTATGAGAATCAGGTTAGAATTGGAGTATCAGGTTAGAATTGGAGTATCAGGTTAGATTATGAGTATCAGGTTAGAATTGGAGTATCAGGTTATAATTGGAGTATCAGGTTAGATTATGAGTATCAGGTTAGAATTGGAGTATCAGGTTAGATTATGAGTATCAGGTTATAATTGGAGTGCCAGGTTAGAATCGGAGTATCAGGTTAGAATTGGAGTATCAGGTTAGATTATGAGTATCAGGTTAGATTATGAGTATCAGGTTAGAATTGGAGTATCAGGTTAGGTTATGAGTATCAGGTTAGAATTGGAGTACCAGGTTAGAATCAGAGTATCAGATTTAAATTTGAGTATGAGGTTAGAATTGGAGTTGGGAGTTAGAATAGGAGTACCTGGTTATAATCGGGGTTTCAGGTTAGAATTGGAGTACCAGGTTAAATTGAGTAGGAGGTTAGAATTGGAGTACTAGGTTAAATTGAGTAGGAGGTTATAATTGGAGTCGGAGGTTAGAATTGGAGTATCAGGTTAGAATTGGAGTATCAGGTTAGATTATGAGTATCAGGTTAGATTATGAGTATCAGGTTAGAATTGGAGTATCAGGTTAGGTTATGAGTATCAGGTTAGAATTGGAGTACCAGGTTAGAATCAGAGTATCAGATTTAAATTTGAGTATGAGGTTAGAATTGGAGTTGGGAGTTAGAATAGGAGTACCTGGTTATAATCGGGGTTTCAGGTTAGAATTGGAGTACCAGGTTAAATTGAGTAGGAGGTTAGAATTGGAGTACCAGGTTAAATTGAGTAGGAGGTTAGAATTGGAGTCGGAGGTTAGAAATGGACTCGGAGGTTAGAATTGGAGTAGGAGGTTAGAATTGGAGTCGGAGGATAGAATTGGAGTAGGAGGTTAGAATTGGAGTCGGAGGTTATAATTGGAGTCGGAGGTTATAAATGGAGTAGGGAGGTTATAATTGGAGTCGGAGGTTATAATTGGAGTCGGAGGTTATAAATGGAGTAGGAGGTTATAATTGGAGTAGGAGGTTATAATTTGAGTCGGAGGTTAGAATTGGAGTCATAGGTTAGAATTGGAGTCGGAGGTTAGAAATGGAGTCGGAGGTTAGAATTGGAGTAGGAGGTTAGAAATTGAGGAGGAGGTTAGAATTGGAGTCGGAGGTTAGAATTGGAGTCGGAGGATAGAAATGGAGTAGGAGGTTAGAAATGGAGTAGGAGGTTATAATTGGAGTCGGAGGTTAGAATTGGAGTAGGAGGTTAGAATTGGAGTCATAGGTTAGAATTGGAGTCGGAGGTTAGAAATGGAGTAGGAGGTTATAATTTGAGTCGGAGGTTAGAATTGGAGTAGGAGGTTGTAATTGGAGTAGGAGGTTAGTATTGGACTCGGAGGTTAGAATTGGAGTAGGAGGTTAGAAATGGAGTAGGAGGTTAGAATTGGAGGAGGTTAGAAATGGAGTAGGAGGTTAGAATTGGAGTCGGAGGTTAGAATTGGAGTAGGAGGTTAGAATTGGAGTATCAGGTTAGAATTGGAGTAGGAGGTTAGAATTGGAGTCATAGGTTAGAATTGGAGTCGGAGGTTAGAATTTGAGTCGGAGGTTAGAATTGGAGTAGGAGGTTATAATTGGAGTCGGAGGTTAGAATTGGAGTCGGAGGTTAGAATTGGAGTCGGAGGTTATAATTTGAGTAGGAGGTTAGAATTGGAGTCGGAGGTTAGAATTGGAGTCATAGGTTAGAATTGGAGTCGGAGGATAGAAATTGAGTAGGAGGTTAGAATTGGAGTCGGAGGTTAGAATTGGAGTCATAGGTTAGAATTGGAGTCGGAGGATAGAAATTGAGTAGGAGGTTAGAATTGGAGTCATAGGTTAGAATTGGAGTAGGAGGTTAGAATTGGAGTCGGAGGTTAGAATTGGAGTAGGAGGTTAGAATTGGAGTAGGAGGTTAGAATTGGAGTCGGAGGTTAGAATTGGAGTCATAGGTTAGAATTGGAGTCATAGGTTAGAATTTGAGTAGGAGGTTAGAATTGGAGTAGGAGGTTAGAATTGGAGTCATAGGTTAGAATTGGAGTAGGAGGTTAGAATTGGACTCGGAGGTTAGAATTGGAGTAGGAGGTTAGAATTTGAGTCGGAGGTTAGAATTGGAGTAGGAGGTTATAATTGGAGTCGGAGGTTAGAATTGGAGTAGGAGGTTATAATTGGAGTCGGAGGTTAGAATTGGAGTCATAGGTTAGAACTGGAGTAGGAGGTTATAATTGGAGTCATAGGTTAGAATTGGAGTAGGAGGTTATAATTGGAGTCGGAGGTTAGAATTGGAGTAGGAGGTTATAATTGGAGTCGGAGGTTAGAATTGGAGTCGGAGGTTAGAATTGGAGTAGGAGGTTAGAATTGGAGTCATAGGTTAGAATTGGAGTCATAGGTTAGAATTGGAGTCGGAGGATAGAAATTGAGTAGGAGGTTAGAATTGGAGTCGGAGGTTAGAATTGGAGTAGGAGGTTAGAATTGGAGTCGGAGGTTAGAATTGGAGTCGGAGGTTAGAATTGGAGTAGGAGGTTAGAATTGGAGTAGGAGGTTAGAATTGGAGTCATAGGTTAGAATTGGAGTAGGAGGTTAGAATTGGAGTCGGCGGTTAGAATTGGAGTCGGAGGTTAGAATTGGAGTAGGAGGTTAGAATTGGAGTCATAGGTTAGAATTGGAGTAGGAGGTTAGAATTGGAGTCGGAGGTTAGAATTGGAGTCATAGGTTATAATTGGAGTCATAGGTTAGAATTGGAGTCGGAGGTTATAATTGGAGTCGGAGGTTATAATTGGAGTCGGAGGTTAGAATTGGAGTAGGAGGTTATAATTGGAGTCGGAGGTTAGAATTGGAGTCGGAGGTTAGAATTGGAGTAGGAGGTTAGAATTGGAGTCATAGGTTAGAATTGGAGTCGGAGGATAGAAATTGAGTAGGAGGTTATAATTGGAGTCGGAGGTTAGAATTGGAGTCGGAGGTTAGAATTGGAGTCGGAGGTTAGAATTGGAGTCATAGGTTAGAATTGGAGTCGGAGGATAGAAATTGAGTAGGAGGTTAGAATTGGAGTCGGAGGTTAGAATTGGAGTAGGAGGTTAGAATTGGAGTCGGAGGTTAGAATTGGAGTCGGAGGTTAGAATTGGAGTCGGAGGTTAGAATTGGAGTCGGAGGTTAGAATTGGAGTAGGAGGTTAGAATTGGAGTCATAGGTTAGAATTGGAGTAGGAGGTTATAATTGGAGTCGGAGGTTAGAATTGAGTGGGAGGTTATAATTGGAGTCGGAGGTTAGAATTGGAGTCATAGGTTAGAATTGGAGTAGGAGGTTATAATTGGAGTCGGAGGTTAGAATTGGAGTAGGAGGTTATAATTGGAGTCGGAGGTTAGAATTGGAGTCGGAGGTTAGAATTGGAGTAGGAGGTTAGAATTGGAGTCATAGGTTAGAATTGGAGTCGGAGGATAGAAATTGAGTAGGAGGTTAGAATTGGAGTCGGAGGTTAGAATTGGAGTCGGAGGTTAGAATTGGAGTCATAGGTTAGAATTGGAGGAGGTTAGAAATGGAGTAGGAGGTTAGAATTGGAGTCATAGGTTAGAAATGGAGTAGGAGGTTATAATTGGAGTAGGAGGTTAGAATTGGAGTCGGAGGTTAGAATTGGAGTCGGAGGTTAGAATTGGAGTCGGAGGTTAGAATTGGAATCGGAGGTTGTAATTGGAGTAGGAGGTTAGAATTGGAGTCATAGGTTAGAATTGGAGGAGGTTAGAAATGGAGTAGGAGGTTAGAATTGGAGACATAGGTTAGAAATGGAGTAGGAGGTTATAATTGGAGTAGGAGGTTAGAATTGGAGTCGGAGGTTAGAATTGGAGTCGGAGGTTAGAATTGGAGTCGGAGGTTGTAATTGGAGTAGGAGGTTAGAATTGGAGTCATAGGTTAGAATTGGAGGAGGTTAGAAATGGAGTAGGAGGTTAGAATTGGAGTCATAGGTTAGAAATGGAGTAGGAGGTTATGATTGGAGTAGGAGGTTAGAATTGGAGTCGGAGGTTAGAATTGGAGTCGGAGGTTAGAATTGGAGTCGGAGGTTAGAATTGGAGTCGGAGGTTGTAATTGGAGTAGGAGGTTAGAATTGGAGTCATAGGTTAGAATTGGAGTCGGAGGTTAGAATTGGAGTCGGAGGTTAGAATCGGAGTCGGAAGTTGTAATTGGAGGAGGAGGTTATAATTGGAGTCATAGGTTAGAATTGGAGTCGGAGGTTAGAATTGGAGTCGGAGGTTAGAATTGGAGTAGGAGGTTAGAATTGGAGTCGGAGGTTAGAATTGGAGACATAGGTTAGAATTGGAGTCATAGGTTAGAATTTGAGTCGGAGGTTAGAATTGGAGTAGGAGGTTAGAATTGGAGTAGGAGGTTAGAATTGGAGTAGGAGGTTAGAATTGGAGTAGGAGGTTAGAATTGGAGTCATAGGTTAGAATTGGAGTCGGAGGTTAGAATTGGAGTAGGAGGTTAGAATTGGAGTAGGAGGTTAGAATTGGAGTAGGAGGTTAGAAATGGAGTAGGAGGTTAGAATTGGAGTAGGAGGTTAGAATTGGAGTCGGAGGTTAGAATTGGAGTAGGAGGTTAGAATTGGAGTCATAGGTTAGAATTGGAGTAGGAGGTTAGAATTGGAGTAGGAGGTTAGAATTGGAGTCATAGGTTAGAATTGGAGTCGGAGGTTAGAATTGGAGTCATAGGTTAGAATTGGAGTCGGAGGTTAGAAATTGAGTAGGAGGTTAGAATTGGAGTCATAGGTTAGAATTGGAATCGGAGGATAGAATTGGAGTCGGAGGTTAGAATTGGAGTCATAGGTTAGAATTGGAGTCGGAGGATAGAAATTGAGTAGGAGGTTAGAATTGGAGTCGGAGGTTAGAATTGGAGTAGGAGGTTAGAATTGGAGTCGGAGGTTAGAATTGGAGTAGGAGGTTAGAATTGGAGTACCAGGCTAGAATCTGAGTACCAGGTTAGAATTGAAGTATGAGGTCACTGTATTCGAAAACTGCTAATTGACGATTTGTGTCTATATTCCAAGTTGGTGTTATATGATTATGTCACCATGCATCTTCAGACAGTAAACAGAATTACTTGATTTGAAAAATACATTTATCCCGATCATGGTTTTATCCTTGTTTTTCCAATTCGTGATTCACATAAGTCCAACCCTGTTCTCAACACTGACACGGGTTGGGGCTTACATGTATTTAAAACAGTTAATAGTGTGTTTCTACTTTTGACACATTTGTAGTGTATTTCTATTTTTGACACTTTTGTAGTGTATTTCTACTTTTGACAGATTTGAAGTGTATTTCTACTTTTGACACATTTGTAGTATATTTCTACGTTTGACAGATTTGTAGTGTATTTCTACTTTTGACACATTTTTAGTGTATTTCTACTTTTGACAGATTTGTAGTGTATTTCTACTTTTGACAGATTTGTAGTGTATTTCTACTTTTAACACATTTGAAGTGTATTTCTCCTTTTGACACATTTGTAGTGTATTTCTACTTTTGACACATTGTAGTATGTTTTTACTTTTGACACATTTATAGTGTATTTTGCTGAATGTGCCATTTTGATGTAACAGAATCTGAAGGTAAATGGGTTGACCGTTCCTTTAATTAAGAAAAGTCTCTTAGTGATACATACTCTATAGAGAAACATGATATTACGTTAAGATTTCCCCTGTAATGCAGTAATGCTTTCCAATGGGCGAAACATCAGATGTACAAAACGTTGACGAAAGTAGAGGCTGTTTGCTGACTCTAACATCCCCTCCCTTTTTTTAAGAGCTCAATTTCTATAAGGCATTCCTAGATACAAATTTTGTCCGCCCAGACGGTGAGCTCAAATTGACATCTAATGATTAAATATTACTTGCAATGCCTCTACTGTTTCCGACAACATATCCAAAACTCTATACACATATGTACATAGAGTTTATACGGTAAATAGAAATATTTAGCGGTTATCTTATTTGAGTTTTTTACGCTTTAAGCATTCCACTAAATTATGATTGCATCAATTGTAGTTTATCTACATTGGTTACTATGGCAATCATAGTTTATCTACATTGGTTTCTATAGCAATCATAGTTTATTTACATTGGATACTATGGCAATCATTGTTTATCTAATTGGTTTCTATGACAATCATAGTTTATCTACATTGGTTTCTATGGCAATCATTGTTTATCTACATTGGTTTCTATGGCAGTCATTGTTTATCTACATTGGTTTCTATGGCAATCATTGTTTATCTACATTGGTTTCTATGGCAATCATTGTTTATCTACATTGGTTTCTATGGCAATCATTGTTTATCTACATTGGTTTCTATGGCAATCAGTGTTGATGCGGTAATTCATCATTCCTCTATTCTGTTTTAATTTGGTTTTGAGCTAACACTTTAATGCGTCAAATTAAAGTACCTTTACAGTATCATCTATTTTTAATGATGGGCAGTAGTCAGTTACAAATTACGTTAATTACAAACTTATAATTACTTTAATTACAAATTACGTTAATTACAAAATTATGATTACTTTAATTACAAATTACGTTAATTACAAACTTTTAATTACTTTAATTACAAACAATAAAAATGGTAACATTCTCTCTCTTGAAGACTCCGCTGGTGTTATCAAATGTTCAAAGAAGCATCCAGTCACTTTATTTATACCAAAATGTAATAAAAGAACAGATATCACGTGTCAGTTAATTTACAGACAATATATTCGTTAAATATCTATACACTACATAAGCACATAAAAATGAATTTTTTCCCTAATGTCAACATGAGGGAGGGGATCAATTAAAAATATTCTATTTAATCATTTATGATTAAATTAGAATTGGGCTACACGTTAGAAGTGCACAATCATCCTACATCCACGTTGCATCTTCTTATTTTGACATAAAACTCACAGGTCTGATAGGAGACAAAAGTGTATACCTTAATTAATTTACAGTCAATATAATGCTTAATTAGTTTAATACCACATACAACACCTATTAATAAATGCTTTCCTATTAGCAACAGGGGGGAAGTTTTAATTAAAAGTATCCTAAGTCATAATGATTTAATGAGCATTCGACAACATACTTGCTCTACTGCATATCCTTCCATCCAATTCACAGGTATGGAGACAGCGCCAAAACATTCTGGTAGATATAGTAGAAGAAATGGATGTGTTGTAGGTGTTGCAATGGCAACACTTTAACCTATCCGAGAAGAACAACTCCAAACGAATAGTCCCACATAAGTCACACGGTCATTGGCCCACGCATGTTCTTTGCCAGCCATAGACAATTTGAAATGGTACATGTGCATCTATATTTTTAGGAATTGATTATTTATTTCTTTTGGAAATTTAATCATCATTTTAGTGAAAATTCGATGTTTTAAAACATAGTTCATGTGTTCAATAGTTGTTGAAGGGAGAAAAGTCTGCTGGGAAATATATATTTTATAGGACTAGAACGGAACCAAGTTACGGAAATAAATTGGTTACGCTGTTAAGTTGATCTCCGGTGGTGACTGCTGAGTCTAGTCGGCTTGTAGAATCACTATAAACAAAGGGATAATTGTGTTATTAACTAATTCAGAACTAATCGGGATTATTGAATATATATATAATATTTATTTTAGATCATTGTTGAGAAATAACGTTACGGTGACATTCTTTGTAGATAGATGTGTACCCGGCCCGGCTCAATATTAAATTGTTGCGTGGGAGGAAATTTATGGCGAAAAGTGCGTACTATAAATCGAATACCTACCATGGGGACTCAGCAGGATACAGGTAAGCCGGTACGCCGTCGCGCCCTATGACGCCTCCACAACTATTCAGATAAGATCCGAAAAGGTAAGCTTAATACTTACTTATCTCGGCATTTTGTTGGGGACATGACGTGTTCAGGCTCCGGGTTCCGGTATATTCCTAAACTTCAAATCTAAGGAAATCTTCTTCACCAGTATTTCCCCCTTAAATCCAATAAAAGTTTTCATGGAAAAATTATGTTATATATATATATATGTTTTTTTTTTAGATTACGGAACAAAAAGAATACAAAAATGCATATATTTTCTTCACTTTTTAGACAGTTTTTTTCTCAGTATTCTTATGCTGACGTTGAAAATTGTGAGACTTTCCAAAATGTATTGTCGCTTCACGAGTTTTATTAAGATTTTGCAGGTTTTCAATAGATTAATATAGGGATTGATTTTTTCTTGAGGGGTTTTATTGCTGATGCAGTTGATCGTATATCCGGAGATCTGACACGTACATTAATATTCTACTTGTGTTTTCACTGTAAGTGGATATTTAGCGCAAATGCTAGGTGGTTTATTGTTAAATTGATTACAATGGAATATGCAATGTCGTTTCTTTGTCTAATATTCTCCTCCTATGCCTAGTATGTCAAAGGAGCTAGCCATACCTATATATTTCTATATATCTACCTAATACATAATTTGACAGATCCAACAAGCTCATACAGTTAGATCACACGAAAAATTAAGTTAATAGTTTACACTGTTTCATCCATCAAAACTTTTATTTTTCTACTCTTAAAACTGCCATTGTCGATTCCAAGCTTAAGGAACGCCTTCGTTAACGTGTAATAAGAGCTATCTTACAAGAAAGGCCGATGGCGTAAGTACATAGCTGTGGGCTTATTTCATTGAATACTACTATAGCGCACAGAAAATCAACCGACGATGAAATCGAGAGCATGTTTATTGAGTTTGATCACCACATCTTCCAAATACTGGAAAACCCATGGAAACAAACTGTGCCTCTCTGCTCACTGACTTGATTATGTTTTCATACGACGCTGACTATATCAAATAACTTTTCGGACCAGGTAACAGAGACCTTGCCAAATCCTTGATTTTACCCATGGCTATAGCGACGACGTGCTATCTTTAAATAAGAAAGCGTTATTGATCATGTCGATCGAATATACCCTGTAGAACTTGAAATCAAGGACTCTTCAACATCGGTCGCTTACCACGATCTTTATTTACAACACAACCAGCCAGGACAGTTCATAACTAAGCTGTATGACAAGTGTAATAATTTCAATTTCCCAATTTTCAACTTTCCATTTACAGACAGTAACATCCCTGCTTCCCCTGCATATGGTGTTTATATGTCCCAATTTTTCTATTTTCAATATCTTGTTCCGATTATCACGATTTCCGTTACAGATGTCTACCACTGACAGAAAAAATGAATGTATTTCTGGGTGATTTGGCTTATCATAAAATTATCTTCAATGGATAAATCATTGTTTCCATATAATGATAGTTGCAGGTCTAGTGGCATGAAATTGTTAAGATTGCGGAACAATTCGATTCTCTGTTCAAAGTAATTTTGACAAATGAAGAAGTAGTGATATACATCCTCAATAGGATGTCCACACTGACAATGGCGATAATCAATAAGATGTGATTGGAAAAGGTCATTTTTTAGAATACTACATTTGTTTCTTAATCTCGCATGCAATATATTAAATTTTCTATTTCCAACTGAGTAAGGGGTAGGTACTTGTGTTCTATTTGAGATAGATTTTTTAAATACTGAATATGAGATACTATGTCTAATCTATAGATCAAGTTGATTCCAAAGTCGAATAGTAGATGGGAAAAACGATTTGTTTGTTAGTTGAAGTCTGAAATTCGGTAGAGAGTAATTATTTGCATCACGTAGGTTATAATGTGAGTTTTCAGATACCAAGGGAGGTAATAAAGTGGATAAGTAACTAGGAGTGAGTTGGTTAGTAATTTTATAGAATAGTTGCAGTTTTCTTCTAGAACGACGATTTACAAGAGGTTCTAATCCACTTTCAGAGTATAATGAGAGCCTGCTAGTAAAGGAAGGTAATCCGGTAATTATTCTTGCAATTTCTAAATTTAATTTTTCCAAATTTTCTGCATCACTGAGAGAACATCCATCCCAAACCTCGCAACAATATTCAAATAAAGGCAGAATATATGACTTGTAAATTGTATACAGAGTTTGTCTATTTAAAATATGTTTGAGCTTTCTGAGAATACTTACTTGTTTAGATACATTTTTGCATATACACATATGTACATAGAGTTTATACGGTAAATAGAAATATTTAGCGGTTATCTTATTTGAGTTTTTTTACGCTTTAAGCATTCCACTAAATTATGATTGCATCAATTGTAGTTTATCTACATTGGTTACTATGGCAATAATAGTTTATCTACATTGGTTTCTATAGCAATCATAGTTTATCTACATTGGATACTATGGCAATCATTGTTTATCTAATTGGTTTCTATGACAATCATAGTTTATCTACATTGGTTTCTATGGCAATCATAGTTTATCTACATTCTATGGCAATCATTGTTTATCTACATTGGTTTCTATGACAATCATAGTTTATCTACATTGGTTTCTATGACAATCATTATTGATCTACATTGGTTTCTATTGCAATCAGTGTTGATGCGGTAATTCATCATTCCTCTATTCTGTTATAATTTGGTTTTGAGCTAACACTTTAATGCGTCAAATTAAAGTACCTTTACAGTATCATCTATTTTTAATGATGAGCAGTAGTCAGTAACAAATTACGTTAATTACAAACTTATAATTACTTTAATTACAAATTACGTTAATTACAAACTGATGGTTACTTTAATTACAAATTACGTTAATTACAAACTTTTAATTACTTTAATTACAAATAGTAAAAGAGGTAACATTCACTCTCTTGAAGAATCCGTTTGTGTTATCAAATGTTCAAAGAAGCATCAACTCACTATATTTATACCAAAATGTAATAAAAGAACAGATATCACGTGTCAATTAATTTACAGTCAATATATTCGTTAAATATCTATACACTACATAAGCACATTACGTAAAATGATTTTTTCCCTAATGTCAACATGGGGAGGGGATCAATTAAAAATATTCTATTTAATCATTTATGATTAAATTAGAATTGGGCTACACGTTAGAAGTGCACAATAATCCTACATCCACGTTGCATCTTCTTATTTTGACATAAAACTCACAGGTCTGATAGGAGACAAAAGTGTATACCTTAATTAATTTACAGTCAATATAATGCTTAATTAGTTTAATACCACATACAACACCTATTAGTAAATGCTTTCCTATTAGCAACAGGGAGGGAGTTTTAATTAAAAGTATCCTAAGTCATAATAATTTAATGAGCATTTGACAACATACTTGCTCTACTGCATATCCTTCCATCCAATTCACAGGTATGGAGACAGCGCCAAAACATTCTGGTAGATATAGTAGAAGAAATGGATGTGTTGTAGGTGTTGCAATGGCAACACTTTAACCTATCCGAGAAGAACAACTCCAAACGAATAGTCCCACATAAGTCACACGGTCATTGGCCCACGCATGTTCTTTGCCAGCCATAGACAATTTGAAATGGTACATATGCATCTATATTTTTAGCAATTTATTATTTCTTTCTTTTGAATTCGATGTTTTAAAACATAGTTCATGTGTTCAATAGTTGTTGAAGGCAGAAAAGTCTGCTGGGAAATATATATTTTATAGGACTAGAACGGAACAAAGTTACGGAAATAATTGGTTACGCTGTTAAGTTGATCTCCGGTAGTGACTGCTAAGTCTAGTCGGCTTGTAGAAAAACTATAAACAAAGGGATACGTATATCATATATTAAATAACCATGTAGATAATGTAATAAAATATGTGTTATTAACTAATTCAGAACTAATCGGGATTATCGAATACAATATATATATAATATTTTGTTTTAGATCATTGTTGAGAAATAACGTTACTTGTGACATTCTTTGTAGATAGATGTGTACCCGGCCCGGCTCAATATTAACTTGTTGCGTGGGAGGAAATTTATGGCGAGAAGTGTGTACTATAAATCGAATACCTACCATGGGGAGTCAGAAGGATACAGGTAAGCCGGTACGTCGTCGCGTCCTATGACGCCTCCACAACTGTTCAGATAAGATCCGAAAAGGTAAGCTTAATACTTACTTATATCGGCATTTTGTTGGGGACATGACGTGTTCAGGCTCCAGGTTGCGGTATATTCCTCAACTTCAAATCTAAGGAAATCTTCTTCACCAGTATTTCCCCCTTAAATCCAATAAAAGTTTTCATGGAAAAATTATGTTATATATATATATGGTTTTTTTTACATTACGGAACATAAAGAATACAAAAATGCATATATTTTCTTAACTTTTTAGACAGTTTTTTTCAGTATTCTTATGCTGACGTTGAAAATTGTGAGACTTTCCAAAATGTATTGTCGCTTTACGAGTTTCTTTAAGATTTTGCAGGTTTTCAATAGATTAATAAAGGGATTGGTTTTTCTTGAGGGGGTTTATTACTGATGCAGTTTATCGTATATCCGGAGATCTGACACGTACATTAATGTTCTACTTGTGTATTTACTGTAAGTTGATATTTAGCGGAAATGCTAGGTGGTTTATTGTTAAATTGATTACAATGGAATATGCAATGTCGTTTCTTTGTCTAATATTCTCCTCCTATGTCTAGTATGTCAAAGGAGCTAGCCATACCTATATATTTCTATATATTGTGACGAATCCAGCCCCCGGCTGCTCTCTCTATATATCTATCTATAACAGCCTCTGGTTGCTTGCCTTTTGCTTCTGTCGAAAGTCTAGACCTCGTTACGTCCAGTTATGTCGACAACCGTCTGTAGTCGTTAAGTGGTGACCATTAAATGTTTATAACTCTGTAATCAGAGTAGTAGTACCGCTGCCACCATATGAGCGTGACGATTGATTAGCTAAACTATACCTGCCTTGTTAAATGACTCTTGACCAGTCCCATATATCTATGTGTTGATAATTGAGACTAGTGCAATGGGTCAGGGCTCGATTTGACAGGCCGTCACTTAAGTTTATAAAAGACCTTACTGGTTTTATGGTTCAATGATAACGTGTTACGAGCCCTAAACGTAAACGATTCCAGTACCTTAATTAAATGAAAACCATGATTCATTACATACAATTATATACATTTATTATGTGCCAAATATTTACATAAAAGTTTGATATCTTGTGGTTCCGTAATCCAAAATATGGCCAAAATAATGGAGTCCAGTGTCCCAGATTTCCACAATGGGCGTGTCCGGGATAGCTAAAACCTACCGCTCCTTTGAGTGCGTCCTCTCCGTTCGGCCTGCGCGCAGCTGGCGGTTAATCAACTACTCCCCTACAGTGCCCGGAAGGGATCGTGTTTCACCCTGGGCGGTGATAACTATTGGTCACTCCCGCTGATGAAACCTAACACATTGGTCAACCGTAAGACTGTGATCACACGTACTCTTCTAATTGTAAAGGATATAAAACTAAACTGTATAACTGCCCGTTCAAGAGACGTGGAGAAAACTTAATGTTGTAAACAATTTCAAAGTAGAATTCCTTTAGGAGTATAAGCACCGGAAATTTAGAATGGCAACACAATGACATAGCATGAAAATCCCTGTCTCCTTATCGGGTAATATTTCAAGATAACACAATATAAGATACCGTAAACTCGTTACACTACACTACACTACACTACACAATCACCAACTGAATTATATACAGTAAACACATCAATCCTTTATGAATGCAACACACAATATACTCAATAGTACTGCACCGTAAGCACATAAATCCCTCGTCAATAACACAATAACACTGCACAGTTTGCACATAAATCCCTCATGAATATGACACAAAACACTGCATAGTAGTCACATAAATCCTTTGTCAATAACACAAAACACTGCACAGTAATCACATAAATCCCTCGTGAATGTAACACAATAACACTGCACAGTAAGCACACAAATCCTTCACATGAATATAGCACAATAGCACTGCACAGTAAGCACATGAATCCCTCATCAATAGCACAATAGCAATGCACGGTGGTCGGTCACTCCACATTTAAGTTAATTAGTGAATCCCAATCTTATGATGTTCTTTCAGTGGGTTATCACTTTTCAGATGGTCTCCTGTATGTTGTTCTAATAATCAGGCATGGCAAAGTGGTGATTTTATTATCACTGCTGTCACTCCTGTGACCACTGATACTGCAGCTAAAAATCACCCCCCTTCATGCCTGAGGATGAGATAAGGAGTTAACAACTACACACAAGTAGTTTAGTTAATTGATAAAGAGGGTTTGTTAGTGACTAACCACGGTTAGTGATACCCTTGTATAACGAAAACCATGGTGTATGAAATACAAAGTTATCACAAATTCTCAATAATTGCACTAATTATAATATACAATCAATCTATAGTAATTAGTGATCCCTAGAACAAGTTACAGATTAAAATGATGTATTTACCCAACAGCCTGATAACACAGCTTGAGTCATCTCCTGTGATGTATCACTGCTAATGATGGGATGTACCTCAATAATCCTTATCAAAAATCCGTGTGTCCACCTCTTATCAATCTCCTTATCTCAACAAGTGCTAAGGAGGCGCGCACCTCCTTTTATATGACCCTCATTAACACCTATTTGCTAATTGACCAATCAAATTGGGTCCCGTGGGTTTTGGGTCCCGGATGGGGAGGAGACTGCCTCAGCAGCACGTGGCTGTTCTGTCCCCCCTTGTTTGTGACGTAGAGCTCGCTATTTATATCCGGGCAGTGGTCAGTCTGAGGTTAATAGCCCCTGAACTCCTCTAGCTCTGTAGAGGGGATGACCTAATAGCCCCAATTTGATACACACAGATCAAATTTATTTTGGGTGGAGTTCAGTCAGAGTAACTTTGTTACATTGCCCCCTTCCCACACGGAATTTGTCCAAAATAGAAGGAACTTGCAAGAACACTGAATTGGATAATGAAATATTATTTTAAAATATGTAGAGCTACATCAAACTATCAACATCGCCAACATGTAATCCCACATGAACATGTATCACAAGGTTTGAGCATGGGTTCAGTTGAGGTGCCTCCAAGGTCAATAGCTTGACCACTCATTTGCAAAGGGTCATTAATCACCATCGACTCCAACACTCCAACAAGTGTCTCCCTGTTTCTGTGTGTCTGTTAACATGCATAAGCCATAGCGGTACTAATCCATTGGTTATGTCCACCACCACTCTGGCCAGTCCAGTTTCATCAGCCAAACACTCTACAGACTCCCACATGACTGAACTACGAGTCCCATCACTTTACCAAATGTCGTAATTTCACAGCAGGGAGGCATGCTCACTACTTCACTTGTCACAATAATGCACCTCTGTTCACTTGCAAGCGTACATTTCATGTCCATGGGCATGTTGTCCCGTAAATAACAAGTACTTTTCATGAAGACATAGCTCATGGCAATGTTTCATGAAAAAAATCTAGGCCTTGAATCTCCTGTAACTTAATATCTGCTACACACACCAGTAAAAAATAACGGCACAGCTCCCGAGTTCCATAGGTATGACATATCGCCCGTAAAAATGTGGACGCGTCGCCTGTCGCCGTAATTTGTTGGGTATGCACCGATTCCAACTCTGGCCTCATCATCTCTGGTATCCTATCAAATACGCAAGGACTGAGCAACGTAATCATGGTAATTGTTGCTCCAGTATCTACTTATACACATCCACAAAAATTCCTTCCTCACATGGCAACGCGGAAATGGGCCTAGCAGCCACACCTAAACCCCGGCCCTCGGACTTAGTGTGTTCTCTTTTACTGTGGAATGTCTGTTTGTATTTCCATTGAAATTTTTATGGTAGTTTTGACTGTGACCAATTTAGTATTTGATTTAATGTTTCTTGATAACTGTCGCAATTCACTTGACAAATTAGACAACTCATCCTGGAACTTTTGTAGTTCCGGATGCCACTCATTCTTGTCCTATTAATCCTTCCTTGGACATGAGGTACATCCGCCTTTTCTCGACCATTTTGCACTACCCTCACCTGTCTACCACACTGACGGTCGGCGAGTCTATGTGTCTCAAGTCGTACCGCCAACGTTTCAGCTTCAGCTATAGTTTTAGGCTGAGCCTCTCGAACTCTAAACCGCATATCTCCATCTGGTAATGCATCAATAAAATGGTCCAATGCCAGAATCTCCGTAAGTGTTGAGTTAGCTGAAGGATACGCTTGTCTTGTAAGCTTTTTAACCGCATGTGCAAGCTCCGGCAGGGACTCATCCTTTCCTTTAGTCCTTGTTTGTAACCTAGCCCTGAACATTTCAGCCCTGTTCACAGACCCAAACCGACTATTTAACGCCTCATGAAGGCTGTGGAAATCACGTCTCTTGTCCCGTGCGAGCTCATTCAACACTGCCCTAGCTTGACCTTTGAGACTACCTGCAAGATATAGTGACTTTGTAGCATAGTCCCACTTGTTTATCTCAGAAACAATTTCAAACTGGGTAAGATATTCCTCCCAATCATCGTGACCATCATAATACTGAGGTCGGATCTTTGGGGAATTGGGCCACGCTCCGGATATATTACATGTTTCATTCGGCCTCGGTGTTGTATCAGTGACAGAAGCATATACATCTTCTGTCGTCGGAGAAAACCTGACACTAGGTAAACCCAAGGTGGATCCATGTGTACCACGTAGAGAGTCCATACTATCTCTGGTACCCTCAGGGGTACTGAACAAAATATCACTCCCATGGAATCCCTCAGCACTGGCCGTCCTAGCACACACTGGTGATACATTATCAATGGGATTCCTTGACTGAAGGGATGATGTGGGCGCTTTTGGGGTAGACTCCCCGAGAGCACTGAAAACGCTTTCATTTCTCAGCTTCGTAACAGGGTCTCGGTAACCAGTGGAGCCCCCTTTCGCTCCTTTTGAACAGTCTCTGGGAACAGCTCTAAGGCTGCCGCCAAAGCCACAATTCTTTAATAGATGATCCATCCTTGTAAGTTCCTCACAGACAGTCTGGACTTGTGCCCGCATGGCAGAATCCTGACTGCTAAAATATTGCCTCTGTTCCTCAAGCTCATTGCGAATCATCCTTTGGTTGGTTCCTATATGATCAAAACACTTTGAAAACATGTACTCCATACGCTGGGAAAGGTCACGTATTTCACCTGCTAAGGGGCTAAACTGATTTTGTGACGTAGGTGTATCATTCAACTCGACTTTCGGAAACACTAGTTCTGGTCCTTTTTCAACTCCATCCTTTGCCTCCTCTTTTACTGTTTCATCAATGATATCCGAGTTATTTAAAGAGTCACTTTTACATGATCTAAACACAATGACATTGGAATCATCCATTTTGGTAACCACTCACACTTCGAACACGATATAGACGAACTCACAAAAACAGCGTGCTTCAATCAAAACCCACTGAAAAATAGCACAATTACACGACTTTGTTCCACGAGAACACAATTCTGTTGTTTCCACGAAGGCACCACTTCCAGCACAAAAAGTAAACAATCTTATAGCAAAAACAATATTATCGAATCATGGTTTTCGTATTGGAATCGCTACTATAGAACACTATTATTCTAACATTATAACATCAGTATAACATCATCATGATATCATTTTATATCCCACCGCTGCCACCACTTGTGACGAATCCAGCCCCCGGCTGCTCTCTCTATATATCTATCTATAACAGCCTCTGGTTGCTTGCCTTTTGCTTCTGTCGAAAGTCTAGACCTCGTTACGTCCAGTTATGTCGACAACCGTCTGTAGTCGTTAAGTGGTGACCATTAAATGTTTATAACTCTGTAATCAGAGTAGTAGTACCGCTGCCACCATATGAGCGTGACGATTGATTAGCTAAACTATACCTGCCTTGTTAAATGACTCTTGACCAGTCCCATATATCTATGTGTTGATAATTGAGACTAGTGCAATGGGTCAGGGCTCGATTTGACAGGCCGTCACTTAAGTTTATAAAAGACCTTACTGGTTTTATGGTTCAATGATAACGTGTTACGAGCCCTAAACGTAAACGATTCCAGTACCTTAATTAAAAGAAAACCATGATTCATTACATACAATTATATACATTTATTATGTGCCAAATATTTAAATAAAAGTTTGATATCTTGTGGTTCCGTAATCCAAAATATGGCCAAAATAATGGAGTCCAGTGTCCCAGATTTCCACAATGGGCGTGTCCGGGATAGCTAAAACCTACCGCTCCTTTGAGTGCGTCCTCTCCGTTCGGCCTGCGCGCAGCTGGCGGTTAATCAACTACTCCCCTACAGTGCCTGGAAGGGATCGTGTTTCACCCTGGGCGGTGATAACTATTGGTCACTCCCGCTGATGAAACCTAACACATTGGTCAACCGTAAGACTGTGATCACACGTACTCTTCTAATTGTAAAGGATATAAAACTAAACTGTATAACTGCCCGTTCAAGAGACGTGGAGAAAACTTAATGTTGTAAACAATTTCAAAGTAGAATTCCTTTAGGAGTATAAGCACCGGAAATTTAGAATGGCAACACAATGACATAGCATGAAAATCCCTGTCTCCTTATCGGGTAATATTTCAAGATAACACAATATAAGAAACCGTAAACTCGTTACACTACACTACACTACACTACACAATCACCAACTGAATTATATACAGTAAACACATCAATCCTTTATGAATGCAACACACAATATACTCAATAGTACTGCACCGTAAGCACATAAATCCCTCGTCAATAACACAATAACACTGCACAGTTTGCACATAAATCCCTCATGAATATGACACAAAACACTGCATAGTAGTCACATAAATCCTTTGTCAATAACACAAAACACTGCACAGTAATCACATAAATCCCTCGTGAATGTAACACAATAACACTGCACAGTAAGCACACAAAATTCTTCACATGAATATAGCACAATAGCACTGCACAGTAAGCACATGAATCCCTCATCAATAGCACAATAGCAATGCACGGTGGTCGGTCACTCCACATTTAAGTTAATTAGTGAATCCCAATCTTATGATGTTCTTTCAGTGGGTTATCACTTTTCAGATGGTCTCCTGTATGTTGTTCTAATAATCAGGCATGGCAAAGTGGTGATTTTTTTATCACTGCTGTCACTCCTGTGACCACTGATACTGCAGCTAAAAATCACCCCCCTTCATGCCTGAGGATGAGATAAGGAGTTAACAACTACACACAAGTAGTTTAGTTAATTGATAAAGAGGGTTTGTTAGTGACTAACCACGGTTAGTGATACCCTTGTATAACGAAAACCATGGTGTATGAAATACAAAGTTATCACAAATTCTCAATAATTGCACTAATTATAATATACAATCAATCTATAGTAATTAGTGATCCCTAGAACAAGTTACAGATTAAAATGATGTATTTACCCAACAGCCTGATAACACAGCTTGAGTCATCTCCTGTGATGTATCACTGCTAATGATGGGATGTACCTCAATAATCCTTATCAAAAATCCGTGTGTCCACCTCTTATCAATCTCCTTATCTCAACAAGTGCTAAGGAGGCGCGCACCTCCTTTTATATGACCCTCATTAACACCTATTTGCTAATTGACCAATCAAATTGGGTCCCGTGGGTTTTGGGTCCCGGATGGGGAGGAGACTGCCTCAGCAGCACGTGGCTGTTCTGTCCCCCCTTGTTTGTGACGTAGAGCTCGCTATTTATATCCGGGCAGTGGTCAGTCTGAGGTTAATAGCCCCTGAACTCCTCTAGCTCTGTAGAGGGGATGACCTAATAGCCCCAATTTGATACACACAGATCAAATTTATTTTGGGTGGACTTCAGTCAGAGTAACTTTGTTACAATATCTACCTAATACATTATTTGACAGATCCAACAAGCTCATACAGTTAGATCACACGAAAAATTAAGTTAATAGTTTACACTGTTTCATCCATCAAATCTTTTATTTTTCTACTCTTAAAACTGCCATTGTCCATTCCAAACTTAAGGAACGCCTTCGTTAACGTGTAATAAGAGCCAATGGCGTAACCAAATTTTCAACTTTCCATTTACAGACAGTAACATCCCTGCTTCCCCTACATACGGTGTTTATATGTCCCAATTTTTCTATTTTTAATATCTTGTATCACGATTTCCGTTACAGATGTCTACCACGGACAGAAAAAAAAAGAATGTATTTCTGAGTGATTTGGCTTATCATAAAATTATCTTCAATGGATAAATCATTGTTTCCATATAATAATAGTTGCAGGTCTCGTGGCATGAAATTGTTAAGATTGCGGAACAATTCGATTCTCTGTTCAAAGTAATTTTGACAAATGAAGAAGTAGTGATATGCATCCTCAATAGGATGTCCACACTGACAATGGCGATAATCAATAGGATGTGATTAGAAAAGGTCACTTTTTTAGAATACTATATTTGTTTCTTAATCTCGCATGCAATATATTAAGTTTTCTATTTACATGAATTTTCTCCATGTAAATCTAAACATTTTGTTAACTTTGTTTTATCGATTTTATTTGGAATTATTATGGAGCCCATTGGTGCCAAATGAAATTAAAAAGCAGCAAAAATTATTGCGAATATGCGCAACACGTTTTTAAATGCATTTTTGATTTCGGGAAATCTTCCAGGAATTTATACAAGGATATCAGTTTACTGGTTATTTAGTGTATGTTATTTAATTGTTAAACAACTGAACGAAGTTAAAATGAACTAGAATGGTTTTCTGTATTAATGAAAGATTTTATTTGGTTTGCACTATGATTGTCTAATATTTCGGAATTATAAAAATATAAGGCACATTTGTAAAACATTATGTCAGTCATAGTATTCATTCAATGAAAATGACAGGAGGCAGAGGCTGGGAATAGGGCATGCTAATCTAACCATTGTATTGGTGTTGTTACAACCTTTTTAGAGCAGGAATACTCTCGTGACCTCTGGCTGTTTAGTGAAATCACAAAAGACCTGAGAATTATAACACCCAATTTCAGATAATGTACGGCATTACATTAGCTAAACAGGCATTGATATGATCGGTCTTACGTTTGTGTTAAACGGTCATGAAATCATTATTTGGTTTTATTGTCTCACCTGCGACGAAGTTATAAAGCGAGACTATGGTGGAACTTTTCCGGAGGCGACGGTGGCGTCGACAACATTTCTCTATAAAAATTTGTGTATAGACCAGTTGCTCAAAAACTCTAACTCTAACTTTAAACACACTTGGTTTATAGATAGATCAAACAGTGGACATCTCGATATACCCTTTATTCTACGTCCAGAGCCCAGTTGTTCTAAAGGGGATTAACTTAATCACTTGATTAGTGAAATTTCATTTCTCATTTGTTGCAAAACCTGTGAGTATATCGTCTTTAAATTGTGCCAGTTGGAAGAGAATTAAGAATTACAGAATTTCAAAAAGTTTTGTCAAGTCAGTTCTACCAGAAATTATTATATCTTGATTTGAAAAAAAAAATTGTTAAAATGTGATTAGCCTAATCACCTTTTGAACAACTAGGCCCTGAACTTACGGCTCAGTGACAAGAAATTAAGGATGACGGGGCTCTGTAGTTTTGTGTTTAGCCCAGTTTTCTAAAAACATATATCAATGTTTCTCTAATCAAATTAGGTAGGCATTTCCTGTATGGAAATATCAACACACAAATTATTTTTTTCAGTGTTTTTTTTTTTTTATTAAAACCTTAGATTTTGAGAAATTTATATAAGATCTTTACTGCTTCTACAATTGATCCACAAAATTAGTTAAAGTCCCGATTAGATTGATTTCTAAATATATCAGTTGCATATTCTTCTATATTTTCAGAAAGAGTGATTGTTTGGGTAAAATTACATGTATATGCGAGTTTTGAGTATAAGTGATTTTGATAGCATTTGATTTTTGTTTTGAAATGCACCACAATCTTCACATATCTGTAATGTCTACATGGTGCTTTCATACTATGAAGTGGAGGATTTATTTGGTTGTTTTGGGGAACTATACTAACAAAGCGGGAAAGGTTATTACGTGCAATTATTGTAAATCATTTTCTTTTGTTCTATTGGTAAAAATCAACATTTATTGTTGAGGTGTGACGTGATAGAGTTTAAATTGTGATTAATTTAATTGTAAAAATTTAATATGTCCTTGAAAATCAAATAATGTAAAGGTACTTATCATATATATATTTTTTTAATTTTAGCGAAAAAAAACCCTAATTAAAACGGATCAGCGGAATGATAAATTAGCGCCCCCACAATATTTGCTAATGAAATCACTGTGGAAAAACTGTCATTAACGCAATCAATTTTTAAAGAATTCTTTCATCAGGAAAATCGCTAAAATAAGAATACCGCTAAAACATGTACATTTACAGTAATGAAATACATATAACTTTATATATTATTGTAATATCAGTATATACCCAACTGAATGCTACAGCTTATATGTAACACTAGATTGCTTAATTGATTCCTAAATAAAAATTACATCACTTAAGATTAAGAAAAAACCCCCAAAAAAATCCAGTTAATTTGTATTCCATAACAGTCAGAAAGTGGTACTTGAAAGTAAGCTTCTGTTTTAAGGTGATCCTTTAACAGTGTAAATACCTGTATTATTATTCCTTATGACAGATGTCTGCTTTTATAAACAATGGGTAGTGTATCCTACGTAAACTTATGTTAAACATAACTCACCAGTTTGTCTCGCTACCTATACGTAAGAATCTATTGTCATCAAATAGTATACGAAAACCATTTTAAGAATACTGGAGTCAAGTCTTATGGCACATATTGCGATCGACTTTAGTCCGTAGTTTCCCATAAACCCCTACACCATTCAAATTGATATTTTGCAGGAATCTGACATTGTCCAAGAAGAAAAAAAAGACATATTTCCCTATTGCAAGCTTAAGCGTCCTATTCTAATTCAGTAACAAGCTTCCTACACATATGTAAGCTGTGATAACAAGCTTCCTACATGTATGTTACCTGTACTAACAAGCTTCCTACATATATGTAACCTGTAATAACAAGCTTTCTACATAGATGTAACCCGTACTAACAAGCTTCCTACATATATGTAACCCGTACTAACAAGCTTCATACATAGATGTAACCCGTACTAACAAGCTTCCTACATATATGTAACCCGTACTAACAAGTTTCCTACATATATGTAACCTGTAATAAAAAGCGTCCTACATATATGTTACCCGTAATAACAAGCTTCCTACATATATGTAACCCGTACTAACAAGCCCGTACTAACAAGCTTCCTACATATATGTAACCCGTAATAACAAGCTTCCTACATATATGTTACCCGTACTAACAAGCTTCCTACATAGATGTGACCAGTGCGTACTAGCTTTCTACATGGAAACACACTTGAACAGTATCAATTGATATAGTTTGCTTATCAATATGAAATAATTATCGATTTTTCCTCCTCTCGTACACTGACGGGGCCTTTGTCATCCTTGCAAATGCCATCGCTAGGAACATCGTGTAGTGTTTATAACATCACATCCCCAATCGGAAAGGTACTCGCGAAGTAAAGCATGCTTCATATGCACGTCATCCAGGTGCATTTCGTACTTGATAATTAATTCATTTACTGACGAGACAACGACTCCCCCGCAGTTGGGACTTCCGGTTTTCCTGAACATCTGCTCGAAGCTATGTAAGAGTAAGCTTCTCTTTCAAACCAATAAGATGATATCTGATTTTAAAATGTTTTTGGTTGAAATATTTGTCTTTTAGATGACACAATCCATTTACATGATCTATTTCAGATATCGTTTTCTATTTAGCATTTTGAAACGAGTCTGCGTTCACGTAGATGTTTGTCAGTGATAGATATAGTGTAAATACCAACAGGGCCATTGATGCTCACTACGGCAAACATTGTCATATACAGAGCTACACATAAACTCAGCTAACATTGTCATATACAGAGTTACACATAAACTCAGCTAACATTGTCATATACAGAGTTACACATAAACTCAGCTAACATATATCATATACAGAGTTACACATAAACTCAACAAACATTATCATATACAGAGTTACACATAAACTCAGCTAACATTGTCAAATACAGAGTTACACATAAACTCAGCTAACATTATCATATACATTGTACAGAGTTATACTTAAACTCAACAGGAAAATCTTACTCTATCTTAAACAGTGTGCAAGCGATTAAAATAAAACAACTCAGAAATGATACTTTTTTTTCAACAATTCACAAACGAATTCTCTGGTATCTAACGTATATTGACAATTCACAAACGAATTATCTTGTTTCTAATGCATAAGAACAATACGCAATCGAATTGTTTTGTATCTAATGTATATGAACAATTCAAAAACGTATTTTTTTGTATCTAATGCATATGAACATTTCTTAAATGAATTCTCTGTTATCTTATACTTACATTTCCCCCGCATTTCCCCATTGACACAATGCTTAGAGGCAGTTGCCACCATACGCCTATAACACCCAGTGCCTCAGGCTATAACACCCAGTGGGTCATGTGACATTAAAAAAGGCGTTTTTTTGTGTTGGTTTAATTATTATCAAAGTTGACGAAAATGGTAAGACAATGTAAATATAAGTATTGAACAGTGGTTTTAATGTTGTTATAGTCGATAGGGAGGCAAGATGTATGGTGGGCAAATATAGCATGGAAACCCTTTAACGGGTTCCCATGCCATTTGCCCACCATACATCTTGCAATTGCTTCCATATCGACTATAACAACATTAAAACCACCGTTCATTGCTTAAATGAATGTGAACAATTCACAGACGAATTATCTTGTATCTTATACATATGAACAATTCACAAACGAATTATCTCGTATCTAATTCATACAAACAATTCACAAACGAATTTGCTTGTATCTAATGCATATGAACAATTCACAAACGAATTCTCTGGTATCTTATTTCTATGATCAATTCACAAACGGGAGAGAATACACACCTGGAATGTGAATGTTCCCTCGTAAAAAGAATCGATACTCCTTTCAAGCATGCACGATCAAATATAATTTCAAAGCCAGATTTTGATTTCTTTTCAACAATGAGTAACAAATTGTTATCTTTTTAAAACATTCCAAAAATAAATTGTTTATCTTTGTAGATGATGTGCGAACAAATCCAAATCTTTTCTATATCTGTGCAAACAAAAAATTGCTGCATTTTAAACAATATACGAAAAAATATATTCTCGTTTAAACAATGTCTAAACAAATAATAAGACGTTTTCAAACAATGTACAAATACATTTTTTTTCTTTCAAACAAAATGCGAACACATAATATCTCTCAAGCAGGGACAAACACATTATCATGTTAAAAGATAACAAAAACAAATTATACTCCCTTGTAAACATTATCCGAATAAATTCTATTTCCTGTTGCCGTGTGAGATACCGAGTGATTTTATTATGTCACCAGCTGTGTTTCGTTATCCTGACGACCAATCTATATTAGTAACATACGATACAATACAATTACCTTGATTGTATACCCTAATGCCATGCATAGTGTAAATAACTAGGTATACGCAGCATGGTGTCTTTTCTGCTTATTTATTGATATATAGTTCAGATGCACTAAATGGAATGTATTATCCAATAACTAATTAGAAGAAGCTATCACTACTTGTCACGTGTGTCTCTAAATGAGAACATGTCCCGTGGTCACAATATTACGTCGTTGATAAACGAGGGTCAGCGTGAGCTGCAGCCTTAACAAACATGGCAAAATGGAATCCGGAAAATGTTTATTGGACAAAATAAAATTCGTTTGGGTTTTAAGACAAAATCTTACAAAACAGCAAAACAAGACAGAACGTAAGCTTAATTCAGTTGCGAGGTTGGCACCATCCGTAATTATCTCGTTTCAACCCCTACCCACTCTTTCCACCCCTTTGCACGTTAGGGCATACTTTTGTACCCCTAGTAAGTTATGGCCCCATCACACGAAAATTCAGTTTTTTATGTTTAAATGATATTTCATTTTATTGACATTTTGACTTTTGGATTCAAATAGCGAATCCGCTTCAGCAGTGGATTGGGGATTCCGTTACATATTAGTATTATTTCTTATAATATATGATTGAGGATTCGAATAACGAATCCGCTACCAGCAGCGGATTGGGGATTCATTTTTTTCTTATGTTTAAATGATATTTCTTTTTTTTTGACATTTTGACATTTGGATTCAAATAGCGAATCCGCTTCAGCAGCGGATTGGGGATTCCGTTACATATTAGTATTATTTCTTATAATATATGATTGGGGATTCGAATAACGAATCCGCTACCAGCAGCGGATTGGGGATTCATTTGTTTCTTATGTTTAAATGATATTTCTTTCTTTTGACATTTTGACATTTGGATTCAAACAACGAATCCGATGCAGCAGCGGATTGGGGATCCAGTTACATATATTTACATTCTGTGTTGCATTTGCCTATATGTCGTTAGTAAACCAAATTGTATTCATGAGACTGTATACTACAATTTACAGTGATTCGGTCAGAGTAGGGGTATACAGCCCCAGGTGTTGCTGGTCAAAACAATGGTCCCCAGTTACATTCGGCCAGGAGAGATTTCGAATGCTAGCATTTATCTACATAAACCACCACAAAAAAAGCAACGCAAGTTATGAGAGTAAAATTTAATAATAGAAAAAATGAAGTCGACCGACTTGACACAAAATTATTATAAGCTCTATTCCTGATCTATAGGAAGTAATCAAATTGTCACTGTCGTCACACAGGGGCTCGTTGTCGAATTGTCAGAAATGCTAGACACGACAACATTTAAAGTCCAGCATTAAAAAAAAAAAATCTTGCGAAAAATCGGCAGTATCGACATGGTTTCTGGTTGTGTATGCTTACTGAATTATAGTTATGGTTATTCACTGATGTCAAACTAAAGGCCTACCTTACTCCAAAATCGAGCCCCTGTGAAGTTGAACATCGTCTGCTAACTTAGCGACACTGATGTGACCGGTTAGACTGGATTCTGTTTCTAACGAAATATCCTTGGAATCGTTTTCACCTACTGTCAAGACGACGTTCATTTATAATTTAAGAGATGACATTCCTCTGAAAATAACGTAAATCCAGTCGATAGAAACATAAGTGTTTCCGAGGAATCGAGTCTGTCCTGTGCAGTACCCATTCAACGCCGCATCACTTCTAAATGTTAACCGTATATCATGCCCCGAAAAAAGGCTTTATTTTTAAACAATCGGAAATGATGCAATTGTGAACAATTTGAAGATATTAAAAACATTTATAAAATATAATATAAAGCCAAATTGTGGAAAAAACATTTCATGTGATTGCTATTGATAACGACATGAGGGACTATATTATTCCTTCTGGAAATTTCGGCTGTTCCGGTATTTGAACTTGATGACGTCAGTGATAGGAGAAGCGGCAAATGTAAACGCGTCTTAAGCTACAATAAATAAAATAAAATTATGAATGTAAATATAAGCATTGAACTGTTACCAGATGGTAGTATACAGTCGATATGAATACAATTTGGGTGACAGATAGATATTTCATGTCGCCCTATTGGGCGACATTCTATTTATCTGTCACCAAAATTGTATTCATATCGACTGTATACTACCATTTGGTAACAGTTCAATGCTTAAATGTTTAATGGATTTTTCTTTTTTCTTTTTCTTTTATTGAAATTTTGATTTTGGGATTCGGATAACTGCCAGGGACGGATTGGGGATTCGATTACTTTCATTGGTATTTTTCTGATAAACTATGATTGGAGATTCGGTTTTACATTTTGATTTTGTGATTCGAATAACGAATTTGCTGCCAATAGCGTATTGTGGTTTAAGTTCTTGATGTTTAATTGACGTATTTTATCACAAATTACGAAAATTGTAATTTGCGGGTATTTCAATAATATCTTTACTTACTACTTCAATCAACAATAATGGGATTCTAGTTCGAATCTGCTGCCAAGAGTTTCTTTCTTGTGGGAGGTTTATCGTCTTTTTACAAGCTCTATGTTTCTTCCCCAGCATTCTACGACCATTACTTGAATATGCATGTGAAGTATGGGACAACTGCGGTACAACAAACTCATTGTTATTAGAAAAGATAAATCTAGAGGCCGCAAGAATAGTCACAGGGCTGCCCATATTCACAAAAACAGAGTTCTTATATCTAGAAACCGGTTGGTTACCCCTTTCGAAGAGAAGCGATGCTCGAAAACTCTCCTTATTCTATTCTATAGTCAATAATCTGGCAGCTACTTTTCTTATCGACCTACTACCAATGTATATTGGCAACATAGCTCCTTATAATTTACGAAATGCAGATTTATTTAGGGAACAACACTTTCGTCTACAACTATCAAAAAACTCTTTCTTTCCTTCTACTTCAAAACTGTACGTGGAATGACTTAAATAACACTATCAGAAACTCGCCTACTTTAAGTTCCTTCAAATCTAATCTAAAAAAAATCTATGACAGTAAACAGTATATATGACAAGCAATTTATCAGTTTTGGTCCTCGAAAAGTAAATATTCTACACAACAAAATAAGAAATCGAGCAAGTGCAAGTGCACTGTGGACATCCCTGTGAAGATTCCCATCATTTTTTTCTTAACTGTCCCCTGTACAACAACTTAAGAGGAACTCTTATAGCTGATTTAACCTGGTACGGTCCTGTTAATGCAAATATACTTTGTAAAGGGGACACGAATATCTCCTAAACTGACAATATACAAATCGCCAAAGTTGTGCAAAACTTCTTGAGAAGGTCGGGAAGATTCGACTAATTATCACTTCCTAACCCCCCCCCCCCTCTCCCCTTCTTTTCATGCCACTTTCCTATAAAAAACTTAATCCAAAATGCTCCATTTATCCATATAATATATAAATGTTTTTTTTTGTTTCTAATTAAGTATATTTGAATTCATTCCAAACATTTATAGGTCGTGTTCCTGATCCTTCCCGATGCAATCATTTAACTTTATATGTACCTATCTCCTCCTCCCTCCTGCCCCCCTCCCTCCCCCCTCTCTCTCTAATCCCTTTGTCATTTTTGTATGTCAATAAAATATGTTTAAACTAAGCCAGCATTCTATGGTACAAATATAAAGACCAGAAGGGTTCCTACCGTTGTAACCTCTAACGAGTATCATTTCGATACAGCCGAAAGTTTGATTGGAATGCAAACATGTATAAGGAATTTAAAATTCTATCAGTAAAATACTCTTGGTTATTATATTTATGCTACCAATTGAATAATATTGTTATACTAATC
Organism: Pecten maximus; assembly: GCF_902652985.1. Taxonomy (NCBI): domain Eukaryota; kingdom Metazoa; phylum Mollusca; class Bivalvia; order Pectinida; family Pectinidae; genus Pecten; species Pecten maximus. The sequence goes on along the minus strand of NC_047023.1, from coordinate 23,371,745 downwards.
TGCTGTTATTCAAATCTCCAATCATATATTAAAAGGAAAAATATCAATTGAACATGTATGTAACTGAATCCCCAATCCGCTGCTGGCAGACTGCATATAATACCAAATTTTATGAAAATCGAACGATATTTAAATGTCGACCAATCAGAATCCTCTATTTGGCGGCCATCTTTAATCGAAAGTTTTCATTGTTTATTATGAGTGCTATCATGGTATCATCTCTCCCATCAAGTTCCATTAGAATCAATCAGATAGAACAAGCGTTATTACAGGATATGTTTTCAGCCAGGGGCTGTGGCGGCCATCTTGGATGTTTGATTCGATAAAAAGAGTAAGTTGCGTCAGTAGGCATCATGTTTGTTATGTAAACAAAATTTGATAACAATCACATTTGTAGTTATATAGATATGCTAGTTTAATATTGAAGCGGGACGGGACGGGACGGGCAGCGGATTCGTTATTGGCAGCGGATTCGTTATTCGAATCCCCAATCATATATTATAGGAAACATTACTAGTATGTAACTGAATCCCAAATCCACTGCTGCAGCGGATCCAAATATCAAAATGTCAATAAAAAGAAATATCATTTAAACATCAAAAACTGAATTCCCAATCCGCTGCTGCAGCGGATTCGTTATTCGAATCCCAAATAACGAATAACGAATCCGCTGCTAACTTTAGCCCGCTGTCCGTCACACGGTATGTCATGCGATAGTACCATGTACTACGTTATAGCCCCGTTTTATCCACGCCCCCGTCACACGGCATGTCATGCTAGTATACCATGACGGTATTCAAATCACTAATTGCTACTATCTGTGGATGGTCACATTTTAATTAGTTGCCGTACCAGCCATATTTGGGTTGCACATGGATATAAATAGTGTGTTTACTGGCTCGCTAGTTGTTTGTTGTGGTCAGTTATGGTTTAAGTGAGTGACTCGTCAATTTCTACTGTCGAGTCATTACGTGACACATTGTGACGATGAATAACCAGGGGTGGGCAGGAACAATAGAATGTCATCACTTGGGTATCATTAAGTCCGTCTGATCCATATCTGATTGTTCTGATATACAAAAAACCTGGTCTGTAACAAAGGAATAAACTTATAAAGGTCACAATTTGACGTTTTATAAATCAAAGCAGCTGTTTAAGTTTTAAGTTTAGTTTCCGTACTTTATGGTACATCCCATCGTCTTGGAGAATGCATTTCGGTCTGGTCGTACGAAACTGATACTTATGTATATAACTTTCCTGTGACGTCAAGTTTAATTTTCTGTTGATATACTTTAAATCATTTTTAAAATTAAAATTAAAAGGGAATGACTACACACTCTCTTGACATAAATATTTTACTCTTACGTATACATCTACTCCTATAACACCTCGAAGGCTCATTTCATATTTTTTAATGTTATTATCAGATATTTACATTTTTGTTGTTATTCGAACCTCCAAGTCTTTCCAATAGTTGGCAAAAAACCAAGGAATCCATGTAAATATCCGATAACAAATGATTTAAATCACGATATAAACTTTCAAGGTCTTGTATTAAATAAGCTGGTATGTTTTAACGAATTACGCTCATCTCGCAAAGCCGGAAGTGCACGTGACTTACTCTATCACGTGACAGATGTGGTTGGTATTCCACACGTCGTGTGCTGTTGACACCGACTGCAGGCGATGAATATGTCACGGACAACAACTGTTTCGTTATTACTCCAGAGACCTACAGATAATTGAAGTCATTCACTGTGTTGGTGAACTGTCATATTAATTGCAGAAGAGTCAGATGTTTTTCGTTGATCAGCCGAGCAAACTAAATTGATTGTTTGTAGTTATATTGATGTATTGATACAGTATACATATGTTTTTATGATTCCTATTATTACAAACAACCAAAACAAATATATTAGAGATAATCTGACACCTAATTTACGTTATGGGGTTGGAGGTACACATCCAATTCTGTACATAGACAATTCAGTCATGTATTCCTTCACTTGGATCCATGCCGTCAAAAGATAAGTTAATACATCAGATATGGGTTTGGCATAGAAAGGTGAGCACCAGAGAGTATAGACTCGTTGTATTATTAATATTTTGAAAAAAAAGTAATATTTCCACGCATATACATGATGAAACATCAAAAAAATTATAAAAAGAAATGATATACGATATGTGATATACATATACATATACATAAACTGTATCTATTAACTGTACATCTGCTAGAAGTTAAATCCTTGATTTATCATTTTGACATGTACTGTATTCCGAAATCTGAAAAAAATGGCGTTTAATTTTACCGTGATAAAACCGGCATCCCAATCTCGGAAGATGCTTAAGAAAAAAAGCCAAAGTTAATTGTCTTCATAACTGTAAACAAAATATCCCCTTATGTATCCAAAAACTACGGGTCTGAAAATTGAACATCGTAACATTGTTAGATATACATGTAAGATCGTTGTTACTCTGGTTAGAACTCTTCACGTCAAATCTCCCCTCCTCTTATTGAGGAATGATTTTCGTACCTGAACAGTAATACAGTTAAAACAGATATTGTCCCAAATTAGCAGCAAATTCTGGTAATGCAATATGAAATAAAGAATAAATGGTTCAAAGGAATATTTCCTTTTATACAACTTCTGACGGCAGTATCGAAATATAATACGTATGGCGGGAGTCGTCAATGAGGACGCTTACCCTCTGTAACACATGGTCTTCTCCCTGTAGTTTGTCAAGGATATCCATACAAATGTTTAATTGAACAAAACATGTGAACAACAATAGAGATTGGCATAGAGACGCATGCGAAGAAACAAGGAGAATGATATCTGTCGTTCCGGAAGGATAAGCATCTTCTTAATATGCTTCATCAACAAAATAATAGTAATTAATAGCTATTTAGTGACTCATTCTTATGTAAACCATCTGCTGTACATGTAAGAAGCTTAAAAACACAAAAAACATGCAGGAAAATAAACGATTAAAAAGAGAGTAGTGCAGGGTTATCAATGTATTTCTATGACAGATTCTAGTTAGAACTCTATGGTCCCATTATGATAAATCCGAGGCAGACTTCCGTAGCCCTCCTCCCCCCCCCCCTACCTTGAGGGTGGGACAGATATATCTCCAACCCGAGGGGTGATATTCTTGGTTATCTAACCCGAAGCTCTGCCAAGGGTTAGCCAATCAAGAAGATCACTCGAGTTGAAGATTTCTCTCACGCGTCCTCAAGGTAGAGGTGACTATTTTTCTCCCATCATTCAATTTTATTCACGTAAGGTCCAGTTGTTCGAATATCAAAATAACATTACAATGCAACACAGTGTTGAGGTATTATTGCCATGACATCACTGTACTATTGTTGCCATGACATCACTGTATTGGTGCCATGACATCACTGTATTGTTGCCATGACATCACTGTATTGGTGCCATGACATCACTGTATTGGTGCCATGACATCACTGTATTGGTACCATGACATCACTGTATTGGTGCCATGACATCACTGTATTGGTGCCATGACATCACTGTATACATTATTGCCATGACATCACTGTATTGTTGCCATGACATCACTGTATTGTTGCCGTGTCGTCTTTGCATTGTTGCCGGCACGTGCTCTCTGTCATACCCTAGGGTTGGAGAGAAATCACACCCTTGGGAGTGACAGATCAATCTTGAACAGGTAAAACCGGAAGACAAATATGTACATGATGGGAGAAATAGAGTCAGTTATCTGTATCCCCTACCAGCACCCGCACTATTTTCACTCGGTAGCGAGTCGTTTTCTGCTTTTCTACAGATATTTTGCTATGTTATTGTTGTCTATTACACGGTCCCATGCAGTGCTTCTGAAAGGTGTGGGAGGAGTGAAAGTGGCTTGTTGTTTGGGGTTCCTTTGGGAGGGCTTAATCATGTTTGTAAGGGATTGTTCTCTGCTAAGGCGTCGTGTAATTGGGGTTATATCTCAGTGCGTGTCCGGGTTCAGTCGCTAGCACGGCGGTATATAATCAGACAGAAAATCTGACATATGTAATTCCGACAGTTTCTCTACTAACGTTTACTAGTTTCATTGATAACAAGTCCCACATTACATCGTATATTTCTCACCTTTCTCTCTTTAATAGCTTTGTATTTAAACGCTTTCTGGAAATAAAAGCTGTGAGTCATACCTTATGTGTCTAGTCATTGTTCGTTTCCTCGTCTATATCCTACGTAAGATATTTGTATAGCCATGCATGATGCTATATAGCGTCTTAATAGCTAACCTGAAATCATTAAGCCATTCTTAGCAATCCTAACCCAATTACATTGTGTGTAATTTGATTCTTTATAACTCTTCTCATGACGTCAGGACAGGGCCATCCCTTTAGGTGATGACGTAACCTCAGATGTGAAAATTTAAAGATTGAAACAAAATAAACAAAAATAAAGGAACACATTCTGAATCTTTTACGGTCGTCATTAAGAAAAGTCATAAAACAGAAATCTACGAATGTCGGTAAATGAAATCATGAAACGAAAAACATTCGCGAACGTCAATTAATAAAAAAAATCTTACGCGGATATCATTCACCAAGTCAATAGGTTCAAACATTAAATACAAATCATTCAGGAAAGTACAATTATTTTCAGGCGCCAATAAAGCTAAATAAAAACGTAATAAACGGAAATCATTCTCGAATGTCGGTAAGAAAAATATAACAGAAAAAAGAAAATCAGTCGAAACAAAAACCATTCGCACTGAAAAAATATATATATAAAAAAAAAAAATCCATTGATTTACGAATGTCGATTGAGCAATTAAGTAGAAAAGGAAAACATTGTCGAATATTGATAAAAGAATCAACGGAAATCATAAAAGGATATAAAAAATACGACTAAAATTGATCTTGTTATTAATTACTAGAAAGTATAATAAAAATCGATGACGAATATCAGTAAAAAAAATTCAGTAGAAAACAATGTTAATGATTAATTGATTTTTTCTTTACCGATATTCAAGAATGATTTCCAGTGATGCTTCGTTTTTTACTTTCGCCAAATGTATCCTGTTTATATTTTTGTTTTACTAACATTCGTGTCCACGCTACACTACTTTTCTATGTTTTGATATTCCTCTCTTAATCTTGTACTTATTTATAGACAGTCGAACCACATTATACAAATTCTTTGTGCGTTTTCTCCGTTGATTCTACCTTTTCGTGCATCAACATTCATGCACAATTTCCATCTTGATGACAACAGTTGTAGATAAAGTGAGACAAATTTGAGATATAATTAGAACAGTTGGAGACACAGTAAGGACAGTTAGAGATAAAGTAAAACAGTTGGAGGTATAGTGATTGTTTTAGGTATAGTTTTTTTAAATTTCCTTTTTGACGTTTATGAATGAATTCCCGTTACGGTATTTGTTTTCTTTTTTGACGTTCGGGTTCGACATCCGTAACGAATTATATTCCCTTTGACGTTCGGGTTCGACATCCGTAACGAATTATATTCCCTTTTTGACGTTCGTGAATAAGTCCAGTTGTTGTATTTTTGTTTCCTTTTCGATGTTCGGGAATGATTTCCGTAACTGATTTTTATTTCCATTTTGGCGTTCGTGAATGATTCCCGTTACGATTTTTTTGACGTTCAGATATGATTCCCGTTACTGAATTTTCGTTTTCTTTTCTTTAACGTTCGTTAATGATTCTCGTTGGTGTATTTTTTTTATAAATCACATGACAGATTTGTGGTTGTTTGCAAATAAGACCTTTTATAATTGTCTTGCCTTTAAACATTATTACATTCCATTCTTACACAGAGCTAGCGTAATCCTCATACACATTATCCAGTTTTTCTAAAGATGAAAAACTGTCTAATCATTCCTCAGTATTGGTAATCTGTTCAAAATCGCAGATAGTGAGAAAGATGCGGATCGACCTCGTTTATATTGGATTTCTAAACTTTATCAATAAGTTTTATTGCTGGCCTTTGTAGATGTTCAACGTTCAACTAAGCCTTTATTATATCAGATGTTTACCACCAAGTATGGTATACTTTAACCAAAGTCACAGTATGTCAAATTGAGTGAAAGACTTTTTCTTATTCCAATCTGACGTACTGATGTGGTAGACTATGATTTTACTGTTATAATTGATCATATTTATACGTTTACAAACATCATTTGTGTATTTTAACAGTAGTACATATATACATGATTTGGTAGTTGTACCGCTTGTATGCCAATCATGTTGTGTATATCATTATACATCAATATGTTACTATTTACTCAAGATGCAGCATTAATGGAATGTGGATTTCGAACGATTTCGATAAATCTTTTGCCTCCGTCAAAACGCATGAGTTTTCTACTCTTTTAAGTCAACGTAGACACGACTTCATCTCATTAAACAAGAAGCACAGAGATTTGATAGTAGGCCTATATCATGCTGCGGTGTAAGACTATCAAGATTGTTCAAATTAATGATCTTGGCCTTGATTCAAGGTTACAGGAGTCAAATTCTTCTCATGGGCAAGATGCCCAGAGAACTAATATTGGGCCTATATTATGCTGTGGTGAAGAGCAATCAAGAAAGTTCAAAAGAATGACTTGGACTTTCATTCAATGTCACAGGAGTCGAATATGCTAAAATCTTTAAACGACTTCTCATTAAGCAAGAGACCAGGAGAACTGGTGTTTGGCTTAGATCATGCCGGGTGAAGGGCTATCAAGATAGGTCAAATTAATGACCTTGGCCTTCATTTAAGGTCACAAGGGACTAATATGCATAAACATTTAAACGACTTCTTCTCATTAAGAAAGAGGTCAAGAAGCCTGATATTGGACCTATAGCATTTTAGAGTAAATGGTTATCAAGACTGTTTATATGAACGACATTGATCTCAATTCAAGGTCATAGGAGTCAAATATTCTTAAATCGTTTAATGAATTCTTCTCAGTAAACAAGAGGCCCATATCTCTGATATTGGGCTTTTAGCATGCTGGAGTGAACAACATTTACCTCAAATTCAAGGTAACAAGAATCAAATCTGCCAAAAAACTCAGGTGCCTCTTGTTTTTCCAAGAAAGGCGAACGGTGATGTAAGTCAATAGCTGTGAACTATACAGAAACTTATTGTATTGGTGAGCTTATCTGAACAGGTAGCAAATACCTTGCAAAGTTCTTAATTTCATCTATAGGTATATTGACGATGTGTTATCTTTAAATAACAAATCTTCATTGACCATGTCAATCGGATATGCCCTGTAGAAATTGAAATCAAGGACTCGTCAACATCAGCAGCTGACCTCGATCTTTGCTTACAACACACCCAACAGGGACAGCTAAGTGGTAACATAAGCGTGATTTTCCATTTCTAGATAGCAACATTCCAGCATCTCCTACCTACGGTGTTTCAGTTGATGCGATATTCAAAGACCAATATTGGTATGGAGGTTGTCGTCGACGGAGAAGAAACTTTTTATTACATGTATTATTATTTGAATTATTTATTCTACTGTAACTTTGTGTGTGTGTGTTTTTTTCCCTTTTTGTTTTGTTTTTAATTTGTGAATGATGTCCGTCTTTGTATCTTTTTTTTAAACTTTCATGAATAATTTCCTTTTATAATCATTCTTCTTATTGATATACATAAATGAATTCCAAAAAGCATAACAATGACGACACATTATTTTTATTTATTTTATTTTATTATTACCTCTAATCGTGGAAGAAATACCTCTCGACGGAATATGAAACGTCTTACCACGAAAACATCTCACGACGGATTATCCAGACGTCTTACCGTCAAAAAGTAAAACACCGCACGATGGATTATCATTTTGTAAAATTCCAAAACGATGATTAACTCCTTTATATGAAGAAATTGTTTCATTATTCAAAAGTGAAGTAACTCTGTTAAAATTGATTAAGCGTTTTTCGAGATGAGGTTTCCAAACTTAATTCGCATACTCGATATGTGGTCTAACCAAAGCTGTGTACAACAAATTATAAATATCCAGACTTCATATTCTATTGTTCTCCGTAAAATTCCCATTGTCTAGTTATCTTATTTAGCTTTTAACATATTTGCGTATCAAATTTATTGTCTATTGTGAGGCCGATATGTTTTTCGAAGTTTACAAATTATAGTACTCCTGCACCTTTCTTAAAGTTGTTGTTTATTTGATCTATATTTTAATTGCCCACGCGCATCATTTTACATTTTTCTGGATGAAAACGGGGTTGCCAGACTTCGGACCTGTTTTGGTATTATATATGCAACGAAAGTGGATTTTGTGAGTTGCGTCTGTGTGTTGAAAAACATTTAATCAGAGTATAAATGAATTATTGATGTTCAGTGCGTGTTTGAGCTGTTGTGTATACTGTCATTTAATGAAGTAAATCTTGTCGTATACCCAATACCCACTGTCTTCACTGCATGGTGTCGTTCAATTCAAATGAACCTGGGTTATAGGTAAAATCGTTACACATACAAATAAGGACATTTAACATATGTATGCTTATCATCAAGAAAAGTATCTCAAATAGCCTACATGCATGTGCTTTACTCACTACCCTAGCGTCACGCTTGACCGGATTGCACTAACATATACGGCTCGATAGACGTTAACCAGACAATATAATGACAGACGATGGGACATTAGAGTGACGTATCAAGCTTAGTAATTTTTCAGCTTCACGTGGGAAATTTGTAACAGTACTTATTTTGTCAAATAAATTTATTAACACATAGTTCACTATGTTTTCAGCATTATTAAAGTAAACATCACTTGCTACAAACAGAACACATTAAGTGGTCTAGAATCATAATGCACCCATAATGCCATCATGGACTTGTTGCTAGTAAACAGCAAGTTTACTTTGTTTTAATCCTTTGAAAAGATCAACAAGTTCATCTAAATCACTCAACGGAAAGTTCCTTGTTCAGGTGACAAATACTGGTTAGAACGAAGATACATACACTGCACTGCTCTCCGACTGGGTATGAAATCCTTCCTACTCAGGCTACTGCCGATTGTGTAGCAAGCCCCGCGCCAGGCGGTTTTATGGCCAACTCTTTTTGAGTAGAATATACATATCAATATATGATTTTTATAATTACTATCAGTATCCTACTGTATAACTAATTCTGTATACAAGACCTCCGTGTCGTTTTTAGTCAGTCCTATTTGGTTTTACAAGCGCCTGAAATCAATGACATCTATTCATCTATTACAAAACGTTTTAATGATCAAGATTCAAAAGAACAAAGATCGGGCACCCTAAGGTCTACAGGATGATGTTATTTTAGAAGTGATAACGTTCATATTAGTTAGGTTCGTAAAATACTTCGGAAATCGCGATGTTATCATTTACAAAATTGATGTTGAGACAGTGACCGCGGTGGTCAGTTCTGACGTTTGAGACAGTGACCACGGGGGTCAGTACTTACGTTTGAGACAGTGACCAGATTGATAATACTGACCTTTGAGACAGTGAATGGAGTGGTCAGTACTGACGTTTGAGACAGTGAGTGGATTGGTCAGTACTGACGTTTGAGACAGTGAGCGGATTGGTCAGTACGGACGTTTGAGACAGTGAGCGGATTGGTCAGTACTGACGTTTGAGGCAGTGAGCGGAATGGTCAGTATTGACGTTTGAGACAGTGAGCGAATTGGTCAGTATTGACCTTTGAGACTGTGAGCGGAATGGTCAGTATTGACCTTTGAGACTGTGAGCGGAATGGTCAGTATTGACGTTTGAGACAATGACCGCGGTGGTCAATACTAGCGTTTGCTATACTAACCTTGTTGGTCAGTAGAGATGTTTGAGACAGTGACAGAATGTGGCACATCTCCCCTAGCACCTGGACACACATCAATTGACAACCGACGGTATATCCGTACTTAATGCTCCACTTACGCACTGATTGTTACACCTACACGTCCCTAGGGAGCCGTTAACCGATTCACGTGTGTGTACTTAACCCTGGTTTGCGGATATCGCATCACTTTATCAACAGTTTTATTGGGACTGGGCCGGACGTAACTACAGATAATGTCGTTAGCAATCCATGCAATTGCTGTGTTCTTTTTTAAAAACAATTTCAAACATAATTATCATGCACCTTTTATTGAGATCCTCTAACTTGGTTTAGTATTGTTAAATACCTAAACCGCTTATTTCTAGTTAAGAGGACCTTTCATTTACTATGTTTACTGCTATAATTTTATATTTTGTATGATATCTAGTACGTTTATTGTTTTTTTGTAATACATGTAACGCCGGATCTGAGGATGGTAAAGCGGAAACGTATACTGTAAAATTGTGTCAAACGATTAACTTGAATTGAAATTAATCATGTACACATGCAAAATATTAAAAAAACCCTAAATAATAATTAACTGATATCACTGAAAAAGTACCAGGATAATCAGACCAGGCGTAACAGGACATTAAGCGTCTTTGCGCCTTTAAATGTTCTCGAAATGTTAATCTAGGTAAAATCCGGACAATCTCATGTTCTCAAAATGCGAAACGCATAAGAAACAACCGAACCATTATGAATATAAACGAGCATCGAAAACGCATATCCCCGTGGGTTTGAGTTGTTACTTTTTACGACAAATGTCGAGTCACTAATTGTGTATACCATATATACCTAATACTGTATATAGCGGTTTATTTTCGAGGGAAATATGTTGGGAAGAGAGAAAAAGTAGAGTTGGGTGCAAAAACGAGTAGTGTGCAGAATGCGACACATAACAGTCTTAAGCAGCGTATGGTAGGGAGCCAAAAACAGACTTTAGCTGTGTATTGTAGGGCGCAAACTAAAAAGCCCAAAACAGGGTTCTTTTGGGCGCAACATAAAAAGCCGAAAACAGTGTACGGTAGGGCGCAAAATAAACGGCCGAAATCAGTGTAAGGTAAGGCGAAAAATTAAACAGCCGAAAGTGGTGTATGATAATCATATAAGGCGCTAAATAAACAGCCAGTAATAGTGAACGATAGAGCGCAAAATTAAACAACAAAAAGTAGTGTACGATAGGGCCCTAAATAAACAGTCAAAAAGAAGTTTAGTTTAGTTTAGTTTATTTCCGAATGTAGCACAACATATAGGAATTACATAATACATAAACGTACATTACAATTCATTTGAACAAGATGGCGGAGAACACAACCGATATAATTATAATTCATACCATTACACACATGTATATAACACACTCTCTAAAGCAAGCAAAATAACGAAACTTGATAAATACTATCTAACGAAAAAAATTCAGTTATTGAGTAGAGATATTCTTTTGGACGAAGCATGCATTAGATATTTACTGAAATTTCTTAAAGTTCTAACATTTATACTTGCATATAATTCATTTAACTTGAATACAGAAGGGCGGCGATAAAAATACGGCTTGATGTACACACTTCTCAACTCTGAATAAACTGGACATAATAATATAAAATGAGTTTCATCTTCAACTTCCCTTCTATTACATAATACACACAGTCTTTGGGCTCTGGGAATACCTTGGTATCTACCAGTTTCAACACTTAAATCGTGTGCTTGTATCCTATACTTAGTAAGTACATTTCTAAATTTAAAAGACTTCGTGAGATACAACTGCAATTCAAATCGATCTACAATATGCTGATAAAAATACATTTAGAGGAATTTTCGAAATTGTTTCTCAACTCTTGGATAAAATATCATGCACCCGTTGTGTGTATAACAGCAAAAAATGTTTTTCATTAGGAACACACTTGGACAACCAGACGTCATAGAATCCGAAACTACTAAGCTCATGCTTTACATGATACATGATATTCATTTTACATCTTGGCTTTGTTACATTAAGCTCTACAAGTTCATTATAACATGATTTTAAAACACAATTATCCGTATTCAAAAGTTTAATCCAATATTTTAGAACAGAAATCTTGCGACTAATTTGTAAAGGGAAACGCCCAAGCTCAGAGTAGACCATGGAATAATTGGCGGTCTTTTTTTATACCAAGTACATTTTTTAAGAACAGTAAGTGTACTTTCTCTAACTGTGGTGCCGGACAAAATCCCGAAACTTAGCATCCATAGTTCAGTAAACATGAGATATATGTATCAAATAATGACAATTTGGTTTCACAATTTACATGAATCTTTTCATTTTCCTGTTTAACAAGAAGTAAGCTTTTCTGCCTTGCATAGCAAAGTTATTCAAAGCAACAGTAAATTTACCATTATAATTAAAAATCAGACCAAGGTAACAAAATTGATCTACCAACTCAATTGGCATACCATTGTATGTCCACCGTTCAATAGGATAAATTCTTTTACTTTTCCTGAACACAACAATTTTAGTTTTATCCAGGTTTACCTCTAAATCCCATCGTGAAGAATACGAATGCAAAAAGTCTAGCATGTTTTGAAGGTCTTGTATATTTTCTGAAAACAGGACAGTATCGTCAGCGTACATTAAAATGAACAGGTTAATCAACTGCAACTGATAACTTTGACAATTAGAATTAATTAATTCAGATTCCATATCATTAATGAATAAAGAAAACAAAATCGGGGACAACGATTCCCATTGTAATAATCCGACATGTAAGTAAAAAAATGCCGATAACTTACCATTTAGCTTAACACAAGATTTAACGTTATCGTATATCGATCTAATAATATCTAACAAACGACCTCTGACCCCTGCTTTCCATAATTTGAGCCTCAACATTTTATGAGATATACTATCAAATGCCTTCCTGTAATCAACAAACACGCAATACAGTCTTTTATTATTTTGTAAAGTCTTGGTAATTAAGGTATTCAAAACAAAAATTGCGTCTCTGGTCCCACATTTAGGCCGAAACCCAAGCTGTGCGTCAGAAATGACATTTTCACTTTCACTCCACACCAATAAACGCTTATTCAGAAGAGAAGTAAAAAACTTAGCTAAATAACTAATAATTGTGATACCTATATAGTTACTGACGTTATTTTTATCTCCTTTTTATGTTCAGGTACAATAATACCCTTCGTCCAAACTTTGGGAAAATATCCTACATTAAGCATAGTATTAAAAAGTTTTAGTAAAACTGGTGCGAATAGATCGCTGTATTCGGTAAAATACTCGTTGAGCAACAAATCAATACCAGCAGCCTTACCTTTAGGGAGACTAGTGATAACAGTTAATAATTCCTTGAGATTAAATACAACATCGAGCTCAGGATAGGCACACTCATTGTTATCAATATATACATAATCACTCTCTGACTCAGACGGATTATCAGATAAATTCATGAAATGTTCAAAAAAAGTGACAGATCACCAGTACTACCAGACTTGCGTTTCGAAAAATGTTGATAGAAAGCCTTAGGTAGCAGTGTACAGTAAAAATGCCAAATTCTGAAAAATATGGCACATGCTTTAGATATGTAAACATTGCCAGTTAACCTTACATATAACCTCTTATAAAGTATATATATTTGAAGTCTGTACAACATTTGCAAGTTTAATAGAGCTCTGAAGGATAAGTAAACTGATATTTTCTGTGATTTTTAGAGCTGTGAATACCATGGTAACAGCTTAAAAAATTCTCAAAAATTGCAAAATATTATGATATTTGACCCAAAATGGCACAATTCTCTACACAATTTTTTTTCTGAAACCTATTTAAAATTAAATATCTCTATCCCAAAGACAGAATTAATCTTGTTTGGACATATGTTGTAAATTAAGTTTTTCCGCTATCTTACCTTTTCTGTGGGCTTCCATTTTGCGCTGTAGGCCAAACTAAATTTCCTGTGTAAACACACGTTCGGAAAATCCGGATATTTAAAATCCGGAACCAATTTATTGATTTTTGTTTTAATAAATGTGAAGCCTGTATGTACTACTTCATACTGGATATACCAATTATAGTGTACATTTATTTTTTCATTTTTTATACATATCATAATACAGGAGTTATTTGCTTAACAAAAAAATTGCCCATGGCCAGGCTGTCTTACTGTGGTGTGCTACCTTAGGATCATTACGTTTCAATGCGACCATCATGTCCCCCTCCATTTGGAGGTACTTACGTTTCATTTTAGCCTCATAGCATTTATAGCTCTTTTTTGAACGGGCCAAAATGGCTCTTTGCTCATTAGACTTACATCTATTAAAATGATACAAGGCACTTTTATATTTGTTATATAATCGCTTACATTCAGGGTCGAACCAAGGTTTATCTGGCTCTTTGGATTTTTTAAGATGAGACTCATGACAAGAGCAATTGCAGTTCATAACAGTTCTTCTCTGAATACAAAAACGGTCAAATATAGAATGGATATTTTCTGTAAAGGTGTCCAGACAAAGATCAATACTCTCAGGCGTATTCACAAGCTCAATGAGTTAATGAACATGCATCTATTGTCAGTGAACGATAGGGCGCAAAAATAAGCAGCCAAAAGTAGTATACGATAGGGCCCTAAATAAACAGTCAAAGAGTAGTGAACGATAGAGCGCAAAAATAAGCAGCCAAAAGTAGTGTACGATAGGGCCCTAAATAAACAGTCAAAAAGTAATATACATATGTACGATAGGGCGCAAAAATAAGCAGCCAAAAGTAGTGTACGATAGGGCGCAATATTAAACAGCCAAGAGCAGTGTACGATAGGGCGCAATATTAAACAGCCAAAAGTAGTGTACGATAGGGCGCAAAAATAAACAGCCAAAAGTAGTGTATGATAGGGCGCAAAAATAAACAGCCAAAAGTAGTGTACGATAGGGCGCAACATTAAACAGCCAAAAGCAGTGTACGACAGGGCGCAATATTAAACAGCCAAAAGTAGTGAACGATAGGGCGCAATATTAAACAGCCAAAAGTAGTGTACGACAGGGCGCAAAAATAAACAGCCAAAAGTAGTGTACGACAGGGCGCAACAATAAACAGCCAAAAGTAGTGTATGATAGGGCGCAAAAATAAACAGCCAAAAGTAGTGTACGACAGGGCGCAATATTAAACAGCCAAAAGTAGTGTACGACAGGGCGCAATATTAAACAGCCAAAAGTAGTGTACGACAGGGCGCAACATTAAACAGCCAAAAGTAGTGTACAACAGGGCGCAAAAATAAACAGCCAGAAGTAGTGTACGATAGGGCAAAAACTGAAGTACAGAAGGCGGTTTGGTGTAAGGCGCAAGATAACTTTTGGATTTTGTAGAATTATGAAAGAACTTTTTATTAGAGAAATTTCGATACTGTGAAATATATGTACTATATAGTTTTTTTTACAAGAAATATTATTAACTTCAATATAACACGATTTCACCAGGCCCGTGATCTAATAATCTGTAAATAAATCTATACGTTGCAAAACAAGAAATCTCTCAAAAATATCGGCGACACCCTATACATATAATAGCGATGAAAGTAGTTCCACGGACTATAATTTACGGCGACGATTGCGTGCAACTACCTGTAGCCTAGCACACCGTGGGCCGTAACTACTGTATAAATACCAGCTTACACAACTATCAAATTGTTTTCTCTCAAAGAATATCTTACGATCGACAATGTCCAAACACGGGTGTTATTGAAGTAGGTGCTGAGCAATTATGAGAAGATATAATCATTGCGATAAATAGTTGGAATCATATTACACAGTTGCTAGGACCAATAACCAACGCTATTTCATTACAGGTCCGCCTGGAATTGGACTGACTTCGCCAACGCAGAGAAAAGTGTATATAAACCTACCCGCTGTAGGATTGTGATAATACCCACACAAAGACCTAGCATGGTTGTAAACGACACTCCATCTGTGGCGGGGTGCTGCTGGGGATATTAGCTTGTAATTAAGTCATAACGAGGAAAAGCCCGTTACCTACACTGGATATATGACAGCAGTGGTGACATTATCAATAGCGGCAAAGGATACACATGTGTAAGCTTGGTGACAGTAACGACAGGGATACTTATATGTATACGTTGGCGGAAACAGCACAAACATAGTAAGCTCTTCTTCTTCTTCTTCCTTCTTCTTCCTTCTTTTTCCTTCTTCTTCTTTACAAATCCTAAAAACAGCTTTTGTATGATTTTGTATGCGTCATCATTTGCTAAATGTATTTGCTGTATAACTTCAAAAGGAGACCATTGTTTTAGAAAAAACTTTTCTAATTCTATTCTACATGTATGCATATTATGCGACAAGTGATGTTGTTAAACTCGATATATCCTAAAACAGCCAGTGCATAATGATAGAATTAATTACTCGGAATTCCTCGGCAAAACAGTTTACACTATTACAAGACCATATAAGCTGATTTTTGGTCTCCTGTGAATGTATGACACATTTTACAAATTATGTTTCCGTTTCAAATGAAATTTACGAAGCATTTTGGAGAGTTTTAAACTTTAGCAAGCCTCTAGAGAGAGATAATCAAAATTTGCGACAAGGTGAATATATCTCATTAAATCTATTTCTCACACAGCCAAACTTTGCTGCAACTACTCGTATCAACAACAGTTCATGCTGACTTGAAATATCAAACGTACACTTTGTAATATTTAATTCTCTTTAAGTCACAGTACTATTTACAATCTGTGGTGCTATGCTAGCTTTAATTAAACTTTTGTTCATGATGCAATCCATCAAATATCATTGGCTGTGTAGCATGTCTATTTCATAGATATCAAACAGAAGCAGGTGAAATATCACTGAAGTAACATCATGAATTTATTACTTTACATGAGTCCATGATTATATGCAGAAATGAATGCTTGCGTCCTTATGAATATCACATTTAATGTGCATTTTTTAAAAACATACAAAGTACCGATGCATGATGTGTTCACACTGACATACAATTTTTTATTTGTGTGTTGATCGCTTTCCTCTTATGATAGTTAATGATAAAACGCTTTAAAAAAGACGAATAGTAAATTAAATGACAAAGCCTCTCGGTAAGATAGTGGTTGGTTTTGTGACAACACTTCGCGGTAAGAGAGGGGTAAGTTTTGTGACAAAACCTTTCAGTAAGATAGCGGTTTGTTATGTAATAAAACTTCTCGGTTAGACAGTGGTTAGTTATGTGATAAAGCCTCTCGAAAGATGGTAGTTACATGTAGTTATTTGATAAAACCTTCGTTAAGATAATGGTTAGTTATATAATAAAACTTCTCGGTAAGATAGTGGTTAGTTTTGTGACAACACTTCGCGGTAAGATAGTTGTTAGTTATATAATAAACCACTCGTTATGATAGCGGTTGGTTTTGTGACAACACTTCGCGGTAAGAGAGGAGTTAGTTATTTGATAAAACCTCTCGTTAAGATAGCAGTTAGCTATGTGACAAAACATCTCGGTAAGAGAGTGGTTAGTTATGTGCTAAAACCTCGCGGTAAGATAGTGGTTAGTTATGTAATAATACCTCTCGAAAAGATGGTAGTTATGTGATAAAACCTCTCGGTATGATAGTGGTAAGTTATGTGATAAAAGATCTCTGTAAGATAGTGGTTAGTTTTGTAATAAAACCTCTCGGTAAAATAGTGGTTAGTTATGTTATAAAGCATCTCGGCAAAATAGTGGTTAGTTAAGTGATACATCCTTACGATACAATAGTGGTTAGTTATATGGGAAAACATTTCGATATATAGTGGTAAGTTAAGAGATGAAACGTTTTTATAATATGATTTGTAACGACAAAATATTTTTGACATCTTAGTATTTAGCTGCCGATAACAGAACAACATTTAAAAATCCGTTCGATTACACATTAGTCAGTCTTGTGGTAGAACACTTTAATGCGTGTCTAAAGAGCATATCGATGTGGTGATGTAATTTCAGAAGCAGCGTTATAGTTTTGATTATTTTAAAATAATTGCATTGTCTTAACAACAAATGTCACAATACGGTTACAAAATAGAGCTATATGAAATAACAAGAAACTTATTCTGAAGACATGTTGTAGTGTACATGTCAAAAGATGAATACAACTTCAGTAAATCTTATTTCCTTATTTACTCGCACTAGGACTGAATTAGATATCTCATTTGCTCCTCCAAACTCCATGTTATTAACGATATCAAATTATCTAAGCTTGAAAAAATCTTTTTATAATCCATACCTGACAGCGTTTGTTTCTTTTTGTGTCCTGAGCTGGGCGTAGAATTTCTTCGGTAGACTGTTTGATTCCGGCTTTGTTGCATTTTCGAACTCTTAAGACTGTCCATTAACCTCGCTGTACGCTGAAAGAATTTTTGCATTACCTTTTATGACATTCTTTGTGTTAGCCGAATCTCTGTTTTCATAAAGATACGAGGAATCATCCTGATTTCTGACTTCGAACAAGCAGCTATCACCAGGCGTTTCTAGGGATACAAATCACGATAAGAAATACCCTTCATTGTTATCATTTGAATCAATGTTCGCCGGTTAAAATCAAAATAATATTAACTAGCAATTTTGCTGGGAAACAGTCGAAAATACTTAATTTACATGTACACAGAGATTCAAATAACACTAATGATTGAAGCAGTGTTGTAGATTATCATCAGTTATGACTGTAGTAGTGATGTATTTTGTCATCAGTTATGACTGTAGTAGTGATGTAGTTTATCATCAGTAATGATTGTAGTATTGATGTAGTTTATCATCAGTAATGATTGTAGTATTGATGTAGTTTATCATCAGTAATGATTGAAGCAGTGTTGTAGATTATCATCAGGAATGATTGTAGTATTGATGTAGTTTATCATCAGTTATGACTGTAGTAGTGATGTAGTTTATCATCAGTAATGGTTGTAGTAGTGATGTATTTTGTCATCAGTTATGATTGTAGTAGTGATGTAGTTTATCATCAGTAATG